>NC_057882.1:12863100-13473100 GCF_019740435.1 Gambusia affinis | reverse complement strand
TTATGAAAACAGTAGCACCTTGTGTTACCGTTGATTTTTATTTAAAAAGACTTTTTTGTTCTCTCAGAAGGTAGCATTTCTCTAATGGTCCTTAGAGGAAAAAATACCTATATTTGTCAAAATATTGTCTCTCTTGCAAAAAATGTCCTCTTACAGAGGCAAAAAAGTTGTTAAAGTGGACCAAAATGTCCATTATGATACCTGAAGGTTAATGAGATGAAGTGCCAGTGAGGAGTTTACATAAACTCATTGTGTATATTAAAATCATATTACATTAAGGATTTTAAAGATATATTTAAACTATCTATCTGAGTGATGAATGAGTAAACAACAAACAGTTTAATTATTTTAAAACAGTTTAGTGCCTATTTTTGAATTTATTGTAAATGATCTGAAGTCCGGAGATCATCACTAATACCTTGGATAAATGTCTCTCAGAGCTGCAAAAAAACCCAAAAAATCAATAACTTGGTGTAGCTGTTAGGAATATGGTGGTTAACTTCTGGCTTGTTACTTATCTGCTCTTCTTATTATTAGGACAGTAGACTTAATTTAAAATTGTTGGTTCCCTATGATTTGGCTTTTGGCCTTTAAGCACCGACTGTAAAATTTAAGGCATCAGAGGAATTACAGAAACGAAATTTCAACCAGCTACGTCTGTTCCAGAGAAAACGGGCTCCGTTCCAGTTTTCTTCCAAGTATCAACCATCTGACCCAAACCGTCCAACCAACATCCTTTCCTTCAGAGGAAAGGATGTTGGTTGGAACGATCAGTTTTCTGTCACTGGTCAAAGATGTTCCTGGACACAAAATCAGCTGTCAAGGGGATAGAAAAACTCTGAGCAGATTATTATTTTCCCCTTTTCAAAATGATTTAGAATGGTTAAAATGTTTTGAAGTACACGCTGTCTCTCAGCCCTGGATGTGTTAGACACTTTGGGTTACAATCATATGGACTGTTTTGGATGAACTGATGACAGATCTAAATGGGCAAAGGGCATTCAGTTTCCTTCAGGCGTCTATGGTGAGGAGAGCAGACTTCTTTTTGTTCAGTAATTTAATGTGGATGAATATTTTTTCTCCTCAAACAGAATTCCCATTCCCAATTCTTTTCTTGATGTTGATGACTCTTGAATTCACAAGAATCTGTTTGGTCTACTCTGTCGTGATGACCGAGTTTCGTGTCCTTGTGTGGCATTTGTTAAAACGTCTGGGGTTTCTGTTTGGCATAATTGTTTTGTGAGCCATTGGTGTAGAAGCATCACTTAGTCTGTCCCTTCAGTTTACTATAAAGATGCTACAATCTAAGTGGTCCATTAAATAAAGATAAGACTATTTCTTTAGTTAAAGCTCAAGGAGTCACCGGTTACAACTTTAGCTTGTTTTCCAGGTGTACCTGGATCAGTGCTTTAAAAAAATACCCTGATTTTGTTTGTATCATTCTGGAATAACAATCCCACTACAATTACATCTTTAAAAACCTTAAATTAACATAATATACACCGAGATGATGAGAGTAAATACACTTCTCAGTGGAACTGGATAAAACTGTTCCTTTAGGGGTCTTTATCAGTCCTTTAAGAAACATTTACATGAATTAGATCAGACTGCAGAAAGGGACTAGAAATGGAAAGCAGTGCTAAGTATTTATTATGTATAAGTAATCAAACATGGATTTTCAAAATGTTGACTATTTTCACCAAATTAAGGGATATCACCTTCCCTGAGGCAGAATGTTTGATCCTATCCCCGTTAAACTCAATTTAAAGAGTTTGATAAAGCTGTATGATTAAAACAGCCTCCTCGGGGCTCGCTCAACTCTTGACAGGTAATTGGAAATTTTAATGTATGAATCAAACTGCTTGTCTAAATTAAATAACCTCGGGCTAAATATTGACTAGTGTCCTACCTCGGGAAGATAGCAGAAAGCATCCTCAGTCTGAAGATGTGAATCTTTTTCTCACTGTATACAGCCTCTCTGAAACACTCCCGCATATAAACAGCGCTGAGGAAAAGCGCTCGACGTCCAAGAGGCATAAATTGTGGGCAGCCTTTCAGAGCATTCTATTTTTTTTTTTTTCTTTACACCTAGTAAACCTCAAGAGCTCTAAAAAGGGGGTGAGGGGGTTAGATAGATGTTCAACTGTCAAGATAAAACAGTGATAAAACATTGATCAGTGACGAAACAGTGAATTAAGTAGAAAAACTCAATAAAACCTAAAGAGAGAAAGAGAAATCAAAGCTGACATCTCTGTGGCTGAAGCAAACAGTTCAAGTGTAGAAAGCAGAAGGTAAAACAGAAGGAGACACACACTGAACCCGAGTCAAAGTCTCCTGTCATTATTTAAACTCAGCAGCTCATAAGAAGTTTATAAAACTGTCATTTATGTCAAACATTGATCACAAAATGTATTTTCTATTGATTTTATGCAGTGTGTTTTTCTTTTTCTTTTCTTTTTTCAAGCAGTCATGGGCATCATAAACATTCAGTGTAGTTAAGCTGTTTGCTTGTTACATCATCAATATAGTGTAAACTGCTGATGTAAATCAGTTCAGATCAGCATGTCAGAAACTTGTTTGTGCAAGCAAGTAGATTTGAGTCCGTTACCTCAACAGGGACATCCAGGCTCCATCCAGCTGAGGCTAAAGACAGACAGATCAGAAGTTCCTGGTCCATTTCTATTCAATCTTTGACCATTTTTTCTTTTAAATTTGTAATATAAGTGGATATAGGAACAGCTTTCAAACTTTTATGACATTCATGCTGTTACGATAGGGTGTTGACAAATTTTTTTGAACAAAAAAAAAATCGATCCTAGAATTTTAGGGTGTTTTCACCCCTGATAGTACAGCAGTATACTTGATTCGATTGAGGACCAAAATTGCTCCATTTTCAATTTGTGAGGTTTGCTTTCACACTGTACTCTATTAAGCAAACTAAACTGTTCAACCTTTACCTATGGTGGCACTGCACTAATGAAGGAAACGACATAAAACTCTGTAAGACACTGAATGCAACTTCCTTCTTTGCAAAATGTAAACAGAAATGGAGTGGCGTCAGATTGTAGCGGTTGTAGAAATTCTTTTGTTTTTGCCATCACAAGCTGTTTCTCACACTAGTGCTAGACTTGCCTGTTTATTAATGCCTTACCCATAATGCCTTGCGCTTTGGTATAATTCCTGTTTTTGGAGTGGTATCTTCTCTCGACTTCCAGTTCCTTTCCAAATGGCTTGTGAGAGCTTCTGGGTCTGTACTTTAAAGCACCAAACTGTTACTAAAAATAGCTACTTTGTAGTATTCTCCACTTTGGAACAACTTAGTAACCTGGTAGTGCTGTGCCTGATGTGTTTACAGTTTGGAGAAGTCTCGCATTCACCAATCAAGGCAAAAATCAGTCAGTTACAGACACCAGCCATTCCTGGTTCATCTCTTGTGAAACCAGTGGCATTTACATTCCAGACAACCCTGAGTATCTTCTGCATGGGACTATTATACAACAGAATGTCTTTAGTCAGAGGCATTCATTGAATCGCTGTAAAACAGACTGCTACTGGAGATAATTCCTGCTCACAGCCAACAGCATCTACAGCAACTCTTTGAAGAAACTTGCATTACATAAGTCACATCATTTCTTTTTCCCTCGTGTTTTCAAAATGAATTGAAGTAAGGCGTTGCCTAAAATTGTAGATGCAGGATTAGTTCACAGAGATTATATTCCTCAGCTGTGTGATGTTTTAATACGTCTTATGAAGCGATAGAAGATTAGAAATAAATGATCATCAGCCTAGTGGATGTGTTTAAAGTGAACGTTTGGATCAAGGGCTCAGACTCGACTTCTCTCCTGTCGCAGGACTCACATGCATGCAGGAATCATAAAGGAGGTGTGATGGCTTCATGACACATCTGCTGGTCACAACAAATAGTAATGCACACTGGCAGAATGAAGTGTCAGTAAAATATTTGCGGGTTTAGCAGCATACATAATGCATGAATGGCCTTGCCAGCATTTCATACCATCTCCTTTCAGTTTAATAGAAAACAAACAAAGAAAATTAAAAAAATCAGGGTTATTCTTATAAAGCTTCAAAAGATTATTTACATACTTTTTGAAAAGAAAAATCATATTCAAAATGCATATGTTTTAAGCATGTCTGCCCCCTTTTTTTTAGCTTTAATGCTGTGAATTGTTAAGGACGAAAGAAAATGGAAAGTGTTTGACAGCGACAGCTTCTTCAATTCCGTGCGTTGTTTTAAAATTCTGAGTTGTCTTTTATATGCACTGTTGCAAATTACACACTGTTTACCTCGTGACTGCATAATTTCAGCCTAATGCGGGAACTTCACTTTGAATTGAAACTTAATTTCAGACATTACTGTCTGACGGATGTGTCGACAATCAAGAGAAACAGCAGTGTTTGCCATTGCTGTGGAATAACAAATGGTTAGGGGCGTGTAGCAAATTAAGAGCATCGAAAACCAAAGCCTTTCTTTATTCATCAAACAGCTTCTTTAAGAGTAGAAACTTGCTTGATTGTTATATTATTCGTAGGAAATCCCATTTTAGAAGCCTTACATTGATTTATTTTCTTTTGTTGATGCTATAATGTTATTTTTATGTATGCTTAACACTAAATACAGTCTTAAAGAAAACTGGAGTTTATATTATTGTTTGCCTTGACAGGCTTGTAGTGTTGTAATGTTACTGCACGCAGTGTAGAATATTTTAAGACAGTTTTTTTTATTATTATTATTGCTAAATGATTATTTATTCATCCAGTTTTTGAGTGGCGCAAATTTTAACCCGATCAGAGTATAAACGTGTATCATAAACTAATTAAGTTTTTTAGTTTTGAAGACCAAAAAAACTGTAGAAATTCTCAAATTTGATTCTGGAAAAGAGTGAAATTTGACCATAAAAATGTTCAAGAACCATGAGCGGTTCAGTGGGGTGAATCAAATTCAAACTGACTTGGTAAATTTGGTCTTTAATCAGAAATAACTTCATTACTTCATGTACTTAATTTTTTATTCTTCAAAAAAAACTTACTTACAGCATGTAAAATGTTTTCCAATCGAGGGGATTAACTGTTCTCAGAGAGAGTAACTCCAGATTGCAGCTGCTTTGGAGAGATGTCCGCATTAATCCAGGGATAAGATAAAAGTAACATTCACCACGAACAGCGTTGAACACAGCTCAGCGTTGCTGCCGGGGCAGCAATCAAAGAGTAAAAAAAAAAAAAAAAAAAAAAGTGAAAAAATCAAATACACAGCAGCCGAGCACACAGCTCACCTAAATTAATCAGACCTCGGAGCTGAAATTTATTTGACTTCAAAAAGCAAAGCCCAAAATCAAATCTGTTATTGAATTAAATTGAGGTACAAAAGACCCCTGCTTCCATTCTGTTAGGCTTTAAAGAGCGTGCCACGCTAACTAACTTAATGTTAAGCAGTTGAAAAAAACAGCTGGACAGAGAATAATTTCAGATGGCGTTAGAAGCGGAGAGTTTCTGCAGTCCTGATTTAAATGAAAGTCATCGCCTCCTGTTGCGTTGTTGGGGCTCAAAGATTTCTACATCCTGTTTGGGGAGAACAAACCATTCTTAACTTAACATCATGTATATATTCTTGTATTAATATCATGCCGATGTTTTTTATTCCATCTGGGCAAAAGATTACAAAGTACATTATGACCACCTGTGGAGAACTGCGTCTGATTCTCATATCAGAGCAGTGGGATGCCATTTTGTTTCCAATTTAAGACCAAAAAAAAAGGACAGCTGTGAGCATCGGTGGAAAACAGAGGGAGCTGGAGCTGACAAGGCATATGGGATGTTACTGTACATTATTCTCATTTTTATGCAGCGGTCTAATTAGCATTAGTTTGCTGATAAATGCACCATTGTATTATTCAGCTGGCGGCGCCCAGAGGAGCGAGTGCTGCGTCTGAACCAGGTGTCTGCATTGGAGGACTTCAGTTGATTAAAGGATTCGCGGTTACATCTGTAGAAATAAGCTGTTTAATCCCAACGTTACAGTACACTCCACTGTTGTTTACTTGTCCTAGATTACCTTAGACTAAGACAGGATACGGCGAAGATTCCCTGGGTGTGCTGTGCATAATAAAAATGCAAATGCCAGGCAGAAAGTGTTTTTTTTTTTTTTTTTTTCTTAGCAATAACTGCATAGTTAAGCGTATGCACAGAAAGTTTCTGTATAGTGTCTTCCCTCCCAGCTGTGGCAGCAAATATAGAAGAAGAAATATGAAGAGGTCTAAGAATGGCAGCGCACCCCATTGTGTGTACTCAATGCTGTATGCATGAATAAGTAGCTTGTCTGAGGAAAATGTAATTAAAAAGAAAATGTAGTGTGTATATGTGCATTATGCTCGTGAATAAGCTGTAGAAGTGAACATGAAAAGCAGCCATACACCCCTCATACATTCATATTGTGTTCCCCCCATTGTTAACCAGTCGTGTATCGGTTCCTTTCATTCCACGCGCAGGAGTGCACAATTGAATGTGCACACACAGAAACGTCGTATTCATTCAAAGACTGAGAAAAGAAGCGAAAGAAGAGAAAAAGGGACTTTTCCGCCACTCCGACGTTTTTTTTTTTTTTTTCTTTCCCTGCGCCACTCGATGCCTCTGCAGCCGTGCCCTCTGAGCCTCCCCTGGCATAAATGACCATTATGGCTCCATTAGGGCTGCTGCTAGGAGGTCATTATGCTGCTCTGGAAAAAAAAAAAAAAAAAAAAAAAAAACAGGGATGAAGACGTTAGTGGGGTCCCATGAGGGGGAGAAAGAAAGGAGAGAGCAAGTGAGTGAAAGACAAAACACTAAGTCATCTGGCTATTTCAGATGTCTTGACAGACAAACAGTGACTCAAGTCCAGTGAGTCAGCTTCTTAAGTAGTAAGAGAAAGATGGCTCAGATAATTAAGGACTGGAGAAGTCAGGGGTATGAGCAGCAGAAAGAGCAGTGGGTTAGTTGACAACCTTAAGAGTATGGAGATACAAAAACATAAAAAAATATTGCATTCTGGTTTGTTCCTTCATCTTTTTCATCCCGTCCTTGTATGACTTCCTCCTTATCTCCGTCAGACTTAGTTCCCTGGCAGATATGCTGAGTGGTGAAGAACAGTAGAAGGCTCCATCCTTCTATGTTCAGTATCTCCGTCTCGATCAACCAGCCATGCCTAAGACAGAACGGCATACTGCATCTTCCCCCAGCTGACAGAAAAGGAGTTATTTTGCTGCGTGAAAGCAAACAGGACTGAGCCCAGTAGGTGGTTCTGGTTTCCGCTGCTTCTTTTTTGTACTGAGCAAGAAATTCGAACGGCTTGCGGTGGGTACTTATATCTTTGTCCCTTTCAAGTTTGTTCAATATTTTTCCAGCTCCAGCCATAGCTGAAGTGGAAGGAAAATTATGTTTGTTTTTTTTTACATCTAAAAATCTGAAAATGTGTTGTGCGTTTGTATTCATCTCACTTGAGTCAATACTTTGTATTCTTGTGGGACATGTCTCCATCAGCTTAACACATCAAAACGCTAAAATCTTTGCCTTTTTTTTTAATTGCTCAAACTCAATCTGATTGGGTAGAAAGCAGCTCAAATGTCAAGTCTGTTGCCGCCTCTGCCAGATTTTTCTTTCAGTGTTTAGCTCCACCCATCATCCCATCAACTCTGACAGATTTTCGTCTCCCAGTTAAAGAAAGCGTCCCGACAGCATGTTGCTACCACCACGGTGTTTCACATTAGAGGACGGCATGTTTAGGCAGACATGCAGTGCTTTCAGCCATATGTAGTGTTTTGTTTTTTGTTTGTGACTGATAAAAATAAAAAATAAAAAAAAATTGCAAATGGGATTTCTTCAGGCTTTTTCCTTCTGATTGACATTTTTATAGATATTTTTGCATACAGAACAAATGTGTTTACATATACCAGGGCGCAATGATGTGGAGCATAAGCAGAAAGTATACACCACTTTCAAGAACAAAAAAAAAACACATACAAAACTCCTACATAATAATAATAATAATAATAATAATAATAATAATAATAATAATAATAATAAATAATTACATTAAAAGAAAATATATGCTGAAATAAATGCAAAAATAAGTAAACTAGGAAAAAGCTGACTTTCTTTCAGCATTGGAGTTCTTCTTGCTACTCTTACATAGTAAAGAGATTTGTGGAAGTCATGACAAATAATAGTTTTTCTATCTGAGGTGTGGATCTCTGCAGCTCCTCCAGAGTTACCATGGGTTTTCTTATTCTATCTTCGGCGTCCCTGCCTAAGAAAAGCCTCCCAACCTCTTGATTCTACCACTACTGTGTTTTAATGTGGAGTTGGTGTGTTTTGAACATATTTTAAAAAAACTAATTTTGAAAAAAAATAAATAAAATTTCACTTCTTGAGTTGGTCTATCATACAAAATCTAAACAAAATGCATTTGGTATGATTAATTGTGGAAAAAGTTGAAGGAGTACGAATATTTTGTCAAACTTTTGTCTTGATCCATCCAGTGAAAGAAGTGAGGCAACAAATCAGCCAGTTCAATGTCCGACCATTGAGAGACGCAAATGGGCTCTATACAGCTGTAAATAATAGTGATAGGAAACCTGCTGACCTGTTAACCTTACTTTACCTGTCAGAGAGGTTTACCCTGTTAGGAAGGAGAAATGCTGACCTGCGTAACTAAGATGATAGTGGCTACCTCTGAAGGGTGAATGAACCCTACGAACAGGAGCAGAGTAAACCAAGCATTTAATAAATCCACCAGAGGTCACACCTGAGCACTGGCCTGAAATACCACCTAGCCTCCTAGTGTTTAGCTACTGTCTGCGGCAAGGAGATAGAAATATATTGAGATGGATGATATCCCAGCGAGTCTTTGAACCACATTTGGAAGCTGGAGGAAAGGTGGCTGTTTGGTGATACAGCTGCAAGAATGGCGGAGGCCTTGGTGGGATTGAAGGGGAATCTGATGTTCTTTGCATTCTGTTTTGGGAAGTGTTTTTAAATTCAGTTAAAAGAGGAAAAGAAAGGTAATATTTAACAAAACAAAGATAACTGCCGTCTAAACACTTACCCCTCCTATTCTATTTTCAAAAGTAAAAATCTTTCATAGATGTTTTGTCCTTCGTCTTGGCTATAGCTAATTACCTCCCAGGCGGATGCTAATGTGTGCTGGGACGCCACGCCGAGTCATTATCAGCAGATCTGACCCTCTGAATATTCAGACGTCTTATATATTTTCCACTGACTACACATCTTGGCTGCGGAGGGGGAGCAGGCGGAAAGAATCACTGGCCTGAGGCTCAAACGGAGCTTACCTGGTGTCATGGCTGCATGCAACATTGTCCTCCACGAGAAAGAGCTCGCTGTTTGGCTCCTGACGGCACTCGGGAGACGCAGCGTTCCGCCATCAGAACGGCTTTCTATTGATCTTGAGCAGCGCGGCAGATTGCTCCCCAGATCTTGTGACCATTTCTCTGCAAGCTGGGTGAGCTGTGACCCCAGCAAGTGGTCCCACAGGCCAGAGTGAGTGCTACAGGGCTGGAAGCAGATGGCCCTCCTGATGCCACACTGACTCACAGATTGGCTTTAATTGCCGATGCTGATCATTAGCCCGATGGGTCTGCGGAGGCCGGGCCACTCCACGAGTCGCAGGCCTAAAAATAGGGCCCGACGACTGGAAGCGTGAGCTTACACACTTCAATGACCGTGCAACAGTACATCTCGGACTCGCTCACTTGAAAGCACAGAGACACAAAGGTGACACTTAGGGATTGCTTTTGAAGACGTGAAAAGCGGAGGGACTTTCTGTGCTTTCCTGTGTGCTTCTCTTGACAGTTTGCAGCTCGCACACACATGGCACAGGCAGGCTCTCTGAGCTCCGCGGGGCCATGACGCCATGACGCCATTCCCAGCGGTGAGTGTTCACGGTTGACGTCAGTGGACAGCACTTTAGGTCGTGGCCTCTCTTCTTCTGTGGGCGCAGTCATAAATCTACAGTGCTGCAAGATCGGCTTTGTTCTCTATTAAATACTGTGTTTTATGTTCAGCGCCATGAAAGAAAAAAAACGTTCTACAACAGATTTTTTTTCTGTTCTCTCTTTTTTTTGTCACACTTGAATGTTTTTGTTTCCTCACTTATGTTTATATTAAGAGTTTTAATTAGTATTCGTCATCTTTTGAGCACACCCTTTTGTAAACTCTTTTTGAACATTTTAATAAACTGAAAAGACATCAACACAAAGTAGAACAGAGATTAGTTCCCGTAATCTTCCCCCATCTTCTCCCATAAATTCACCATCAAGCATAGATCTTTACTCTAGAATTCCTACTTTGAAAGCTGCTGTTTAATTTATCTATTAAATCAGTCCAGGAGTCCACAGTACTTGGAGTTTGCAGCACTGATTCTTGCTGAAGATAGTCTCAGCGATAAGCATTGTCTGTATATCGTCTGAGCCAATGAGTGAAGGCTGTGCTGTGATGGGGACTTCCATCTTTGAGCAACGACTTTCTTCACTGCAGTCAGTCCAGCTAGCTGGTTCTCCTAACCCTGTGACTCAGCTGTGAGTCATTATTAAACAAATGTACACAGAAAAGCAACTACTTCCATTTTATAAATACGACATATTGCTTTGGTCCGTAAATCCTGGATCTTTGGACAATCCCAAACAGTGTGAATAAAAGAGACCAAAGTCCCTGGCGGGAAGAATGAGCAGAACGGATCTGGTTCAGCTCTGATTTTGTGCCAAATGACTGGCATCAAATAAGCTCTGTGACAGAATATCATATGTTTATATGAGGATTAGGATTCTTTGAAGTTTTTTTTTTTCCCACACTTTATTCTTTTTGATCCTGAAGAAAAGTTTACTAAACTCAATATATATAAGACAGTGCTCCACATACTAAGCGATAAAAGCTTCCCAGAACTCCCTGGATCCTGAAAAAGAAAAGAAAATCCCCTGCTGGTTTTGATGCTAATTTTTACCCATTTGGACCAGTACATGTGCTGGTGGACTTTTGCTCATCGTCCTGCTGCATAACTCAAGTCTGTTTGCGATTAAGCTCACAAGATGATGACCTCTCTTCAGGATTTTTAGAGATTTGTTGTGAATTGGAGATCTGTGAATAAATTGAATTGCATCTAATTTTACACTGGCTTCCTGTTGCTGAGAGAATGAACTTAAAAAAAATCTACTTTTAAACAAAAAAAAAAGGTTTATAAATCACTGAATGACATGTTGTCATTGTATCAACCTTCCAGACCAATCAGGTGTTCTGTTTCAATGATGCTCTGCATCCCCGAAAACCTGAACCAAACACGGAGAAGCAACATCCAGCTTCTACTCACCACAAATCTGGAACAAACTTCCAGAAAACTGCAAAGAACCTGGAACACTGAGTTCCTCTAAATCAAGACTGAAGGCCCACCTGTTTAGATTTGAATTTGGTTAGCAGTAAGTGGAATATTGATCGATATATTCATAGATTTGCTTCATGAATTTGGTGATGGCATTTGACAAAATTGAATGTTTATTGCATGTTTCATAATTGGTTACTGCATTGTGTTTTTATAGTGTAAAGCACTTTGAACTGTCTTGTTACTGAGATGTCCTCTACAAATAAACTTGACTTGACTTATGACCTAGGAGTGATTTTACCAGTCACTCCTGGGAACGTTCACCACTCTCCCATGTTTCCTCAATTTGTGGATGAAAGCTCTCACTGTGGTTCACTTGAATCCCAAACCCTTAGAAATGGCTTTGTGTTCTTGAAAGTCTTAAGGTTGTGCTTTTTGAGACCATATTTTATGTTGTCAGAGAGGTTCTAGTTAGGTCACTTCTTGATATAGATACAAGTCTGGCAATAATATGCGTATTGCACCGACCTTGGTGTAGCTTGTGAAATTGAATGTAGCTTTCCGAAAAATGTGACTAGCAAAAGTTAATTTATGATTTAACGGTCTAAAAGCAAAAACAGAAGAAATCCGTGATGGATTCAACAAGCGCAGCAGCATTTCACCAGGATGTTTCGTACCACCACTGCCTTTCTTCTTTAGCCCTTTTCTGCTCTGGTTTAACTCTCTCTGTGTCGTGTGCTCCCAGTGTGGCATCTCTTGCTCTGCGTGGACAGCTCCCAGGTCACATGTACGTCCACGTGCATCACCTCTGTTGGTGGCCATCTTTATAAAAGAAAATTTTTAAAAATCTCCCTCTGCTGTCTTACACCGGCAGCGCTGAGGTGAAAGAGGAACCTCACCTCATTTACCCAGGTCTTAACTCACCCCGGGACGGCAAATACATCCTCACACGCCGAGGCAGACGCTCTGTGGCCATCGAGACCCACAGTCCTGGCTCCTGTGGCGGGGAAGATGAGCTGCTGTAAGAGGCAGAGTGGCAACACTAAAGCTCATTATGCCTCCGCTGCTGCACTGCTGGTCCAGAAATGAAACCCGAGCCGCCCTGCTACATCCGCGGCTGCCACCTTTGGACACTGCTGGAGAGCAGCAGCAGCAGAGGACAACATGTGTGTCTGCGAGACAGCGCTCTCTGTCTGCTGTCTGTTGTTTTGATGCCACCCACTGTTTGAGAGCTTCGAGCTCGGCGAGCCGGTCGCTTGCTGGGACTCCACACAGCTGCCCCCTCCACTCCCACCATCCCTCCATCTTCCCCTCCTGCTGACTGTGCTAATAGCCCTCCAGTTGCTCGGCTCCACTCTTTTCCCAGCGGACTGACATATGGATTCATACACATCTACTCATAATCATGGTTTAAAGCCCTCTGCATCCCTCCGCTCGATGCGGAAAGATTGTTTGCAGCTCCAGTGATCAAATGGAAGCCAGTGTTGCGGCGCTATTTTTGGGTCGGGCCACATTTTTACCCTGCCTGCCCCCTGGTATGTGGAGCAGTGCTAGATTGTGTAATGTAGAGCACGGAGCTGGCCGAAATAGAAGGAAATGTCTTAGTGCTTGGTTTGACATCACATCTGCAAAGCTGTTTACTGCTCTGTCTCCTCTGAGTCTTACTAACATTGAATGTTTCTGTTAGCCTGTGTGTTTTAGAAAACTCTGCGCCTCTTGAATGTTGTTCACTTACCAGCTACAAGCTTCATATTTTCTCAGATTTTATGTCACAGGCCAACACACAGTAGCAGATTTTGCTTAATTTTCCTTATAAATGAGATTCTAAAAAGCTTAGCATGCTTTCATGTTGAGCCTAGCTTATTCTGATACCCTGAAATAAAACCCAATTTCACCATTTTCCCTTGGAAATCATGTAATTAGTAACCAGAATCCATCTCGATTATTACTGCGTGTTCTGTGCTGGGTGTGATAGAGAATAATACTCTGGTCAGATGAGATCAAAATGAAACTTTTTTGACTACTCACTGAAGTTTGTAACTGTAGACGGATAAAGCGTGAAAAGGCTCAACTGTTTAACCAGCGCAGAGGTAGCTTGAAAGTTAAAATGACACTTTATTTACCTGCTTTCATTTGAAGAGACCTGAAATTACCCCCGTCATCTGTCTCGTCCTCTCCCACCCCCACAACCAGCAGATAGATATTAAAATGCATAAAACATTAAGGCTGTTTACTTGGACTCTAATGAGAGGAGGCTTAGGTAGTCTAGTTTAATTAGTATGATTGGCTCCACGGGGACCACCCGGGCAGGGGCATAACAACTGATTCACTCGGAGCTCACAGGACCGTTTCATTCTGTCTGAGCATCGAGAGCCGATGTCAGGGGAGATTGGACTGCAGAGATGTGTTACTTTCACCGAGCCCAGGTTGGAAGGCAGCACTGCAGTTAAATGCACTGAAGCAGACCATTACATAAGCACCACTGCAAGGTCAGACATCTGTGTCCCCCTCACTGTCTGTCTCTTTCTGTTTAAGTCACAGTCACACAGCGTTGGTGTTAAGGTTCCTGCCACTGTTTCAACAACCAGATGGCTGTAATTTTGCTTTGTTTTTGCTGTCAGTTCAGGTGTTTTCTTGCTGTTTCTTGCCTCTTATTGTTTCTCTCCACTTTAAGTTTAACGCGTCCACGTGAGTGGCTGACGGCGATATTGGGCCCTGTGTATTTGTATTAGTTCCCCAGCACAGGAGCAGTTTCCTTTTATACTCAAGTGCATGGGAAGAAGTACAAAGAAGAGGTCGAAAGTGTGGCTGCACTTCAATAAAGAGCCTAGTTTGTCCTCTTTGATGCTATGCTGCCACACACTCAAGCTACAAAGAAGCGGCACGCTTCCCACGGAGAGCTAAAGCAAAAGATGAAAAGCTTTTCTCGCACATAGCACATCATCAGAGCCGCAGAAACAACATCCGTGCTTTATTTTGTTAAAAAATGTTGGTCCCATTACGTGCTAAATACAAGATGAATTTAAGATTTCATCACAATATTTTGTGTTATTATTTTCAAAGCATCAAAAGTGACAATAAAAAAAGCACCTTAGACAGAAATACTGGTCTTCAGAACAAAAAAAAGTATAATTCTTACCAGTAAACTGCCCTCACTGACTGCTTTTAGTTATTTTCTCAAATGTATTGATATTTATTGATTGAAAAAGAAAAATGACAACACAGTCAGTTTTCGAGGTCTTGAGACACTACTTCGAATTTACTGTAAATCAAAATTCTTACCATAATGAATATAAATGCCCATTTCTACCATCAAATCAACATTAAAGTGAGAATGGTCAATGTCCTTTTACTAAATGAATCCTAGCCTGGTCTGCATATTGACAAAGATAACCTCTGACCTGTTTACAATGGAAAGCAGAGGAATGTCATTTAAAAAATTACCATGTAGCAGCTTTAAAAAATATTCCTTTATTGGCTCCTATTTTTTAACAGCATTCACTCATCCATCTCTGCCTTTGTTCTGCTGGATAAAACGGTATGATTTGACACAACAAACATTTTTTTCCCCAGGGTGTTTCTGTACACTTGCCCAGTTGAAACTTCACCAAATGTATCTCTTTCCAGGGCTCGTCGTTTTGTTCAAAGGTGTGCGATATTAGGGCAATCAGCTGCCACAAAGCCGGGCTTTGCCGTGCTCTGAGCTAACTCCACTCCTGTGATTGACTATTTCTCTCCACAATCAAAAGCCATGAGGTCTTTAATGGCAAAGGATTACTGTGCCAAATAGTTTCATTACACACAGAACGGGTTAGCACAGGTTTAAAAAGGCAGAGCTCCAGCTTAAGCACAGAGAATGGAAGAAATGACACAGTTGCACACATTAACACAGCATTCAAGCTTGTTTATAATCAAATAACAAAACGAAACTAACCGGAAATTAAAGAGTTTTGATGGAGACCTATGGTAGTAGAAATTTGCCTATTTTGGGCACCAGAGACTTTTTTTTTTTTTTTTTTTTCAAAAGAGATCCTTCATTGTCAAATATTCTGAATTGGATTAACACATTTTATCACATCACAGCCACAAATAAATAAAAATAAAAAAAGCTGCTGGTAACCCTGAAAGCATCATCCCTGTGGTGATCCACTAGTGGCAGCATCATTCTGTGGGTGTGCTATTCCCTAGCAAGAAGATAGAAGCTAATCAGAAATGACTGGAAAGTGGTTGAAGCTAAAAAGGAAAATGTGTCCTTTGTTGGAGATTCACCAACACCAAGCTGTAAGCAGCCAGAGCTACCAGGGCAAAGTCAAAGTACAGCCATACATCTAATTGGGAATGTGAGGGAAAAATTGGAAAGTGATCTTTAATCTATTTTGTAAGGAAAATATGAAATGAAAAAAAATGTCAGTGTCTATATATAATTAAAGCTAGTAGAGAAGAATTTGCTGAATACAAAAGCACAGAGCTTTTTCTTTCACTTCACATGTATCCATAAAATACTGTGTTAATCTCTCAAACAAAATTAGATAGAAATAAATTGAATGTGTGGTTGTAATGTGAATATTCAGTTTGTATAAATACTTTTTCTAGGCGCCATACGTGGCCTATTTAATTGAGGTTGTTGATACAGTACCGGTTCTGTATCTGCCATTGTACAGTAGCTCCTCTGAAAAAGAACAACCTTTGTCAGCAGGTGTCTCTACTCCTGCATGAATCTCTTTAGAGGCTAGCTTGTTTTGATCGGCTCGCTGACATACTACAGACCAGACTCTTACAGCATCCCTGACTTCATGGAGCATTTCCATCTTTCTGCTAATTTAGTCGATTGGTTGTTTCCAGTTTCTTCATCATCCCTCGCCTTCGTTACAGCATCCTGTTCCCTGTGTGACCTTTGTGGCTCGCAGATCGAATCCAAACACCAACAGACACACGGAAATATTAATTCGAATGATTGACAAGTAACCAGCTCTGTTAATCGAGTTATGCTTATTCTGATTAGGCTTCTTAATGTGAGTAAGATAACCTGGTTAAGGTGTTTACACGACGGTCTCAATAATATGCGTATTGCATTAGTCTGGTTCTAATTGAATTAGGCTCATGCATGTAAATGCTCTTTCTCTCTCGGTTTGGCTCCTTTCCAAGCCTCCTCGTTTCTTTTTTTTTTATGTAAGAGGAAATCACAGGGTATACTGTAGGCCTCAGTTGATCAGAGGAGAGGTGAGACACGGCCATGTGTGCAGCAGTTCACACGAAAGCCACCTGGCTCTCTCCGGCTCTGATTTATGCCTTTGATAACAACCCAGAGAAGCTTTCAACAACAACAAAGTGGCACAGAGAGACGACAACAATGGGGCAGTTGTCAGTCTGGAGATGAAAAGATGTCTTACAAGCCGACTCGGTCTTTTGTAACTTTGATAAATATTTTCTGTCCTGTTGTTTTCCTTCATTTGTCTCCTTGTGTTTCTCTATATTTAACAGGGGTTATTGGTGAAGGAAAGAAATGTGAAGTGGAGTCAGTTTCCCGTCTCTGACAGTCTGCCTCCCTCATCCTGTGAGGAGACGGCAGTGTGCTTCACTGCCTCGGCTGTGACTTATCAACAGACTTATTTCCGCTGGCTTGTCCTGCTTAGTGTCATACAGTGCCTGGAAAAAAGAAAATAGCGGAAAAAAAGCCATTCGCCTCATGTTTGACATATATTCTCTCAAATTTAGCATTAAAATCTGTCATTTCTTTCTGCGTTTGGGTTTAGTAACTTCAAAAAAGCGTGAGGTAAACATTGTGTAAAGGCAGAATTGTTCCCAGTGCCACTGGTCTGTTATATAAACAGTTGGCACAATATGTAGCAAAAACGCATCAATACTTTAGCAGCAGTCCAGTAATTCAAATGTAACAAAGAATGTGGATATGCTTTTTTTTTTTTTTTTTTTTTTTTTTTTTTTTAATATTCTTTGACTGCATTTAATTTAGAAATGATCTGAATATGTCAAACAAACCTAGTTTTTAGAGTTTATCCCAATTTAAGTAATGCAATTTCTTTATGTCTTGCTGTCAGGCTAGGTTTCATACAAAGTCACTCCAAGCTCTTCAAAATAAGAGAACTTCCTTTTTCCATTCAGGAGCTCAACACTAACTGCTGTTAACATATTTTCACAGTTTTTACTTAAATGTAGCCTATTAAAATATCAGCAAGTCACACCATTTAATAAGAGCCATTTTGAAAAGATCTACATGTTAAATGCTGATGTGATAAATTAGGCCGAACGATAGATATTTGAATCAACTACACAATCTGCAACAAACTTGTCAACATATCTGTAAGTAGTCATGAATTGCTTACTAAAATATCCAGATCCTATTAAAAAGTGAGGTGTAAATTACAAATGTGCTTCAGTTAGATTTATTTTATAGGATTTGTAGAGGGTGCTTATAGACAGAGCATCAAGAATTATATGGACAAGCATTTTCAGACAGAATTTTTTCATCTTCTCAAACGGCCTTTTATAATTTAATGTGATCTTGTTTTCTGACATTCTGTCAAAAAATGATCTGAGCACCTGTGTCCAGGCCAGTGTGTCTCATTATCCTCCATCTTTGCCCACTTGTCCCCTCTCATCTTCCGTTTCTTCTCGTCCTACTTGCTCTTCTCTGTTCATCTGTGTCACTCCTTCTGTCTTGCCCCTGCGATCGACTGTAGCCTCAGGCTCAAAGGCTTGTTCACCAGTCTCTTTTCTAAAAACAGCCTGCTGCATTAAGCAGCTTTGCTTTCCAGCACGTCAACTGTTTTTAAGACCAGTCCAAAACCAAACATACTGAGCCTGTTTGAGGGCTGTCTCTACTATAAGCTCTTTTTAACTTGTAGGGGTTTTTTTTTTAATTACATCTAGTAGCCTAAATTGAATCATAGGAAACGATAGGATAGTTTGCGATTTAATATACTTCAACGGCTTTTTTCCCTCTTTATGTTACAAATTCACGGCCATCTTTGAGCATTTTGATCTATATGGCCTCTGCAGACATGTCTTCTGTCCCTGGGCTTGTTCTGTGCATTAGACAGTTGACAGTCTCCTTATAGCAGAAATGAGGGGAGTGCTCTGTGACTGATGGAGCTCCTTTGTCACTGACAGGGGAGCTGCTGCTGGCAGTTTGGGGCCAAAGAACAGTACAGATTACATTAACATCAGTCAAGCTGTTGTCAGACAAGTAGGACATAAATAGGACCTTATTGATGCATAATGCAACAACTTTTCAACTTGACGTTTTCTCAGTAATAGAATGAGAGAGTGAGTCTGTGGCTAAAATGGCAATATGCCAGAAAGGATTTGCAAATAAGTACATATCATATATAGAGAGAGAGAGAAAGAGAGAGAGATGTACATCTCTGGAAAATATTAAGAGTCCACTTAAAATTATCGGTTTCTTTGATTTTACTTTTTCTAGGTATATCTGTGAGTAAAATGAACATTGTTCTTTTATTTTATGAACCACTGATGACGTGTCTCCAAAACGCCAAACAAAAGTTCTGTATTTATTTGCAGAAAATGAGAAATGGTCAAAATAACAAAAAAGATGCAGTTCTTTCAGACCTCAAATAATGCAAAGAAACCGAATTCATATTTATTTAGAGAAAACAATACTAATGTTTTAACTCAGGAAGAGTTCAAAAGTCAATATTAGGTGTAATAACCTTGAGGTTTTCAATGGGGTTCAGTGCAGCAGTGTGTATATATATATATGCGTACATACACATTTATAGTTAGCATCAGGAGACCGTCTGTATGGGAATGGCAGTGGTTGTCTGCAGGAGTTAAAATAATCGAAACTATGTGTGCAGGAAATGGCATTTGGCAATTTTGTTGTCAAAAAGCCAGCTTGCAAACATATTTTCTAATATTACCGTATCAGTTGTTATTAATTTGACCAGCTCACCACCACGTTTTCTCTACTTCGCTGAATATCATTTTGCTCTTAAAGTGCTTTGACAGCTTTGTAATGGAGAAAACAAAGCTTTTGACCTAGTCTGGCACAAGGAAAAAAAAAAGAAAAAGAAATCCAGGGAAGCCTTGACACAAAAATTGCACTGTGCTGTTTGATCATTACTGACATTGCCCCTACTGTGTCTCTCCTCCTTCTTCAGTACAGTCAGGTTCACAGAGACTCGGAAAATACAGGTGCTGGTGAAGAAAGAACTGGTTTGCCCCTCAGAAAAAGACCACTTTCCAGGCTTAAAGGGCCAGTGTGTTTTATGTGCTGTCATGAAAATTGACTCTTATGCGCTTTGACATGGAAATACGTTTTTTTAAGCAGCTGGAAATTTATTATACCCTGGAAAAGGGTATAATAGTGCCTTGTAAAAATATTCATACGTCTTGAACTTTTTCACCTTTTGTCACTTTACAAGCACAAGCTGTTGGAGATTTTACTGGGATTTTACGTGATAAGGGAGAAATACTTACTATATATTCATTCGGCGTTTTCTCCATGTGGTATATGTTTGTATGCAGCTTATTTTCTGTGATATTTTTGAACAAAATCTGGTGTAACCAACTACCTTCTTCTTATTGGAGAATAAAGTCTACCTGTCAGTAGTTTATTCATATTCAAAGGCCTCAGAGCTTTTTTTTAGAAAACATTGGTGAACAAAATCTATCATGAAGACAAAGGAACAGAGCAGACAGATCAAGGAGAATGTTGTGGAGATTTAAAGCAGACTCAGGTTACAAAGCAATATTATTAGCTTTGAATATCTCAGATCAGTGTTCAGCACTATAAAATTTCACAGCAATAGCCGTCTACCTGATTTAACAGGATGGGATCCCAAGATAACTTTGGAGGAGAACTCTGTTAACAGGACAACTGTTAGCTGTACAATCCACAATTGTGGCCTTTATGAAAGAATATTCAAATTGGCGAATATTTCAGAAAATCCAATCAAAGTCCTTCTTTCAATATGCAGCAAGAAATGTAGCAAGCACTTGGAACAAGGTTTGTGATTGTTGCTTAAAGTGTTAATAAGCTAAGGTATTCTGAATAGTATTGCAAGGCACTGTTTACATGGCCACAGAAAAAGCTTTTTTGTGAAAGAATCAGTTCATTGGTGTCTTTGTGGACAAACTGTAATTCATTTGCTTCAAAAGGGACAGTCTGGGAATTTCCTGACCGTCCTCGTCTTTCTTTGCGCTCTAATCTTTCTTCCTTTCCATGTGCACTCCTGAGGAAGCTCTGAGTTTGCGTGCTGCAGGCTCGGGGGCCGGGGGGTCAGAGAGGAGAAAAGGGGGGGAGCTGAGGACAGTTCCCCGGAGTCCGGACACCAAGGCCCCCGGGCCTCTGCAGCTCATAAACAGATGTGTCCTTGTCCCCAGCCAAGCGCAGCCACTCATGGCAAAGCAGGGACCCAATAATTGTGAAGAATTGAAAGCTAAATATTGGCTTTATCTCCTCAGTAATAAAAGGGCCATGAAATTGATTTAATGCTGCAGCGCTTCTCTTGGGTGGCTTCTTACAGCGCGAGCGCAAAACAATGAGCAGCAGCCATCTATTAATTAACCCACCTAATCCTGCAAAGTTAATCTCTCACCACAACTTTGCCCGCAACTAACTTCCGAGCCACTGGGTCTATTGGGGGTGTCATGACAATGGCGGTGAGAAGATAGATTCAGCACTTAGGAAAAAAGGAGGATGGGGTGGGGAGGTGGAGAGTTGGTGTGCGCTGCTCCGCAGAGCAACTTTGTGGGACGCTGTTGTTCGGATGTGAAGGTGCGTGGCCAACATTGGTACAGTGTTAAAAGTTAAAACAGGCATCGTTTGAGTGGGGATTTTGGATTCGGCTGCAGCAGCAGCACAAAGTCGACTGACTACAGTCGCCGTCTTCTCCGCCTTCGTCCACGCTGTTGCTGCTGTCGCCAGTTTCATATTCGGTCCCGAGCTTTCAGACAGCCAGCAGGGAAAGCGCCGTGTCTTTTTCTTCTTCACCTGCCCGCCGGTCGCAGCACGACAGCGCCTCACACCCAACACGCTCACTCGCTCGCCGAGACATTGTGTCCGCCGAGTTGTGAATTACCTCCTTCTCAGCTGGCTGATGAAAAGCTACGTGTTTTTCTCTTTGGCTGCGGCTCATCTGACCCTGCCCTCTCACCCCCTCATCATCTCATTGGTCTTTTTATTTTTTCTTCCGTAAGCCTCTCCTCTTTGAGAGGCGGTGGAACAAAGCAGGCTCAGAAAATAGGTCACCTGCTGGTGCTCCTTTAACCTCTACAGCAATCGAAAAAATGTATCCTCAAAGGTGTCCGGTACCATTCAGAGAAAAGCCTAAACCCCCAGCCTTCCACCAGAAATGTGTCCTGGCATGGAGAAGAAACCTCCACATTTAACTGTGAAACAAAAAAAACTAAGTAGAAAAACTCCAACTGCGAGAATTTGGAGATCTCTTTTTTTTTTCTTTGCTAGTGAGGAAAAGAAGCTCCTGTGGAGATAATTTTAGGAGGCTGATTAGGCATAGACGGTGTTGAGCCCAGAGTGAGGAATCTCATCACCACTGCTAATGACATGCCATTCCTGTGCTGAGAGAAGAGCGTGAGCCCTGGGCATGGACTAGCCTCTCTCTCAGCCACCTCTAGCAGTCGTGTTCATTAGGGCCAACGATGTAATTACAATTCACAGATCCTGCTTCGGCTTAATTACACTCTGATTATTGGGCTGATATTTGTTGAAATTATCACACCCTCAGAAAGTGGAGTTATATTTGCAAGAAATTAAACCTTATTTCATAAGTGTGTCTTAAACCGACAATTTGGGACCGATTTGTAAACGTGAATATAAACACGCTTTAAAGCCTTGGAAATGGGGGGAGAAAAAAGAGAGAGGTTTTCAATCGAAACATAAGCTCGCAGATGTAAATATGTGAGTGACGGACCATCCGACAGATGCCTCCGTCTGATTGTAGGAAGTGTTTTTTTCCTCTCTGTATCGTCCTCATGAATAGCCCCAACAGAAAGCAAAAAACGTGGAATGAATTACCCTGGATTATTCAGCTTCCATTGAAAGTCGGCATAATTGGGAGCGCTCGGAATAAAACTCACCAATTGTCCCCGGAGGTGGGGCTATTATGGCCGTGTCTGTGCAGCTCAGAAGTGTCTATAGACTTTTATGTGAACAATGTGACATAAACAGCCTCACAGTCAAATTATTACACAACTGTAATCAGGGACTGAAGTCAGTTTGCTCACAGTTTTCTGCTATATAGCTTAAATTTGCCCTTTTAGGGGTGGAAGGTAGCTGAATCTAAAAAGTGAAAAGATTTTTTTTTAAAAAGAAATACAGTACATTAAATAGGGATTTTCCCCTAACAGGTTTCTGTTGTTTTTACTTTTCGTCTGATTACAAAAACAGATTTTGATATCAAACAAAGATGAAGTGTGTAAATGTAAAAAGCTGTTTTGTAAGTTTTAATTCCTTTGAATTAAGAATGAAAGCAATTCAAACCAAACTATGCCAAACTAAAAGTTATTACCACCAGAACCTAATGCCATCAAGAGTAACTAGTAATAAGTCTTTTCCATCACTGTGGAGGAACTTTGGCCCATTTTTCTTTGCAGAATTGCCTGAATTAAGTCAACATGGAGACTGTTGAAGATTCTGACTCAGCATTTCAATCAGATTTTCTTTGGACTTTGACTAGGCAACTCCAAAACATATATTTTGTGGAGGTTTTAGCCATCCAGAGGTGAAGTTTAAGGTCACAAACTGATGGGTGCATATTTTTCAGGATTTTCTGTAAGAGAGCAGATCTCTTGGTGCCGTCAATTATGGCAGGTCTTTCAGGTATCGAAGCACTAAATGAGGCTCTGGCCATTACAATACAACCACCATGGTTCAGTGTCAGTGTGATTTTCGTCAGACGTAACAAGACTCACACCTTCAAAAAAAATTTCACATTTGTCCCCATCAGTTGACAAATTATTCTCCAAAGTTACTGGTGTTCATTGGGAAGTTTTTTTATTATTATTATTATAGTGAGACTAACTTTACTGATTACTGTGGCATGGAACTGTGACCAATTGTGACCAATCTCAACATAAATCCTCACCTTAACTCAGGCAAGTGCTGTAGTTTGGATCTTGTTCTGGTTTCATATGACTTCCTGGCTGATAATTGATGCTCTTGTCACATTTCCATGTTTCTCTGTTTATGAATAATGCCTCTACATGTGGTTCGTTGAAAACCCCCAGACTTAAAAAATATTGAGGTCTTTTAGCCTACTTATTGTTTAGCATGCTTCGATAGCTTCCTTCTCTTAACTTCTAGGTTTGCTCAGGTCATTCTTGTGTGATTTGAAGAATTGCTCGACAACATAAAAAAAATAAGTACTAAAGAATAAAAAAGAGTAAATCTTCCAGGCTATTGCTAATTAGGTGATTGTTTACTTTTGCTAGCTAGCTGGATAACTTTTCCATCTTATCATGGCTAAGTGCAAATTTATCAGCAGCTGTCTGGACAAAGTTTGTCAATCACGTGTCTTACCTACTGAAGAATTTTATTTCAGCAAAGTTGTTACTCTCGAGGGAAATACAGCTGAGAAGGAGGAGAGTACAGAACCCAAAGAGAATGGAGCCACAGATGCAGCTTGAGGACAAATAAGGGAAATGATTCAAAAGGAATGGCATTTAATGTTTTCATCACTTTCAAAGCAAGAATGTGACGATATCTACAATTACTCTCACCAATAAAAAATTTTCTATACATATGTTTATGTTTAGATCTATATATGTACATGTATAGGCGATTATAATGTACATTTCTGTCATTCTGCTGGTCTTAAATTTCATTCATATTGGTCTTTAAAAGTCTTAAATTTGAGTTGGTGAAACCTGCAGAAGCCCTGTCCAGAGAGTGCCGGAACCCCTCTAGAGCAGGTGATCCATTAAAAACCCCTCCTGTCTTCACACACACACCAGGTTTCTGGATGTCACTCCGGACTCTGCAGGTGTGTGCTGGTAGACGTCGCCCCAACATGAACCCCCGGCTCCGAGGGCTGTGTAGCCTGATCCCGCGGCTTAGCGTTGGCATCGACGTTGTCCCGTCGCTCATTCCATGTGCAGGAAGTGATGCGCGTGTGTTTGTGCCCACAGGCTTCCCAGCGACGGCATACGGACCGGTGGCGGCGGCGGCGGTAGCAGCAGCGCGTGGCTCAGGTAGGGGGGCCCGTGGAAGAGGCGGCTACTTGGCGTACCCACAGAGCACAGGGCCAGGTAAACGCTCTGTCCATGTTCTGTGTGGCTGCTGCTCTCTTCAACTTCTCCTGCTCTGCTTCTCCCCATAGACGTAGTTCTCTAAAACCTTAACGCAAATAGCAGCGACATGTAGCTTTGACTAATTCATAGCTTAACATGTACATTAAAACAATGCAATTTGCTTAAAAGCATAACCTGCGATTTAATTTGGGGTTGGCAAAAAATTAAAAACTTTTAAAAATCAGCCACAACAGAGCAAGTCTTGTACTAAATGTTCCCAGATAATTAGATTTCTATGAGTAATAGATATTTTTTGTCGTTTTAATTTGGCTCGGTTGATGAAATTACAAGCAATCCTTAAAAAAATAATCGCAATAAAATATATGATGTGATTTAAACTTATTCTTTGAACAACTTTGATTGTAAAAATGCTACAAATTGACCATAAGATAAAATATATGGTAGATATATTTTTCATCATTTGGCATCATTTTATCATTTAATTTACCATAGTTACAGTTCAAGTTACAGTTCGTCATTGTGTTGCACATTGTTTCACTGTATTGGTGGATTGTCTCCATAAAGGTTAAAGCAATGAGGAAATACAATATCAGACAAGTCAGTCATTCTACTTCTTTTCCCATTGTCTCCTTTGTAATCTTTCTTTTGATATCAGAGGTATCCATATTTTAGAGGCGATATTTGCAAGAATACTCAAACGTTTTCACAATACAACCACAAGTGTCAGTGTGACTTGTTGGAGTTTGTTGTAATAGACCAACACAAAGTAGTGCATAATTTTGAAGTGAAAGAAAAATTAAGCATGGTTTTCAAAGATCTTTGCAAATACGAAAGTAAACTAAAGAGTCTGGTCTGAGTCAATATTTTATAGAATGACTTTTCACAAATTACATCTGCAATTCCTGTGGGGTTTTCTTTTAGTGACATGGTTCTGACACATTGGTTGATTTAAACACCGTGTTGTTGGGATTGTTGTCCTGCTAGAAGGTGAACTTCCACTCCACTCTCAATTCTTGTTCAGCCTCTAACAGGTTTTCCTCCAGGATTGCTCTGTATTTAACTTTGTCCACTTTCACATCAGCTATGACGAGCTTTATCCTGAAGAAACCCATCCCCACAGTATGTTACTGCCACCATGGTGTTGAGTCCATGTTCGTGTTGAGATTTGGGGTTTGTTTTTTAAACCTTCAACTCCTCATCAACTTTCTCCCTGATGTTACTTAATGCTGGTCTAATACATCAAATCAAGATAAAAGAAGAAGAAAAAAACGTTGATATTTGCGGTTGCAAGGATGCAAGGCACTATAATTACTGTCAAAGTTTTACTTCTATCTTAGTGGCTTAGAAGTAAGCACAGCTGTTTAAACAGAGATTAGGTGCATTTATATTTACTCCAGTAAACCATGCTGTCTGTGCACATCCTGTCATGACAGACAGACATTTGGTCCCAAAAACAGGATGCTGGTTTCTTTCCGTCTTAAACAGCATTGATCAGCGTGTCTACTTCATTCAGACATCCTGCTTTTCCCACCCTTACAACTGTAGATTATTCAATAGCTGTCAATAACGGCTTCCCCTGACTGAACACACAGCCTGCTGCCTGTAGAAAAGGGGGTGTCTTCACTAATCAGCCACACCATTAGGAACTTGCTGGAGAGAGTGTTTTAATTGTTACTCAGGTCCCACCTGGTTTGTGCAGTAGCTCAAAAGAAAGTCAGCAGATAACCTCTGTTTAACATCGTGTGATGTGAAATGAACTCCCTTAAACACGGAGAGCAGCAGCAGCAGCATATGAAAACTACACGTCTGTAAATTCCCCCTCTTGTCCCACTTCGAATTTAATTCAAATCAACAAAGGGAACGTCGGAGGCCAATCAGGTGCTATTTCTTTTGCGTCGGGTGGTTTGATTTAGCATTTTCAAAACAAACAATTTGGCCTGACAATCGCAGCGAGCGTTACTAAGAAGCAGGAATGTTGATTTGGGGTTAGCAGCAGCCGCGAACCAGGAGGCTTGATGGCAGCCATTATGTACAGTTTAATTCTGACAGCTGCAAATGGAAGGAAGACAAGTAAATGATTATGAACAGAGGCTGAGAGGTGGCGCGCTAGAGGGGAAAACAGTGACATCACGGGCCATTTTTTTTAGAGCGCTTCAACAGTCGAGGGAATATAAAGAAGGTCCGTCCTTTCTTAGAACGAGGCAAAACTATCTTATAAAACAACAATTGGGTATGAAAATAGCTGCATCGGAATGAGTGTTTTAAGAAAATCGATTTACAACTTCTGTTTTTAACTTTTTGGCCAATATTGATTTATTACGCTGCGTTGTAGCCTTTGTGATGAGGCTGAAGGATTCATGCGTGAAGCTCTCAGCACTCTATACAGACACAAACCAACAGGAGGACACAGACTGCTCAGGCTTGACCGTCCTACGTTTGTGCCGTCTGGGGAAATGCGGCTGCATCTCCGTCCCATCTTACGGTTTTATTTGCAGCGGCCGGCCCAGTGTTGGCTGAGGAATGGCAATTCTCCTAGTCTCTGTTTTTGTTTTTTTTTTGCTAAATTTTCTAATTTTTTTGTCCTAACAAGGGTTTTTTTCTGTTGTTGGTGGAAAAATAGGGTCCTTTTTAAAAGTGGGGATTCTTTGTGCTTTGACTCCACCTACAGTTCCCACAGAGCACCACAGGTTGTATATATACATAAGTTTGTCTACATTGAATCAGTTTGATAGAAGCAGAGTCTATGCGGTGTCAGCTGTTGAGTCACAAGAAGTCCGGGAAAAGACATTCTCACCCATAAGGATTTTCCTTGGATGTATGCAAATATATGACAATGACCCTTTTTGTGCAGCGTTTTTTGTGTGCAGTGGTGCTTGTCTGCACATTGTCGGTGATTCGCACAGATTGTCGTTGGCATGTGGGACACATTTTCCATCGCTGGGAGAGGGCACTTGCTCCACTTCCAGTGTTCAACAGACAGAAATGACAGCTGCTCACTTCCCCTGTTTGTGACAGACCACAGCTGATGACAAGGTGTATTTTGGATGTCTCTCTGTGTCCTGCTTCTTGCAGAAAACACACCCTTGAACACTGCCGCAGTGGTGTAAAATACCAACAGCCACTAAAAGATGTGGCTCTTGCTGCATTTTCTATCAGATCCTATTGCTCACTTCTGTCTTTGATTAATTTGCGCCTTCTATCAACACCTGATGTTCCTCTTGCATACTTATGTAGTCCCTTGCCAAAAGTAATAACACCCTGTTAGCCTGGGATTTAGTGTAGTGGACCAACACAAAGTGGTGCAGAATCAGAAAATTGAAATAACATGATACATGATTTTTAAATGATTAAAATCTGAAAAGTGTTCAGCTCAGATTAGGCCAAAATTGTTGCGTATTTTCGACATGACATAAAACTTGACACCTCGCATGACTTTGAACCGACTATCCTCACAGTGAAACATGTTGGTGGCAGCATCATCCTGTGTGGATGCATTTCTTCAGCAGGAAGAGTGAAGCTGCTGTGGAGGCAGATTTTAAAAATCAACAGGTGTGAAGTAGGCAAAAAATGAAAACAAAAAGGCTACAAATCTAGTGACTTTAAGAGGTGCAGCAATGAAAAAATACATTCCCTGAACTTTAGTTGAAACCCAAATTGTTCCTTCTCATACTATCAAACTCAACTGAGTTGTATGGTCTGTATACACAACAAACAGGCAGCTTATAAAACAGTATGAAGAAACACTGGTTGATTCACAGCTAACTGATGCTAACTGTATTTCTACATAATATTGACTCCCACACTTTTCAGACTTTCATTTGTGAAATATTTAGAAACCCATATATTGTTTTTCTTTCATTTCACAATTCTGCAGCATTTTTATGGCGCCCTTTCTTATAAAATACTAATAAAACACATTAAAGTTTGGTGCTATAAGGTGACCAAATATAAAACTGATTCAGGACAAATAACAGCTTAAGACACAAAAATAGGCGCATGAGCTAGTATATTAAAAGTGTGTTGATGGGAAAGACATGTTTTGTTTTATGAAACCCAAATCTGAGGCGTTTGTGTAACTATTGCAAAAGTGAGGCCTTAGTCTTGGTTTAAAGAAGCGTTTTGCTGCCCTGATCTCCACCGTGTAGCTTGTTGCACAGCAAGGACCGGTCCCCAAGCACTTTTTGTAGGCTTGTTTCAGAGGCTGTAGCTTTAGGCAGGAGGGAGATCACAGAGATCTGGCTACAGCGCAGAGTTTATCATTGCCTGGAGCTAGAGAGGAGCCAACCTCGTACTCTGCTTTGTAATCTGCCGTTGCCATTTTGAATCTGGTTTGAGCTACTGGAAGTCAGATTGGCAAAGTATGGTGGCTGGGAGGAAATTCTGCATGGGAAGGCCTGAAGAAGACGGGAGTAGGCAGTTCTAGTTGCTGATTGCAACATGTTGAATTCATGTAGTCCAGCCTCAGGTTCAACGCCAAGAAGTCTAAATTACATTAATCAGTTTTTTTTTTTTTCGTTTTTTTCTCTGAAGAGTTTCTGCGGCGCTAGTGGCTCGTATTTTTGCGACAGCAGGCAGACAGGAAGGAGGGTGAGGAGGAGATGCGGCAAAGGTCGTCGGGACCGGGAGTCGAACCCGCGACGTCCGCGTTGAGGACTGAAGCCTCCAAACGTGGGTCGCGCTAACCCCCTGCGCCACCACAGCACGCCCCTACAGTATTAAATCAGTATTAAATATAAGTATCATAAGTAATAATATAAGTAATATAAGTATCAGTATTAAATAATAGTGAACAGCTATGTGATGACTGCAATATATGGTGAGAAATCATCTAAACCACTCTGCAACAGCACCCGACTCTTGGAGCCGACTGACATTAACTATCTGATGAAAAGATGGTTTCATATTCTGAAGCTCTCTCTTTATAAAGTCAGTCTATTTGCGATCTTTCAGATAAAAAGTGAGACGCAGATGAATACTGACACTTCAGACAACTTCAGAGTTGCCTCAGTTGTCTTCATAGATCCAGAGTTTACCTGTAGCGTACTCAAAACAAATTCTGCTGCATTCTGCTGATTTCAACTCCGAGTTAGCTGAGGGGGAATTATAAGGTTAAAAAAAGATTTAAAAAAAACAAAAACGTGTCAGAGAATCTTCACATCATTAGAAACCCATTCTAATGATAATTAGATAGCTGCTGCATATCTTTGTTCTTCTCTCTACTCGTCTTCCACACGCTTTTTTCCCTCCACCGCCCTCCACTGACAGAAAGAAGAAAACTTATGTGACAGACATTTTTAAATTAAGATTAATATCAATTCCCTCCCAACAAGTTCTGTGATGTACGGCCATGCCCAAGAGGAGAGGAGGAGTGGCTGTGTGTGGAGAACTTAATCAGCCTGCCTCATGGTGAGCCCGGGTCCATTTGTCGTTTGTCCCAGATGTTAATCTGTGGAGCTCAGCTCCGAGGCCAGGAGCTCTCTCCCCGTATTCGGTGTGAAGAATCATGAGCAGACATGCCAAGTCCATCCTGCCTGCTCACGTTTTTGTCTCAAGGCCTAGGGAAACGGTTGACACAACAGGGAGGGCAAAGCGTCCCTTTGCACCCCCCACCGCAGAGCGGTGGCTCTCTCACAGCTGTGGGGAGCAGATGCTCGGAGGTTACAGGCACGGGCCTTCAGGGACGTCAGCGCTTTGCCCTCCAGGGACCGCACACAAAACACACTCTCCAAAGAAAACTTAGAGGAAGTAATCTTCTGCAGCCCTAATAGTACATGCATTGAATAAAATTAGGTCCCTTTCATCAACGGGGCTTTATATTCCGTTTAAAGTAGTTTGGAAGTACAGTAACTCACATCCATCCATGGGGGTTAACCCCTTATCGCCTGAATTTATATCCAATAATGTAGAGCAATGTCTTTTGTTTGCAGTCTGTTTGAATTATGCCAAACATTAACATAAATTTAGGTGTGATATAAATTAGTAGCAATAGAAAGGAGGAAAACCCATTTATCTGACGCTCTATTGAGACCAGAACACAATTGATGCTAATTTATGGCGCCCAGAAAGGGATGATGTCATATCAATTTAAGGCTTTTTTATGATCCATTTCAACTACATTTTTGTCATGCTTGATTGATAGCATAGTGGACAATGTCTGGGATTTAAAAAGAGAAAAAACTCTCTTTGCTGATTTTTATTGATCAACACAAGTTCAGAAATAAACTTTTAGGCTGAATATATACCTAGATTCCCTCACATATGTGGCTCATAGTATGCGGAAGAGAAATGATGTGCCTGTTGATTCAGAGAATATTTGGACGACATATTTTAGCATTTTTTCTTTCTGAAGGAAGCTCTATTGTGTATTTGTGACCTCTGATCTGGTCCATTTCATCAGGCAATGCTAAGCTACTTTACTGATGATAAAACCACTTCCATAGTGTGGTTGGGATTATGAATCATTTATGAGCTGTTTGGACACACTATTGAAGTTAATTGAAGTTAAGAATTTAAAACCTAAGAACTCTGTCAAATGTCAAGCATGGAGGTGCAAGTATCATGCTAAGGGCCCAGTCTCACTGCCACTGGCCTGGAGGCTGTGCAAGGATGGCGTAGTCTCCACTCGTTTCAGCCTCCGCTCTACATCTAGATGGTTGAAACTTCCCCACAGGATAATAATCTCAAACTCACATCAATGGAATAGATAAAAGCAGGCTGACATGAAGAAGCTAGAATGACTGTAACTTCGTCTCTACTGAAAATTCATGGACTTTATTTCTCATCCTGAGCTTTCCCAGAAAAACCAGCCACTTTAAAGGAACTCCTGGAGAACTTCTTCTGTTAAGATTGGTCAAAGGGTTTGTTGATAGATGCACTTTCTCTGCAAGCTGCGGAGGGACGTTTTACCAAACTTTATTAGGCTTATATCTGTGAGCATATCTAAAAAAAAAAAATTCAAGTAATTTCAAAATTTTGCACCCAAGTCTTGCATTAATAAATACTAAAAATTATTTAATAATAATTTTGGCAGGAGAAAAACATGCTAAAACTTTCAAACATTTACACCCATAACAACTGTAAGGAACTTTTTACTACCAATTTGAGAAGTCATTCAAATGACATTTTCTAACATTTGTTAACAAACAGTGCATGGATTAGTATCGCTGGCTGTTTAATTTATGTAGATGGTCATTACATGTCAGCGGTTTCACTGTCAGATTTCACTCCCCATGACTCAGATTTCTTCTGAGCACTTAAGCCTGACCGGACATGCTTGAAAAAAAGGAAAGAAAAAAAAACAGCCAGCCAAAAGGCCAGCGCTGTCAACTCTAAACCTGCTCGCGATGGAATAATCTGTGCCGACTGTCGATAACTGAGTGCCCTTTCTCAGTCCCAAGTAAACCAGATGCCTCTCAGGTTAAAATCTGCATTCAAAATCATTTAGTTCTTTTCCCTGCAGGGAAACCAATGTCAGCTGATTCATTTCGCTGCTAAATTGTTTTTTCAGTGTTCACATTTCCTCTTCCCTTCCTGTAACTCTTCAGAATCGTTTCCCAACAGTGGTGTAAGGTAAATACGGATCAGCAGGTCCTGTTTTTTTTTTTTTTTTTTTTTTTTTACTTGATTCCGCACTTGAAAGAAACACAAAGAAAATGGAAAAGCAGGCATAAAATTTAAAGTAAAGAAAACCGAGGCCTGAGTATGGGCGAGTTAATCCAAGAAGAAATCATCTGTTAAAATTCATTAGCCAAGCCTCTCTGAACACAAAATGAAAAGACATTAAATATGTATTATTTATGAAATGTCTGTGCTCTCTGAAAAGAGTGTCTAGTGCTGTTAATTACTCAGCCATTCATACAGAAAAGATTATTTCAAATGGAAAGTGAAAGCAAGGCCAGACAGCAAAAGAGCTGTTAGTTTCGTTCACACTATTTTTAAAATGACATTGGTGAAAATGGAAGAGCTAATTATGGTAGCTCTAAAATTCAAAGCTAATTTAAGGAGCCGCGTGTCAGCTTTATTGACATCTTCTGCAGAGCGATGTGGTTTAAGGCCCGCTGAGGAATCTCACTGCTGCCGCGAGGGAGACGGAGGACTGACTGCATGAACGATTCCTGCTTGATGGCATGAAAATAACGTTTGGTGATAGATTGTTGCGTTCCCCAGGTTCCAGTATTTGTCGACTGAGCAAATAACTGTGCTAGTTATTTATAGAAAGTGCCCTGCAAAAGTATTCACACCACTTAAACTTTTTCTTATTATTTTTTGACTGGGATTTTATGTGATAGATAAAAGCAAATGGTTTCTATTTTCTCATTGTATCATAATTATGTGCCGTTTTGTGGTGGATGACAAGTGAGCCCTGCGACAATTGCTCTTTTAGGGTAGTTTTTTGTTTTTTTTCCCCCTTTGGCCTCTGAGTTACTCTCTTAATTATGATGATAGAAATGCTTGATTGAAGTCAAAAGACTCACAGAAGTAATAACAACTAATGCGTAATGGCGCACACAAACTCCTTCCAGCTGCAAGAAAAGCTTTTACCTTCTCCAGAGTGCCTCCATGTGCAGCGGCGATTTATTTCCTCAAACACAGAACAGAAAGGCGGCTTCCTATGGTTAGTTACTATCTTTTTAAAAATAGTAGCTGCAATGGTAGATTTGAAGAAAACAGACTGGCATTTTTTCCTCCAGTTTAGTAATGCTTACTACTGTCGAACTACCTGATCTACAGATTCAAGCGTAAAAAAACAAGTACAAAGTGAAACAAGTAACTAAAATAAAAATAGTCTCCAGCAAACATATGCACTAACATAAAAAAAAATAAAAAAATTCTGCCACAGGGTAAATCTTTTCTGAGCAATTTGGCTCATTCACGGCCAAATTACATGAAGGAAACATTAAAAAACTATACAGAATAAAAAAAAAAAAAGAGAAAATAGGCTATTTGCTTCAAAACAAGCATTTTTACCCCTTTATGGATTTAGCAGTGTATACAATTGGTATTTAATAATTTTATGCCCAGTGTGTATATTTTCCTACCATTTGTAGCATCAATGGAAATTTTTTTTTAATGCATTTTCATCTCCAAGATAGTTACAGCCAAGCCACATTGTCTCCACCTGGGGCTCTCCTTTTCATATTTAGCCGTATTTCTGCTGGTGAAAATCTTTTTCAGAGCTTCATGATGGAGCTGCAGCAACTGGGGCTTGCGTAGCGTAATCAACCAGACTGTGAATACGTAACAATCGTGCAAATTTCTAGTGTTTGAGTTCTTGGCTGAAACTGCACAAGTGCAAAACTGCTTTTGCTACATCCTGTGGTTTACCGTTTCATCCTGTTTAAAGCCAAAGTAGTCCCAGATAGGTGACTTTGTATTTTTTGGCAACGAATTCCTACATGTTTGGACTTCTGTTCTATAAATTGTCAAATCAGTTCATACAATTTTTGCATTGTATGTCCCAAAAAAAATCCAAACGTCACCTGCACACGTATAGCTCTAGAAGACATCTTGAAATTATCGGTTTCTCTGATTTTGCTTCTTATGATGGGTATATGTTTGAGTAAAATGAACATTGTTCTTTTATTGTATAAGCTACTGACATGCCTCAGAAATTCCAAGTGAAAATTTTGTACTTATTTGCAGAAAATGAGAAATGGTCAAAATAATGAAAAAGATGCAGCGCTTTCAGACCTCAAATAATGAGTAGATTATTTCCTGTTATTTGTTTTAACAGAAACATTAGTCAGAAAGAGTCAAAAACTTCAGTAGGTATAAAAACTTTTTCAAGCCGCTGCATGTTCAAAATGAGTCTTTTTGTTGATCATTAGATGACAGTTGGCTTCGTTTAAGTATTTTGTTGACATTAAGATGGAAAAAAATCCACGTTAATCATTTAGTTTCCTGGCTTCTAAGGAAAGTACACGTTATAGATTTTCCCACCCTGAAGTCTCAAGAGGCTCTGCATTATCATAAGTGTGATAAATTTTATTTTCTAAGTAGAGAGAACAAGAGAAGAAGTACTTTCAAGGTTTGTGATTCCTCCTTAAAGGCAGTCACCTGGCAAAGTGGGAACAAGAGCAGGGCATTTATCCACTTACAGAGTGCCACCCCGATGATGTCAGTAACAGATGACTGCAGGACACTCCCCCCTCCATTGCTTCACAGCCAGTTTTGGTCACTGAGGGCAGGGAGGGGGGTGGAGGGGGTGCAAGGGAGATAATTATCAGTATAAATGAAGCCCCGCAAACGATTCGCACTGCTGGGCCCCCTGATCCAGTCTCCAAGGCAACCTCAGCACGCTCATTTGTTTTGTAGATGAGTAATTACATCCAATTAGTGACCAGTGGAAAAAAAAAAAAGAGTCCAAGAAAGGCCCATTGTTCCGGATAGATTGTGTGAATATTAATAGTGGGACGGTCTGAGGCACATGGCGATATGATCGGTGATACTAATGCAGCTGTGGGCACACTTTGCCCGGTCTCACGCTGCATAACGGATCAGATAACCACTGATGAAAATATATGGCTCCGGAAAATGTGTGCCTGCGTGTTCGTGACAGAGTTCTACTCTGTTCCCAGCTTTCCCCCCCTCCGAATGCGGCAAGCATGCCAGCTTCTTACCTGAGCCTCCCACACGTGCAAACAATACAGCAGCACGCTTGCTGCCAGCTCCTCGCACTTTATTATTTGTTCAAATGTAATATAAAGTCAGAAAACATTTCCTGATGTGACATATGGAAGGAAAAACTTTCACTGTGCAGCGTTCTGTGTCACAGTGTATTGGTTCCTTTAGTTTATGTCACCACCTACAGATACCCGCCTGATATGTGGGATTTGTCAGACAAAATGGCAAAATGTGTCAGCTCGCTGTTCACTATTTTAGGAATTGGTTTCGAAGGATTGTTTGTGAGAACTGGAATTTTAAAGATGCATCATGGATCTAGCTGGATCGTCAATCTGAGTTTCTCTTTGTAGCTTTAAAGCCAGGTCGTTTTTGAAAACATCTGTAGTTACAAGTTAAGACGACTCGATTTCACAAACCACTTTCAAAACGCTGCCATCACTTACTGAGCCTTATTGTGAGGCTCTTGATTTGAATGAAGTAGAGAGGCAGGGCCAAAATTTCAAGCAGAGTCTCAAAAGTTTGGTTATAACTTCACCTAATTTATTTTGTGATTCAAGCAATCAAGTATATTTCTCTGTTTAATTGTGAGCAAAACAGCATTTTATCTTAATTTTTAGGAAAATTAGGAATCCGATACAACTCAAATACATAGAAACAACTAAAAAAGAATAAACGTATGGGGAAATTGCAATATTGAGCTGATAAGTTTAACTGCGGTTAAACATTTTGACTTTGCTGCTGAAGCATCTGTGACACAGATCCAGTGCACCTCCAGAAGTTGATCACAACACTGTTGCTTCTTCAGTTTCTCTAAAATTTAGGAGCAGCATAGCAAACTTTTGCTCAATGACTTCTTGTCCAGATTTTGTCTGATGGATACACAGTCGTTCTATTAAAGCTTGAAGTTAATGGTTTCTGCTTATTCACCTGCTTTTTAAAAAAACTGGCCACACATTCTGTGTGGTTACTTTCTGTATTTTGATCTTTGAGATAAAGAACAAACTGTGTCTGTGTTACTGAAAGAAGTTGCTCTTAAAGGATGTTCTTGATCCCTCTCTTTATTCAAGCTGGTGTGCTTTGACAGAGCTGGCAGTAAGCCCAGCGCCTCAGATGAAAAGTTACCCCTCACATGGATCATACCAGGTTGCTTCACTGTTGGTATGGCACAGGACATATGCTCTCCCTTTATTTCCCCCCCATACCAATGATTTTTCAGATGTCCAAAACAATTGGATTAGAGATTGATCAGAGGAAACAGTTTTTTTTCCTCCAGTTTTCTGCTGCACATCCTTAAACCTCCTGAAGAGTTTCAGTCTTTTGTCTGATGCTTTTCCGGGTGGAAGAAGGAGTGGTTTCTGAACCATCCTTTTTTGTTGCAGACTTTCCCAAAAGTCTTCTCCTCACTTCATCTCACCCACCAGCTGCCGATGGGGCAACAGCGTTTGGTGGCACAATCTTCAATGTAGATACATCACAGGCCTTTGGGCAATCTTAAAACACCTTAAAGCCTTTTTGACTACAATTGAAACTGTCACTTTATAGTTCTTGATCATTTTTGAAAACAGTTCTGTCTTGCGGAATATTCTTAGCAGCCGTTTTCTTGTATGGAAGGCCACTTTGATGCAAAATGATAGCTTTCACATTTTTCTTAGAGGTGACCAATGCTAACACAGGAAGACAAAGATGTTAGACACACGTTTGTCTTTTTAGCAACCGGACAGTATTCACCTGTGCTTATGACATCACCATGCCAGCTTATGCCAGGTGGGGAAATTGGTATCTTTCATAAAATAAACTTTTTTTCAAGATAACAAAATTATTTGCAGTCAGAAACATAAATGCAAGATTGTAAATTGTTCCTATTAAAACTGAGGGTGCATAATGTGTGTCCCTGCCAGGTTTCTGTCCCTGACTGTTTTACATGACAAGCATTTTATGCTGTGTTGTTCATGGAGATGTAAACATTAGCTTATATTTGTCAGTTGTTTAGGAACGAAGACTCAAATTAAAAGACAAATAAATGTCAAAAATTTGTGTGAGAAATTGCTATGAATGCCTACAATGCCTAATATACATACAACATGATTTATAAGCAGAGCTTCTATAACTGGGGATGCAGAGTTGTCCAGGATTACATCAAATTTTATTAAAGCGCTCTCTGCTCTCTGTCACCTTTATACTTAATACATTTTCTGCAGTCTGAATCTCTGTAAATTTTAAAGTCAGGTATAAATGTGTCTGGATATCTTCACTGTGTTGCCTTCAGCACTCCAAGCTTGTTGAGTTTATTTGTGTGTGGAAGTTGTTTTTCTTTTTACTTCCCTACTTCCCCCTCTTTTGCTTCTGCCGTATATCTTTGATACTAGAGCCTTTATTTAGCTATTTTTCTAGTGGACCTGATCAAGATGGCATTCAGAAAACAAAAAATGCCCAAATACTTTTCAAGTAAAAGCATCATCAGCGAAGAAGAAAAACTCAGAAAGCAAATATAGAAATAAACATTAAACATGTGAAACAATACTTTTTAACAGTAAAGGATTGAGTAAAACAGTTATATGTTGCTACCTTTTAAGAACCTCAAATGCTCGTTATTTCTAAGTTGATTTCAAATATGAAAACAAAAAAGACAACCAAACTGAAGAAGGAAAGTTTTACCAAATTCACTCTGGGAACATTTAACAATTTTAGCACAGATGGACACGAGTCATTTTCTGGATTTAGTGGAGAAAACCCTTTCAGGTCTAAACTCTTTAAACAAATTACCAACATGAGCATCGAACTATATTTTTTCACCTATCTGGATTTCTAAATATTTATATCAAGTGACTTTTTAAACTGATACCATCTAGTGTAACAGTAGAATAATCACCAGTCTTAGCAAGAGTTAAATTTAGTCTTCTTTGATTTAATAACTTTCTTTAGTTTCAGCAGACAGTACTACAGTGACTGAACACTTACTAAAAAAGGTCTACAGCTTGACTTAAAAGTAGAACTCCACTGTAAAAGAAAAAAAAAAGTGTGCTCAGCGTATAAAAGTATTTTGACTTTAGTTAGTCCTAATCCCAAAATCAAATGGGAACTAAAAGCCATCCTTGTTGACTCAAATATCCGTAGTCTTAAACTCAGTTGGTGGCTCTGACATGTTTTCAGTCAGATGATTACACACCTTAGGAGATGTTGAAAAGTGGCAGAGAAACCACCAGGCATCAGTCCATCACCACAGATTCCAAACCAGCGTAGAAATGTGCTTCCTCACAGCACAAGTTGTTGTCAGGCTATCATCACAGTTGCAACATTTTAAAGCAAAATAAGTATGTCTAGATAAAGAATAAATGGAAATAATGGAAATCAGATGTGTGCAGGGCTTTAAGGCAAATATAAGTCAGAGTGAAAGTAGTGACTGTTTGGTTATGAGCTATAAACGGAGCGTCCTCCTCATGAATCCCCAATAAACACGGTTTGTGCTACTGTCGAATGTTTCTTCCCCATTGTAATTATTCCATTGATCCAGCTTTACTCATTAGCAAGGCCAATCAATTTTCAGTGACATTTGTCTAAGTGAAGTAAATGGAATGATTGCTTCTTGAGCTTTGTTCAATGTGTCAGGCATTATGTGACGTACGTGGGAAGCCTGCCCTATTTGGAGCCTATAATTTGATGAGTGGGCAGACAGCCCACAAGTGGTGAGATCAGAGTGCTAAAAAGCATTGGCGGGGAGAAGCATGGCTGGTGCTTACATTCCATTTGGCAGAAGTGGACTGTCTCACTCTGAATGGGGAGAGGTGAAGTGGTTTTGAATGGCTATTCGCTCCAGGACCTAAATAAAAAACACACACACACACACACACAGATCCACATACACAAACAGCAGGGGAAACCCAACACGGACCAGCCTGTGTCACCAATCTCAGTACCTCCTGAGTAGATTAACTCCGTTATCAAAGAGGTGTTAGAAGGAGCAGGGTTTTTTTTTATTTTTTTTTTTAATTGCACTCTTTATATGAGCAGCTTGTCTCAGATTAAAAGAACAAGCAATAAATGTCAGCAGGATTTATTGCAGAAAGGCATTTTCTAAACTGTTGATAATCCACCATCTGTGTGAAAGAAAGAATTGCTCAAAGAGGCCAATTTGAGGCCTGCTTAGAGTACTTACAACACTTCAGAGAGCTTATCATCAATAAACATGAACGTCTCTGGGTCTCATTCACAAAAAAAAAAAAAAAAACCTTAACAGTTTTTACTGTTCTGAAAGCAGGCTGCATCTTATTGATTAGTGCAATGTGTTTTCCTTCCTTCAGGTATGTCACTGAAAATTGACCGTTTGAAATGAGGAATCTATTGACGTGTTTTTTTTAACGATTTGCCAGTTTTATCTCCCTCCTCTGTCAGTTCATTTGGATAGATCCGACCTAAAATATAACACTTGTGGATTTTGTTATCTTGTTTTTTTTTCCCTCCTCACTGCCTGACATTTAATCGGATTAAAACAATTTTTCCTGTTTTTCCGATTGTAAAACTTGGTTCAGAATAGTGAGAAAAGTTTTGTTTCTTTCTTAAAATTCTGAAATATTCATACACTTGTATTGTAAAGCCTTTGAACAATTTGAAAAAGCCACACATAATGTCACAGCTTTGTAAGCTTCTGGTTATTTTGTAATATTTGGGATAACTGTAGGCCCCGCGTAGATGTATTTTACGCAGCTTTAAAAAACCTGTTTAAAATCTATTTCTGCTTTAAGTAAGAATATCTCCAGCATAGACGTGGGTGCAGCTTTGTGGAGCCAGTGCTGCATTCAGGTCAAAGTTAAAGTTTTCTGTGTGCAAACGCCTAGTTTGATGCTCTTATGTCTCTTTGTTTGGTTACCACTACTAGCAAAACACAAGCGAGAGGGAGGATTACGTCGATCGCTTATCATCCTCTAGCGCTCCGATATCTGATATTTACTAATTTAAATACTAATTCGCAGAGCTTTTGGGTTTAAATTCCACAAATCCTCTTGATGTGTTACTTTTAAATTAGTTATCTTCTTTAAATTAAAGTGTTATAGTCACAGCCCTAATTTTAAGGCAACAACCTTAGATATGGTGCTTCGTTGTTTGACGATATCGCGTAAAGAAAACACTTCATGAGTGAGAATATTGAAGCGGCATCTCGACATAACTGTCAGGAAGTTGAAGCTCTGATCAGATGGGTTTGTAAACAGACTATGAACCTATTCCAACCAATAAATTAGAGTGTTTCCCCACCGCTGGTGCTCAGTCCATTTAAAACAAGTCCCGTTTCGGTTCTCTCAAACTGTTTGGATTTGGTTCCAAATGAACTCTAGATCGGTTTGTTTGTGGTGTGAGTGTGAGCCAGTAATGGTACTATGGGGTTTTGTTTTTTTCACATTGCATAAATTCCTGTGCAACTATAAAAACATTTTCTCAAAATTATTCAAAATACTGTATTTCTGAAATAGTGTTGCGTGTAATGCTGTAGAGGAAAAAAAAAAAAAATCCCATGAAAAAATTCATGACAACTCGGCGTCTGCTTCCTTGGTTCTCCCAACCTGGACACATCAGACCAAGAAACAGACTGGATGTTCTAGTTTAATTTGTAGTGACACGTTTTGGAGTTTTTCTCTATACAAAAAGAAACTGAACCAACCAAAAAAGTTGCATGTTAATGAACTCAACAATTCGGGCTAAATTAAATAACTATTGGTGTGAAAATGCCCTTACTTTTAAAGTGGCTGACAGCCAAGACAGCAAAGTCGATCTTTGGAGTGGCAAATATAAAGCAATGATGGGCAGAACTGAAAAGGTATGTCAGAGTTAGGCAGCCTACAAACCTGACCCAGTTGAGCTAAAATTCAAGCAAACTTTTGAGAGAGGCTTTTGGAAGAATATCTATAATGTTTAACGTAAGTCTTAAAGAAAAATGAAAAATGTAAACTTCCAAATTTAAAGAAAAAGTGGTAACATTTTATTCTCATGTCTGTATAAGACTGACATGAGACTCATAAACATAACATAACAACATCTGTCATGAACATGAAGGAGTCTTATGACTGTTGTCATGAAGTGTCATTTGGTAAATAATGGCACTTTCAAATGACTTTTAAATCAAGTTTTAATAGAACTTTGTAATAAAAGTGTCATTATTTACTGAATAATTCAAAGTTTACACTTTTAATGCAACTTTTAGTTCACCTTTGTATTAAAAGTGTCATTATTTACCAAATGATACTTCAGGTGAACAGTCGTAAACATTTCTGAAGAGTCATTCGTGTCAGTCTTACGCACACCCCTTCAAATAAAGTGTTCCTGAAAAGGTTTCTCTAATAATAATCTGTCAGTCGGGAAATAGAAAACATTTTTGATCATCTTAAATTAACTTAAAAAGAAAAGTATGATTTAATGTCTAACAGTGAGGGGCTCTTGTTTTACAGTACACCTTAATGCCTGGTTTCAGCTGAAGACTGTTTGGTTAAGTTGAATGAAGTCAGAAAAACCGGGAATTCCTGTTATAACGACATTCAATGAGCTAGATAATTTATGCAGCCGAATTACGGCGCGAGCTTTCACACCACAGCTGCATATCTCAAATAAGAGCCATATGCCGGGTGGGATGGGTGAGGGGTAGGAAGGGGAAGATGGTGTTTGGCCACATGGTAGGAGCTGCTGGGGAGGGAGGGCGGGGAGGGCCAATTACAACAGATGTAATCAGATGACGGTGTAAGACTCCAGCACATTATGCTTAGCAATTTGGACACTGACTTTGATAATGAAAAAAAGTTGATTTCCACAATGATGGAGTCCCCTCCCCCTCCCCCTCCTCCCCACCCCTATACTGTATCTCCCAGGCCTCCCCGATTATGGGTTTTACTCTGCGCCCAGTGACCAGAGGGGGGGGCCCTGCTCCTTTGCTGACTATGGCTCCCTGGGGCCCCAGGCGGCTCAGATGCTGCACAGTGAGCATGCCACCTCCGCCTGCAACTCCCCCCTACAGCACCTACACAGCCCGGATCAGTTTAAGAACCCAGGTTTGTATCTGAGCATCTATCTCATCCACATTTTGGACTTTTCAGTTTGATTCATGACATTATTCCATGCAGATGATCAACTCTTTTCTTTTTAAACATATATTTGTTTCACCTTTGTCGATGAAAGAAAAAAAAAAAACATATATCCCCTTTAAAGAAAAAAAAAATTACAAAACAACATCTTGCTGACAAATTAGCATTGCATGTCCTTCCTCCTTTTTCAAATTCAAATGTAGATTTTGTTGTTTCTTTGCAAAGATTCCCCCCTCCCCCCGAATCCCCTGCTTGCACATAAGGGGCCGACGCATACAGAATGTAATCCTTCATTTGCATGTGAACAAAGTAATTACTGATGATGTCAGAGAGTACAGCGGCCTCTCTAGCAGTGCTCAGGTTTATATGAATTTTGAACAGCCAAAGATGAGAGTAAAGGTAGGAGTGAGTGGCATTTTTCTTTGAAACCCTTAAGACTTCTAAGTGTGGGAGCGATTGCTCACATTATTAGGCAGCGATGCTTGTAAAACATTGAACACTTAAGAGAAAACATTTTTTTTTTTTTTTTTGCATAATAAATAGAGCCACTTTACGTGCTCACTTTGATCTTTGCTGCATTGTGTCATTTTCCCCCCATTTTATAATTGTTTTGAGAAGTAAGATATTAGATTTAAGGGAAGAAAATTATGACACACAGATGGCAAAGAATCTCATCAAAAGGATTTCAAATGTGTTTTGTGTTTTAGAGCTACAAGTAGTCGTGATTAGACATTTAAAATTAAAACTAAATTTCGCTTTTGCATCAACTATAAATGCGTTCTCTTAGGAGGAACTGAATTTAAGAAGCATCTTGTGTGGTAGAAGATGTTTTCCTGAACGCAGCAGTTGGGATATTTGGTCTGAGAGATTCACTGATCTCAGTATTAACTATAAAAATAAAATAAAGTAAAACCCGGGTTCTAGTAGGTAATCTGCTTTAAAACCAACAAGGGAGCAATGCTATGTGTGAGATCTGTCAGTTTGTATTGTCTTGTAATCTCTGGATGGCCAGCTGTTACAGAGGCAGGCCATCCAGACTCAGATTGCACTAAACCCTTATTCACATACGTGTTTATAAGCTGATTTTTTTCTATCCTTACTTTTGTCTCATGTTAGATTTAGAGACAATAATGCCATCTAGATTTAATGTTAAGAAGATAAAAGAAAAAAAGGGATTTGTTTTTTTTAAACGTAGATCGTTTAGCTGTGATTGGTCACTCGCCACCTGGCATCAGTTAATTCGAAATGTTTTATTGTCCATTTAGAAATGTGGCAAGAGTTTTTGGCTAATTGAACATCTCCAGTTTTGTGTAGCTGTGACCTGTCGATATTGTTTTCACTGGATCTTACTATTAGCAGCATTTTTCTTTTTTTTTTCACTTTTTTGTGTTATTAATTAGAAACCTCCATGTGAAAAGGAGTTTTGCTGACAGAAAAAACGATAATATTTTAAGTTGTCTTAATTATAATTTAACACAAGTTGTCTTTGGCATCCTATATTAAAGGACAAGGTTAGCAAAGTTAGCATTGCTAACTGTAAACAGCAGTGTATGTGTGTATTCCTAAGAAAAAAAACATAGACCCTTCTGCTGAGATGTGCATAAACCTACTTTTATTTCCAGATTAATTGTGCTCCATTACAGAGGCTGAAGGCTGAATAAAACAAAACACTCCCACTTTGCTGTCATTTGTTTCGCCTTCCTGTTATCTCCTGAAGGCTTGCTCTTTGAATTAACAGCAGACGTATTATGTAGAGAGAAGTCATGGTTTTTCACAATCACATTTCTGTGCTTCTTTAGACTTTACTTGTACATATATTTACCTGATACTGAATTGTAACATGGAGTGTTCTTCTCTCAGTAGGAACTTCCTCAATGAATGTTGTGTTTTTGAATTTCCAATTGGACGCTGATCAGGGTTGATGAAGCTATAAAGCTTCCGAGTTTTGCCATTAGCAATTTCTCAGTGCATCTGTACTTAAATTGGTTTTATATCCCGAGAGTATGTTAAGAGTCAAGATTTTGAATTATTTTAGGATGAATTTTGACAAGAAGAAAATGTGAATTTGAAAGTAAATTCTTCAATATGAGGTGATCAGAATCTTGCTCACTTTTTTTAGGTGTTTTTAGGATCTCCTCTCCGTGATCCAATTAGTTTTTTACCCTCACATTTATCTTTTCATCGCAACTGTCAGAACAAAGTGAGACATATGTCATAAATCTGTGAAATGCCTCAATTGCTTGAAAACAACAGTGGACATTTACAAATTGTTATTTTTGTAAAGGGCATTGAGATTATATTTGTTGTGAATTAAGTAAATAAACTAATCTGAGTGACTCCAGTGGAACTACAATCCGGCCCATGTCTCACTTGATATTGTTTTTGTACATGTGCAGCCAGCGCATCTTCTGCTTTTTGTGTTGTAAAATGAAAATCAGTTATGTATGGATATCAAGTGGGGGAGGATGCCGCACTCCAATAAAAATCACCAGTTACAGATAATGAGGATTGCCATTTCAACTGAAAAAAATCCTTAATTATGTAATAAGCCAGCCCACTGGGGGCTGTGCAGGCAAGATAAGAGCAGTAGCTGCTCGCTGTTTAAAGTCTTTACAGTCAAACAGCAGTGTCAACACTTCGAGATGTGTGTTTAGCGAGATGGCTTCATTTTCCTGGAGTGCTATAAATGGATATCTAAGGCGTTCCTTTAAACGGAGTTAACTTCTCTAATATAGCTTTGATAGATGGAGCAGCGACACATTAAACAAGGTGACAAGTCTAGTTTACTGTGTTTGCCTGCAACCAGCAACATTGAGTGCACTGCTCTCACACTATGTGGTTTTTAATGCGTTATACAAAGACCTCCTCTCAGGCATTGCAGGGTTCGCCATCCCATACATACACAAGATCGAGCTGTTTTTGTGCTCGGAAGATTTTTCTTTTTAATGCTGCTGTACGGCTTTTTTCTCTCTTCCCCCCCCTCCCCCCCCGTTTCAGTCTGCGTGTGAATAAGGGTGAGACGGAGGGTTATGTGAAGCTGACAGCAAAGGAGATTGCTGTTAAGAGATCACCACATTTTTCTTTCTCCCTGCCTGTTTTTCCCTTGCATTGCCTGTGTTATTGGCCTTTAGTGGGCATATGGATTTTCAAAAGAAATTTTATTAGTTTGAGTTGCTCTTACTCACAGGGCAAAGGTGGTAAGTTCTGTACAGTATTTCTGTTTTATCTCCCTCGAAGTTGAAACCTCTAAACGAACTCGGGTCAGTCTTTTATATTGCTCGTTTTTGCCTTCTTCTACTGTCTGAAAGCCTCCTCCTACTGGAAGTTATTCTTATAGACTTGAGATGCAAGCAGCGTTTAGGTGATTTTCTTTTATTTACATCATCTTTTTTTAAGTAGAAGAAGAAGCACAACCTATGATCAAATGTTCAAAATTCTCCTGAGAAATTTTAAATCTTGAGCATAGCCTTAATAATGTTACAGGTTAATAAGTATAAGTTGTTATTTTAGAAGTACTCCCTCACATTATGCATGAGAGCACTGCAACCTACAAATTTACTAGCATGATGGAAGTATGTAGCCTGTTTTCTTTGTGCATGATTAAGCAGAGCGAATGTTTGTGTGCATTAGACACACAGCATGTAGATTCTATTAGAATCATACTGGATTCAACCTCATTTCAAGAAAAATTAGGCCTGAATTCTACCTTCGCTATATCAAGATATCCAATAGAAGCTGCAGATAAGTCCTTTTGACACAAACAAATGAATCCAGTTATGTGTTCTGTCAATTCAAACGTGTCCCCTGGGGGTCAGAGCGATAAAGGGTGGTGCTTACGGGTGATGAGTTTCCCTAAACTGCTCCGCTCCTCCATGTGTTTGTGTGCAGGCGGCAACCCGTCGAGGCCCGGTGGTTTCCCCGGCGCCAACAGTCCAGGGCCTGTGGCTGACCTGTACGGACCTAGCAACCAGGATTCAGCCGTGGGGAACTACATCAGCGCTGCTAGTCCTCAGCCCGGCTCTGGGTTTGGACCCAGCATTACTGTGAGTATTTGAGCTCGGAATATGTGGTCTATTGTCTGACGAGAGCACTGAGCTGGATCTGTCTCAGAACACCAATGTTAAACTTTGGCACACAGAAAAGCCACAAGATCTGTAGCTTTTCACATTCTCTCTCTGTATAAACTTGCATTTCCACTTTGCTTTGGACATCATGAAGTTAAATGAGTTGCATTTTAGCTGCTCTTCACTCTGCTTTTCCCAACACAAATAACTGTAATAAATCACATTTCTAGGAGAAAACTAAATTTGGACAGCATAAAATAGATTTTTTTTTAACTTGAAACAAAGTGGGAGTGTGGCTAACGAATAATCACAAACAGTTCACCAGCAGGTTTTGGGAGCAAAGGTTAGTCAGCAACTCAAACTATGCATAGGCTTTGTGATAAAAAAAAAAAAGCATGAATACCAAAAGAGATTTGTGATATTATGCAAAAACTGCATCAAACTCTATAAACAGCATTTTTTTCCTGGCACCGTAAATTATAGAGTACTAACAGGGTATTTAATGACATTTAGTCCGCACAAGGCAGATTTCTTGATAGCGCATAAGGGTAATCAGCGTGGCAACTTATGCATCCGACAATAATCACGTTCTTAGAGCATTGTTCAAAATCATATTAATGCAGAGAGCCACTCGTTTCTGCCTTCATGATTTCCTTTCCCAGTTTTAGTTGTTTCACGTTTTTTTACAAGCATGCAGTACTTGCCATCCAAAACCGCAAAGAGGCATTTTGAGCTTGCTTTGACAACAGATAACTTCAAGTAGTTTTCTTAAATTTGCTCTTAGTGCACTCCAAGTAAATGTGGTTATATGATTCCAATAAATAATATTTACTTGCCGGACGTTACGTAGAAAGATTTTGGTCAACTTGCCTAAATGAGGTTTGAAACGCATACTATTTTCACAAATTTATATCTACGTAATTAATAACCAAAACCTGCCGCTAAAAATTAACAAGCTGGATTGCAATTGTTTAAGTACATAAGTTCTAGATAGTTTATTTTGGGGGATGAAATGGTAAAATATAGGCATAAAATGTGGATCGGATTTTGCAAAGGGCTGAATTTGATTTTTTTGTTTTCTATCTTGTTGCTATCACCATATTGTAAATCAGACTTTATACAGTTGATTAGAAAACGCCACTTTTAATTTTAGAAGTCCATATGTCCCAGATCAGTTCCTTCACTAGACCAACACTTCCAGGCAGGTTTTCTCACTCCAAGTGTCCCCCATGTTGGTTTCATTTTCTCTGCAGATCAGCAGTTGGTTGTTGTCTCAGCTTTCAAGTGTTAGACTGTAATTATGTGCATAGATGGAGCCTAAATAAAAGGTTTTCAGACAGCCTGTGTTACCTAATTTTGCTCAGATGAGCACAGATCCCTGTTTAACTCTTTAACTTGGTGAAGCGATCAAAGTCATACGAGTAAAAAATAAGCTCTACAAAAATGCTCCCAAGCCCGATATAGCTGTGAGTTATAATAATGTTAGAGTAAACTATTGTGGTATTTAAAACCCAGAGTGATATTTTTAATAAAGCCCGCCGGAAATCTTAACACACAAGTATCCTGCAGAAATGTCAACCAGTTTGGTAATAAATCTATAAAGCTGGATAGACTTCTTGAGCTGCAGCCTTTACCTTTTCATTAGCTCTTTTTTCCAGCACTGCGTGAAGTGAAAAAGTCAGAGGACCCTTCTGCACACTGCTTTAGTGCTACCATCAATCACTTAGTACATGTGGAGTCTGAAAATAGCAGTTGGCTTTGGCTTCAGAGTAAGTTCAGCAAAAGCAAAGACTAACAAATATTAGACATTCGTAGAAATACAGTCCAACATAACATTAGGGATATTTACGCATTAGATAAAGGAAAAAAAATCTGATTATTTTCACATTTAGGCATTTCACTGTCCTGAAATGTCTTAAGAGATGTTCTCCTGGGAGGGCATGTAAGGATGCATTCGCTCTAGGCTACTTACAGGCATTTTTCTCCTAAGAGCTCTGAACACTTCCAACACTGTCATCCACCATTCAGGATGTGCTGTAAAGATAGCAGACTTTCTACAACATCCCTTTCTGCATAATGTCCTGTCTTCTCATAGTTTTGGAAAAATGGTCTCTTCCATTATCTCCCTCGTATTCCACTGCAGAAAATCTCCTCTGCAGAGATCACAAACTACAGAAAATGTAGAGAGAGATGGAGTATGAGATTAAACGTTATGTTTGGGATCTGTCAGATAAGAATTAACACTCAGACTTCACTGAAAAAAAACTCATTCCACGGTAGGTGTAGTTCAATGTATGTGCCTCACTAAATTGCTAGCTGTAGCTAAATGCTAAGTTAGCATTTTTGTGCTGCATTTTGTGACTGAACCAAATAAGGAAATTTGTAGCAAAGGCACTGATAAAGATTTATGTTCTTAATACCTCCAGAGTCATTTAATCTCATTCAGTTGCTGATACCAAGCCTTTGTTTAAAGCTTACCTTAAGTAAATCCCATGTACAATTTGTAAATAAAATACCACACTATATTTCATCAATATTACATGGCTTACATTATTGTTATTTTGTCCACCTCATTCTCACCAATGAGGTTCTAGATGCTGTTTTTTGTGACCAATTTTGTCTCGACAGTAGATTCAAAGTGTTTGCTAGGCTAACACAGCTGCTTTTATGTACAGCATGTCAATTATAACACACATAGCTCTTATTTGGTTCTAAAGCTATACCACTTAAAGCCAAAAATCTTTAATACATTCATGTCTTGCTCCTGCTAGCAACGTTTTCCTGCTGAAAACTTAGTTGATGTGCTAGGCTAATGTTAGCACGTTTGCTGTCTATTTCAATAAGACTCTACTGCCTGTGCCGTAGCATGATTTAGGTGCTGTTTGAATTGATCTTTGGCAGACAAGCATTGCAAATAGAGATCGTTATCCTGCTTTAAAAACTTTGCGCTTTGCTTCGAGTGTTGTGAAACGTAAATAGTTAGCATTTCAGCTCTTCTGGATATCCACAAATATCTCACTACAGCACATGCAGGACACACGAGAGAAACTAACAGGGAGCTGCAGTAGCTAATACAGCATATGTTTCACTGTAGCTCCTACTTTATTTCTGGAAAGATATATAAACATGGCCTTGAATACATATTTTCAAGCCATGCATTGACCTATTTTTAAAAAGCTTAAAATAAGGAAACACAGAGAGACACATATCTCATATTTTCATTTTAAAATCTCTTGCTAAATTCACCAGACAGGTTGTTTTTGTTTGGCTGTTTTCATAAATTAATAGCTTGTAGGTTTTTTTTTTTGTTGTTGTTTTATATTTTAGCTTAATCTGTTCATCTGTGTTGTAGCATTTATTTTATTGCTTAATTGTATCATATTTATGTGCTTTGTAGATCATAGATAACCTTTCATAATCACATATTGCATTATGTTTTTAAATAAATAGGTTTCTCAGGATATTTCTCAGGTCTTTACTATGGATTAGGAGACTTGTGAAGCTCTGTTGATGCATCTCTTGTTTGTTGACAGTGTCACTGAGAGCAAATTCACAAATAGCTCAGGAGAAGGCAAACATTTCTCATTTTCATTTTGCAAACTCTATAATTGATTTATGCTGTCCAAATGTACGCTGTGGTTGTATTTGCGCTTTCACAGCAAATTCCTTATTAATTGTTTTAGGTCTGCTGGCTGTGCGTCATAATCTGTTGGTCTCAGTGTAGAACGCTAAATATTTATTAAGAAAGAGCAGGGCGGCTCATTTTCAGGACAGATTTACCAGCAGATAAGTGGAGTGATGAACACGGGCGGCATTTGTGTCAGTTATTTTGAGGAAAATACAAACAATCGTCTGAGTTAAGGCTGCACAATATTAGAATTTCTTGCTATCATGGTAATAATGGTACAAAAGAAAAGTACAATAGACACAATAATGTCCCTATTTTCTTCTTTCCATCTCTTTCTCATGTTTGCTTCCATCATTTTGTGAACCTCAGCATATGTGTCTGATGCTAGACTCTGTCCAGTGGAGAAATATGACATTAGTATGTAAAAAAAAAATATGTTCATAACCCACAATGCATTTGTAATATATTGTGCAGTCCTTCTCTGAGTGGTCAGTAATTTTATTGGCTCTGTACTTCCATATAATTTATGGAACCGGCCAAAGAACGCTCGCATTCAATCTTTTAGGAATATGTCAGAACATTCTGCGTATTTACAGTCAAGCTTTGTGCTCGCAAAGTAATACTCCATATTAAATCACCACTTGAGAATTACAGTGAATCAAAAAGAGAGCTGTGAAGCTTAGAGGTGAAGCAGCTTCTGACTTCTTGCTCAGAACATTAAAATAGGAAATGAGCAAGAAGTAAAATGTGCTTCATAATTCGTTTCTTTATCAGGGATGCTGTTGAACTGAATGTGTATATAATCACTATATCTCACAACCTCATGGATGACTTCAGCTTCACTGATTTGCCCCTCCGTCTCACGCTCCACTGATTGCATTAGCCCCTTTAGCCAGTATGAAAACAGTCGCTCTGAAGAAGCAGTAATGATCTTAACATTTCCCCCCCCCCACGCAAGACAATTAGAGCGCAATTAGCTGATTGAGGTGATAAAGACAAATAATCGCTGCTGAAAGTGCTTCTCTTTTGTGCTCCCATCCATGGGTTCCTAGAGACCTGTCAGCAGGAAAGCTCGCAAAGTCCTGATAACTGAGTGATGTTATGAAAACCCTTCAATCTTCAAAAACCTTCTGATCCTACGGAGGGGTGTTTATGATGCCATTCTCTCCATGTTCTCTGATGAAATCAGTTGTTTATGTTAGCATGAATGGGGATTGTGTGTATTATTACTGTTATCTCTTTCGCATGTTTTTTTTTTTTATTATTCAGACTAAAAACTCATAACCTGGGCATTCCCCTGTTACAAGAGAAAAGGTTTAAACCGACGGCATCTTAAATTATTAAACACAGTACGAGTCATTTACTTTATTGAAAACACCGAAGTCTTTTCAATATCTTTTCTATTCCTGTAGTATTTTTTTCCCCCTCCAGTTGTAATTATTTCTCTGTTTTCCATGAAAAGTTCTGTTTCTCTACATGATCCAGTTCAATTTAAAGCTTCACGTTCATGCTAGCAGAAAATAAAATAAAATTTAAAAACAAAACTAAGAAAAAGCACAACCGTTGATATGATACTCACTTTTTCTCTCTTTGAAATGCATACTGACAACAGCACTAACTGTACACTTTTAGGGCCCGTTGATTGCGACAGCTTTTACAAACGGATACCATTGAACAGGTGGCCGGTTGCTATCTCATCAGAGGTATTGCCTTTTATTTACTGTGCTTTTCTCTAAAGTATTGTTTAAATGTGTGTTCATCACATTCCTCGCTGTTTTTTCACCACTTTTGTATCAAAATGCTGGAGCTGGTGGTACAGGTGTGTGTGAGACGGAGTGTTTCTCTCTCTTTTTAAAAAAGGACAAAAAATAAAATTTTAAAAAGTAATTGCGGCCGTTTTGTGTGATTAACTGAGTTCCTCGAGTCCCACGCACTCACACACTATCAGCTCTACATTTTTTTAATCTTCTCATTTTAACATTTGAAATGCCTTCATTCTTGAGTAGTGTCTTGTTTTAGCCAATCATATGTCAACAACTCAATAAGTCAACACCCTGTTGCTACAGAAGCGAAAGCGGCAGCGCATTGTATTCATTATAAAAACAAAAAACTCAAAATCCTTTCTCTAACAAGTGCCCTAACAATTATTTCTCTCCTATCAACCATTTTGCTTAAATTGTTACTTGTTTGTGCGATGAAATTGTCAGGATTTATGATTCCAGAAAAAGAAAAATAATTCTATTTCCCTGCAGCTGTTTTTGCAGATGTAATGTCTGACATACCCAGAGCTCCTTTGTGCAGTGTTGTGATGTGTTAATTTTCATTTAAACAGCCCCTTTGGCTTTGTTTTACGCAACAGTGGGATGTAATTTTTATTTTATTTTTATGTCCAAACACATTCACGAAGCTTGTGCAATCCACTGTAGTTTCAGCACAGTTGCAGCAGCCTCCACTGTAACTTGGCATCCCTACGAAAGATGTGTAAGAAGCTTGAAATTAAATGAAGTTGCACAATTTTATCCGACAAAATTTAAAAGCAACCCTTTCCTTTACAATCCCCTGAGGAATTTGTTTGGCTTAAAATAATTGTTTGCATTCTTTCAAGGGAGAAAAAACTCGTTTTTAACAAAATCGATGCCTCCACAAGCGTTTCTCTAGTTTAGGTTAATCACTGTCTATTAGGGATCTGCTGATATGAAAATTTTAGCTGATATTGATATCTGACATTAATATTGCCATTCTAGACAATAACCGATATTTACTAATATTTTATGTATGATGTATTTCCCGACTCTTTCAACATTTTGGGGGAAAAATGACTACAATGCTGGCGTCACAACTGATTATCTGCTTCAGTTGAACTTCCCACAATCCTTTGGGGATTGTGGGAAATACCACATGACCATCCCTGCAGAAACAAACAAGAAGAAAATAAATTATCAGTTGTAAATATTGTCCCAGTTTTATTTATTTGACCAACATCAATATTTTAAGAAGAATGCCTGACATTGGCCGATACGGATGTTATTGTTGATATGGAGAGCATCCATAGCATCTATGAACATTTAATTAGGCATGCATGAAGGAAACAAATAAAGTAAAGGAAGTTAAAACCTCACTCTTTTTTTTACAAATTATATAGTACATTTTTATTTCCTAAAAGCTTTTTACACATCTTTGTTAGGGGTCGCAATAAATGCAGACGTATGAAACGGTTTTCATCTTCATCGCTTACTTTTTTGATTCCTCGTCTTCACAAGCATTCGTCGTGCTTTATTAGGAAACTGTCTAAAATGTATGAAATAGTTGTCAGCAGCACTTCTGGCCATATACGGTAATAACCTTGTCCTTTTCTTGTGCCTTTGCTTTTCTTTCACTACCCAGCAGAGTATATCTGGTGGCCCGGGACAGACAGGACGAAGTTTCTAATTGGCTTTGTGTGCAGGTGATGATTATCCAACTTCAAGCACTACAGCGTCACCGATGGCTAAATGAGCGAAAAGCGGGAACCATGTGAAGAAGAAGAAGAAGAGAAAAAAATATCTGTTTGTCATCTCAGAAAAACAAACAACTGCTGTACTATAACCCAAACCTCCTATACCTTTACAACCTGGTTTGGTATGATGTTCCACGTCAACTTCACTCACCGATTTCCTTCTTCCCTTAGCGTTTTGTTTTTGATCACTTTCTAGCGTTGTCACCTGAGTTCAACCTCGACTTTTTATCTTCTTGTAGTTTGTAAGTGCATTTTCTGATTTTTTTGTTTTGTTTTGTTTTCTTTTGTTTTTAAAGTACGGCGGGTCAGAGCCAAGAAAATCTGAAAATCACGTCTTCATCTTCGTATTGGTTAGTGTGATGGTAAAAAAAAAAAAACAAGAAAAATGAAACTAAAAAGGTTGGGATAGTTCCATTCGGTCTTTCAGCAAAAAAAATAAGCTCAGTATGGTCGGGCTTGGAGGAGAAAAAAAAAGGAAATTTCAAACAGAAGGTATCTAAGTAATAAATTTTAGTAGCTGTTTTATTTCTTGTGATGTCTCATTGTAAACCATGATTACCTATTTTTGGGCAATACAAAGAGGACTCCAATATTTTTATGGTCCTTTTTTATAAGTGTTGTTTCTGTTGTGTAGAAATATAAATATATATAAATATATATATATGCTATAACAAATTTCATATAACGACATTGTGAATTGAAACTTGAGAAAAAGAAATGTAGCTGTACATATTATTCCAGTCACTGCATATAACCAGCTCAGTGAGAGAATAGCATATTTTTGTGATGGTGTGTCAAAAGAGTACGTTCTAGCGTGTGAATAGAAGAAAAAGCTGTAAACAATATTCTACGTTTTTGTTTTTTTTTTTTGTTTTTTTGTTCTCTTTTACTTTTCTTTTTTTCTTCCTTTTGTTTGTTTCTGCTGAGAGACGGTATAACAAAGCCCACAAGCAGCCGTGTAAATACTGAAAGTGGAATCATTTTAAAAGTGTCATACCAGCAAATTTATGACCGGCGAGTTTAGTCTAAATGTCGCTTTAGAGAAAGAAGAGCGATTATGGTTTAAAGATCACTTCAAAGTGGGAGAGACGAAGAGGGAGAGAGAGCGGAAAAGTAAAAGACTTTTATCCAAAGCACACTGTACGAAGATACGCGATGGTTCGAACTTGAAGCGGGCATTTCGCAGAGCTCTGCGCATCCTGACGCTTTTCTACTGCTGAGAGGAACCTGTTAGCTATATATATGTTTAATGTCCGTTTCATCCTGCTTGTTCCTGATTCACCTCATGGAACAAAATACCTGGGCTCTATGCTCGAGCCTTTTTATCTACACACACATATATATATATATATATATATATATATATATATATATATACTGCTTGTTCTTTGAATCAGTTCTTTTTTGAATGAATTAGGACAGTAAACATTTTGATACCATACCTCAGCCTTCGTGACTTCTACCGTGGAATCATCGGCGGGTTTTTAATTTATTCTAGTGGCGAAGATGTCAAAAAAAAAAACAAAAAAACTAAAACAAAAAAACAACAAAAAAAAACTGCAAAAGAAAACACTGAAAGGCTATTTTACAGCGAGTAATCGCTGCACTGTGAGTTGTGAAGTACAGGCCATCCTCTTGTTTGCACATGTGTATGTTGGCTTTCTACAAACGGCCTTGTGCTTTGGGACAGCATGAAGGATTTACTGGTGGTCGGGTCGGGTTGGGTCGCTTCGGGTGGGGGCGGGGGGTTAACGTGTTCCCAACTGGACAAGCAGCTCGGGATATAAAAACGGGCGTGTCGCAGCGTACACTTGGATTTCTATACTTTAGACCCACGTCTAACCTGAGGATATTTAAACAGGGTCAAAAGATGACACTGAATTATTCACTATCTGTAGCCGCACTCGGCTTTACACCGTATGTAAGTGTGGTTAAAAGAAAAAAAGTTTTATTCTTGACATCGATTTATTATTAAATAATAAGAATAATAGCAATGTTACACGCTGGAGTGCGGTCTGGTTTTTAAATTTTATCAATGCCGTTGTTTTCTTTTTATGCACTTGTTTCATTTTTTATTTTCTTTCTTTCTTTTAAAGCAACCAGGTAATAAATATGCTGGATACTTCTAAAGTAAATGATATGGAGATGTGATCAAGTAATAATTTAAAGGAAAAAAAAAAACAACAACTTGTAATGTTCAAATGTATAAGAAAAGAAGAAATACAAAAGTAACAAAAAAAAGACAAAAAAGAAAGACGCTTTGCTGATTTCAAGTTTAATCAGAGTTTTATTGATACTTTGTGGTTTCTATATTAATAATTGTATTATACTATTAAAAATGTACTGTGCATCCATTACGTTCTCTCTTTCCATGCCACATCCTCAGAGATGCCGCTATCTTTTGTTGCTCATCCATGTACTTCATTAGTGTGTAAAGAAATCACAGTTAACTTGTAAACAGAGTGCTGTCTTTGATACCAGTGTAGTGCTTTGTTGTTCTCCCTCGCTCTACCTCTCCTTTCTCTCATATTTAGCCCCCTCCCTCCTCGCGCTCTTTTTCTATCTCCTGTAATTACAAAGTAGATGTTATATAGGACTCATTTATATAATACTTGTAGTGAATAGTGGATTTAGAACCAGTCAAGATAGATCTTTCTCTCAATGATCATGTTGTTCTGATATTTGTTCGTTGTAATTTATTCCCTGTACGTTTGTTTAGGTTTTGGGTTTATTATTTTTGTTTAGTTTTTTTCCTTCAGTTTGGTTTATTTTTTATTTTTTCCCCACTCTAACATGGTTTCAGCTAACCAAAGCTCTCATGGATGAACAATGGAGAAAGTGTTGCTGTAAGATGGAATTGTACACAAGGCATTATTTGGATCCCCACCCTTGAATGTTTTAAAAGGGGTGTGCCATACTACCTTAAATGCTAATGCTAGACAGAGCTTTTATTTAGATTTTTTTTTTCTTTTGTAGGAGGAACACGTAAAGCAAATTAGGAAAATGACTAGAAATAATTTTTTGTTTAGAAAAATGTAACTCTAACATAACAGACAGAGGTTTGATAATACTCTCTGATCTTTAATTATTCAAGTACAAATCACTTTCTGGAAGCCATTTTTAAAAAAAATAATAATAATTACAAACCGTTTCCAGATGTCATATTCTACAAAACAGCACAACACACTTTATTAAAGAGGACTTTAAATAAATAATAGCTGCTGTTTGTTTGACAACATTATTAAATATTTTAGTTTAGTGTAGAACCGGCATTTTAACTCATTGCTGGCTTTAAGAACATTTTATACCCTAAATTTTGATAAGCGGTGCTCTCAATTCAGTCCACTTTATCTTCTGGTGGCATAATTTTACTTCATAATTTCTAACATTTTATGATGTATATTTGGGTCATATCACCTCACTTCATACTCCTTGAACTTTTTCATATTTTGCCGTTTTATATCCACGAATGGTTGATGCATTTCCTTGAGAAACACATTTGTGAAGTTGAACCAAATTGGTACACGGCTTTCTTTTTTCTTTTTTTTTTCACAAATTCAAATTGGAAAAGTGTGCCTTGTGTTTGCATTCATATTGTAGAACCACCGTTTAGTTACAGCTGCAAGTATTTTGGTGCAAGTCTTTACCAGATTTGCACTTCTGGACGCTGACCTTTTGGTGAACTGTCTCTGTCCCACTGAGATTGGAAGGAGACTGGCTGAACAGTAACGTTCAAGTCTTGCCACAGGTTTTCAATTGGATTTCAGTCTGGATCATCCGATCACATGGAAATCTCAAGTTTGTTTGTTTTTTTGCCGCAGGTTTTCTTGCAGAACTACTCAGTTTTTGGCTTCTTGTGTCTTTTTTGGACACAAGTAGCCTCCCTGTCCATGCTGAAGAAAAAAACGACCCAACAGCATGATACTTCCACTACCATGTTCTAATGGGGGAAGTTGTGTTCAGGATGACTGTCTGCCTCAAAAGGTTACATTTTTAGTCTAATGTTTGCTGTTTGCCTTTGTGGCTTTTTGCAAACTGTTGTTCACAGTCCCACTCTGGTTTGTGTTGGTCTGTCCCACACAGCCCCAGTCATACACACAGAGATTCGCTGTTTTAGCTTGGAAACATGAAAACTTTCAAGGGGTATGAATACTTTCCCGAGGCGCCGTCACGTAATCTATTCTGTTAGATTACATGCAGTGTTTAGAGTAGAGGACTGCTTGATCGCCAGTCAATCCAAACAAGCACACAGGGTGTTTTATTTAAAGGTAAGTACATTTCAACGATTTTAATTGTCCTTATGTCTGGAAAAATGAATAATTTATTGCTTGTAAATGAAATTAGTGATATTGAATCATTAAGGAAGAAAATAGGATATGCCACTTATAATTTTAACAATTTGTCTGTCCAGTGCCACTAAAATTTCAGACAGAAAAAAAAAGACAGCATCAGAGTTGCACACTGTGTGATTTTTGTTTTGTTTTTTTAGTTCTAACTGGCTCTTTAACTACAACTGCCCCTAAATTCATTTAAAAAAGGGGAGGAGGGAAAACATTAAAATGGTTCATTTTTCCCTGGCACAATACCAGAAAATACCGTTTTTGTTTCGCATCTTGTAGCTTGGACTTTAAGGTAGCATGGCTCTTGCTGTAATTTCATTTATTCTCAAACTGACAGCAGTTTACAGCTGATGAATGTTACACATCTTAGTAGACTAGCTTATCCATTCGGGGAGAGGGGACGGGTCTCAGTTTAAGAGGAAAAAAAAGAAAAGAAAAGTAATCTTTAAAAAAAAAAAAAGAAAAAAAAAAGATTCAAATAAAGTCAACCTGGAATGGTGTTGACATTTGTAGTGTACTACCGTATCCATTTAAACTTGAATCTTGAGGCAAGTGCTAGGCAATGGCCAAACCATAATGTCCCCCATTCATTAGTGGAAAATCCCACCCTAAAACTGCACACGCTTCTGATATTTCTGTCCACAACATGCAGTCTTCATTTTGTTTATACCCAATGCGCTGGTTTCACCTCGCTGTACTTCCGGTCACTCTCGACTGACCTTGAAGGCTCCTGGAATGTTGTAGAGCATTTTTAACCCCAGAAAGTGAAAAAGTGAGAGAGAGAGAGAAAGAGAGGCTTAATCACAGTGGTGCTAATGGTTTTAAGCCAGACTATGTGCCCTTATCTCTGAGAGATACTGGATACAGTCACAGTGGCCACAAAGTTAGTCTCTGAGGCCACAAAGTGATTCACCAACACTTTATATTTATAGTTTTGGCTCCTCTTGTTACAAGATATATAAATATAAAAACGGTTCAGGTTCAGAAACGTCAACTGAACTTGTCAAGGTGACAGAAATAACACAAGTTCTCACATGAGGTCATGTTTTAGGGTGAATTTCCCTTCAAACCATCTCAGCCGCATTCATTGCTAAATATACCAACAGTTGCAATATATATATATCTGTGTGTGTGTGTGTGTTTATGGGAATATATATATTTGCAATTTTCACCCATTTTAACTTTGTGTGAAAATACTCGACTGGAGACCTCAGCTGTATACAAAATATTCCTCGTGCATTTAATCAAAAACATGGTCACTAGCTGACGTTCAAAGGCATGATTTCACTCCCTCCACCTCCACCCGCCGGCATTTGGACGGAGCAGAACGCACACACCCGAAAGGGGGAGCGGGGTGGAGCCCAGACGCCCCCTTTCAGAGCGCCCGGCCGGCAGTGAGAGGCTCTGCTGTGCTTCCATGTCTCCGCAGGCCGAGCACAGAGCCACGCTCGCTGCCGCCGGCCCATTCCTAACACTTGCCCCTGTTTTTTTATGTTAACCGACTTTTTATGGCGAGAGACAGACAGACTTGACTGACATCTGAAAGCATCTTTCAGGTTATCATATGGCTTTGCTCAAGCCCTATTGTAAATTATTCTGAAATAATAATGGTGATAATAATGGATGGATGGGGGTCTCTCACATATCAAATGTGGAAAGTCTAATTTTATATTTGTATTTTCAAATAATAATATTGACAAAAAAAAATGTCTGTGAAAGGTTTCCATCCTCTACTGTGGTCCAGAAATTGATGTGTCTGTCTGGAAAAATAACTAAAATAAACTGAATTGTTATATTACTGGTTTCCACTCTGGCGTTGTATTTCTGCTTTTCCGATCCAAAGAAATTGAATCTGATGCGACACAAACATGTTTGAGATGCGGCGAATCGTCACACCGTCTTGGAGCCGGACGCTCCGCCGTTTGCAGGACGTTTGCTGTGTTCAGTCCAAACACAGACTCCCATTCCACATTTCCGGTCGGCACACACACTCCACGTCCTGGCGCCCGGAGTCGTTTGGGGTCACTCTACGCAGCGAGATTAATGGAGTTTGGGGAAGGAACGGCGGCGGAAAAGCAGGAGCTGGAGTGTAATACTGCTGCCCCTCAGTGGCCTCTGCCAGCACCTGAACAGATCCTGGGAGGAGGAGGCTGCTTCATTCCCATTTCCTTCACACGGATCCCAGGGAGGAGTGGAGAGAATTGAAGATGTGCCGAAGTAAATGAGTTCCACAGACAAGTGCATGACGGTGAGTTTAGATCCTTACAAGTGTAGGGAGGCACGCTTATAACGCTTTACCTTTGATGTGTTTGTCTTCAAGCTCTTAGTTCTGCTGCAAGCTGACAGTTTCCTCCAAAGATTCAAATGATTAGATTTTATAAATATATTTACATACAGACTTTTCTAATTGTGTCATTTCCAAACATTAAACTCACTTAATGATAACTTCGTAATTTCAAAGTTTCTGGCATACAGAAACCAGAAAACCCAAATTAAGTTTTTGTAAAAACTTGAATATTTCACGCAAGCATTAAAACTGATATTTATTTCAGGAAGAAGAAAAAAAAAAGCCTTGATCAAGTTGCAATCTAAAATATCACAGTTGTTGAGCAGACAGTGGCTGACCACTCTCCAGAGAGACACCAAAAGAAGCCGGAGTGCTGCATACTGGAGAATTCATGAAAGGTTTAGTGGAAGGAAAAAATGTTACAGTCAACAAAGATAACCACAGCCCATTATCGTATTGAAGTAGAGTCCTTTCAAGAGTTTGTGAGATATTTGCAAAGCACGAACTGCAGCTGGAGTCTGGTTCTCGAGTCGGCACACACAAAACATATCCAGATCTCTGCAACTGCTACAGTGGGTCAAACAATCACTCCAGCTCCACCGTGTATTACAACATTTTAAAACACCTCGTTCTTCCCCCCACTAACGAGCTTTGTGGATAAGCTGATGTGATTTTCTAGAAGGAATTGGTACCAGGCATCGTTGTCAATTTTGAAAGTAATGTCAGCAGGAAGATGAGAGAGACGCCTGGACCGGCTATGCTGATGACCTGAAGGTCGCTGCTAAAGCAACCTGAGCTCAGACCCACAGGCCGGTCATTCATGTAAAAGGAAGTGAAGGACTGAGAGTACATCCTGGACAGTACATGGAAATAAACCTTGATATTTTTTGACATATCTGTATTAAAAAGTCATTTTCATTACTCATAAGTTAAACATTTCTGAAAAACTGACTGTTGGGATTTTCATTAGCATACTGTGTGGAATGATTATGATTTTTGTTTAAAAACTCAAAGTGAATTCTTTATTGCATTCTAATGTATTGAAATGCACCTGCATGTTGTAGATTTTTTATAGTTGCAGATGGAGATCATATGGAAGAAGAACAAAGCTTCCACGGTGGGGATCCTCGTATCAAACAGCCTTGTTTAACACGATGCTACTGAAATTCAGCCATGGGGATTTTTAATGTGGATGCTTGTCAGGTGAGACCAACAGTCTGACAGCTTCATCACTCATTTGGACAAGGTGATCTATTTATTCTGACTGAGATCAATACTGTTCTCAGCCATGTTTTTCACGGCCGAGGCTTCACAAGTTTAGATCACACCGCAGTTGTTGGTTTTTTCTTCTTTCTTTCTTTTTTTTTCTTCTCTCCTTTGTGTAATGAGAACAATGTTGATCCATTTTGTTCTCGGGGGAGTTTTTGATTTTCTTGCTGCTTGGCCCAGACATCCACAGGCAGTCATAATGAATAAACACCCAAATTAAAGAAGCGGTAAAATATCCCACCGAAATGCACTTGTGCAGTCTACCACATAGAAAACTGAGAGTGAGAAAAGCTGAAAAAGATTGCCAAGGCAGAGTTCTGTCCAGACTATGGTCACTGTATTAGCAGCCAGACCCATCAAAGCGTTGATGCCCCCGCTGACTGTTTTTAACTTCGAAGCCTAGCTGCTTGACCTTTCCAGTCCACCTGCCTTTAATTAAGTGCTAATTAAAAGCACCATTATGATCAGAGAGCTCGACACTCACAGGCCCTTAAACGCAACGATTGGGGTCTTTGGTGGAACTCTGCGAGACAATCAGAAGTCATTATGGGAGCTAAATGTCAGCTCGTAGCGTAGAAGAGAGAGCTGTTTTCATCTGTCAAATCAACGTTTGCTTCAAAGTAGAAATATTATTTAGGCAAAAGGCCACTCTGCTGTGTAAATGTGCTTCTTTTTAAACAGATTCTCTTACAGCTGCCTGATTTTAGAAATGAAAAGATTCTTTCTCTATTAGTAATGCAACGACACTGTAAAACATCATTTGTCACCCTTGGGAAGGATGTGTAAAAATCTTTGTTTTTCATATTTTTTACAGTAGTTTATCTTACACTCTTGTCATAGTTTCTACTCTCCCTGCTGTCAGTAATTTACTAAACCTTATTTTGCCCATAGAGCAGCATTTAGTCTTCTATTTATGTCACCAATCTCTGTTTGCTCCAACAGTTCTGGGTTCCTTATAATCCTCGCTTCACTACAGCGCCTCCTACAGGTCTGCTGTGGAAACTGAGAAGGTGAAAGTTCTTACACTGAGAAACGAAAACAGGGAGTCCAGTTTAAATATTTTTGTGATAACTGGTCACAAGTAATCAAATTAAGTTTATCAAGTTGTCATGTTAAACAAATGCAAAGAAAGTAAGTTTGACAAACTTATTTCAATTATATTTGACTTTTTTTTTTTTTTTTTTGGGTGTTTTAAAAATTCGCTCTCAATTCTATTCTTTTCAGTGTGGTTGATTTGTCTATATGACTCAGTAGTGAAAGATTTTCCATTTTCTAGCTGATTACCTTTTGATGTATAAGCTAATTGTGTTTCAGAGTCCAAACAAGTCCACATCATCACAGATCCGTCTCTATACTCAACAGACCATAGAGAATTTGAGAGGCTTTTTCACATTGATCCATTGCTTCAGATCATATGTACACATTATGTACATATTATGTACATAATTTAACAAATATATTACATTTTTACATATTTGTTCAAACTGTCATCATGTTGTGACGGAATAATATGAGACAGTCTGAAGAAATGCACCGCTCTTGATCCAAAACAACCAATCACAGCCAGGAGGAAGCTCTTACCGCTGTTAATCATGCTGCGGTACGTACATGATTGCTAATAGTGGAAAAACAATGTACTGTTTCAGTCCTTTGTTGGCCATTAGCCTTAGCATTCATGGCATTCTCTGCTGTCGGGAAGTAGCTGTAGTGTAGCAGAGATCAAGAGGGAGTGTGTGAGCAGTGCCAATAAACTTTGATTGGAACTTTGCATCCCTTTATTTCTGGTCATACAGAAAAAGCTTACATTAGCATTCCGTACATCTGGTTAGCCTGTAGGTAGCGTCTAAAAGCTGCAGTTCTTTGCTGCAACTCTCTAAAAGTGACTTGCTATAAAGAATATATATCGCTTACAAATCTTTACCATGAGTCTCAGTCAATAGGTCTGCCTTTGTAGTTTCAAACATTTGTGCAACATTGAAACGTTTTCTTTCAAGCAGAACCCCACATGCACATAAACTTTACCCCACCATGTGTGCGTGTTACCGGCTCGTTGGAAGGCCTCAACCTCGTGCCGGTGGCTCTGTGTAAATTTCCCTTGGGCCAGCTCTAACAGGCTGGATGTGACGGCTCTATGGCAAACACAAACAAGTCACCATGTGCTGAAATGTCAAAGCAAGGATGCAGCAGCATCACCAAAAGCTCTGGCCACTAAGCAGCTGCAATAAAGAAGTGGCAGACCAAGAGACAGAGGAGGGACTAAAGGATACCTGCCCACTCTGCATACTCATCTGGTGAAGCTGTTCTGCAGCAGATCCTCATCCTGCGAGGACACCTCAGGGCCACTCGGCATCTATTAACGGTAATTAAGAGCCGGTCTGAAATGCTGGCATGTTTAATTGCCAATTACAGTTCGCTTAGGTATAGACAGAAATGACAGGTATTTATGTAGTACATCAGTCTAAATAATCAACCTGTGTTTATACCTTGAAAATGAGGAACAGAATGAAAGGTTGAGGAGCAGCCATGATCCCGCCAGCTTTGTAGGAATTCAAGAGCAATAATGAGCAACGTTCAGTGGATGTGCACTTAATTTTATGTGCATCACTAAATTATCTCCCCGCACAGCCATGTAATGGTTGCTCCTCCTTTGGAGCGGAAAATTTTTTTGACAGTGCTGTGTAATAGAGTCAATAGTTGATGGGAAGACTGTTGTGGATGGGGAGATGAGGCACTCAGGTGGCTGCTTCCTGCCAGACTCCGGGCCTAATGTAGCCCTTGGCATGGAAATTGACGTGACATTGATGGGCACTCTCCTGCCAGCAGAGAGTGCAGCGCCTGCACTGCCTTCCAATGCACTAATAATTGCTGATTAAAAACTAGTTAAGAGCCCATGAAAACTCAAATGTGCATTAACCAAATGACCTTCTGGGAATAGCAAATAGTCTGCAGCCGAGAACGCAGATGGAATCGTGTGCGAGGAACTGCCTCCTGGATTGTTTAAGGAACAAACAGGCGCATCTTTTTCAGGTGCGGGGGAAGGGAGTGTTTTTCTAGGTAGGGAGCCGTTCACAGCGCTAATATTCTTTGTGTTGCTAATGGAAAATACTAACTGCTCGGCAATTAACATCATGTTGATAGAGGCAACATTTGACTCACTGCCAGAGGATGTTTTAGCCACCATAGGGCCTGTGAGTGACCATCCTCAGCAATACCCATCAAGCCATAAATGTGCACGCATCTTAGAAACACTCCCACAACTTCTTAGGCTGTCATTTTTAATTCCTGCTTTTCTAACTTCCTGTTGCAGGTAGCTGTGCTGCAGTGCTCACTTTTTATTATTATTTGGATTTTTGTCTTCTTCTGTGGCACTACCAGGGCTGGACAATAAATCAATAAGATTATATATCGCAATAGATACATAATCAATATCAATAGATAATACGTCTGATAGAATTTTTCAATAAATTCACCAAACTGTGATCTAGAACCGCACAGCATTCTGGGGGATGTAGGCCGAGCAAAGGTTTTAGCCACTCAACCTCTCACAGCCTGCTAAGTAAAGTTGGCGGCGTCGGCTAACTCTCTCTTTGGTTACCTAGCAACAATATGTTAAGTAACTTGCGCAGCAGCAGTTTAAGGTATCACCACCAGACACAGATACTGGTAAGAAGTGATGAGAAGACCGATGGAGATAAATGTTGAACAATCCTAAAAGAAAAAAAAACTGTGTATGAAACGTCACATCAGTCTCTGATATATAATCACTAACAATCCTAAAGTGACTGCTTAAAAAAAAAGATCTTCAGCAATATATTGGGATAAATTTGTACAGAGCATTATCATCCAAAATACCAGGAACATTTTTACAGATTAAATCCTGCAGATGAATTGTGAATTAAACCGAATTAGCTGCAGATGACACACACACACACCCACACACACCCAAACAAAAAAGAAATAAATTAAACAAAGATTTCGTGTAACCGATATCAACATAATTGTCAGATTACTTCATGAAATATAATTTCTAATGCAATTGTTATCTTTCATTATAAAACGCCAAAGGATATTATATCTGTAATCTCATTACTTTGGTATGTTTCATTATCCTCTAGAATAAATGATGCTAATTAGGATTTAATGTGAGGTCAAGGATCAGTAAATTGGCATTCTGCTTGGTTTTGACAGCATCTGTCACCTCATTAACACTCCTTTGCTCCTTTTCAGTGTGTGACAGATGAGTTTAATGTAAATAGATTCATTTAAAGAAATAAAATCCTTAACTCAAGCAGTCGGTTTTCTCTCTTTTAGAGGCGTCTCAATCTCCTGGAAAGAAGACGAATTTTCTCTCTGCGTTTAAAAGAACATAGCCTCGACGATGGGCCTGAGCTAACCGACTCCGAAAATACTCATATTGTGGCCCCGTTCTTCCTCCAGTGTCATGCTCCAGATGAAGCATTACGTGATTACAAAAGCCATCAGTTTTGGCCGAGATCACAGAGGATGCAGCTGTCTGTTCATTGTTCATCATTATTGTCTTCATGGATCTGATGATGCTCCGCAATCAATAGTTGCCTCCGAGTGAAACCACGGAGCAACAGACTGTCGAGGCAGGTTGGATCGACAATTATCACCGGAGGACGGAGCTGAAATATAAAGTAAATGGCAGGGGAGAAGAGAAAAAGTAATGGTGTTGATGGGATCATTATCGCTGGATTACTTATGATTACCTGGCCGAGCGTGCTCCTTTACTTGGAAAAAGAAATACGCCTCAGAAGACGGGGGAGGTCTTCAGACAATTTTATAGGTCTCTCTAAAACCGTTAATTGCACATAATTATCAGCAGCATGTGATTTTAATGTCAGAGCCTCTGTTGGCACAACATCATAACAAGATGAGTAGTTATCTCCATCTGAATGATCCTTTCAGGGTTTTTTTTACCCTTTTAATTAAATAAACACATATTTGCAGTGCCTTAAAACATTTTAATTTTTTCACATTTTGTCACAGCAAAGGTCCACTAATTTGATTGGGATTTTGATTGTGGATGGGAACCGTAGACATTAATAGGAAATCAAGACATCTTGAAATATCTCGAGAAAAAGCAGAAATGAATATAATTATGAACAGAGATGAAACCTAAATCATCACAATTTCTAGTAGTAGTAGTAGTAGTGCATCATTTTGTGGTGAAACGACTGTACAAGAAGCTGTTTCAAAAACTTCCTGATTATTAAGTCACAATCTGTCGGCAATTCCCCATTACCTAGCAACCCAAGCCAAGCCTAAACCTTCACCTATCAACCTAAGTGGAGCTTCGCTCACTTCATTATTCGAAAACTAGAATTTTTGGTCAGCTGGTTTTATCGTTGTACAATGGCTGCTGGAAAAGACAAGTGCTTTATTGTTGGCTGCAATAAACAATATGTGTCCACATGTACATTCTACCGCTCACAAAGAACAGAGCTGTGTGGCTTCATTTTATTTTTAAACTGTTTCCATCATCATCTTGGTGTTTGTGGGGTTTTTTTGCACATTTTGAAGCATCACATTAGAAAAGGTTGATCTAAATGGCAAAATGCTAAATTTTGAAAAAACAAAAACAAAACAAAAAGCTTACGCTCGCATGACGTGTTCTTTGGGCTTTTCTGAAAATTGTTAGCGCTAAAGAGAAGATGGAAACACATTTGCTGAATATGTTTTCTGAAAAATGTCTGAGTCCAAAATCCCCACCGCTCCAGACAGCCTGGAGTGGCTGGTAAGAGACACTCAAGCCTGGAATGGCAGTGGAAGAATGCTCCCATTCACTGGTTGATCTGTTAGTAATGTCCCAACCATGTAACAAAGGAAAATTGGTAATGTTCCTTGGTAACATTACCAAGGAATGAGAATGTTACCATTCCTTGGTAATGGTAACGTTACCAATGAATATTATCATTCCTTGGTAATATTCATTGGTAACAAGCAATGGCTTCTTTTGTGAATCCATTGCTTCACAATGGCCTCTTTTGAAACCTAGCAGTACTCAGGAGGATCTGCCAACAGGAAAGATTTGTAGCTCACAGAACTATCCTAACTTGTTCTTTACTAATAGTTGTTAGCTACCAGAGACCGAAAGTGGAAGTGTAAAATGGCTCATTCCTTAAACATTTCAATTCTTTCCGTAGCTTCTGGTTTGGATTAAAGTCTGGACTTTGACTAGGTCATTCTAACTCATAAGTATGCTCTGATCTAATCTGTTCCTCTGTAGCCCTGGCAGTATGTTTAGGGCTGACGATGAACCTTCTCATGGCCTCCAGCCTTTTTTTACAAGACTTTCTTCCTGTTTTTTGTTTTCTACGTTTATTGTCCATCAACTCCTTCCTGTTGGAATAAAAACATCCCCACAGCATGATGCCGCCATCACCCTAATCTGACCAGATTTAGCGTGTTTGCTGTCCCTCCACATTTAGTCAAACTGCAAGCACTTCCTTCAACAACGGGGTTCTTCTTGCCACTCCAACATAAACACTAGACGAGTACTAATGGCTGTTATACAGTTTCTCCATAGTAACCATGATGCTATTGGCAGCTTCATGTCTCTTTTTGTGATGTCTGACAAGAATACTGCTGGACCCAAATTCTGGAGATGTAATAACTTTGTTCTGAAGCTCAGGTAGCTCTGAAGCTCCTTTGTCATAATCAGAAGTGAAAATGGAGATGAGTTTTGCAGCCATCATCACTTGGAGCATTTAGATGGCTCCCGTAAGAGAAATGGCCTCAAAATGTCTTTGGCACCTCTGATGTCCTGAGCAATCAGCCACATCACAGTGCGGTGTGTTCCAACTGTGATGTGGTACCATCAAAAAAAAAAAAGAGAGAGAGAGAGAAAGAAAAAGGAAAAAAGCTGTTACTTTTATATCACGAAAGCAGTGTTTTTACTCCCAAAGTTGCTGCAAAGACTAATGAGAGCTGGAGCCCGACACACAGGAGTAGGAGGAAAAGCATTTTCAGTGGTTAACGCTGCCATGCATAGGCTTGTAATCAGATAACCCTGATTTCTGTGAAATCTCAAGCGATTTGTCTCAGTGGGAAATCGCAGGCGAGGTCAAGCTCAAGGGCGCTTTTATATCTCATCGGAAAACGTGGTTACCAGCAGAGTAATGCAATAGCACATCAAGTGCACAATGTATACGTGGGAATAAAGAGACAATCGGATTTAGTTCCACCTTAATGGAAGGAAAACCGATGTATTATAAAGTAAATTCAAGTCATAGTCGCAGCTTTTATTTATTTATTTTTTTCCTTTTTCTTGTCTATTTTCTTTCATCTGTATGTGTGTGTGCGTGTGTGTGTGTGTGTGTCGGCTTCTGCGTTTAGGCAACACATACCCTTATCAATCTCTGCACAATAACAGAAAACAATTTGCTAATGTTTTGAAAATAGCTTTCCCATTCCTTGCTCCAGCACGGAGAGATGTATGCACAATTTCATAAACACAATCAGCGTGCTGAATGGTGGCACTGATATTCTGAAAGAGAGAGAGAGAGAAAAAAAAATCTCATTATTGTTCCCGAGCTATGGAAAGGCAGTCAATGGCCCATATCGCACCAAATGCCCCCCCTCCTCCTCATCCCTCCCTCTCAGTGGAAGCCCACCAGCACACAAAGCTTAATTCCACCTAGCAGCAACACAATATGCTGCAGCTTGTTGACACAATGTGCGAGCTGATCAAAACGAAGCGCGGCAACAGGACGCCGACACTTGCTGCTGCTGGGAGGCCGTGCTGGTGTCCTGTCGTTCAGATCATGTGGATCCAGCCCGGAATAAGCCGCCTTGTTCTATATATCCTGAAATGCCTCGTGGCGTCTGGACCGGGCATGTCTGACTGAGCTGACAGGAGCTGGATGTGGTTAGACTAGCGTCAGCGATGGCACACGTCAAAGCATATTTAATGCAGGATTCAGTATGGCCCTCATATCTGAGCCAGCGTTGTGTTAACGTTAAGCGGAAAAATTGCACAATAAAAAAATATATATGCCAAAATAGTTTACTACATTCAAAAACAAATGTTTGCATACTGTCTGACATTAAATCAGACTAAACGTTTCCGGTTTTATCTCAGTTAGAATGACTAAAATTAGTTATCTTTTGCTAAAAACCAGAATAAATTACTCATCCCATTGGATGTTTTACTATTTCTATTGCTTTTACAAATCAGGCCTGAGCGGCCAAATAAAATGAACAACAACAAAAAAAAACTTTAAAGTGAAAAATGATTTCTTCAAAATAGCTGAACAGTGCTGGTTTATGGCAGCCAATTTGAAAAAGATTTATATTTGATGATGAACTGACAGTTTCTCAGGAAGAAGAATGAGGAATCTGAGAGGAACACCTGCTGGTGTCGTCTCCTGATGTATTAGCATCAGAAGCTGGTCTTTTCCCGCATATAAAGAATATGTGAACATCCGTTTTCATAAACGACAAACTTGTACTCTGTGAACAACGCGCAGTGGGAGCCGTGCACTTGATTTTATTCTGCACTCTGGGCTTTTTACACTCTGCTCTGTCCCGTTGCTCTCGTCTCGTTTTAACACTTCCGCCTCGGCGCTCTCTCAGTGAGCGCGCTCAGTGTGGGCTCAGTGTTTGAACGCGGGGACCACGACCCGTGACGTACTCTCGGAGACAGATGCAAACTTCAGCAGGTACTTCTGGCTGACATTTGATGATTCAAGGTTTATGCTGATCATCACAGATCACTGAATGTCAGGGCCCGTCTGGTCAGAGCTGATATATTCATCACGGGAGAAGGAGAAGGCGCAGTCGGGGTGATACGCTGCCGCTGGTGTCTGTGCGTGTCTAGAATGAACAGCACTGGAAGGACTCGCTGAGAAGTGTGTGTGCGTGCGCTTGCGTGTCTGTGTGTGTGTGTGTGTGTGTGTATGTGGGTGGGAGGGAGCTGCAGCAGAAAAATGGCTCTGTGAAACAGCTCTCAATCAGAGCAGCTGAGAAAGGTCATACATCACCTTTCTGCTGAAAAGCAACGCAGCACCGACATCAGTGAGAGCAAAAATTGTAGAAGAAATGGTAATAAAGACGATCGCTGATCACGCTAGATAAGCATATTTAATATTGCCGTTTACAGATTTTATCCGACTGACATGCCACATGGTTTTAGTTAAGGAGAATGTTGAGGTACTTTTTACTTGAGCTTTGTACTGAAAGTTTGGAACACATTCAAAATTATGCAATTTAATGGCACCAATGTGATAGTACAGTCATGTTCTGTCTAGACAATTCTGAATAAAACCCTTGGAGAAGCCTTTAGAAGTTAACACACACTATTCATTGAAAATTACATGGTTTAAAAACATTTCAGATATAAAAATATTTAAAGTGCTGTATCCGTCCCTTTTACTCTCATTTCCAGCTGTTCTGTGACGGCTGTAGAGAACAAACAGCATCATGAAGACCAACGAACACAGGAGAAAGACGGGTAAAGATTGGAAATGGGGTTAGGGAGCATGTTGTGGAGCTTTTTAAAGCAGATTTAGGTTATAAAATAATATCTGTATTTTGTTACAGGCGCTCCCATGGTAACTATGGAAGAGCTGCAGAGAGGAAGTTTTATTTAGAGGGTTTGGAAAAGATCCTCTTGTAAGATGAGATCCAAATGTAACCTGTCCGCTTGCATACAAAAACACTGCTGTGTACTCTGAAAACACCAGCCACACCGGAAAACAGGGTGGTGGCAGCATTATGCAGTGGGAATACTTTTCTTCAGAAGGCTGATGGAAACTGAGCAGAGCTGAAAAGATGCATGGAGCTAAACACAGAGCAGCCCTGGAAGTTACAATTATTTGGATATATTAACTTTAGTAACATTTAGGGAAATGATACCTTTAGGGGTATTTTTACCATGCTGAAAAAGTAAAAAATACTTTTTACTTTTTCTTGAGTAATTTCATTATTTCATCATTTCACTACTCTTACTTGAGTAAAAATTTCTGTGACTTTACTGAATGAAGAACAAACGTTTTAAACGAAACGTCACCAGACACAGACACACTCCTGCTGGGGGTTTTTTTGTAAAAATTTCTTAAATGTTATATTAAAAGAAATTGATTTTTGGATTTGTTTTTTCTGTCTGATTTTATTATTTTGTAATTATATTACTTCCATAAATTACTTTTATGTCAGTCCTTAAAATACCAAAACACTCCACATAACTTTATATTTTGGTCCATCCTGGTTATGTAATTTTAAAATTCTAAATAATTAATGTTTTAATCAGACTTGAAGTGGCCTTTTTACCAGATACATTTTTTACTCAAGTAATTTCTTGCCTGCTAATTTTTATTTTTACTCCAGTGAAAAGATGTCGAAGTAGTGATACTCTTTAGAACAGTTGTGTACTCTGCCCGCCTCCGTTCCGAGTTGGGTTTAAATTATCCTATAATCCCACTAAAGTGATTTATGCTGGTGGTGTGACACGTGCAAAACTTTAACGGCAGCATATAATATTTTATCCAAGTAATAAACAGGGGAACTTTTGTAGACTTTACCATCAATTTTCCGTTTTACACACCACTGTTTTCCCTCATTGCAACTTACTTTTAGCTGAAAGGGTCACCCTGAGCCCAGCCTCGCCGCAGCCGCCCCGGAGTGAGGACTCTGCCATCTCGTTCCGAATCTCCGCAGACAAATTGTTGATTCAGAGATCAAACCTTTTACCGACCTTCCCACACTGGACAGTTTCTCGGAGCGTGAGCCCATCAAGCCTCACGTGGCCTCGGTGAAATGCACAGCAATCAAGGGTGAATTTGAGGGGGTGGCGGTAAACACCAGTTCAGTTGTTCGGAACGAGTGGAAAATGCGGGTACACACGCGCGCGCGCGCGCGTGCATGTGGTAAAGGGGCGAAAAATCCGCTTCCAGGGTCAATGCAGCTCTCGGACGTCTTGCACTCCCATCACCAGTTCTGTACTGTAGCACCACAAAGGCGCCATCGATGTGTTTATATTGGTTAGTGGCAAAAAAAAAAGGAAAATTTGGTTAAATTTATACTCAGCCAGTAGCTGAATTATAGAGACTAAAAAAAATCAGACTCTGATTCAACACTGTTTACTGTTTTAGATTATTTTACTAAGATAAAATGGAAACAGATGGAAATATTTTATAATTCTAAATGATTTGAACTGTGCTCATATTGTCTCACACACACACCCTAAGTTGTGAGTCAGTGTGTATTAAATCATTGTCCAGCAGGGGGAGACTGTGCCAAAATACACGATATGATCCAGCAGCAAAACATTATGACTATGTACACTAATATTCTCTAGATGTTGTCCTTGTTTGAACAAACATTGAATAAAAGCATAAAAAGATTGGATGTTTTATTATCCCTTTTTCTTCTTTTTTTTTAACACTGAGTTGCCGTTCCTCCTCTTCAGATTTTCTGCAGGACCCTAATCTCTAAAATATGCTGAAAACAAAGTTCTGACTGAAATGTCAGTGCTGAGTTAAATTCGATCTAATTTACCGGCTAGTGGTGAAATAATTTTTGCTCTGAAGCCATAACTTTTACCGAAGTGATTAGAACAGGCAGTTTTAAATCTTGAACCACAAGGGGGAGTCCTTGACCAAGAATCAGACTATCATGACTTCATATGATGACAAAGCGCTTTAGAAAAGCTACACTACAAAGTCCGTTCAGTTTGGTTCAGTAATTTGCGTCTCACTAATACCATCTTCTTCGTACAACATTGACCAAAAAAAAAAAGAGAGCAAAAAATATCAGGGAGCATTTCAAATTCGAGAAACGGTGTAGCTGAGATGCTAATTTGTCTACGGAATCTGGTTGGAGTGAAGGAGGAATCTGAATCCAGCATCAATCTCCTTTAATAATTGTGAAAAGTAGCGGAGGGGTAAAACGCGCGAGGTCTCAGTTCTCGTTGCTGCCGTCAAAGGTTCGAGTCCCGAACCGATGACCCAAATGCCGCATATTTCCCCCCTTTCTTACAGCCCGACCCCCTGTCTAATTACTATCAAATAAAGACCACAAGAACCAGAAAAATATTTTCAAAACCAGTATTGATAGGCTGAACACCATATTTAAAGCCAGAATAACATTGTTGTTGCTCTTTCAATTGAATGTGTGGACAGGCGAACAGAATATACTGCGTTATTTTTTTGTATATTTGAATTATTTTGTTCTCTAATGAGAAGAGGAACAAATGAGATGGATCCAACATATGAACAAGATACCGGAGAGTGTCAAACCAGACTGAACTTTAGACTGTTGGAGCAACTTCTAGCAGCCTCTGTTTTACCCCCTGTAGCAGAACAGTTTATGACTTTGATCTACCCCAAGCTTTCCTTCCTTTATTGTGTTACAGGTTTACAATAAAGATGAGAACAGAAATAGCTCCAGGCTGAGCCAATGAGTTGTGAAATACATCTGATTTTTTATTTTTTTTTACTCTTTAGCAGATGATAAATGTCATAAAAACATGTAAGATATTTCCTTCCCGGCAAAGCACCCAAAGTTATGAAATCCTCTCACTTCTGGTTAGCATTTCCAGAACTCTTTCACTTCATGCAAGTTGCAACATGTAATTTTACAATGTAATTTCCATATTTCCATATTTGTGACTCATGACAGTACAGTTTGAGACAGCTGTGAAAAACAAATAGTGGAGCCTCTCTGTGGTCCTCCCCCATCTGCAGAAATATATCGCTCCCTGTTAGAAACAACCAATCAGAGCCAGGTAGAGGGTCTTAGCATTTGAATTTTTGAATTTGGAAGGAAGCCAAACAATTTATTCATTTTTAAGCATTTCTGAGGAATTTATTTTTTCAGAAACAAGTTTCAAGCTGCTCTCTTTAAAACGAGCTCGCTGTATCTGGCCAAGTTAAATGAATAGATAAATAGCCTGCTTTCGACAAAAATAGCTTTTATATTAAAATTAAAGCATAATTTATACCATTGCTGAATAACATTCCAGTTATCAAAAGGTGACTAAACCGGTTTGAGTTATCCGGTTTTAAACTTCTGATTAATTAGAAGAAACATTTCCTATTTCTATTTGTAAATCAATGTATAATTGTTATTTCGGTTTCCAAATATACTGAATTTTCTTGGTCTATCACAACATTTTAACAACATATCTTCTTAAAATATTTATTGTAGGCAACCTCCTGAGTACAGAGTCAAATTTCATAGCATTACATTTGTATGTCATCTTAAATGCACTTTTCAAAGCCAGACACTCAAAACAGCTTAGGTTTCCAACAGGAGATTGTTTTTAAAAAAATAATATTAAAATAATTTTTATGCAGATAACCAATTTTTAGCCAATGCAATTGTTAAAATGATGCAGTTTTACACAATCGGTGAGTCTATATGCCTTTCTAATCAGAGCTGTGGATGTTCACTCAATTCAGAAGAAGTGATCCAGTGTGGCGCCAAGAAGAGAAATGACAAAACATCAGATTCATCATCAAAATTTGACATTTTAATGGAAACTAAAACAGTGAACACAGGATTTTTTTTATTTTTATTTTTAAATTGACTATTACATTGTTCGGAATTTGAGGGTTATTATCATGCTTTTAAAAAAAGTGACACTTGTTAAATTCAAAATAAAAGAAATTAAATAATCAGACTGTTCATTTTAAAACACAAATGCCAACTTGTAAGACATTTGAGAAAGAAATGTTGATGCCTTCAGGGGAAGGGAAAAAAAAAAAAAAAAAAAAGTGAGAGGAGGGGACGACAAAAAACGAACATCCAGCCTGTGTCTCCCTCTGTGACTGAATCCTCGTTTGCTCACTTTACTTGGAATCTGAAACAGCACCCTTTGCTTTGCTCTGAATAAAAAAAAAAATCCCCAAAATTAAAAATTTACCAAAAAGCATAAAACATGTATGAGAAAATGACATCATAAAAGAGGGACAATTTTAATCAGAGTACAAACACCACGTTCAGTCGTTCCCATTACAGATAACCAATGAGGGAGAAGGGAAGAAAAAAAAAAAAAAAAAGCAGCACTTTCGGTAGTTGTTTTCCCCTTTAAGAGTTCTCGCTCACACTCACTATAACAATGTTCTCAAAGTGACATTCAGCTGCTACACAAGTGATTTTTGTTCACATATGAAAAGAAAAGAAAAAAAAAAAAAACCTCTCTGAACTCAGCAGGTCGTCAGGAAGCTGGCTCTGACATCATCCGCTACACCCTCCCCACCCTTCTCTTCTCGCTCAATATCTAAGTAGTGTACCTTTGGCAAAAGCAGATCCAGAGATCCAGAACTGCACATAAGCCTCTTAAAACAATTGAGATCAATGGCGTCACAAATCAAAAAATATATTACAAGAAACTCTAGATGCAGTGTATTTCAACGCTCCACATTCCACCACAACGAGTTTGAACAAAACCAATAAAAGCAACGCGTAGAAAGCCTGCTGGGAAACGCAGCTTTCACATTGGTGCTGGAAGGGGGCAACAACTGGATACATCAGCCTCAAAACAACAACTAATAATAATAATAATAATAATAAAAAAACATCAAAAAGACGAAACGTCTCGATTCCGTTTGATTTACTTGTTTTAGTCTCATCTTAACTGTGCATCTACGGATAAGTAAGGTTACAACTCAAAAAGAAATAATTCTTCAAAAACGTTAAAATATTAACTTGTTAAAATGAGTCCAAATGAATCATTTGCTACTTTAGACATTAATTTGATAGAGATCTGGTACACATCAGCAGACAGCAATCTGTCACCATTCGCAGTGATTTTGGCTTCAAGTTGCAGAAATTTGAACGTTAAGCCATGACAAAAAAAAAAAAAAAAAGCAAGAATAAATGCTCAATCAGCTGTGGCTATGTTGGAGAAATAAAGATATTAAAACTGTAACAAAAAGTTGCACTTTTTCTTTTTAACAGAAATGAAAAAAAAAAAAATGGCACAGATTTATACTGGAAGCAGAATTTAAACAATCAAAATTGCTGTAGTTTTTCTCCTCCCTCCCAGGCCTTCCCCTCACACAGGCACCTGAACGAAATACACCCAGGGGAAGGAGGGGGGGCTTTTTTTTTTTTTTTTTATATATAAGAGAAACTTGCATATAATAGGAAGAACTTGCAGCTCACACACACACACACCAACCAACCAACATCAAGCCACTCAACCTGGAAGCCTGCATCAGCATCCTAGAGGTGATTGCACATCCTGAGGGGGAGGGATGGGAAACAGAAACTCCACATGATTATGTTTGTTTTTTTTCTCAACGTGCCGGCAGTGGATTCCCCACCCCAACCCCTCACTCTCCACCCCACCTTTTTATAATTACTGATTAACCATCTACTCCATTGTAAGAACCTGTTTAGTTTTTTTTTTTTTTTGGCTAGCAGGCTACAATGCTAGAAACAGCAGCTCTGATTTCCCCCAAACCAATGCAGTCTTCTTCAAACAAACGGGGGGGAGGGAGAGAGGAAGAAACAAAAAAAGGTACATTTATTGTACTATAGTAAAAACACTTTCCATCACCCTGCTTACCTACATTTATGCCAAGAAAAATCTGCACAATTTTTTAACAGCTTCAGTCTGAACAATTTAGCATCAACCTGATTGTGTTCATTTGCCCAGGGATTTATGTGCAGTCAGATTAAATTAAACTGTAGCAAGCTGAGAGTTACAATAATAATGATAATAATAATATAAACACACAAAGTAATGCTACCGGATTAAACACGCCTCATTTGCAATTTTCTTTGTTTGGTTTTATTGTTAGAGTAGATTCAGTCGTCCTCACTAGGAGAGCAGCATCAGGTATGGGCCGCTGTGAGATTCACATCACGGCATTGGATTTAGGCAGAAAACCCCCCACCCTCCAAAAACAATGTCTTCAATTTAAAACCAAAAATTATTTTCTCATTTAAAAACTGCCTGTTTAAAAAGATAAATTTTGACTTTCTTTTTTTTTTTTTTACAACCGGAAAGATTTGCAAAATAAAAACCGAAACAAAATACACAATTCTTGTGAGCGTAAGCCCTGGCTTTCTACTAATTGACCAGCAGTATGCAGCAACAGGTGGGAGAGGGGCAATGCTGCTACTGGAGAGCACTTTCTGATACATCAGTATGACATCAGAAAACCCTTTTACAACTGTGTTGCTTTTTGATATAGGCCCAGACAAGATGGACAACGGACGACACACACACGCACACAAAAAAAAAAAAAACACAACTAAATCTGGGTATGGAAATAAAATGGGAATCCAACTTGTACACTAAATTCCACATTCTGCTGAGGAAACGGTGGGAAGAAGCACTCAAGCCTGTTAGGAGGGTCGGAAGAAAACACAGGAGGCGGAAATGAACCAGCAGATGATTACTGTTACAGCCAAAGAAAACAGAGTGGAGATGCAATGTGCTTTCTAGGCAGATAAAATCCAACATGAGCCCAAAGTGAAACCGACATGCTTAGTCAAAGGTAAGTTATTTGGTGTGTTTTCAGAATATCGCATGAGACAGCAGTAGGACTCCAATTCAGCATTTCCAGTATGAGAAGATTACATGACAGGGGCCAATTGGCAAAAAAAAAAAAAAAAAAAAAAAAAAAAAAAAAAAAAAACGAAAAAGAAAACATTGAATATACTCATGGCTTCATCAACACTACCTGAGTTATATTTAATAATTCTGTATTTAGCAACTATATATATATATATATTTTTATTTTTTTTCTGAAAAGTAACAGCCCAGAGCCATTCTTTTAAGGAGTATTTCTAGTGTTACATATAAATTTTCTCTAGTTAAGATAAAGGTAATTTGTTAACATAAAGTGCTATTAATTCACAATTAAACCAAATTAGATTTTCTAGACAAGAGGACCCCCCGAGCCCACCCACTTTCCCCACTCTCAGCTCCTTTGTGACGTCCTTTTCTGGAGACGACCCGCTGACCAAATCCATCTCCTAGAATCACCAGATGTGGTCAGATCTTACAAGTGAAGAAACAAAATGTGCAACAAAAGAGTAAATGCAACCGAAATAGAGTTGAAAAACTAAACTGCAGGCTAAGTAAGCATCTCCGATGAGGATTTTGTAGCTCAACAAAACTCATTTTCCATGGAGGTATTGCACACCGGCTTGCAAAAACTTTGAAGACCTCCTTCGAACGTTCTGACACAGTTTTCTTTTTTTTGACAAAGTGGTTAGTTTGAGATCTAAGGTGAAAGTTGTGATAAATGAGTTATTGTATTTCTGTGGCAATGAAAAGGGGCTTGAGTTTACCAGTAAACATGGGGGCAAATGAAAGAAGGAAAAAAAAAAAAAAAAAGTAATTGAGTGAAAAAAAAAAAAAACATGCTAGGAAAACAAGTGTAAAATGAAACATTTTTCTTTAACTGAACAGACCATATTTGTAGAGATATCCTGAGTGTTGCAGCTGAATAAAACAGAACAGCCAATCAGAAGCAATACTTGTTTGTTCCTAAACTCTGAAAAAAATAAAAATAAATGTGCATGATTTTGAATTCAAAGAAACTTTGTGATAATTTATGACCGTCTAAAGTGAAATGTAGCGAAGGCTTCAACAGAAACAGTTTAACGGAGACCCGATGTTAAAACCTTTCAGCACACCAACTGAACAAACGTCGTAAAGGGGCGTGGCTTTCCTTCAAATTCGGCACTTCAGTACCTTAGCTCTGGGGTCTAACGGCGATGCAAATAATACTTGTGTTAGGTCAGCTGAAACAGCATAAAAACAACTGCGGTACATAGAAAATTTCAGGGCTCTGAGTAGTTTGTTTTTTTTCCTCTATAGAGTTTTAAGACAAGATTCTCCCTTTCCGGATGGAGCCTCACGAAAGTCCACTGCCGCCTTAACAGGATTGCAAAACACCTTTACTCTACAACTCACAAGGCATTTCGTTAACAATCGTCTCCATTCCTTCACCACTAATTCAAGCGCAGATCTGTGTGTGGAACGTCCAACGTATCTACAGTGAACTCATTTGAATGAGTGAAGAAAGAAACCGACGGAGGCATCCCAACAGTTCGACAGGAAAAAGGCTTAAGGAGGTGCGGTCCGAGACACCTGCCTTGGTGAACTCCCGAACATTATCCCTTAAAAGCCATGAGAGGAGGACTACCACAGCTAGAAGTCGTTAAGGTCCATTCATCGTGTTGGAGAGGCACCGATCAACTCCTTTTTAATGTCCATCCAGAGTGTGTGTGTTTTGTCTGGTGCGCTCCCAAAGGGAAAAAAAAAAAAAAGTTTCAATAAACCCGAGTTTCCAAGGAAAATCATGCTTAGCTATCAGTGTTTTCACAGTTGTCACTTTATCCGACAGGATTTGTTTTTTTTTTTTTTTTTTACTTTTTCCAAGGTAGATAACTGCAGCACCCAGAGGAGAAGACAGTAAGCACTGGAGATGATCTACGTCACTGATCAGGTCCGTCCTTGGTCTCATCATAAAACACTATTCTTTTTGGATCTACAGCGGAGAAGAGGCAGACAGTCAGAAACACAACAACAACAGAATGATACAAATGATCATAATGTAAATACATTTCACAATCATCGTTTTTAGAACTGCCAATAACACTGAAAACATTTGGTGTTGTAACAGTCTGTGCTGCCAGCTGGCTCGATTACAGAGCCATTCACCAGCAGGATATAGATTACACTCATCATTTCAACAGGGGTTTTGATTAGGATTACTGTTGAGTTATAACAAATCAGATCACCATCATATCATGCTATACAGCTACTCATCCGCTGAAGTGTTTTTTTTTTGTAGCAATAAAAACAAGCGAGGACAGAAAAACGGTTCCCTTACCTTGTTTTTGCAAGTTGAAAATGGATTCCATTTCTGTTCAAGGAGAAAAGGAACATCAGTTCATAGCCCCAAAAAGTTTTCTATAAATGTAAAAGCCAAGCAATAAAACGGTACAATCACATGAATGGTCATTCTGACAACACTCTTTGGTGTGGAAGTTTTTGATGAAAACCAAAGTACCCATTAAGAAGCTCTTATCCACGTGGGCTGTTCATTCCGGTTGCCAAACAATAGAAAGTTAAAGCTGAACCTGTTAAAGCAAAATTACCTTATTTGATTCATTTGTAATTTCTTTTTTTTTTTTAAATCATTGAAAATATTTAAAAAGTAAGAGTCCAATTTTGTGCATTATGGGACAGAGTGGATAACAAAACATTGGTAATCTTTAAGTTTCATATTCGAAAAGTCACAATTCTCTGTAAAGTGATGGTAGCCATGGTAACAACCAATAAGAAGCTAAAGAGTTAACAATAAATAATTTCGTCGTTGCTTTGAAATATTGGTCAAATCCTGTTTAACTGCTGTGCAACACCGACGCGCCTCTCTCTCTCTCACACAGTGAAACGTCCGACATTTACAACAAACAATTCCCACAGCTCCAACAATGTCTCAATAACAGAATGATTTAATGACAAGAGCATTTTCCAATCTCATAGAAAGGTTTAACTTATTTTGAAATAATATTTTAGGGAGGAAAAAACCTTATTTGGGAATTCATCTGCAGGTCAGATCTTTACTTAATCTGTTTTTTGTTTTTTTTATATACAGGTGCAGATCCCTTCAATGAATTAGAAAGTAATTGAAAAGAATTCAATAACTGAATTCACTAAGTGAGACATACAGATTAAATATACACAGACAGATATTCTCAAGCCTTTCGTTGAGCTTTGTGTGAGCGTAATTAAAAGCATGTTTAACATCTAGTTAAAATTATTTTTCAAAAACTACCATTAATCGGACAAACATCAAAACACATTCAAAATATAAGATACATTTACAGACTTCTCTTTCCAAGTCCATTCTAAGAAATGCGAATAAATCTCTGAGCAGAATAAGGTCATTTCCAAAGTAACTTTTCTCTCTTAAGACTTGAAATTCACTTAGAAATGACTAAGATCACATTTCTTAGTTCTCCATAAAGGAACCTTAATCATTTTAAAGTTCTTAAAGACTTTATAAAGAGTCAACAAAGGAAGACGCACTTTACAGCTAATGGGTGAAACTATGGGAGGACATATCGTTTATCGTGATATATTTCTTATAAGAATTTTGATTTATCGTTGTTGCAATAAATTTCAGTTATTGATGATAAATAACAAAGCTGACAATATCATCGGAAATGTTATATTTACTATTTTCGACAATAGTTGTTTCACAAGAGCATGAATGAATAAATGTGAATTCAAAATTACAATTAAATGCAGCTTATGTGTGCAGCTTGGTGTTATAAATTTGACTTATTTAACTAAGTAGCGTCTTGAAGAAGCTTGTAAATAGAAATATTTTTCATGAACTGCATTTGTGCTTGCATGGCTACAAATGCTGTGCCACGCAATAATCTAAAAAGGATAATAAATTGGTTTTTTGTAGTATAAGTTTAGTCTCACAATACTACCACAAAATATTGCGATAAAAGTTTAAGTCCACATCACCCACCCCCTAGATGAAACACGCCTCAGCCCAGAGCAGAGAGTGAAAGTTACCTTTAGTGTGATAGGTGACGGCAGCTTTAAGGTCAAAGGAACCCCAGCTGGACCTCCTGCCAACGTCTTTTGGGTGGATCTGTTCTTTAGAGGAACCGAACAGCACAGTGGTCTGCTGGCCCACTGCAGGCTTAGCACCGTTGTCTTTACTGGGGGCCAGCAGAGAAGAACCCACTCCCTTCAGCTCCACTTTCGTCTTTTCCTGGACGCTTGGCTGCAGCTTGGTCTCCTCCTCGCTCGCCGTGCTAGCAGGAGAGCAAACACTGGATACTTGGCAGGGGGCACAAGTCCTTTTCTCCGCTTCTTGAGAAAAAGCTTCGGCTTCTAGAAATGGGCTAATGTCAAAGAGGGGCTGGGCAACCTTGGCTGGGACAGCCTGACTCCCGTTGTGAGAAGTCACAGAAGTCTGGTCCTCGGCAGGCACGAACCCGTTCCCTCCGTCGAGGGCCGGGTTGGGCTCGTTGATGAAGGAGAGCCCCCACTGGTTCTGGAAGATGTCCCCCAGGGCTTTCTGATTTGTCTGAGCAGCCGGTGGGTCGAGGTGGCGAGCGCTCGGGAGCACGGGTTGCATATTTAAAGGGTAGATTAAAACAGTACACTTTCTGAGCTCGCTCGCCTCGCCGTCTACGGGACTTGTCGTAGAGCTACAGCTACTTTCCAAAGAAGATGCTACATTCTCGCCACTTGGGACAGACGGGGCTGATTGAACACAACTAGCAGCAGGAGCAAAGAAGGTGCCCACGGACGGGCAGCCGTTCCCGTTCCCAGGAACAGGACCGTTAGTAAAGCTAGCCGAGGTGATAGTTTTCATAGCAGACATGGGGACCTGGGACAGTCTCACAGGAGGAGGCACTGCCTCTCCTCCGCCTTGAGCTACTTTATTGAGGTTCTCTTTTACTTTGCTTGCATAACTGATCTTGGGAACTATTTTAGCACTGCTATTGTCCACAGGAAATACAGGAGGGGGCTTGAACAAAGTCCACGAGTCCTCTTTTGAAGGTGAGGAAAGCTTGCCCTTGTGCTTTTCCTCTGCTTTCTTACCAAACGTGCCAGCTGCTTTACCTTCAGAGGTTTTCCTCTCAGGTTCAGCGACTGAAGTCTCTGACGCGACGGCCCGTTTAGCCGTCGTCTGAGCTTCTGCTCTGTAGCTGGACCGGAAGCCGTCGAGTCTGGACGCCGTTCCTTTCTCGGGCGTCTCGACACTGGCGGCCCCCGGCGTAGTGTTGCGGGGCTGCATGTCTCTCTCTTTGTCTTTCGTCACATTATCGGCACTCTTGATGTTGCCGCATCTGCTCTTTCGTTTCTTCGGGGTGGTATATCCGCCTTCGGAGCCGCTTCCGTCATTGTCCTTACTGGAGTAGCCGTTAGTGATGAGGCCATAATTCACGAGCCCATTCTGAAGCAAAGCAGAGTCTTTCTTGTCTGAAGGCTGAATCTCATAATGACTCAAATCCAGCGCCTTCTCCTTGTCATTTTTTAAGTCCATATTCTTCTTATGCTCAGAGAATTTGCTGCTCCCCTTCTGAACAGAGGTGTAGTGCTTCTGCGGCCCTTTCTGCTTCACATTTTGGTTACTTATGTGTCTATTACCATTGCTGCTGGAGGAATGGGACATACCGACAGTGTAGGGCAGGTGTGGATTTTTCTCCCCCTCCTCGTCGCTGATGATTACATTTTTACTGCCTGCAAGAAAAAACAAGATCAGTTAAAGGGAAATGGGGCACTGGTCATTTCTTCTTTACCTTTCTAGCTTTGGTTGTTTTTTGTATTAGAAGACAACATTACGATACGAATGCAGAATACTACTAATAGTCAAATTTTTCTGACCCCATCTCAAGAATTAGTAAAAAAAAAAAAAAAAAAAAAACCCCACAAACATCTTAAGTGTAGCTCTATTTTGTACCATTTTTTCCCTTTTTTTTTAAGGCGTGTAAAGATGAGTTGTCGTTCACACATTTTACACCAGCCTTGTGGCAAACTGCATCAACTTTGACAATTTTCATCAGGTCCGGATGGTTCAAGAAGAATCAGAACGTCCTCCGCAAAAAAATGAAAATAGTGTGATACTAAGCAAGGAACATTTACAAAAATCATGGCACATCACTAAGATATTGAATTTTTTTCCTCACTATTCTGATGGTTTAAAGGTTGAAGAGTAACCCGAGTCAAAGCAAGCTCGCTGAATATGTTGTTGATTGAGGATCTACCAAAACTAGCAGGTGTTTGTTCTTTATTTGCGTATGGTTAATCTCAAAATCCATACACAAATAAAAAAAAACAACGTAATATTTTGTAACTAAAACGATCAAATTCCTTAATTATGCGTGAAGGTTGCCAACTTCTGTTCTAAAAAAAAAAAAAAAGGAACTCTGTTGTAAATGTTTGTGTAAATACTCTGAGATTAAGTTTTTCCCGTAAAGTAATCTTACCTTGGAATATAAACATATTTTATAAATGATATAAAATTAGAGGATTTGAGCCATTTTCCTACATTTATCACCAAGATTTTCAAAGTCACCTAAATCTAAGGAAAAATAATTTGGTACTTTGTGGTGTTAGCACATGATATGCACTGATTTTTTATTTTTTTTTTTAAGCACAAAATGGTTTTATTTTGTGTTAAAAATGAAAAATAATAAAAAACCCATTCTTTTGTGGAACCAAAAGAATGGTACATGTCAATGTGTTTATACAATGGTAAAAGCAACCTAAATTAAATCTGTAGGGCAGAAAATAAATTAAAGATTAAACATTTCATCAAACATTTCCATATTCACCAAAAATTTGATGCACTTCAAGATCAAGTGCAGGAAGATAAACCCCATAGCTATATTTAGAATATAAATATAGATTCACAGAGAAAATTGACTGGGCCTTAGAATTGCTCAGATACAAGAGAACTGCTGTGTCAACATGGGACTTCCCACTACATAGTGTTTCTCCACCCTGTTGTTTGTTGGCATTAAACACATGGGATTCTGTATATAGCCTAATCACCCGGTCCCAGACGCAGTAGTTTGCTTTTTAGTAAACATCTGCAAGTAAAAGTGGCTGCCAGCTACTGTATTTTCGATGCTATCTGCTCAGCTGCGTGGCTTCGTGCTGACCAAACAACACGCAAAGGGCCCAGTCAGGCCAGACGGCTAACTCTAGCTAACTTCGACCAACCTGTAAGCTCACAACAGCTGCTCGTCATGTCATTTCCACCAAACAGTTACCAGAAGAAGAAAGTAAAAGAGTTTCAAATGAGGGGGAGGAAGCCTCGTACTTTTCCACCGTTCTCCAACTAGCCGGGTAAGTGTGGAGTTAGCTCGCGCTGATATTCTAACATGGCCGACAGGAAATCGCAGCAGAGAAAATTCCAGCAGAGCCGGTGTTGTTTCCTAAACTGGATGCGGACATGCTGGAATCAAACACATCAAACTTTGGGTCATTTGAAAGACCACCGGGGAATTGAGAACACAGCGGAACCAGGAGAGGTAGTTTACGAATCTCTCTGGTTATATTAGCGAGAAGAAAACTGGGTGGTGAAGCCGGTGTACAAGGTCAATCCCCGATGTGTCAAATCCACCAGCAGCAGCAGCAACAACAACTGTGACGCTACGTCAGCTAGCAAGCCTGCTAACACAACTTCAGGGCACTTGCATGAATGTACCCGACGGTCGAACTACTTAACAGCTTTTCTTGTAATTCGTGTTAACTCCAAACCGCTAGCTAGCAGCCTAAGCCCCAGTCACGTTAGTTAGCAAATGCTAGTCGGCTCGCTGACATTAGCCAACTTTTCCGGATGGCCCAACCTGTTTTCTTCGCCTGCGTTTCCTGATACTGGCACTGGAACTGGCTCTGATCATGTTTCAGACACGCCGTGCGCTGGATGGAGCTCCGGTCCTCTCCGTTGTGGTGGTGCTGCCTGTCTTGTGCCCGATCTTTGGGCTGTTCCTCCATTGAAGTGAAGAATGTCGGGCTTGTGCTCCCACAGTCAGCGCGTTAGCTCACTGCACGGCACAGGACAGTCCAATCACTACCAGAGTGAAACGGAAGCTATTTGAAGCTTCTGTAAACGTCAGCAGTAAATGGCTAAAAATGGCACTGTTTTGGATGGTCACAGCTCCTAAAAAAATCCATGTGTAGAATTTTGTAGATGATCGCACGGGATTATTATTTTTTTGTTGCTGTTGCAAGACTTTCTTTGTGCAGCTGTTTAAATTGTCATTATTCATTATAATAAAGAGCGAGAGACATTTGGGAATCTTTTTCAGTGTGGAAAAGGATCGGGGTGGGGTTCGTGTAAGAGCCAAAAATCATATGACCCGAGGCGCTGCCACGTCTCCAGCCAGTGGACACACTTTGGTGGAGGGTCATGTCGAGAACAGCCCCTCTCCTAAAATGGAAAGGTAGCGTATTGATACGGATAGTCTCATAAAAATATTGTTTAAATACAACATTCTGGGGGTGGGGAGGATGTTGAAAAAAGTGTTGCAAAAATATTTGGATACAATAAAAGAATTTGTTTAGACAATAAACGCTAAAAAGCGAAGTCCGCAGTTCAACAAATTAATAACTTGTTAAATTAATATTTTAATCTGACAATTTAAATAAAACCCGACTATTGTTATGTATATCTAGGATAACAAATTTTTTAAATTACAAAGCTTAAATATGTTTAATTATAAAGAAATACATGTCAAAACTAATACAATTTAAATTACATTTATTATGTACAAAAAGCTTAAAGTATATTATTTAAAAATGTGTCATGCTTACATTCCAATAAATATGTCTTAAGGCCAAAACATTTCTAATTGGAAGAATTTGGACGTGCACAACTTGAATTTATTACAATTGTCAGCCTTATGGATCACAAGTAGTGGGCGGAGCTAAGATGAGCTGCTCTGCAAGTTAACCAATCAAATGTTAGGGTTATTACAGCGATCGCAGATAAATTATGTTTTAATGAAGTGTCAAAAAGATCTAAAGTAAGATTAATACTGAAACAATTCCATTTAAACTAAAAGAAAATAAAATGTAGGTCACACTCTGACGATTTTAAGTTCATGTTTAAAAATTGACACGTTTCTAAAAAATATTCAATTATTAATATATATATATATAGCCTATTGTCTAATGAGACCCAAATGTTTTTGGGTCTCTGTGATGTTGCAGTGACCCAAAAGTGCCTTTAACTTTAATGTTATTTTCACAGATGGTCGTCATGATATTATATGGGCGAGCTTGCTACATGCTGAACTTCTGACAGTATTAGCTACCAGTGTTTCCCAACCCTGGTCCTCAAGGCACACTGTCCTACATGTTTTAGAGGTTTCCCTGCTTTAATGTGCCTGATTCAACTGATTGCAGTTCAACAAACGCCTGTTAATCAGTCATCAATTGAAATCAGCTGCACTGAAGCAAGGAAATACCTAAAACATGCAGGGCAGTGTGCCTTGAGGACCAGGGTTGGGAAACACTGAGCTAAACCCAGCATGATTATATGTCGACTGAGGTTTCATGTGCAATGTGCATGTATATGTTTTGAAAATACCGCCATCTAGTGGTTAAAAGAGGTATCTTGAGTTTCAGGCTAAGTGCTGACTGAGATCATCACAGTGCAGTCAAAAATTTCAACTTCGTTTTCTACGATTTCTTCCATATCTGGTTAAGGATGAATTTTTTAACAGAAAAAACATTTAATGTGAAAGAAGCTAAACTTCCAGTAATCCCCTTGCTGTGAAAAGAAAAAGAGGCTCCTCCTATTCCTAACAGTTTCAAAGCTGATGTATGCAGCCTTCTTGTCCTGCTTTGGTATATATGCACGTGACAACTGCTTTTTGATAAAATATTTATATTTACAGGCTGGGTTTCTATTTAAAATCTGAGGCTTCTAGAGAAACACTGCCAGTATCTGTGTAAAGATCTGCTTCTTTTCCAGGATCTTTAAAAATAGAAAGTGACAGAGAGCAAGCCATGATTTTTATAATCTTGGATGTGTTTGGACTATTATAATGAAAAGCAACAGAGGAATTCTGTATTATTTTTGGCTCAACTAAATATTTTTATTGTTTGAAGAAGAAAGGAACTCCATATGTTTCAAGAGACAGGTTTATTTATAAAAATACAAGTAAAACGATTTGTTCAGTGTCAGTGGAAACTAAATATGATGCACATTTTCAAAGCTTGCCTCTTACAGAGCCATATTTTATCTTTAATACTTCAGAACTTAATATTGATAACTTTTAAAAATTTGTTGTTCTGGGTGCATATTTGTTTATAAAGAGACATATATAGTTCCTGTTAGAGTTTAGTTTTTGAACTGATACCGTACATTATCCCAATTAACTGGTCAAACATTTAAAAAACAATTCGTTTAAATCCATAAGGTATTTTACATATATTAAAATTCCCAAGCCCATACCAGCACAGCTCCAGAAGTGAACCTAAAGGTTATGATAAATGCTATATAAGTTTTATCACTGAGTGGCAAAACATAACAATTTCACACTAATACTGGCAGTCCTGTGGATGAGGTTTACAGAACCTTAAAATTTATTCTGCTATTGCAGCATAGCTTCACATAACAATGTAAAAAAAATAAATAAAAATAAAAAATCAAACCTTTGAGTGCATCCATTGAGTGGGTGAAAAAAAGTTCTACATAAAGAAATGATCTGAAGCTGTGTTAAATGCATTTTGAACAAAGTGGTTGATATAACACTTATTGTCAGCCCTGCAGCCAAAGTCTTAGTCCTCATTAAAGAAATCTACCACAGCATTACTTACCCTCCACCGTACCTAACAGTGGATATGAGGTGCTTTTCCAAATATTTATCCTTTGTTTTGTGCCAAACCCTCAATCGTTTGTTTGGGTGAAGAATTTGCAGCTCGAGATATTTTTTGATCTTACATTAAATATTGGATTTATAGTAAAACATGAGTTAGATTATCCTGCTGTAATAAAAATATTAATTTTATTGCTTTTGCACATGTTTACCAGGGGCACCAGCAAGTGTGGAGGGCCCTTCAGGCGAATAAGTGCACTGTAAAATGTTCTGACCTGATTTTACAGCATCCAAACACAAGTGATAGAGGAACGTTATACACACACTGTAATCTGATATGCAACTCTTACAAAGTGCAAATTAAGTGCAGATTTCATTAAAAGAAATAAAAGAAAAAGAAAAACCCACACGATTTGTTTAATAATAGAATTTTTCAGTGGTACTGCACTTGCAGTCCAACATCTTCTGCGTGGCCCAATAAATGCCGCTCAGTCCGCAGACGTTTCACGTTCAAAAGTCCCTGGCGTGATCACGGTGGTCAAAGAGTGAACTGCAGGTCCTCGTGCCGTAGAACTTTGTAGGTGAGCCAGTAGAGCACGTTAAACATGAGGAAGCTCATGGGGAACACGGCTCTGGAGATGGTGTCGATCCTCTTCGCCCGCTCCACGAAGCGCCGCCGGATTTCATAAAAACCTAAACCGGGAGGCAAGTCGGCAAAGACCGGCGTTGCGTCCATTTCCGGGGCGCTGGACAGGGAGAGTCCAATGCTCTGGAGGAGAAACCCCTGCTGCGCCAGCTCCTCTTCCTGTGGGGAGGTACACAAAATAACAAGGTGAAGCACAGTCGTCAGGATTCAGCCTGCGAACGTGACTGGCAATGAGGCAGCAGGTCAGGACGTACCCTGGCACAGGCACTGCACCGCTGGGTTGCGCTCCCATGAGCAGCATTGTTTCCTGGCGTGGTGTTTCCCTTCCCCTTACCGTCACTGCTTCCCTGCTGATGGTGAACAGACAGGACATGACCCTAATCACTAAACCGCACTCTGCCTTGTTAACAGAAGCGTTTTGTAGGTTGAAAATATTTAAATATGTTGATAAATCCTGCCTCTACTGTCCAACACCCCCATCTCGAGAATTATTCACATCACAAGATGGTTTTGACCCATGTTGGATCCCTGCCTTTCCTTCTCATATTATCGGGGGTATAACCGGAAGAAGCTGAGAACACACTGTCTGCAGTGAAATAAGGTGAATTGAATTAATTACAGGTCAGCGCTGCCTGCGTTTCTCAGTAGGAATGCAGCATGCAGTTGAGCTGTGGCTCTTGCATAGCTGGGCGCAGTGAATAGCAGGTGACAGCTGCCCCGGGGGCCGTGTGGGTGGGATGTACTCACAGCTCTCTGCGGCTGCTGCTGCTGCCGCTGCTGCTCTTTAAGCTTCTTCCTGAGTCTGAAGAACTCCTTGTGCTGGCGCGAAACGAAGTTAACAGCTGCGTACTCCAGGAGCGCGGCAAACACGAAGAGGAGACACACGGCCATCCAGATGTCTATGGCTTTGACGTAAGACACCTGCCAGACCATGGGCGTTGCATCCGTCAATTAGTATTAAGATTGTGTGCAAAAGCTGATGGCAAGTAATTCTGTAGGGCAAACTTGATTTGACATCTTTATCTCTTCATTGTGTGTGTTTACTCATTAAATACTTTCACTAAGAGGAATAAAGGTTACCTATAAACAATAGGATAACTTTGCTTACCTTTGGCAGAGAGGCTCTGGAGCCTGAGCTTTGTGTCGTCATGGTGAGCACCGTGGTGATTCCCAGACCCACTCTGGCCGGCGCGGCGTCCATGTTGATCCAGAAGGACACCCAGGACAGGATGACGGTGAGCAGGCTCGGTATGTACATCTGGATCAGGTAGTAGCCCATTTGACGCTCCAGGTAGAATTTAACCTCTATGCAGGTGAATTTACCTAAACAAAGGAGGAGTTAGAAGATCAAATGGTGACAGAAGGAGCAGGTCGCTCTAGCTGAGTTATTTCTTTAGGTCAAATGTTGTATTCATACAATTGGGACTGATTGGTTATTTTTATCAAACATTGAGTGAAAGATTGTGAGTCGGGTTGTTGAATGTTTGACCGAGCCGTAGGACTAAGCAACAACCTGGTAAGACTTCATTGAAACTATTCCCCAGAATGAAACAGCAAATGGTTGGATGATTAAAATTATGATACACAGAAAGGTTCATGTCAGAGTTGGTGTTAATGAATTTGGTCTTTTAGAATAACATTAGCTTTTTACTGGCTCAGTAGTTGTGCTACAGATGATCAACATTCACGTTTTAACCAAAGAATAGGTCGTAAAATCGCTTTTAGACAGGCAATATATAGTATAGTGTTAATTACGAAGTTCATTATGCATATATATTGCATATGCAAAAATTAATGCAACAAAAAGCTGAAGGTGCAAAAAGAAAACTAACAAAAATTTCCAAGGCTGTGAATACTTTTCCAAGAACTTGCATGCCAGCTTGCTCTATATTTGAATCAGCACTGAGATTAGGTTAGTTTTAACCCAACAGGCACTGTGCACCAAGACTTTATATCATCAGATTGCAATATACTGCATACCTGTGTTGTAGTTCTTGGTACAGTAACCAAGACCTTTCTCCTCTTTCAGCACAAACTGGGGGAGCGTCAGACCATCGGCCACCTGCACCGCTCCCACATCCAGCCATTCAAAAATAAGGTCGTTCATGGTGTAGCCAACTAGGAAACACAGAGAAGCTGCACAGTGAGCAATAAGTTCACTGACCAAATCTACACACAATTTCTGGTTTCGTCTGCCATGAAGGATGAACTCACAGCTCTCCAGCTGCATTATGCATGTCTGGCTATCCATGGGGAAGTTCTTCAGATCCATGGGGCAGGAGAGAATGAGCGTCAGCCTAGAAGTCAAAAAGCAGCAAAAATGTTGGAACGATTTAAGCAACAAAAAGGGTGACAACCCAACTCTCGCAACAAACAGCACGACTCGCATGAAAAAATGAACAAATACTGCCTTCTAAGAGAATTTGGATATCTAATACAAGTTTTAACAATACTTGCATATTCCAAAATACAACTGAACAATCAAAGCTGAAGATTTAAAAACATTATATAAAATGCAATAAAAAATATTTAATAAATTAGAGTTCCCGTACATCTAGTCTCAGTATCACATCGGGTCCAGACCATGCTATTCATTTGGAATAAGACTTCACTGTTTATTTGAATGAATAGGGCAATAAACATATTCATACTATTATTACTGTTTCTTTTGTTAGGTTTAGGTTTATGTTTCAAGTTCAAAGGTTACATGAGAAGTTCAGGAAAGCTGATGGTTCGGCTCATGTCTCTCGGAGGTGCTAACGGAGCGTCAAACAACGCCTCCCGTGTCTGTTGTTCTAATTATAACTCAGTACCATTACGCTACATTTCACCACTGCTTCAGCGGCTCTTTACTGACCTGATTTATTTTGCCCGCGGTTATAGTTTGACATGAACTTGCTCATGTAGTGTTCTGGACAGTACAATTACTAATGAACTGAACTGGGGTGAGAAAATCCTCTCGCAGGCCGTGCAGCATTCTCAGAGGTTTTGATTAAAGCCGCAGGAGGCCGAGGCTCATGTTCAGATTTGAATTGAGGGAAGTAAAAAAAAAAAAAAAAAAAGCACGATATAACCTGATGCTGTAGAGGACGTTTCCATTCTGGAATATCCGGAGCAGTTTGTTGTCGGTCGTAACTTCGTGGAAGTTTGCTCCCTTTTCGTTCGCAAAAAATAGATCGGGTTTCCAGATGGAGTCCAGCATTGAGGGGTCTAAGTCCAGGGAGTCGTCTGGATACTCCTTATAGGCAAGTCGGGGGTCATTCCACTGCTGCCGTAGAAACACATTTAGCCGGTAGTCCTAACAGTAGGAATCAGATATGAAAGTAGTCGAGAAATGAAGCAAAAGTGGCAGTACAAAACCTACAGAATGCAGTAAAAATTACTTATTTAGCTACACTCCTTAAACTTTTTCACATTTTACAGAAACAAACTTCAATCGATTTTGCTTGGATTAACTGTGAAATATAAGGAAAATTACGCATGTTTTGTTTTTGTTTTGTTTTTTTAACATTTTTATAACGACATATCTGCAAAGCAAGGCATCTAATTATATCTAACCCCATTTTCTATGGTAGGCCTAAATAAATGCCTTCAAAAATCACTTATATCTCACAGAGCCATTCTACCTAAACCTAAAAGACTATAAAATAAAGTGAATGGTTTAGACCGGGGCTCTGCTACCTTTACAGCCCAAAGAGACATTTGTGCTTTAAGTACATCTAAAAGCTAAAAAGCAAAACTGGTTTAGAGCTGGAAATCTGTTTCTGTTATTTTTAAAGAGCAGCTATCTTATCCCATTTTTAGGTTTTAACAAAGAAAAACATAAAAAAAAATTCTAAAGGATGATGCCTATGTGTTTTGATATTTTCACATAATTTCCAGTCAATATTAACTATGTAGAAAAACAGATCTAAACCAAAAAAAAAAAAGACTTGTACTTTTAATGTCATTCTGTTATGGAAATTACATGAAATCATTCCATTAAAAAAAAAAAAAAGCTGAAAAAATCTTAAAATGCATTTGTTTTTATATCTATTTTTGAAAACTTCAGTTGCTTCTTTGTCTTTTTTTGTTAGTTTATAAGAGCCAAGGTGGAACTTGCAAAGAACCGCTTGCAGCCATGGAGCCACAGGTAGGAGACCCCTGGTTTGGACCAAATCATATTCAAGCGTTTGAATGGTCCAGTCAAAGTCCAGCTCTAAATCTAATAGAATATCTGTGGCAAAATGTAAAAAAAAAAAAAACTTCTGGAAAGCTGAATTCAACACTTTTCTGAAAGAAAAATTGCGAGCCATGTGCGACTTTCTATCCACTTCACCAACATGTGCTACTTTGTGCTGGTCGATCACAAAACAATTCTTATATTAATTCTTAATTCTTACATAGAAGTTTGCGATTGTAACATGACAAAACGGGGAAAACGTCCAAAGAAATAGCACTGTAAATTTCTAATGAGATTTAAACCTTTTTATAGCTTGCACAGGTGTAACAAGAGCACTATGAAAATTGAAAATCACAAGCACACAAACTGTCAGCGTGAAAACTGTCATAAACACCAACAAACAAACCGAAGTGCTCTAAAATTGAGTGCACTTCCCATTTCAGCCTAAATTTTTCAGGCTTTGCTTAAAGGTATTTTCTGCACAAAGTTTTTTACTCTAAGCTTGAATAAATTAGCACATGCAGCCATCTCAGGACGCTTGCATACACCTAATAAATTATTAATGCGTTCCTGTGTGACAGAGTCCTTGTGCATACAAATAATTAAAAAAAGAATCAAAAGTTGTGCAGTGAACCTAAGATTCTGCTCAGAAGTAACTTCATGTTTGAAAGTTAAGTAACAGGTAAAATATCAAATAAAAAAAAATATCGTCTCAGAACTTGTGATTCTTTCTGATTAAAATCCAGACTTATAGGTAAAGTCCTTATAACATGTTACATATAAAGGAAAGCAAGGTGTGAAGCTAAAACAGATTTTTACATGTTATCTAAAGAGAACAAGATAAACAAGAACAAGATTTCTTTTTAAGTTTTGTGGAAAAAACGGATTTTTTTTTTAATCCTTGCCTTCATTCATAGGCCAAACTTAATTTAAAAATGTAGATTTTTTTAGGAGCACACTGAAAAACAAAGGGCTCTGCTTGCAAATTTACGTGCAAATGTATCTCTTAGCCAACATTTTTAGTGCCACAATCTCCATTGTAATACCTAGTTTAAAGTCTTTGGATGACTGTATCTTGTCCTTAACTACCATAAACAAATAGCAAAAATTGACATTTGTGAATTTAAAATATTTGGCCAAAATGTCATTATAATGTGTAGTTTACTGTATGTTGACGTATTTCTTTGGGTTCCAAACAGAAGTTAACTCAGATGTTCATTACACACATGCGAGTTGTTAACTTGAGTCTTTTAAGGATTTATTCAAAACATTGTCTTTCCTAAGTGTTTGGAGGTGGATGCATGACCCTTTTTATAACTTTAATATTTCTTTTTAAATCAAGAATTGTATGCACAGGTTTAACTTTATAGTAGTTTGTTTATGTGCGTTAGTTCAAGAATAAACAACCACCTTCACTAATATTTGGATTAATGTCCCTTACCAAGTTGGACACATTGCCAATCGTCTGGCATCATTCTGTCTAAACATTCAACAACTTATTGGAAAATTTGTGACATTTGTTGGTTTTCTGGTATGGACTCATCTTTTATGTGTTAAATGGGGTCATAGCTAGAGCTTTATCCATCCCGTGTGACATATGTTTAGGAGAAGGGTGTCCAATGTACTGCCTGGTGGCGGCCCTGGGAATAATACAAATTTTTCCACCAGCAAAAGCCAAATAATTTTTTTAGAGCAGGATTCTCACAGAAAAAAAAAGCATATTCATAAAATGAAAAATGTTTGGTATAAGTGTTAGTCTTTTATTCACATTTTATTCTAATTTTACAGGAAGTGGGACCACAAACAACATCAAACTTTGCTAAGGCGACAAAGTATAGAGTAAAAATTCTAAATGAACAAAATAGAACAATAGTAAACTGTCTTTCTTTTAATGAAGCAAAAGTGGTTTTTTTTGTTGTTGTTTTTTTTTACATAGCCTACCTTGTACACTTCATTAAAATAAGACGTTTCTTTTTGTCCAAGAATAAAACAAATATTTATTTCACAGTAAAGGAGATTAAGGATTTAGATATATGGACCTCACTCACATTTGAAACCTCTGTTAATCAGAGTCCGAAGTGAACTGAAACAAGTGTAAGAAGAGCACAGAACTGACTCACCATGGTTGTTTCAGTGATGGATCCAAAGCTGTTAATGAAGATGTTGCAGGTGACGTTGACAGGAGGACCTGACAGAAGCAAACCGTCACCAAACATCACCGAGAAACACTTTCCCTAAACACAAAACGATGTTTTCTAAGCAGAACACACAAATTACCGGGACCAACAAGAAGCATAGCTTTCCTCCAAAGTAACATCTGCTTGCTACCTCCACGTCGGGGCCATGTTACGAAACTAAACAGCCACAACTTATGTTGTCATTCTTGGTACACTCCCGTCGGTGTGATCCATCTGCGGCCCACTAACAGGATAAATATTTCAACCGCTCTTTTCCAGATGCAATAATTTATTGATTCTGCTTTAGTTACATTAGTGTATTTATAGCTAATCGGTAGGAGATTTACCCAGCATGCACTGACGAGGGATGCGGAGCAAACATGAAATAAATATGAATCTCGACCCTGGAGGCTAAAGGCGAAGCATGTCAGAGGGAATCTGCTGGCTTCACTCAGTCGCTGCTGAGGACTGGACTGAAATAGGCCTGTGGGGTAACATGCAAGGGTGACTGCACACTTGTGTCAGAGTAAAAACGTGATGGAAAAGAAAAGAGAATCCTAACTCAAGGCTGTGGGTCAGCGGGGAGAACAGTCACAAGCCACGATTAAGAAGAAAACATCCTCGCCTGCAGAAATCTCTCCACTCTTGTTCGTCTGTGAGTGATTTTGTGCTCCTTGGCTGCTCACACCGCAGCGCTTTTACCTTTGAAATTGGGTCTGATGCGAGCGTCGTAACCAGATGTTCGCCCCATCAGTTTGTCCAGAAAGTCAGACGGAGAGGGAGGCTTGAGCGCTCTGCTGGGGAACGTCATCTCCTTACAGAGCACATATCTGGCAGATGACAGGACAACCTGAAGAATATTTGACCCATTTCTGCCTCTAATAACATCTAAAGTCTTCAGTTTGACTTTAAAGTGACATTTCATGCACACGTTTTAAGCTACGGCAGGGATTTATTTTTAATTAAATCATTACAAGGGGCGGGTTCTTGGGGCGACCGCTCAATTCCACGTAGGAAACTACTTTCTCCTGTCGTGCTTCGCACACTTGGAAAACAACTCCAAGTAACACAAGGGATCTTTCACTTCTCATATCATCTTAAAACCTGGCTCTTGGAAAGTCTACAATGTAAACATTAAGAATATCTAAACATATATGGATTTTATTGTTGTTTTTTCTTCTTCTTCTTCGTATTTATTAGTTTTGATTTAACCTGCCAATGGGAGTATATGGAAATTAGCCACCAAAATCTTAATAAATGACCTCATTTTTTGTCTGTTTCTATAGAGTACCCAGGCATTCTACATGGTGTTTACTTTGGAAAACATTTGTCCTAATTGGGGATCATAAAATATTTAACTCTAGCTTCCTCTGTGAGTAAACAGAGCTGTTGACAAGCCTCTTTCTGTCTGAGAGGCACTTGGCATCATCTTGTCAAACCGCATTAAACGCAGTAGTAGGCACACACTCCAGTAAATACACTAACCCTAAAGGCGACCAAAACATTCCTACAAAGCGTTTCTTACCTGGCTTGTAGAAAAATGACAAAGCAAGCCCAAAAATCCCACCAGTTGCTTAGAAACATTCTTGAGTACCGGATAGAGCAGATAAAGCGAGAAAAAGAAGAAAAGCTGAAAAGGGAGAAACAGAAAGAAAGCAGGAAACTTCTTGTGGCTGTCCGGCCAACAGATGAGCCTCTCTCCCTCAGAGCAGGTGTAAAGTACAGGAAGCTGCTGCTCCTGCTGCTGCTGTATAATTTAAAATCCAAGGGAAGTTTTTTTTTCTTCCTCCTCTGTCTGTTTGTGTGGATGACTTCAAGCTTGAACTCTTTTTTTTTATAGCCATGTGATTGCTGAAAGAATTACTGCAAGAGTACTTAAAGGAACAGTGCGGTTTTGAGAGCAGCCTGGCACACGCTGCATCTTCTTAAGTTTGGGAATAATCAGGATTCTGGCCACATGAGAAGAATTAAATTAAATTAAATCAGTAGATAAAATTAATCTCAAAACATTTTAAATTAGTACTGACATTTTTAATGCATAATTTTCAAATACTAACACAGCACCCAGGTTACCATTTATCTACAGATTTGAAATAAAATTGACAGCATCAAAGAATAAAATAAATAAAATAATTTAGACTTTTTAAGTCTTAGGCAACCATTGAATTGTACACACCTAAGAGGGCCATGAAATAAAATTAAAAAAAATAATGTACTATGTTAGGCGCTAACCATGCGGCAACTACATTATCTGAACTTTTAACAATGACTATATTATATAAAAAAATAAAACATTTGTGGTACTCTTGTGAATTACTGTACAGCATTTCATTTTGTCTAACTTATATGCAGACGGCTAGTAAATTCTAAAAATAATTTATATATTTAACAAATATGAAGTAGTTGATTCAGATCAATTCCAATAAAAACCAGAAACGTTTTGAAGAAAAAAAAAAATCACCAAAAAAAATATTTTTAAGTCTTTATATAAAATTAATCTTCCACAAATTAACAAACGGATTGCAACATTGATGATGAGTGCTAAACATTTGTTCCAAATAACTCCAGTGAATTATTGTTTCAGCTCAAGCACACATCCACTTATTTATTTCTCCCACATTTGTCTTTAGTATCCGGTTTACTCATCTTTTTTTGTTTTTTTTTGCAGGACAATTTAAAGGCAGATGCTGATGGAGCTCGTGTTGAGAAGAGGAGAAGGCGGCGGTTCCAGCCACTTACTCGTGTAAAATTACAATCAGGCAACGCGATGGGACGTTACGGCCGCACGCGTTTGCCTCACATTTGAAAGCTCCTTGTGCACTTCGTTCTGGAGCCCACAGTGTCAAATGAGATCAAGGATGTGTGAGAAAATGAAGCACGAGAGCCATCGAAAAAGCAAAAAGCCCAAAGTGGGAGAAAGGGAAAAAAATAAGAAGAGGGGGAAAAGATTTCTGCCTGCTTGCTCATTTTTTCCCCCGGACAAGACGGGAAAACTAGGCCAGGCTTTATTCTGGTGTCGGTTTGTTGGGAGTTGGATGCTGGATTGACTTAATATGAACTTCAACACGCTGTAAAACACGCTCATGAAGCATCACATTTCTAACATTACCCACGCTCCTAATTCCGATAAAAAAAAAATTTTTTAAATGTGTTTTTAACAGAGCCGAGACATTCCTCATTCGCCATTTCCATCACTTCGAGTAGCAATCTGCCAAGCAACTGGGGATGATTCTAACTCCTCGGGACAGATGAGTTCAACCTCACTGACTGCAACAACAGTCTAAACAATCACAGCTTCGGATAGAGGTCACTGCAGCTGCTCATCACTGCCATTATCTGGAGGCAGAGCTGAAAACAATGGGTTGAGTCCAATTTAAAAATAGCTTTTATTGCAGCTTCTCTCACAACAAGCTGCACCGATCACACAGAAGGAGAACAGTTCAGCTTTGTGAGTGATTGGGGGGGGAGGGGGGGTCGATCACAAATAATGGGGGAAGGAAAACAAGACAAAGAGTTGTCATGTGGCAATAGACCAAAAAAATCAAAACAAACATAATTAAGACAGCAGATACAAATCCCAAATATGAAAATATCCACAGTTTAATATACATTGATCCTCGCACTGCAAAATACAAAATCTTAACAAGTTTTTCTGATCTATTTTCTAGTGTAAATATCTTACACTTCAAATAAGACTAAATTAATTTACAAGTAACTTTTCCGCAAGATATAAGAGCTTGTTTTAAATTTTAAAAAATCACTAATATTGATAAAAAAGTGCTAGATCCACCAGCAGATTATTTTACTTGTAACAAGACTTTCCCGGGTTAACAAGTGAAATAAGAATGGAACTAGTACTTTTATCATCAATCATAAGACATTTTGATTTAAAAAAAAAAAAGCTCCTGTATGCTGCTTGTAGGTTAGTTTAGTCTCATGTTATGTGTACCAAGATATCTGCAATAGGAACTACACATGAAAAAACCTTAAGATTTTGTGCTTTTTGCAGTGATAATTTGGTAGCCATGAGTGGTTGTGTCTTAATGAAGGAGTCGATCACTGCCACAGTTCAATATTCGTATGAAGAAAAACTCTCTCTCTCCTGAGTGCGACTGTTCAGCGGCTCAGTCCTCATGGATGTTGAACAGCTTGGCCACCTCGTTCAGGTCCGTATGCTCCTCGCCGTCCTTGATGATCTACAATTTTCCCACACAAACAGCTTTCAGTAAACGCATCACGTATTTGAATTCTTCCATGAACCCCGAGCGGTACCTTTCTTGCGATGGGCATTCTGTTAAACACGTTCCACAGGATGATCCCCACCACCACCTTCTCTCTCAGGTAGAAGATGATTCCTTTCCCGTATTCGTCCCTGTGCTCGACGACAGGAGCCGGCGCCGCCGGGGCCACCGCGCTGGTAGCCGTGTCCTCTGTTTCGCTTTCTGAGCGGATCCCGGTACCTGGAGCATGATCATAGAGGAAGCTTCAACATGACCGTTTTTATAAAATTTTTTATCAGAGTCAGATTTTAGATTTTATTCAATTAGAATCAATATAGTAATTATGTTTCCACTTTATTTGTGTTTTTTTAAAGGGGCAGCATTATGTATTTTCCAGCCACATGGTGCCATTTTATAGCACAATCAACTAACGATGTTTTTAATTTTCCAATCAATAACTGAAATGTATTGTGACAACAATAAATCAAAATTGTTATAAGAAAAAATCCACAATGAATGATAAACTATACAATAAATGCCCACCTCTTGAATTTTCTTTTTTATTCTAAGACAATAGGTGTTAACCAAATTGGCAATTTTTGTTTGCTTCTATCTTCTGATCATCTACATGATTTGTGCGTCTCAGTAAATGTAAATATTTCCATATACTATCTCTTCATACATGCATTTACTGTAGCTTCTCTCATTAAATGCACAGTTTCCTATGCTGCAAATGTGCAGACATTTCACACAAACCCAATGCAGCACACCAGCAAGACAAAAACTAAATATGGGATCATTAACTATATTAAAACACTGAGTACGCCTACCTGACTCCTCAGTAGCAGCTCTGGGTGTGTCCTTGGCAGTGGCTTTGGCAAACACTCCTACAGTCGGCAGGCTGCTGTCAACAATCCCAATAGCCTCATAGCCGACATCGGGTCCCAGGTCGCTCCTGCGGAAAGGGACGAAACGCTCAGCTCAGAGAAAACTGTTTCACATCCGCCTCAAAGGAAGAAACTAAGAGTTTTCAAGTTTACTCCAAAGTCATCATTAAAAATGATTAAATCTACTTAAGTAAAGTACAGATACAGGAAAATTGTATTTAAGTACAGCAACAAAGTATTTGTACATTGTTACTTCCCACCACTGACCAAAACATAGACTGATGCCAATAAGGTTTGTTGGCTCCCGTCATGTTCTCTCCTGCAAGCCTCCCGCTGACGACGGCGTGGTCGTGGTGCTCCACCCGCCTCCGGCCCAACCTGATGTCATAGAAACAGGCCGCATCTCCAGCCTAATGTGAAACAAACACGACTGAGCACTTTGCACATTACAGACCAATAACGTTAGTTGATAATCAGAGGTGGGTGGAGTAACCAAACATTGTACTTGAGAAAGAGCAGCAATACTTCAACATGTTTTTACTCAATGTAAAAGTGAAAAGTATTACGCTTACTCAAGTACAGAGTAACTGATCAAAACAGAAATCATTTAATATTTAAAAATTACAGACGGACCAAAATGTAAAGTTATGTGGAAATGTTGACATTTTAAGGACCAAACTGAAAATAATTTGTGTAAATAACAAAATCAAGCAATTTCTTTTTCCGAAATAAATTTCTTTCAAAATAAAACTTGAAATTTAAGAAAAAACTGCAGGTGTGTGTCTGGTGAATATTTGGTTTAAACAAGCTTGTTCTTCATTCTGTGGAGTTATTCACAAAGGGTAAAGTGTCCAGAAACTTTACTCAAGAGTAGCAATACCTCATAATAAATGTAACCGAGTAAATGTGACCAGTTCCTAGTCAATTCTGTTCATAACGCAGGATATGAGGAGCACTCAAATTCACTTTTCTTTTTAATCCAACATTGTGGTGCATAAAGATCTAGTCAAATTCAAATCTGGTCAAATAAGCTGCAGAGCAAAAGATGATCCAACGACAAAGAATTATTTAAAAAAGAACAAAGAAAAAAAGATTTTTCAACTGGAAATGGAGGAATTTAATTTGTTTTTTGTCACATTCATATAATAACTTTATGCCTGTTTCTCATTTCTTCTATCAACACTTATAGCCAAAGATTTCATTCTTTCAGAGGAACACATGACAGAGCTGCTTCTCTCTGCTGCAACATGAACCCAGGACTTATCTGAGCAGAAGGGGCACTGTGATCACATAACATAATACACAACATTTGCAACACATATAAAAATCCTAAACATGATCTATATTCAGAAACAGGATTTTTACTTACCACCCAGATATTGGACCTGGCCTGCAGCTCTGCGTTGACCCGATAGCCACCAAAGTCCGAGTCCACCTCTAGACCACCAGACTTGGCGAGGTCAACGTTGGGCTCCAAGCCGACGGCTGCGACAATGTGATCCGTTCTTACCTGAAAGGTTAAAAATCAACATAATTTGTGCCTGATAATTCCATCTGGTGCATTGGACAAAGTTCAATTTGGTTGAAATGTGAACCTACCACTCTTCCATCCTTGAGTTTGATTTCCAGTTTATCATCTTTGTAGGACACGGATTTGACCACCGCTTCCCTGATGACCTTTACACCCTCTAACCGGACGCACACACAGAGAAACAATGAAAGAAATCAAGAGAAATCCCATTGATATCGCCCGTGTCACTCAAGGTGTACCTTTCTTGACTTTTTCTGTTGTCCAGTTGCTCAGATACTCAGGCAGCACCTTGCCCATGTTGCCCTTCTCTGGGAACATTTGAATCACCTCTAATCCGGACTCTGTTGCTGAAAAACAGGAAGATGATTGACACACAAGCAAAACGGTTTGTTCTGTTACATCGAACTATCAGCTTGATTCATCTTGAAACTTTCCCAGCTTGTCAAGAGGTCTTACATCTCCTGCCAAGCGCGCAGGCCAGCTCGCTGCCCAAGAATCCGCCTCCTATGATGGTGATGGACTGCGTGTCTCTTGAAACTTTGTCCAGGGATTTAAAGTCGTCAATCTGCAAGTAAAACATCTCACTTCAGACGTTTTAGGATCTTTATAAGACTGAAAAACTCAACATACTTCAAAGTAACAATCTGTCTGTTTTTACTTGGAGTTTAATGGAGTACATTTTGACGCTACGTTATTTTTACCATGAAAATAAATATGTATATTGGGCTGCAACTATCAATTATTGCAATCAATCATTCTGAAAATGAATTGCATTTAAATATTGGCACATTTTGCATTTTGCCACTAAAGCTTTTTCTATACAGTATAAGAATTACATTAAAAGATGCAAATAAGGAAATAATTCAATTACTTTTTTGAAAAATAAAAATTGTACTGCCTAAAATGCAATAACATAGCAACCCTTTAGCATGCGTGCAATCATTTGTAGCAAAAGATGCATGTGCAGTTAAAAATACTCCCTACTATTCTGTTGATTTATTTTATTAACAACAGGAGAGCAAAAGGTGTTTAATAGAAGATTTTTATTTTTACAGAATTTGAACCAAGTAATGTATTTATAATATTTAGAACCACGTTTCATTGAAATCTTTTGCAGAGTGTCTCTCTCTACCCACTTTGCACATCTACATACTGTAACTGTGAGCCGTTCTACTTTTGAGAAATTTAACTTCTACTCAATCTGACGCCACCTAGTGGTGAAACTCTAACCTTGCGGAAAACAGTTGTCCTCTTCATCACTTCCTCTCCAGCTCTTTCGATTACCTGGAGATTCCTTGGGACCCCACCTGAAGACAAAAAGTCTAAATTAGAATCTCTCACATTTCTATTAACTACGGTCTGTAATATCACAGCTTACCTGTAGCAATTAGGCACTTGTCATATGAAATCTCCATGTCATCGTCAAGTTTGACTTTGTTTCCTCTGACATCCATATGAACCACCTAAAACACATAAAATTCGGTATTTCAATATAAAGCATGCTAAACTAAAACATTGTTGTGCTTTTGTATCAACTAAATCTATAAACCAACCTTCCTGCCAGTCAGAACAGCCACTCCTCCGTTTTCAGCACTGCTCAGCTCTTTTGCATCGATGTAAAACGAAGGCGGCTGGAAGTAGATACTGTCAAATAAACACAGCAGTGTTGAAAATGTATAGCTCTCAAATATGAAAAGAAATGCTGATACAATAAATGCCAATATCCCTTTGAAAACTGGCAAACACCTGGAAAAAAATCTTCCACCTTGGTCTTTTCAGCTGATTGTCAAGGAAATGATTTGATTTACAATCAGAGGACATCTAGACCAGCCAGTAGCTGAAGCATCCAACAGTCAGTCAAAACAAAATGAAGGTCACTAGGCATAAAGGAGGCTTGCAGGGAGGGAGATCAACACCAAACCAATGAGGCACCATTTTCAAGATCATTGTTGTCTTAATAATAACGTACTTGGTGCTGCAAATATTCAATGATAATCTGCCTGAGGCAGCTCAATAGCAAACTAAATATATAATTAGTTTTCAAACTAATTGGTCAAACTGGTGTTTAAAGCATTTGAGGGTAATGCTGCTGGTTGTCTAATAAATCCGACAAGCTGGTTACAACTTAAAACCAAACAACTCTGAAAACTGCATAAATCTTAAAGATTAACTTAGTGAACTTGCAGTTAAAAAAATTAAAAGAACAAAAAAACAAAACACAATGTGGAAGCTGTGGTCTTGAATAGTTTTGCAAGTAGGGAGAAAAGCGCAGCCTCCACCCAACAGGTCCCAGTAATATTTATGAAGGAATCCCTCCAGTCTGGTGACCTTCTCTCATTGTTGTGACCGACAGTCCAGCTACTGCCTGCAACATAGCGCCTGACTTTTGGCGCCCTCTGCTGTTCATTCCTGGATTGTAAACTGAACACTAGAGAAACCCATTTCTGATCTGCAGTGGGTGCTTAAATATGTGCTTTATTGTATTAATTTGAATTTGTGAATATATAAAACTTTCATCTGAAACCCTTTGACTAGTGTAGATTCTAGAGCCATACATTATGAGGACAGGTACCGTTGTTGAAAATTGTCATTATATAATTTGTGACCACATTTTATTTGCTCTTCTTCTTATTTGTTTATGAGCACACTTTCCCCCCCATCATGTTTTCTGAGCTTATAAGTTTGTCAGCTGAAATCTACATCAAGTTTATACATGGATGTCAGCCCAACTGCTCAAATATATTATTTGCAGACAGGGCCTTAAAGGCAAGTGACCCAAAATATAAAGCTCACCAAAAGTACAGATTTTTTATTAATATTTTTTCACATCCAGCTAAAAAAAACAGACTATATGCTCTAGTGTAGTTTGTGGAAACAGGTTTTAATTGGTTGAAGTTTTCTCTGTGCTAAAAAAAAAAGTTAGTAGTTAAATTCAGACTAAAGTAAACAAACTACAAGTTTGAAAATGGAAAGATGGAGAAATTCGACAAATATTCAAAACAACAGTTTAAAAAACATTTTTAAATAACTTGAGGTTGCCTGAAAAGACTAGGAACCCACCTCCTTTCCTTCCCGTTCCACTGTTTGAAACGCAGAGTTTCTGTTACACTGGGGTCGTCAGAGAACCACAGCTCCTTAGAAAGAGGCGGCCTCATGTACGGAAGGTCTGGCTCATCAGTTACAATCAGTACCTGCAGCAACAACAAAAAATATATCAAAGCTTAGAAAAAATAACCTCTAAAAATATAGAATGAATATTTTCTACGTTAAGACAAATGAGAAGAAGCCTGACTAACCTTGGCACCAGGGTCTCTGGCTCGAATAGATCGGGCAGCTGCAAAAGACGCTGTACCTCCACCAATCAGGAGGTAGGGGGCGTGTGAGGGCAACGAAGGTTTGGAGTCTGCAGCTGGTCAGAAAGAGATAAGAAAGGAAATAATCAGTTCATGGTCTCATTAAGCTAACAACCATATAGTGATGGAATAAAACTTTGAAAAACTTTATAAATTTGCAAGAGAAGAAAAAGAAAAAAAATGATCAAGATTAAGAATGATTAAAATGCTTTAGAATTTATGATTAAGGTTGGTTCTGCTTTGGAGCGTTTCGTTAGTACAACCCAATCTTAAACCAAACTCAAAACGGGGTTTTTGGATGTGGATCTTAGCTTCAATTCACAGTTTTGTAGCCGGTTCTGAAAACTACAGTAACCAATCCCTCAGTCCCTTTCCATCACACTAAATGACCCATAGAAATCACACTGCGTGAGCTTTCAGAACACACAGCTGGGGTTTGGGGAACCAAAGGGGCGTGGCCTACAACTCGCAGTAATCTGCGAGTTGTAGCCTTTCAGTTTTCTGGCTAATATTTATCGGTCACCACACAATAAATTTTGCTTTTCTTCTCAGTCTTACCCTCCTCAACTCCAGCATCAGTGAGTGGAGCTGCTGCCTCTTCTGCTGAGGTTTCTGCCAGTGGCTCATCTACTGCGAAAGCAATACATGAAATTGGCTAAGAATTTGAGCTACTCGGTAGTAATGGAGAAGGGACGACCCATGTTTTATGGTGGGAGCATTCAACAACTGGGAGATGTAGCGTAAAATCCAAAAATAAGTTAAAACACCAAATAAAGGCTATCGTAGTAATTTTCTATGAGGGCAGATTAAACTTCACAAATGTACTAGCCAATAAAACAAAAAGTATTGAAACAGAGTAGAGAGGAAGAAAACAGAAGTGGCACTGGTGAGCTGGTTTCCAAAGGATGCAGTGAAACTGTAAACAATGTTACATAAAAATGCACACGCCGCTAAAATATCGTCAAGGTTCATGCAGGAACTTTCTAAGAATCTGATTACAGACTACAATAAGGTGATTGTATCCAGGATACAAATATGGCATGCTAGTGGTTTCATGCCCAAGCTACGGTTTGTACAGGAAGCATAACAAAACACGTATGTGGTTGGCTAGAGTAAAAAGCAGGCAGCTGACCTGGGGGTGGTTCTGCAGCTTCACTGGGGGCCGCTGTTTCAGCATCAGGCGCAGCGGCGGCTTCAAGTTTTGTCTCAAAACTTGAAGCTGAGCAACAAACAAACACACTTATAAACACCAATCACTGTAGACTTAGACTGAGTGTAAGGAGAGAATGATAAAATACACAATGTCCCTTGAAAATGGACATCGTCTTTTGACATACACAATGTCAAGAGACATTGTGTATGTTTATTATTTTCTCCATACGCTCAGGAGAGAGCATATGGAGAGAGATATTTAGTAAACTTAAATATATCACTATTACTGAAAATATCTGGTTTTCATAGCAGTAAAGAGGAAGCTGAACTGAGTACTGCAGAGTCAGCTGCTTTTACACCAAATCAGATCAAGCTATGAATAAACTGTCCAATCAAAACAATGGTCAAATGATGGCCGCTCAAAGTTCTGGCAGTAGCTATAGACATCACTGCCTCAAAGTACTCTATCATCATGGCTTCAGCAGCGAAAACACAAGGAATCAAAAGTAGGCATTTTTAAGTACAGATACACTCCTAGACATTTCTCTTTAAAGGAAAACAACATGACTGAGCTCACCTGGAGGTTCTGTATGGATCTGTGAGGCTGATTTATGTTTTCTGGAGGTAATTTCTGTCATCCGCTCCAGATATCTTTCCTGGTCTCCCTTTAGAGTAATGACAGCCTGGGGGGGAGAAAAAAAAATCTAAATAATAATATTTCAACTTACATACAAACAAAAATTGATTGTATAGCATTGAAATGCATTGGAGAAATTCAGTAATGTATTGGGAATGTTCCTACTCACGTATGTTAAGCCACCGACAAAGGCTGCTCCAACTAGGAGGGCGTATTTGAGGTTGTCTCCGCCTCCACCCACCGGCCCTGTGGACATGTGCGCCAAAGGCACAAACAGAGGCGTTCTGGCATTGTTCCACCCTGAAAAAGATCATTGGAAAAACTTCATTTATACATCTGATCTCAAATTGTCACCTTCCTAAAAAATAATGGCCAAAGTCCTTTTTTTTTGCCAAAAGTAATTTTGGGGGAAAAAAATAAAAGTAAAAATAATCACCACCTCTTTCTTTCCAAAAATGACTTGGACCATTATTTTACGAATGTGATGATTTAGAAAGAGAAACACCCCCATTTAAAAAGTCAATTGGAGTTTTGACAGACCGGACACCTGTGAACATACATTGGCTTCTGTTAAGCTTTAAAAATTGACTTCTTATGGTTTTCTTCTAACGACGCCTTTATCTGACTGCACAAATTATTGCTGAAAAGTGGAAATAATCTCCCACCTGAGCAGAAGATCTCTGCAGCCCCTCTAGAGTTACTGTTAATTAATGCTTTCTTATAGGTCTTAAAATTCATGAGTGTGGGAAAATCTTATATATCAATTAATTCAACAGCTTGTTGCTTACCGATAACTTTATCCTTCTGTACTACTGGTCACATTATGAGTTGCATGTTATTTATGATTTATGGCTGAGACCTTTTTCAGTTCTTATAGTAATTTCCCCCAAACCATTTTACACTAAGCCACATTCACCCAACAGCTCTAGAAAAAATGCACACATTCATACACTGACTGGTCACAAGGCAACTTGGGGTTGAGTTCAACTTTAGCACTTAAAGGAGCTTTCCTCTATTCCTTTGCAGCTCTATTGTAGATTTACTGCTACTGCTGTAAATCTTACTGAGCCGTGCAAGATTCAGCTGAGAGACAGCTTTTTTTTTTTTTTTTTTGTCCATTCCAGTTCCCAACTTAGAATAAGTTGTGCTTTATTAATTGTTTTATTCCAAACTGAATGCAGTCTGAACGTCTTTATGTTTCACAGCAGAATGCCATCTGCCACAGTTTGTAATGGTAAAAATATCTCCTTTTCTATTCAGTTTCTCACAGTGCTAATTCACAACAAATGTTAAATCAGGACACTTTACAAGTCAATCAGATCCTATAGTTAAAATTAATGTCAGCTGTTACCTACTTTTAATCTAGTAGTATAACCTCGTTCTTCAATGGGCCTTGTTTTAGCACGACTTCATTTGGAAACTATGCATATGAAAAGTATCCAAATATGGATGTGTACAAATAAAATGGACCATTAACAATCCACTTTGCAAAGATGAATATTGTCTTGATATTTCTTAAAATGTAGAGAAACCAGAAACCTATATGGATGGAAAATTAGGCTAATTAAAAATAGCCCACACTTCTGATGAACTACTAGAACAGTCTTGCATGCTGCTGAAGGTCAGGTTGGTGCCTGTGCTTATCCCTTCACAGTCTCACAATGGGGGGCGAGAATTTAATCCTTTAGATAAGAGTCAGTGCATGTGATCATGGCAACAATCAGATGGGTGGTCTCAGAAAATGGTGCAACACCTGTCAGAGAAACACTGCAGACACATCAAACCCATGATTATTGATAGGCTGCACGCGGCCCCAGTAAATACTCTACATCTATCTATGACCAACTGCATTAATCATTACTAATGCATCTGAAAAGGCAGCGTCAACATTTGCTGATTAGCTAGTTAGCTTCGTAGAGAACATAAAGGTCGGGCTAGGTAAAAACACAAACCTAGCAAGCCTGCACACAGAGCGGTTTAATAATGAATCAAAGCATACATTTATTAGAAGTTCATTCAGATCTGGATAAAGGGCAGCTAACCCTTTATCCAGAGGGTTAGGGTAACCATTAAGTTCACCTACCTGCTCTCCTCACGTTCTGTCGGCATACAGTAGACGAGGCTCTGGCCAGAGGTGCAAGCTTCTTCCATACAGCTCTACATGTCAGCATGGTGGCTCGGCTCAGCTGCGACAGCTCCCAGTTACACTACCGACAGGTCGGACAGAAAGCTAGTTACAATTAATGAAGTCCGACAGACGACTAGCAGCCACACACACTGCACGCCAAGGCCAGAGACAGGTCATACGTTTCAAAGGAGTGCTGGGTAATTGCAGAGACTGTTGACAGAGGGAGATTAGCTACTGCTAACGCAAGCTAAACACGATAACAGACCAGAGAGAAAGATGGTGTTGCAGTTTAAATAAATAACAATGAGACATTCCCAAGACTTAAGAACCTATACGCTATTACCTTAATATTTTATATACAAAATAATGCAACACAATTACTTCTACACTTTAAACGTACATTTACTGAATGTAAAATTTAGGTTGGTTATTTCATCTGACCTCTACTGTAAGTTCCTTCTTTCAAGGCTCTTTGGTAAGGTGAACTTCTTCTTGATTTTTCAGAAAATAAAATTGTTTCAAGACGCTGCTGCCCCCTACAGCTCACAACGTAACGCCAGAATCAATTTGATTCAATATGCCTGTGACTTCGGATTGACTTCACTCTTAATGAAGATATTTTAAGTATAAATAACAATAGTTGTTAAATATATATGTTTTGTAAATATGTACATATATTCTTATAGCGTATATGTACAAAGAGGAAGAGAAGGTTATCTTTCTTATGATATGTTCACAGAACATCAGACCAAAAGCACCACAAGTAAACATGTAAAGAAGTGAGTAAACAATAATTTATACATGTGATGATTTTAGTAAAATTGGAAATAGATTACATTAATGAATAAGTTCAACTGTGCTGCCTGTACCAGGTGCTCCAGGACATGGTACAGGCAGGAGGGAGTTAAGATCAGCAGATCTGCTGATCATCCTCCATAATGGCTATTATAGAGATTTATCTGTGCACTTCCATCAGTGTGTGATTGTGTCTCTTTCATAAATCAGGATAGGTCCAAACTGCAAAAAAAGAAAAGAAAAAAAAAGAAAGAAAAAAAATCACACCATCAACCCTACTATTAAATGTGGTGGCGGCAGCATCACACTGTGGGAATTCTTTAGCAGGGTCAGCAAAGCTGGTCAGAGGGAAATTCTCAAAGAAAACTAAGTATTCACTCAGTAACGTTAAAATATGGATATCGGTTGCATTGTTATTTATGTTGCATTGTTTCTGTGTTTCTTGATTTCCTTATAGAAGGCTTGAGATCATATTATCAGGATAATTATATGTTCAGTAGTCCTGCAGTTAAATTTAAAATGTGTATTTAATTATTTATCATTATGGTATTTATCATACAGTATAACACCAAAATGTCCACAAAAAAAAAACAAAAAAAAACAAAATGAAAACAATTACTGGTTAGAAAAAACAACCTGAGGCTAATCTTAACATGAATATCAACATACTCACATAACAGATATTTCAACCTGCTGCAAGTTTTCACAAAGTGCTTTGAAACATATTTAGTTCTAAGCCAGACAAGCAGTTATTGGTCATCAAACCACACATGGTGCAGATAAGAGCAAAAGATGGCAGCAGTGATGAATGTTGCAACTCCAGCTGAGAGAAACCAAGCAACTCAAGCCGATGTTGTCAGTGAGATACATGGTGGCTTTCGAAGAAGGGGAATAAAGTGCAAGCTGGAGATCAGTGGAAAAGGTGGCAAGTGTCTTAATTTGAAAATATAACTTAACCCAAATGAAGAACTAAAATCTAGACATAGAGCAAAGCAAATGTTCAATATCAAACATGTCTTTGTGTGATTGTGTTGACAAAACCAGTTGTTTGAACAGTGTAGCTGCAGGGGACAAGAAAGGAACGATTGAGGTTAGTGTTGCTCAAAGGAATGTATTTGTATTTTTTTATTTATTTTTTTTTTTTTGTATCGTTGCTATTTCTGGGGAAGCATTTGAGGATTTTATGGCAGTTGTGGTGATAAATTGAAGTGGAACCAAGATGTTGGATAGAAGAAGGTAAGCACTCCGGGTCGGTCTGATGAAAGAAGTCTAAGAAGTTTGAAGCTCTGATGACTCCGCAGGAGAATACACTGACAGCGAGATCCAATTCAAGTCTAGGCCACAAGAAGATATGAGGTAAGTAGTGTGAAAAATACTCTTAGAGCTTCATTACAGTGTTGACAATCAGGAGCTGAGACGGAGTTCCCCTGTTTATTTCAGCCAGTGGCTTTATGAGGCGATTGGACACAGTTAAATCAGCAGCACTTTAATAAAAAAGGAGAATAAAAACAGGAGAAAAATGTAGGGGGAAAAAAAGAATGCAAAAAACACAAATCAAGGCTTTAGGAACAACAATAATTTCCGATGTTAGCCTACATCTTGACGGATCTTTCTCCTAAACTTAAGACAAACTGTAGAAAAAGGAGGATATTTTTTAGAATATCGATGCCAAAAACTTCTGCTGTTGAAGTCTATGGAAAATAACAAGTCAGAACACTCCCATTACTAATCAGTAAACTGATTGATTCATCCACCAACACAGAAACAAATACGTGACACATGAAACAGCAGTAATAGGAGGATAGTTCATCATACAGTAGACTCACTCCGACATTAACAGTATTTATAGTAAACTAGTCTGACATTTGCAAAAATGAGCAAGCTTGTAAAATAATTTGGCCTATTTTGCTGAATCCTAACAGACATGGTAGGTGGAGAGGCTGCCTCCAGTATGAGATTTTATATTACATAGAAAGAAAAAAAACAACAAAAAAACAATAGGAAATGCAAATGCTCCAGGATTCATGTAAACCATTTCCAAAGAACCTCAAACAGATGCTGGCATATTGATTTTGCAACCTCTCTTATCACTCCTTTGCATAAGAACACGATACGTTAGTTTTGAAAATATGGCGATTTGTTTAAACGGGGGTTAGAGCACTGGCAGAAAATGAGTTAAAACAACAAAGCAGCTGTAAGATCACAACCATGAACCTGGTTCTCTGTGAGACATGTTTGAAACTTGTACTCCTTTTCCTGTTAATATGTAAGTATATGAGAAGCAGGTTACAGCATTATGTGTGGCAGTGACTAGACCATACTGGAAGTGTGAATAAGGGATATTTTTGCAGTGCTTTGCAAAAAGTATTCACACACCTTCGACTTTTCCACATTGGTCATTATATTTAATTGGAATTTGATGTGTTTATTTACTTTTTTTTTTTTTTTACAAATAAGGAAACAAAACGTATCCCCCATGGCATGATGCTGCCACTCCCATGTTTCACTATGGAGGACAGGTTGTCTAATGAGGCCCAAAATGCTAACAAGCATTGTAAGTTGTCATTTTAACACTTTTTCTGCTGGAGTGTAAATCTCTGATTTAGGAGAAGAAAATCATCCCCAGAGCATGATGCTGCCACCACCTGTTTCACTGTAGGATTGGTGTAATAATGGTGATGTTACGTTTTTTCCAGAACATGCAGTGTTTTGCATGTAGGCCAGAAAGTTCAGTTTTGGTCTGATCTGACCAGACGTTTGTTGTGTGTCCTCTAACTTAATGGCAAATTAAACTATTTTCTCTTCTGTAATTTACAGATTCTTTAGATGCACACATACACTGTTATAGTCATATTTTTATTTGTGAAAGAAAAAAAGTGATATAAATTAGGCTCTATTTGGGTTGGTTGTCATGTGATAAAGTTCAGGGAGTGTGAATCCTTCTGCAAGGCACTGTTTTGAAATACGATGCAGCATCCCCACATTACACACATTACCAGTCTTTAAATCTATCAAACCTTTTGCATCTGCGGGATATTTCTCACCATCAACACCCTCCCCCGTCTCCTCTTTAACTGCGTCTCTCTCTCTCTCTCTCTCTCTCGGTCAGTATGATCAGTTTCTTTACTTCCTCCTTTTTGGAGTGGCTGAGCTGAATACCAGAACACAGGATATGCTTCACATTGCTCGCAGTCTCACAGTAGCAGCAGCAGCAGCAGCAACAGCAGCAGCAGAGGCAGAGGCGGCGGTGGATCAGCCGTGAGACCGACACACTCTGCAGTCAAGATGAGTGCCGGGGATGTGGTGTGCACCGGCTGGCTCATTAAATCCCCCCCGGAGAAGAAGCTGAAGAGATTTGTAAGTACAGACTCTTGTCTTTGTCCTCTGTTGGGACGTGGAAGGGACGGGGAGGCTGCGCTGTTTCACCTTGCGCCTGTGTGCTGGTCTAGGTCCCACGCACGGCATACACACGCCGACTTGGACATGTTTATTGCAATTCCAGTGTTTGTCACGTTGTCTTCCTCGTTTCAGCATCTGCCACCTCACTGATCCACCCACACTGTTTGTAGCAGCAGAAGTGTAAATGTTCATGGAAGCAACTCCTGTGGAGTTAAGAGTGTACCTGCATGTATATGCTCTGTGGAACAGCATACAGCCCTCATTGTTTTGAGGTTGTTGGGATCATGTGATGATGTTGGGCTGTTGTGTGCGTGCGTGTGTGTGTGTTTGTGGTATGACTGTGTATTGTGAAACATGGGAAGTAATGTCAGCAGCACCCAGACACCGAAGCGACAAGCAGAAATAGTCCCGCTTTATGATGGCTGTTTTTGCACTTCCTCTGCATGAGTGGAGGAGGCGGAGGGCCTTTTTGACAACGGCGGTTCAAGGAAAGCCTAGGTGGAGTTGTGTGTGCGTGCGTGTATGTGTGTGCTGATGGGGTACGGGGCTCGCGCTGGAAATAGAAACTCATGCAAATCTTGCTGATTGTGTTTCGTTAAGTTCGACAGACAGCCATGCTGTTTTCCTCATTCAAATGTCAACTACTGGCACAGTGCAGAAGGGAAATTTCAATTATCTTGCTCAAAATAATCGTTGTGCTCCCTGCTGCAGAACTGTTCATGCAAACTGAGGCTGCGTTTGTGCACAAGACTTTACTCTTAGCTCAGTGTCACGTGAAGAAACAAAATAAGGAATAGGGTCTTTTTTCCCCTGCATTTGCCACTTTACAATCTTAAACTTTATGTACTTTGGGGGTTTTATGTCATAGACCAAAACATAGAGCGTAATAATATAGTGTCAAGAAAATTATACATGATACAAATAAAAATCTAAAAAGTGTGGAGTATTTAGACCCCATTCAATGCAATTATATGTTTCTCTGGACTATGCAAGAGATTAGAATTCCTACCCATGTTTCTTTCACAAAATAATTTAAGTTTGGTTTAAGTTTAGTTCTGGACATTGACAGAACTAAACTTAAGACATAAATATGCTCCGATTTACCTGAAGTCCTGCAGGAAGTCGAACCTCCATCACAGTCAAAACCTTCTGCAGCCTCAGGTTTTCTTCCAGAATTGCCCTGAATTTAGCTCCAGCTATTTTCCCACCAACTCTTACCAGCATTAATAGACTTTGCTAAAGCAAAGACTCTCCACAACGTGGTGGTGTCATGATGCTGTGCAGCATTAGGTCAAAAAGTTCAACTTTGGACACATCTGACTGGAGCAAATTCTGTCATATCTGTCATCGCCTGTGTTGTTGTACACTGGAACTTTTTTCTTTAATTAATACTTATTTATCTGTTTCTTCCATAATGGCAAGATTTACAGCAGATAACTAATATTTTTGACACATTCTCCTGCCTGAGCTGCGAAGCTCTGCAGCTCCTCCAGCGTCACCCCAGGCCCTTTGGCTGCTTTTCCAAATAGCTTGACTAGCTTGTTTTCTATGTTTCGGTAGATGACAATTTCTCTCTTATTTTCTCCAGCAACGTTGTAACGGAAATATACTTTGAATTTCTTTACAACTTTGTGACTTTTTTGTCGTGCTATGTGATTTCTAAAGACAGTTGCTACAGTGAAATGTAAGGGGACTGAATCCTAATGCAGCCACACGCTTTAGAAATAGGTATAAAAATTTTTTTTTCTCAAATGCAACTTCATGGTTAAATGCTTCTTTATGTTGAGACTATTGCTTGAAGCTTTGAAGTTGCTCTAGAAAAAGAATTTAAGGATGCTTTGGAGAGGGACTGTAATTGTGCACTGAGATACAAAACACTGCTTTGTTTATACCTGTCGGGCTGCGAACAGGACAGATTTGACCTGCTGCAAAAAGTGAGTCGTTTCTTCAAATGTATAAATGACCCAGATAAGAATGACTCAGTTTGTGGCAAGACGTTAGAAACTGACCAAAGTTTACTTTGGTCACATGATGGCAGAAATGCTAACTTCATCCAAAAAGGATGAAGCAAAGATGCATGGAAAAACTTTGTAAGCAAGCATGTTTATACCTCAGAAACTTTTGTTTCATTTTGCCTTGCATTCTTTTCACATGTTTCAAACATATCAGCAGATATCTTCTCTATTTCTCTGTAAATATATATAGATTGCCTTTTCAGCTGATATATGGAGATTGACCTCGATATCAAAAAAAACAAAAACAACAACAGCAACAACTTGTTTTCACCCGGGCTCAGAACTTTGCATATGGTGAGCACCCGCTGGATCAAACTGCCATCTGTAGTTATGGTTTCCTCTTAAAGCCGGCTGTGTTATTAGCACCAAATGTGCTGCGGGTCGACCCATTTCCTGGTATGAGCACATGAATTCATGGCCGACTTGTGCAGAAGAAGAAAACAAAATACATAATCTATGGGATCACATCACTGCCCCACAACAATGCTTTCAAAAACCAGGAAAAGGAAATAAAACACCTGAGAAGTTCTGTTAGCTTATCTAATATGATTTATTAACAGTTTTCTTCTATTTAATTATTTAAATTGTTCTATATTGTAATGTGAAATCGTTAATTCTTGGCTGAAATAGGTGAAATAGCTTCAGGGGTTTCATAAATATAAACTTTCAGTAAAGTGTGAACTCAGTTTTCAGCATAAGCCAAGAAATGTATAAATACCCCCTTCGTTGTGTTTCTGCTAAATACAGTCAACTTCCTCTTCTCAGCACTTCTGGGAAACTGGAGCTGAGGTTCCTCTTGCTGACCAAAACAAAAGCAAGAAAAAAAAAGAAGATTAAAACTGCAAAGTTAGCTGTTGGGAGCAGGGGTTATGATCAGATTCTCTGATCCACAACAAGAACAAAACAGCAACGATGACCTGAGGAAAAGAGCAACCCTGCAGCCACTGCAGAAACAAACTCCAAGAATGACATGAGGAAAAATGTTGTGTAAGGCCTTCTAAAGGTTACAGTGACTCAAATTGATGAATTATGAAAAATAATCTAATAACTGAAATGGTTGATAAATCATATTTAACTTATCAAACAAGATTAGAGAAGTAAATAAAACTTTGTCGACTTAAGCTACTTCTTTTTTAACTCTTCCATGTAACTATGGAACTACTGACATTTCTGCTTTCTAGAAAATTCTTGTTAAACTTGTCAAGCTTTCTCATGATGAAAGACTGGTTGCGGTAAACAGACATTTTTTTCTTCTTTATATTAATTAAACAAACAATTTTGAAGCATTTTCAAAAGGATTGTTTAGCAGGTTTGCAAGGCAGGATCAATGCCTGTGGATAAATTCCTTAATGTTTCAATTTTCCAGCTTGCTTTGAGGCCTGACTCCAGTTTTGAGCAATTCAAAATTTGAGTTAGCTTTTTTTTTTAAGGACTAATGCTTAAATGTCTTTTGATAGAAAGAAGAGCTTTGACTAAACAGAAAAGGAAGGAACAGCAAAGCTGTGCCCATTGGTGCATGAAAGCCGTTGTCTCAAACATGTATTTGAGGTTCAAAAACTCAAATCAGGTGCATCACAGTGCATGCTGTTGGTTGATGCATTTATAGCCTGAATATGGCAGGAATTCCTAGATTTAAGGCACTTAAAGAATAGGAAAGAAAATCTGATCTGACCAGAGATAATCTGTTTTGGTAATTAGCTCTGTTTATTACTAATCACCAATCGGAGCCTATTGAGGCGAAAATGGTTGCTTATTGCAGAATAGGCAATGGATGTTTCAAACAGAGCTAGAAACCACGTTAAAATTATTATTTATTTAAATATTGATGAAAGAAGCAAAACATGAAAATGTGTACAAATGTATTTAAGAGTTTCTAAACTTCTACAAACTGTTTCTAAAACTGAAAATCAAGAGTTTTACGACATTTTAAGACATCCCAAAGAGTCACGTAGACACAAAGAAAAGAAGTTGTTTACATTACACCTGCAAATTACCTCTAAAGTGAAATCGTAAGTCAACCAATAAAAAAAAATCGAAATATAAAATTTCCTTTCCCTTCCACCTGCAGGCGTGGCGGAAGCGCTGGTTCGTGCTCCGGTCGGGGAGAATGTGTGGCAACCCAGATGTGCTGGAATACTACCAGAGCAAGAACTCCAAGAAGCCGATCCGAACCATCGACCTGAAGGAATGTGAGGTGGAGATGCTCAACAACCAGCTGCGGATAAAGCGGGACTTTCACGGGAAGCACCTCTTTGTGGTGAAAACGTCTTCCCGCGTTTTTTACCTGGTGGCCAACACGGAGGAGGAGATGAACGGCTGGATCAGCAACATCAGTCAGATTTGTCGTTTTGGGAACCTGGAGGAGGCAGGTAAATACAGAAATCTTTTTTTTGTTCTTTTATATTACAGTAAAATATATTTTACCGAATTTTACCGCAGTTATACGGTAAATTTCTAGAAACCACAGCTGCCTATATTTTACCGTAAATTAGAGATGTTTGGTTTTTTTAACAGTGTAGTTATTGTTTAAGTTCTGCTTTAAAATAAGAGTTAGCTCAGAAATACACCTGTCTCGTTGAAAAACACACACGTCCTGGAACAACTGTGTTGACATCAAAATAAGTGGTGTCACTGTTCCCACTCAGGAAGTGGCAAACTTAGAGGTAAACATTACGAGGCCAGAACTGTTTGTCTTGTTCCTTTTTCAGCTTTTGGTGAAAACACAAAGACTGAGTAAGATTTCCGACAACAAGTTGCAGATTCCTGGTTATAAGTATAAAGTACCTTGCAACATTCTCCGTACCATGTAACATCTACGTATGTCCCATTAAAACCACAAACTAGAATGAGTTTTACGTGGATGTTTTAGTCACAGCACTGAGTAGCACAGGCATTGTTAAATCAGCAGAAAAAGACACATGGTCTCAAAGGGAGTTTTTTGCATAATAGATCTGGAAAGTGTTCAACGATAGTGCAGACACACCACATACTGAGAGGGTAATCTCTACCCAGCTCTCTCCTGGTTGATTCCAAACCCTCAGCCAGTGCATGTCTTGATGTCACTAGCACCACATTGTCTTTCATTCTTCTTTACAAAATAGGTTAAGCTCAGTAAGATTGGAAGCATTAAATACTCTGTCAGACTCAATGGGGATTTTATCCAGTTTGGCCAAGATTTAGCTCCATCTATCAATTTTTACATTTTTTTTTCCTGGTGATAAAATCCATCCTCACAGCATCAGCATGATGCTGCCATCACCTTCTGTCCCTGTCATGTACTCAAATGGGACAGTGTGCATTGATGTGCGTTTGACTAACATACCTGTAAATGTACCCAATTGCAGCTGAAGGAGAACTGGCCACATCGTACAGGCTGAACAGCCAAAAATAATAAGAACTTAGTAAAATATTTTTTAAAAACTTAACAATATAAAAAAAATAATAATAAAAAAATGGGGATGGATAATACCAGAGTTACCATGAGCCTCTGGATTGGTTCTCTGATTGTTTTTTTCTTAATATAACACTGCTTTGGTCTTCATGGTGCTGATCACACACAGGTGTATCTACTCACTAATTAGGTAACTTCTCAATTGTTCTGGATTTCATTTTAGGGTATCAGACTACAGTGTGCCGAATCCAAAAGCACAACTAATGTTTCTAATTTTACTTGTTGAAAAACCTGCAAGCCATTTCACTCCACACTTCGCAATTATGCGCAACTCTGTTCTTGGTCTCTTCTCTACATTTGCAGTCAAGTACAGTAAAGCTTGTGACTGTAATGTGAAAAAGTTCAAAGGTTATAAATACTTTTTGAAAGCACTGCATTTGAACCACAGCTTGAAGTGAGAAACTCTGAGGCCGCCTGTTCACAGAGGTGCGGCGACCTTCGATAGCTTATCGGGTAAAGCACCAACTTTAACGTTTATACAACCCCATACACACACTCCTCTGCTAGCTTTGGCACTTCACAATCTAAAAACAGGGATTACTCAGATGCTCCGCCTCTGCACCAACTTTATTTTTAATAAAATTCAGCTTGACAAATAAAAAAATAAAAAAAAAAAAAAAAAAAAAAAAAGCTGGGACAGAAAGACAGACTGCACTTATAGAATACCTCATTAGCTCTTTTCGAAATAGACGAAACTCCATCCAGGAGACGTTTGTGCTCTGTTTCTTGAAAGTGATGACACCAGGTCAAAAATAAGTTGATCACTGTTTTTAAATAGCTAATAAATATCTCAGTACTCCATATCAGGGCCAATTCTATTTGTAGTTTGCATCTTCTTGATGCCCAAATAGCCAGAAATTTTACTTTTAACTGTTAATAATCTCTTTGAATAAGGACAAAACTGAAATTCTCCTTGTAGGCTCGGATCATCTCGAAAATCTCACTTAACCTCTTTTGAATCCTCAAGCCCTGTAAGAGCGAGCTGTAATTTTGGATCGTGCACAATCTGCATTTTATTGATTGTTTTTAAAGCTTTAAACAGCCTGGCCCTTTCCTGTGTTGCAGAGAAGCTTCTAGAATATCTCCCTGACAGACCTTTAAACATGTTCTTATTATATCAGCTCTTGTTCTTTGAGCTTATATCAGTTTCTACACTGTCTAGCTTTAAAAGCAAACTCAAAACATGCTCATTCTCTCAAGCTTTAACTTCGGTTTATGTATTCGGCTTCATAAAATGTTGTCCTCCCGGTCATTAGCCTATTTTTGCATCTTTCATTTCCTGATTTAATGGGATCTTCTTTCTCAGTGCTGTTTTAAATCTCTATGTTCTTACTTGTAATTTAGTCGAATTGGTTTGTTTAGCGTTTCATTGGAGGTTTTTATTTCATTCTTATATGTCCTGCCAAGCACTTTGAGTCTATGACCGTCATATAAAATGTGTTCTATAAATACATTTGATCTGGCTGTTGTCTTTTTAAGTGTAATCAAAATGTGACCCCCTGCTTAGTTTTTTCCCCATCATTTTTCTTTTAAGTAGAAAATAGTTCTGTTTTTCACTGTCCTTCTTACCTGCGTCTGTCTGTCTGTCTGTCTGTCTGTCTGTCTGTCTGTCTGTCTGTCTGTCTGTCTGTCTGTCTGTCTGTCTGTCTGTCTGTCTGTCTGTCTGTCTGTCTGTCTGTCTGTCTATCTATCTATCTATCTATCTATCTATCTATCTATCTATCTATCTATCTATCTATCTATCTATCTATCTATCTATCTATCTATCTATCTATCTATCTATCTATCTATCTATCTATCTATCTATCTATCTATCTGTCTATAATTTCCCATTGCGAATAACAGCATCCTTTAATACAAGCTATCTTACAAAGATTAAAGTTTCAAAACAAAACATATTTATTGACATCATTCAATCTTTCTTACTGTTCTACATTGACATTTTGTGGTCACAAAACCATTTTCCTGCCTAGGGCACCAAACATTTGGACTTAACTCTGATGATGAATTTAAAGGCACTTTGTAGAGGAAATGATGTGAAGCTTCAAACTGCTTGCAGTCCAGAATGTTTTCACACTTCGAGCTTGCACCAAAAGATCACGCCTTTTCTGGTATGCAAAACCAGCTGATTAATTTCTCTGTATCTAAGCTCTCAAACACGCTCCACAATCACACTTTTATCAAGCCGTGGTTGCCACCACCAGAGCCATCTCACGCCTCCCCATAGCAGCGAAATAAACCCAGACAAGTAAACTTTGCTCTTCTTAGAACTCCTAGCACATCAATATGTAAAATATTTCCAGACAATTCTGCCCATGACCCAAACCATATGCATTTTGTACTTGCTTGGCGACAAATTGCGTCTTAACATTCTGTCTGCACGCCGACTCCTGTGCATGTAAGGATGTTTCCATGCAGTTAAAAACGTTTTGACATGCTGCTTGTGGTGCAGCATGATGTCTGCTTTATCAGAGGAGATAACAGCAGAACCACTGGGGCGGCCATTACAAGCTAATCAACCGTTTTTTGAGTCATTTCCAGGCAGCTAAGTTCAACTGCATCTCTTTTCCATCAGTATCTAAATAAACTCTTTGAAGAAACCTGTATAACAGGAGTTACAATGGTTAATTTCTCTTTAGGGATACTAAAGTATTTTGAATTGAATTAAAAGAACCTTCAACCGATCTACACTTTGACAAACTCCAGTGTATTTGATTTAGGGCTTAACGATATGGCTCACAAATGTATCACGATGTAGGCCGTTCGTATCAGTCCATACCGATAATTATTAGCTTTTGTTTTAAGTATCTGAAATACTGCTGAAATATTGACATGACTTTGCCTGCTTTATCCACAGTTTTTATTCTACAGCGTTGTTTTTTTAAAATTTTTTATTATTTTAAGCAGCTACGAGTCACCGTGGCAAAACGTGAAACTGCTGCTGCGCAAGTTGCTCAACAAGTTGTTGCTAGGTAACAACTTGTGGTTGTTAGTGAGTGATACCACTCACCTTTATTAGCTGCACATGAGAGGTTGAGCATCTAAAGCCTTTTCTTATGCCTACATCTCCCAGAATGCTGTGCAGTTCTGGGTGGGAGTTCAGTGAAACGATTGAATATTCCATCTGACATATTGCCTATTGATATGTCTATTGTGATATATATTATTAATTTGTTGTCCAGCCCTAATTTGATTGGAACTTAACGTGATGGTAATAGTTAAGGTAATAGTAACAGTGACAACAGATGAAAATTCCCAACCATTTTACTATTAACTGGAGCCAGTTGTCCTATCTTGGCTAAGGAAAGCCTCCAGTTGCGCTGTACTCTTTCCCAGTTTCTGTTGATGGGCCAACCAGTTCTCTGTGGGATGCTCAATTGATAAAACAACATTCCAACGTTTCAAGCTTGGAATGCTGTTTTCCTCAACTGATCCTACTTTAAACATTTAGACCATCAGAGAAGTATTTAAACCAAGATAAAATCATCTATCAATCAAATGAAATGAAATATTAGCTATTTAGTCGTACTGTATTTAATTTAAATAGGTCAGATTAACTGATGCTGAATCATCTGCTGTGTGCTACTTTGTTCCTAAAAAAAGGATGTCATACAATGCGCTGTATGTGAATAATGTCAATAATGATGTCATGAATTCACTAAACAGTACAATAAGCTGTTCAGATCATCAAAAAAAAGAGGCTCAGTGAAGATGTTCTGTAAAACCTCAGGAGGTCTGTTGGAACGCTGACATCTGCTTGGATGAGATAGAGCGAGGTCACGTTTTTGTAGCAACTACAAAAAAAAATTAATAAAAAATCCCCTTTCGCAATCTTTTCTAAGGAATTGAAATGTTTTTCTTTTTTATAATTATTATTTAACGTGACCACTTGACAACGTAAACCTCTGAGAGTAGCAAGTAGTTTCCTGAGAACAAACCTTTTGTGGTTTTTTTTCTTTTTCTTTTTGTTGTTGTCGTAACACACGGTTCTGCAGGGACGGCCTTGACTCGAAGGCCTCGAGTCAGATGGAATGAAAGAAATTTCTGAGCGAGAGCCAAACTGAGCAAAGAGACACAGAATATCCAAATAAAAAAAGAGGGACATGGGAGACGTGCGTCGGACCTTCGCCGTCCCTGTGAAAACATCCCCGTATTGCTCCTTCAAATCTACCTGCTTCATTAGAGGGGAGCATAAGCTGAAGCAGCCACATGTTTTTCTGTGGCTTCCATTTCCAGCTGCATGTAAACTCAGTTCTTTGTGTTTGTTTCTCCTTTGGTTTGAATCAGAGAGCACAGATGATGGATCTTCTCTTACCCCCACCTCCATTCAGCCATCAGTGGACAGTGATCGAGTGTCTCTAGCGAGCCAACCAGACACCAGCTATCCACGAGATTATCTCCTCCTCTCACAGTGTGAAACAAGGAGTGTAACCACTAGGTATGTGAAATCAGGAGAAAGTTTTACACCACTGGTTGGTGTGTAACAAGTGTTTTCGTCTCTCTATTTTTTGTTTTACATCTGTAGACAAGACAGCTTCACGAACTCTGACATCTCTCTGGAGCAGAGGTTGTCAGACGATGCAGTCAAGGACTTGCACGCCGAGTCCTCCTTGTCCTCCATTTCTCACATGAACCGCAGCCCGTCTCTTTACTCCAACGGGAAGATGTCCAGCGCTCCCTTCAGCGCTCCGTGCAGCTTCCCAGTGTTGCCGTCCGCCTCCTCTTCGCCGCTCCATCACTGTTCCCCAAACGTCTTCCAGTTCGACAAACCTTTCTCTCCCACCGTGTTCGAGGCAGCCGGCGACACCCAAACGCCACCCCCGCTACCGCCCAAGCCGACTCACCTGTCAGAGCTGCTGAGCGACGGAGGAGCTCACAGGCCAAAGACGTTCAGTCCGCAGCAGTTCCCCGCCAGCGTGCCGGTATTTTCCAGAAGAACCTCGTTGTCCGGATTGGATCATTTCACGATGGGTACGGATTTTATTTCACTGTATGTGTGCAGCCTGAAATAAAAACATAGCTGCAGCTAGTGGCGGTTTTTGAATGAACGTTCCCATTGGCAGATTCCATTCTTCTGCCACATTTGTTCCCAAATGAAGCCCACTTGTCAAGAGGGAAAAATATTACCCTTTTATTAGGTAACTTATACCCCAAAATGTACACAAAATAATATTAATCTGATGTAAAATGATACAGACAATCAATATAAGGTGGTCCTAGTGCCAAGATAGCCTTGAATGCTTATGCACCAAACCTTAAGCTTTGAATCAGATTCCAAATTTGACACCAGCAGTGGAGCTAATCGACATCATTATTTGGCCTCACGGCGCCCCATAGATCATGCTGCCAGGGGCAGAAAGCCATAAAATCTGCCATTTGCTAAAATGTTCTTTTACGGTTGTATATTACTTTATAATCTGATGAAGTTTTTCTTATCCCATCTTTTCAGGCAACACCGACAACAGATTAATGAGGAACAGAAGACAGAGTGTTAATTTGGTAAGAAGATGTTGTGTTGTTATTGGGAGTATGATGAAAACATTTGGACAAAGAACTACAAGCTTCAACTAGTTGGAATTTTGCTTAGTTAATTTAATCACAACAATGTTGTTGTGATCACCTCCCCGTGCAGGAAACAGCTAACTAAACCTTGTCTAAATGGAATAAATATAAACCACCAATCACATTTAAAGTTTACACATTACAACACTACAACAGACCTTTTTGTTTTTAAATGAAAACAAATCCTAAAGCTTCTTAGAGTTTTGTATCACCAAGTCAAAGTCATGTCGAACTCAAGCAGAGCTGAACAATATTTAGTCTGTGCTCTTCACATGCTAAGGTGCTTGGCTCTGTGATACTGTGGACTTGTTTTCTTCCAAAGGCCCTGGAAGCTTGTTACAGTTCATGGAATCACGAGTTACTTGAAATAAAGTAATTAAGAAAATTGTGGGATCTTCCAGAATATTGAAAATGGGTAGCTGGGTTTTTCAGCAGGAACATGATCCTATACATATGACCAAATTTAGGGTGGAAATGATTCACTATACACAAATGCTCTTCATTTGTGTGAAAAGATCAGGACTTTTCCTGTAAATTTACATACAAAGGCCAGAATACAGCCCTCCAAATCTTCTTTATCTTTATTAATTTAAACTATTTCCATCTAGATTAACATACCCGTGCCGTGCCAGTAGGTGGCAATAACCTGACCATCTAATGCAAATTAACATACAAAAGGAAGGGCATCCTGAGCATTAGTGAGGGTGAAGCCAGTAATTCTCCTGGAGCTGTTTCCTGTCTCCTCTAAATGAAGAATGCTTTTCAGACAATGTTTATTTGTAAAACATGAGAGCGATACAGAAAAGACAATAAAAACTACTCCTGCTGCTGTTGTGGCGTGCAAAGCAAGAGTGGGCAGGCTCAGAGTAGGCTGCTTTATGTTCTTCTGCCAGATACTGTGCACAGATACACCCAAGACAGTTGTTAAAAAAATATCCACTTTGAAAAGCACTTTTCTCCAATTACAAAACATATTTGCATGTGGGTAAGGGGAGAATGTCCTACAGTGCTATTACCAAAACTAGGAGATCTGAAAGCTCCTTAAACATGTGCACATACTGTTTTGTCTGCATTACAAAAACACTAATGCACCTGTCTGATCAAATGATTCTTTGTCTCTTTTCAGCCCTGTTTAAACACGGTACGAGTTCAAAGCTACCAGGATGAGTCGTACGTCCCCATGGCGTCCCCTTCTCCGTCTCTTCCATCTGTTGAAGGTGACAGTTACATCCCCATGAGCCCCAGGACTTCCAGCTTCCTCAGTACAAACTCCACAGCTGAGTCTGCCTCGTCACTCAGCCCAGTAATGTGCCAACCTGGAGAAATTGCACCGCCTCCAGTCCACCGGCACCTCAAGCCTCGCTTACGGAGAGGTGAGAAGAATTTCAGGTCCGAGTGTGAAAAAAGAAAAAAAAACCCAACTAATTTAGGTCTAATTTTTATCATGACAAGCATCGTCTGGGAATTATTCAGCATCTCTCAAAAGTATTCATACACCTTGAACATGTTGTCATGAAGGCATTTTGTCAGGGTTTTATTTGACACACCAACACAAAGAAGTACATAATTATGTAGTGGAATAACAATGAAAACTTTACATTTTTGGTAGTTTGAATTGTTTTCATGCAGTCATAAAAATGTCCACTGCAGATTTTTTTATTGTTTATTTGTATTTTAGGAAATGGGGGGATTTTTTCCCCCTTCAATTTTTGTAAACATGGAGTGTTCTGTTAAAGGAAATGCACATATTCTCTATTTGTGAATCATGTATGTTTTTCATTGATATAAAGCCCAAAATTAGACATAAAGAATTTGGTTAGTTTGAGTTTTAATGGAGGGTTATTATGGTTTTGCAGCTGTAGGTCACCTTAAAGGTCATCCTTGAACAAGTTAAGTTAACAAGATAAGTCTGTGAGCTAAACAAAAATGTTCATTACATTTACTACACAAATTTATTCTCCGATATCGAGATTTTACCTGATCAGTTTTGCCTGTTTTGGTGCTCATTAAGGAATGCTCTGTTTTAGGGCTACATCACGATTATGCAAATAAGCTCCTCCCAACTCAGTGTTTACATTAGCATCTCAGACAAAATGGCTGCAAACAAATCCACAGTGGTACAAACATACATCTTTGACCCAGAAGCAGAAGTGGAGCCTCCTGAACAACCACCAAGCTACAACCACTGAAGGATTAAATGTTGTGAATCTGATGCACATTTATGTTTTCATTAATTCAAACTCTGAGGATTCTGCTTCGCTTCGGGGCAGTTCGCCATAATGTGAAAGCGAGCAGCTGACATCAGCACAATAATTCAGCACGAAGACTATTTTAAGATATATATGTGCGAGACTACAGGAAAAGCACCTCTCTCAAGATGTAAAAAAAATATATATTTAGACGATGTCAGTAATGTTCGAATGCCTAACATTTTTTCACAAATGCTGCATCTTCTCAGTGTAGTCTATCACTTTCAGTTAACTACAATTCTTAGAGTAAATGTGCAGATACTGTAGATAACGTAATGTGAGACGCAGGACTAGCTTTGTTTGTCGTGAATTGGAGAAAATGCATGGACACGTGGTTTGTAGTGCAGCTGAAAGCAAAACATTTCCCTTTTCCAGCAGCCATTGTGCAGCGATAACTCCAGCAGAACACCTTTGCCTCATCTTGTCATGAAGCCTCTAAAGCTGTCATAGCAGCTGGGTTTATACTGAACTTAAATTACACACTAATTAGGGTACTTCTGGCAGTAACTGGTTGCACTAGATTTTATTTTAGGCATACAACTATATCTGGTTGTGCACACTCCACAAGTATTAAGATTTTCATTTCAAAACTATTTTGACAGCTCTATATAATTTTTCTTTCACTTCACAAATATGCACCACTTTGTGTGGGTCTATTGAGGTTTTTGGTTGAAAAAAAACCAAAACCAAAAAAAAACAACAATCAAAATATGAAAACGGTCAAAGGATTTGAATACTTTTCAACTGTGTTAAGCTGACAAATAGCTAACTTTGAAATTTCTGAATCCACAGTTCGACCTCCACCTCTAGACCTGAGAGGCCTTTCGACAATTACTGAATTTCCCACTCATATCCCGCTATGCAGAGTAATGACTGATTCATGGTGAGAGCAAAAGCACTTCTCCACATGTACAAATTCAAATTGTAGATCTGTTACAAAACTTTGTTTAGATATGACAAAGGCAAGTACAACTGAAAGAAATTTACTCTAAACATATGGACTGGAATTTCACCTTACAAGCACTAAAACTACAAAAAATACATAAATAAAAATAATAGGATAGAATGAAATGTTCTCTGTGGCTGTATATTTTTATTTAATGTACATCATGTTTCTCTTTGTTTTTAACCACAGCTTTCCACTGACCCACTTACCTCTTGACAGAAGGCTTGAAAATGGCGACAGTTCAACGGACGAAGTGACAAGCTGCTCTGCACTGGTAAAATATGGAGTTGGTAGTTTTCTAAAAAACATGTATGCATAAATTGAACACTATGACTCAGTGAACTGACTAATATTCAAGTGGAATTATTAGCATTTTATTCATACCATGAAAGCTTGCTGTGGGAGTTTTCTTGGTCTGCATGTTGTTAAGAAAACAAATTAATTTTAAGCAATAATAATATGAACGATAGGTTCATTTGTAAGTGGTAAAATCAGTTGAAGCATCACATATCTAAAGAATCCTAGATTTCTGTCCTGTGATCTAACTGTAGGTTTATAGTTGTTGCTTTGTTCTTTGATGTATGCAGATTTGCTTAAACCTTTTGAAATACGGTTTTAAACCCAACACAGAAGTGTTTTAGAGTTAGACATGGTTGCTATGTGCTGCTTATGCTGATAATGAATAAATGTGGCCTAATCTGAAGACATTTAATATGAAGATGAACTAATCTGTATTTCATGGAAGATTTTGTAGGTATTTTTTTTACCAGTCAAGATTCTTCTTTATCTCTTAGTTATAAGAACGAAAATGCAAAAGTTTTTTCTAGATTTATCAATACCATTACGAGAGGGAATATCATTCCGTGTGTGTGAAAGAGCAGTGGCTGCAAAATAGGATTTTAGTACTAATTTCAAATGGGAAAAAAATATCTGCCAGCATTTCAAAATGAAGCATGTCTCACAACAGAAATTCAGAACATGAAAAGGAACTTCCCCATAAATAGTTTCCACCTTCCTGTTCCTATTGTCTGCAGAAAGTTTTCTTCTCTCTCTGTCGTAGCCTGAATAAATGTCAGGAATCCCCATGCATGCCTTAGAAAATACAATTTGGTTATAACGAGGTTCTTTTTTTTGCATCCTCTGCTTCATTTTAAGCAACTTGCGGTTGTTAAAATGAGACTGGTTCTTTACTCAGTGACACTGTCAACACTTTGGTGTGATAGTACTTACTGTGACGTGTTTTATTGACCAGGAGAAAATAATAGACATTTGAGTTTTGTGGTGCATTTCTTCTTCAGTACATATCAGTAATATAAAATACGTGTTTTCTAATGGTTAATTGAGTCTAGAATATTGAGGTTGATGTAGCACTGTTTTTCTGGCAGGAATTGAGACAATCACTCTGTCTCCCCTTGGATGGAGCAGCTCAGCACTGGAAGAGAAGCTCAAACCTTGATTATCTGTCACTGGATTTCAACTCTGCATCCCCATCCCCTGTGCAGAAGGTATGTTTTGGCGGACAAATTAAGTTTCCTTAAGGAATTCATTTTACTAATGGCTGCATAATTGTTTGTTTTTCATTGCCATTATCATTGTTTTCATGTTCGTCTTGCAATTATAAATGCGTGTCCCACTGTATGATTTCTGGAGGAAATTGATGTCGCATGAGGGAGAGACATATGAGTGGGGCTATGTAGAGTACTTTTAAGTTGTTAATGTCCAACCTGCAGTGGTCAACGAGCACTCGGCTTGGAAGCAATGTTTTATTGCAATTTGAAAAAGGATAATTTTCCTAAGTCTACAATTAGCACTTGGATCCATGTGACATGGTCTTTATCACAACTGTGTCAATCTCCAAACAGCGCGCTGCTAACTGGGGGCTCATAATGACAATCCCACTTTGTGAACACCCTAATGCAACTTAAAGAAAACCACCGGATGTAGCTAAAAAGAATCTCACCACATCTCTTTACCATCTCCCTCTCCCTCCTTTGTTACGTCCAGCAGAAGCCACTTCTCGCTGACGAGTACAAAGTGGACTACGTGCAGGTGGACGAGAAGAAGACTCAGGCCCTACAGAACACGAAAATGGAGTGGAAGGACGTCAGGCAGTCGAAAACCTGAACACAACATGTTTGAGGACGCAATCATTAACGCGAACATGAGTTCAAGAAGAACAATATTGAAAAAGAAAACAGTAAGACATTCACGTACAGAATTAATGGAAAAGCACTTTTAAAAACAGAACTGAATTAAAAGTCACACAAAAGCCATGAAGCCATGAGATGCTTGTTTTTTCGAGAGGAAGCGCGCAGTTGCACTCTGCAGGACAGAAATGTAAATTGTACTTGATCATGCGATGCTCACTGTGATTTTTCAGCTCATTGTAGCCTAAGATTCATTCAGTTTTGTCAAAATAAAAAAAAGGCTGTAAATATATGTATAAATGTAATATAAAGGTCTAAGTCTATATAAAGGTCTAAGTGTTTGTGTTCTATAAATGGCATGAACCTGCTTGAAACTTTTCCAGGTACTCCTGCAGCATAATTCCCAGTCCAAATATGTTGTGGGAATCATAAAGGGTTTTGCTCAGAGAGTGGACTTGGACTCATGATGAGCTTTCTGTGGAGCCATTTGAGTGTCAGGGGGCCTTCATGTAACTCCTTGACAGTCCATTTTTGGTTACAGTTTCAGACCATCTCCAATCTGTAAGGTTCACATTATAATTTGCTAATGTTTTTATTTTTGTTTGTTTGTTGGGAACCTTAGTTATGTAAAGTCAAACAACAGAACAAAAATTTCTTTCCTGACTGGTATTTTCAAGCTAATCATCTGCACAGCACATACTCGAATGAAAAACATGGACTCTAAGTAGGCTGGAAAAATGTTTTTTTTTGTACAGGTAACAAACAACCTTTGTAGTTAAAAAAGAAAAGAAAAGGGTGTGTTATCGTTATATATATTTTTTATTTATTTTTATTTTTGAAGGATCATCTTGACTCATAATGATTTTTATTTTTATAGCACTGTGCGTTCCCATGGTTACACGCATGTTGCGTCATTGACATGCGCTGTGGAATGGAGAGCCAGGAAAGGAGATTTTGTAAAAAAAAAAAAAAAAAAAATCACTGAAGTCGGGAGGAAGTCACCATGCAGGATTTCACTTGTGTGTGTTTAATTTGACCCAGCAGGAGAATTTAGCGTACTTAGCTGAGTCAGGTGTCGATTCGCGGTTTCGGCTGATCTGCATTTTGCCCTCAATTCAGGCTTGGTAGAGTTAAAGAGGCTAGCGGCACCGCCAGCAACAGCAGCTGTTACAGACTCGCATCACAGCCAGAAACCGAAGAGGGGACACTCAGGATTGGGGGCGGTGAGTGTCCTCAACGTTGTTAGCAAGCACCAGAGCTAGCTAAATGCAGCTTGGACCAACAGAATCCTTTTGCTGGTGAAGCTGCAACGAGGCCTGGCTAATTCCTCAGACCAGGTAGTGTTCAGAAGTTAAAGCCAAGTTAGCCTTCACAGAAATGAGACACTGAAACACATACCCGACACCTAAAACCATTACCTGACCCGTGTGACCGCACTTGATGATTATACGGTAAGTTTGCTTACTGCACTGTAGGGCTGTTAGCTTTGTGCTTTTGTTTTGCTGCCTTTTATAGCTGACTGTGGTTCTTTGTTCCGTTTACAAAAATTGTGAACGTCGACTCACCTTTTTAATGCAGGACTTTGGTAAAATTCAGCTGCTACATTTGAACATATCGCCTGTTGCTTTATTACCTGCTGCATGTGTTCACGCTGTAGCTAAACCCAAAGATTCTTAATAAAGGGGACCGCGTAAAATATCGCATTTACGCGGTTTTATTCGGTCGCTTTTATAGTATTGGAAGCATACAGGTAGGATATGTTGCGCATTTATTTTATTTATTTGTCTAACTAGAAACAGTTTTATTTACTTACCACTACCTTACAATTGTGCGTATTTCGTCATCTGTTCACAATATTCCTAATCATAGTAGCTGTAAAGGTACATTATATTTTTCAAACTTTAATTGAATTTAAAAGTATATTAGCTTCCCTGTGAAGTATTGTAACAAAACTCGTTTGAATTTCAATTTCAAAGTGTACTTAAGATAAGAAATAAATAAATCAACATAGTGTAAGTAGGTGGACTACAGGTGTTTATTGCCGAATACATTTGATGATCTACACTGACTAATGTCTGATCTTTGGAGTTAGGTAACCGTCTAGAAATGATAACCATAATAATAATAATAAAAAAGAAAACAAGCAATAGCTAGTTTTTGCTAGGCTTTCTTTTAAATTAATTTGGTAGATGCTTATTCAATTTAATATTTTCTTTTCTACAGAACAGTAGCGTTTTTGGCAGCCTTATATCCCCTTGGTGTTCATACTAGCACTGAAAATGTCTCAGCCTCATTTTAATTATATTCAGCTTGGATATATTCTGTCTAGAATTTTCCCAGTCGCAATTTTTGCATGTTTTATTAATTTACATACAGAAATTAGTGGCCAAAGCATATACAATTTGGAAAAAAAGTCTTTATCTTGTCATACTTGTTGGCCACACTAATTGGCATGATTAAAAGGACATGACATTGTAAAAATTTTGACTTTAAAAGGTTTTATTTATTTATTTATTTATTTTTTCTCAAAACTTGAAATACAAATGAAACATGATCTGTTTGTACAGATATGTAAGGAGGTAAAACACAAACAATGTGGCACATATTATTCAAACTACTAATAAACTACTCTTGAATGTAGCAAATGAAAAAGTTGAAAATAAATGAAAACAGTTCCTCCAGCATCCAATTGTTTCATATTGAGAATGTCTCACCAACTTGCAGACACACTAAAAGCCTATTTGTCATTTTAGACATGCCCTTTTCTGTAACTTGAGATAAGCCCTTCTATTCTTTGAAATGCATCCCCTCCCTTAAAAAACAATCAGTGAACTTCTCTTCACTGCAAACTTTGTAAGGAACAGAGCCAAACTGTTTCCTCTAAACTCTTCATTGTCTTTTGTTTTGAAAAGTTCTCTTCTTTAGTGATACTTTAAAATTACTATTTTATGGGGAAAAATCAGTTCTAAAGTAATGCAAACATTATAATCTCAAATAATGTTTGTATTATATGAGATTATATTATACTTATAATATAACTATATATACATTATAACATAATGTATATAGTAACTAATATAGTTATATGGTTATAATAACTATAATAATATAGATATTATTTCACAGCATAAGTTTAATACTTCATCAGCTCTAAGCAAGAATAACATCAGGATGAAACTTACTTTAATGGGGAAACTATATATTTGTGCTTATTCATAACATACAAAGTGCATATGTATATATGTAATAAGTGGTTCAGTGGTGGAAAGAGCAAGACAGAAAAGCACAGGGTGCTAGCCAAAGGGATATGAAAAGTCAAAAGAAGCAAATGCAAAATAAATTAAACCAGTTTTATATTTATATTTTATATGTGTTGTTTTATATCAGTGTTTACTGAAAGCATTGTTCCTTCTTCATTATTGTGTCCACTTTCTATAATGTACCAGCACCACTGGTGGCCAATCGTCGCATCTACTTGACTGTACCACAACATGTTCTTGACATTTTCCTACTGTGCTCTTACAGTTAAATTCTAGCGTAACATGATCTCTAATTTTAGTTCTGATTTTATGCATGCAGGGCTCAGATGGAGGAAATCAGCTGATGTTTAACCTGTTATGGCTTCTGTCAAACACTCCCCTTTCTGAAGGACACAACCATGAGTTCTCGCAAGGTGGAGGAGCTACCAAGTGACAGCAAGGATTCACCTCCTGCTGCCAGTCAGCCTTCGCGAACTGAGCCTGACGGTGTCACAGAAGAGCTCCCGTCAGATCCAATCCACGAAACTGCAAAGTCTCAAAAAGCGGGAAAATTCAAGAGGACTGCCTTGACATTTTTCAGTGTTCGTAAAAGTATATGTATTCTACCGAGTTTCTTTGGAGGGAGGAACAAAAATCAGAACAAGTGGTCCTCTAAGAAAGGAATCGGCAAAAGCAGAACACACGATGGGCTTTGTAAGGTCAGCGATGACAACGCTCTCAGGAGTGGGTATGTCTCTTCTGGAGACTTTGAGTACCACAGCCACAGGGATGCAGCTGGAGATCTCCACAGTGGCTGTCAAGGGGAATGTAATCACCCAACCCCTGACCAGAAGTCACTGACCCTTGGTCGACAGAGAAAAAGCTTAAGGAGTCTTTTTCAGAGTTTTAGGCATCACAGAAGCCAGAGAAATAATGATACAAGTGAAGCTAATGCTGTGTCTTCTCCTCAATGCCAGAAAGAGGTGCCTGTTGTCCAACGCAACACAAACCGCAGTGCCACAGAGTTCCTAGAATGTGATCACGACGTGCCTGAGTTTGTAGAGGATCTGTGTGACATTTCCATCGGTCTTGAATGTAGTCGTGCGGATGCAAAAGCAAAGGAGAGCAGCATGGAGAAAGAATGCCCAAAGTCTGAGCCTCAACTGTCTGATGACAAACACAAGGACGCTAACTTAAAGGCAGGACCCTCTGGTGGTTACGACAACAGTTGCAGACGTTCCAGCGAACCTTGTCTGAAACTTCAGATGGCGTCCGAAACCCCTGTCGGTTCGTCGGATCAGCTGAACCAAATTTTTGGAGAGGTTTCATCGCTAAAGAGCTTTGATTCCCTCACAGGTTGTGGGGACATCATCGCAGATCAAGAGGATGACAGCATCACGGAGAGCACAGTGTCTGGAGAGAGAAGCAGAAATGGAGGGAAGAGGGCCTCTTGTTATCTCACCTACCAGGGTGGTGGCGAAGAGATGGCCTCGCCAGAAGATCTTGACGGAACGTGTCTTCAGGATTTCTGGGGAAGCAACACATCAGAGGTTGTCTACTACAGCTGTGATCTGGACCAGACAGAGATGACTGCTGAGTTGACAAGTTTGCACAATGCAGATGCACTGAACAGCAGCAGCAGCACGCAGCAGGCTGGAGCGATGGACACCTCATCCATAGCTGATGTTCTAACCCCTCAAAGTGAGCATCAGGAGTCAGGTCCTAATAGTGATGAGGGATATTATGATTCCACCACGCCAGGGCCGGACGAAGGGCAAGAAAAAAGGTCCGGCAGATTACCCAGGGATAGTTACAGTGGGGATGCCCTTTATGAACTTTTTGCACCCGATGAGAGTCTCATCAGCCCTCATTATGAAAACAAATCCCAACTTCCCAATTCAAAACACGGTGACTACTTAACGGAGTCAGTCAACTCAACAGATCCTGCCTTTGTCCCAAAAATGAGTCACTTACAGAGAAGTGCTGATCTGTACAAAGATGATTTTCTTGAGATGCCAAACTCATTCAGTAAAAATCAGGATATCAGAGCAAACGAAATCTGTAATTTGAATTTAAAACCGCAAACATTAGTCAACACCAACAATCTCAAAGCCAAGATTTTTGATGAAAAAGAGAGTATGCTTGCTTCTGCCGACACAAGAACAAAACCCATAAATGCAGAAGGTGAGAAAAGATGCAGTGGTTTATCGTTTGGAAGCTCGTCGGACCCAGACTTTGAGACCTTCTGTGAACCCAAAGAAGAGCATATTGAAGAAAACAAGCCTGTAGCGTTACCATACAAAAATATCAATTCTCAGTCTGAAGAATGCAACAGCTACATAGAGGATGGGCAGACTGTGTGTTTCTCACAAGCACTTGTGGATTACACAAAACACACTCAGTTGCTCTGCAAGCTGGGAGGTGAGGTGGACGACTTGGAAAGGAGCTCCGCCTTCACTCCAAACATGGAGGCCTTACCAACAATTGTCACATTTGATGTTGTAGACCTTCGCAACGAGGGGGAATACGACGAGCAGATCCACATGGAGCTGGAGGAGGACGTTTCATCGCCTTATCAGGAGTTTGAAGAAAGCTACCTACAAAAAGACGCATTTGCTGAATGCGACTATCAGATGTTGGACCTGTATGAACAGAATCTGATCAGCAACACATGGGCTGTTGCTAGTCTACCGCGGCATTTGGGTCTAACGAGCCAGTCCACATCGAACCCACTGTCCCTGGACAGGAGGAGCAGGTCTCTGGATACGGATAGCCTTGAGTTGCCTGAAACGTATAGAGAGAACAGACCTGCTGTGTTCTCAGAGCAGGACTCTGAGAGAAACTGTTCACCATATTATAGAAAGAAAATAGTCCTGTCTGCCTCAGAGGTCAGAGACTGTAACAATGTTACAAGCCTTTCATGGCAGAAGAAATCAGAAATAACTGTGGCAGATGAAATTGCTGAAAATGTCCAGAGTCTCAGTCAAGCCAACAAGCAACCGCAGTATTTTTGCTCTGTGTCAGACGGCCTAAGTTGCGATTTAGTTTCACAGAATCCAGAACTCTACAGTAGGCAGTGTCATCTTCCTTTGCGATCAGACTGCTGTCTCTCTCATAGCACCTTTGGGATGAAAGAGGAGGAATCTGATGATGTTTTCTGCCAGAGTCCTGCTAATTTACACTCTCACAGTCAGGGCAGTAAAGGCAGAGCCCTAACAGGTAGGGAGGTTCCATCCAATGCTAGAAGTCCCCTCAGCTCTCCCTCAGTTAAGGAAAAACCTGTTATCTTTAGTGAAGCAAAGGGGGATGGGGCGACCCCTGTGACCTGCAATAATCACTCTGAGGCCACCTGTAATTGAGTGTGAATCACATATAAATGTGCCATAGAGTGTTTTAACAGGGTGCTGGTCATTTCAGCCCTTCGCCAAATCATATCTTTGCGGTTTTGGAGGTCTGGAACTTATTTAGATACAAAATTGAGCTGTTTGCTCTGGAATGTTTTGGACAAACAGTCATACCAATCAGGGGAGACCTTGTCTCTACTATCAATAGTAATGTAAAGTCAGTTTCTGTGGTTCATATGACTCCAAAAAATAATACGTACCAGCAGGGTTAATTTGGTTTAATTGGGGGCGTAGGGGACAGCGCGGCCCACGATTGGAGGCCTTGAGTCCTCGATGCAGCCGTCGCGGGTTCGATTCCCAGACCCGACCGACATTTGCCGCGTGTCTTCCTCCCTCTCCTTCCCCCTTTCCTGTCAGCCTACTGTCATATAAGGGACACTAGAGCCCACAAAAAGACCCCCCCCTGGTGGGGGGGGGGGGGGGAATAAAAAATTTGGTTTAATTGGAGAATTCTAATAAGTCAAGTAGTAGTTCCTTATTAAGTCTGTTTTGTGTTGTTTTCCTTTATTTTCTTTACTTTTTCCTATTTTTCATGACTTCCATATTTTATAGCCGTTATTGTTGTAAAATGTACAAACAGTCTAAAACAAAAGTAACCCAAAGCAAATTTTTAAATTCAATTTAACAAAACAATGTGATTAGTAGGCTCTTTTTTTAAAAAAACAACAAATATTTCTGTTTAAGGCAAGTGTTCCTGCTTATTAATCGAGTACAGAAATGTCCCTTATTTCTATACTTTTCTTATGTGCCCTAGTTTAATACTGGGTAAGTGTTACAAAATTACTCTTGCAATTATATTTTGAGTTTCTGCAAGAAAAACACCTTATTTAGAGAGCTGTCATAATGTTCTAACCACACTTTCCCTGAACACTTTATCACTTATCTTTTTTGGCAGTCTGCTCAAATATTTCTGTAGCGTTTTCTGTAAAACCTGCATCCTGTTTCTGCTGACTATCTTTGCATATGGACATGGTTCACTCATAATTTGTTTACTGGTCAAAACAGAGATCAGAACCAAAGGTAATAGAAATAAAGTATGATAGAAAGTAAAAAGCAAAATAGGACAATAAGGCTATGGGACAAACTGGCAGCTTATTGATATGATGTGGCGAAGGGGCAAACTGACTCAGACTGGCTTGTATGTTTATCCAAAGTAGCATTTGTATCTCATTTTTACTTGTACAGCTGATTGTTTTGAACAGTTTGACTCACTGTGATGGACAGGAGGTGAAATAAATTTTTAAAGCAATCCAGACATGTGCAATAAGAAAGATAACGACCTGCTGCATTAAATAAAATGCTCTGAAGTCCAAGTACATAAAAAAAATCATTGCTCCTTGTATGTTTGCACACGACTTTCTTAGATGCTGGCTGAAAGGTTTTGAGGAGGTGGTTGTGTAATTTTCAGTGAAAACGTCAACACTGTCATTTCATTAAGCTACTGAATTTAACTGGAATGTTGTAGACATTCAGGTCTCAACACTAAATCTCACACTCTGTTCTGTATTATTGCTACTCGTTGGCCTGGGTTTTATTGTGGTGCAGCTTCGTTTTTTCCACTGCTGCCTTTCAGCAATGAATGCTTTTGCTTTAAATGCCTGATCATGTTCATGTTTACAGTCACTCTTTGCAGTAGTGAGGTCTGTTTTGAGCTCTATAGATTTATCCTCAGATCAGATTAGTTATAGGAAAAAAAAACCCCAGCAATGGATCAGTTCAGAAAGAGAAATATCAAATGCCTTGAATTTATTTTTCTTAAACAGAGACACATTTTGTCAGATTTAAAATACATTGAGTCAAACTTAAAAAAAGAAAAGAAAAGTGCCTGTTGGCTAATTTATCTCCCATAAATAAGTGTAGGGAATATACAGATGGTGCTAGTAAACGATGGTGATAGGGTTTTAACTTTAGCTGTCACATTTCATTTACATCTAGTAAGCTTTGCAAGGCAAAACAACTGTATTTGTTTAGCTCATTTCTCATGCAAATGGAGAAAAGGCTAAATATTGTTCCTCTAAGAGATACTAAAGAGCCTCCCCAGAAGCGGTTAAATAAAAATAAAGTTGAAAACATGTTTACTGTGCTTGCTACAGGCCTGAAAATGGGATAAACCATCATTTTATTCTTTTTTTCTTCCTGCTACCTTTTGTTTGGATAAACTTCATGATGCTAGCTAAAATCGTACACTCAGTCGTTGAATTCAAGAGTACTGAATTAAGTAGTGTTTTGTTTTAATCTGAAATCATATTTTTAAAGAAAGCTGGTTTCACCTTGTATCATTTTCTTGTGAAACAATGTTTTTAACAGCATTTTCAGAAACTGTATTTGTATTTATATTTTCAACTATTTGTAGTTTGTAATGTGGACAGAATTGCTGTTACAAATTGTCAATACTGTATTTTGAGTTATCCAACTCTTTTTTTTATTATTATTTTTATCGAGTTGCATTATCTGTCTGAAAATCTGTTACAGTTTGTCTGAATAGAATACTGCCTTATATAAGAATAAACACAACAGTTTAGCTCTATTTTTGTTTTTTCTTCTTTTTTTCAGCTCACCAACAATCAGTTCACCAAGTCTGTGGTTGAAAGCGTCCCTTGACTGAGAACCATTTCAACCACACACATTCACACTGCCAGTTAAGAGAAGTTCATAGTCTCATGTTCAAACACCTAAGGGTTTGTGCAAATAGAAAGCTACCTGAACTGCAAATGGGGCTTTCTTTTAGGCATAGCTCTGAATGAGATGCCCACAAGATTATATGAATTAAAATATCATTGATTTGTTAACAGAAATGTGTAGCTTTTTCTGATTTGTTCATATTATTTCCCTATTTTATTCCTACTTGAAACAGAGTTGCTGGTGGCACTCCTGCAATTTCCATACAAGGACCCTGTTATTTTTTTTTTCCCACTAGGAAATCTTGTCAAACATTTATTTTTATTTTTTATTTTTTGCAAACAAGGGAAAGGTGTGTCAGCCTACTGTTATTGAGGTGGCCTGCAGTGCATAGGAGCATGTGAGGGAGGGGCAGCGCTGTGTTGCTCTGTGCTCCACAGCCAGGAAAAAATACTACACTGTGGCATGAATGAGTTCAACAAGTCGGTGTGTAAAAGCATATTTTACGTGAAGGTTGTTGTTTAAAACACCTGCTAAATGATGTTCCCAGTTTAAAAATGTAAAAGTTATTTTTCACATATGATTCCAACTGTTGATAGAGAGTCTTTTCAGAGTGGGCTGGTATGATGCCTTGGATAAAAATGTTATAGTTTTAGAATATTTATACTTATGTATAATGTTATGTATTTACTCTTATGTACCACACACCTGAGAAAGTCAAAACTTAGATCACTTTTGTCTACTAGTTTTGCTTGGTCTAAAATAAATCTAGACAAAATTTTGTTATCTAATTTTGGGCTGTGTGTAGCCTTGACACTAACTTGTCTGTGTGTTCCTTCAATGTTAAAATCAGGTCTACTGCTCAGTTTTGTACCACAAATCTATACCATACTCTCTGAAAGTTGAATCGATCGCTTGAAAGAGGGGAAAGTGTTACCGTTTTTCAGCCAGTTGGTCAGCAGTGTGGAGCAACAGGTTGGGAAACTAATTAGATGAAATTTGTTTCATCTAATTTCTGGTCAGTCCATCACGTTGACTCATTAGAGGGACTTTAAATCTCAATGGGAGATGCTAGGCTTCATCAGAATAAAACAAGAATAAAGAAAGAGGGGCCTGTGTGGAGTGTGCAGTATTTACATAATCTGTTTGTAAAAAAAAAAAAAAAAAAAAAGCTACTTTGCCTATCTAATCAGGTTTTATACGACTGTAGATCCACTCAAACGCAGCTTATATAGATGTAACATTTGAAATTCAGTATTTACGTTTAGAATCTACATAAATTTTAAGCGTGAGAAAAACTTTTTGAATTTGCCGCAGCTCTTATTTTCGAGGGGGTAAGTTTGTCTATAGCGCCGCACAAACCTATAAGAGGAGCGACCGTCTAAATTCAGGTGGAGAACGAAAGCAAAGTTAGCGACGCTATTTCCAGCCCGGTGCCATTTACTTGTTTCCCTCGCGTTATCTGGCAACCCCGAGCTAACTGCGACAGCGCCAATGGCAGCAAAACAGAACTGTTAGAAGCGAGGAGGATGACAGCAACAAGGTGAGAGGAGATGATGAAGAAGATGAGCGCCGTCTGAAGCCAACCATGGCAGCGAGGTATGTGCGCACTGTGAGGAGAGTCGTGATGTATTGCTGTTGCTTTGCCGTCGTCTTAATTATTAAATGAATGTCAACTTTATCTCAAGTTACGGGTAGTAATCCGGCTAAATTGTTAGCAGATGCTCAGCAGCTGATGCTAACCAGCTTTAGCATCGAGGCGTTAAAGGGAGCCTGTGATTGCCCTAAGTTGGCTAATAGAGGGGACGTTAGCTAAGCAGGGTTGCATAGCTTTGATACCGTTAACTTGAGATACCGGGGGCTGTATGACAGAATAGTAGTAACTCATGTCGACCGTTATTGGATCAATTTCTAGTCATTGCCCAACAGGTTAACTCGCATTAAGCTGGTAGATGTGTATTGCTGAAACGTTGGCTGTGTTGTCTGAGGTTAGCTCAGTGATATTAGAATGTTTGAATAGCATCGTGTGCTAACCGCAACCCGGGCCTGCGGGTGTCAAAGCGGGGATTCTTGCTTAAATTTAGGCTTTAAGGGAACGTTCTGTACGGAACTTTGAGCAGTCGTTCAAAAAGTGTCATAAATATAATTCCTCACCCGCTGTCACGTCGTTTAACTTTCCTCTATTTAGGTTGTCTACACTCATGATGTTTTTTTTTTTTCTCGTGTTGTCGTGTCAACTTGTTGGACGAATCTGTGCAGCATTATTGACCTCAATACTCGGTAAAATGATCTAGGAGAGACTTTGTCAGTGGGTTTAGTGTATGAATTAGAGGTAAAAGTTGGTCAATGTATACAGAAAACATGTTTAGGTCCATCTGTTCTTACAACTTTAGGATTTTGGATAATCTTTAAAGAAGTAGATGTCCAGTGTTTATTTTTTCAGTATTATCAGCGGGTTATGTTTGCATGATCAAGTTCATGCTAAGAAATATCCAGGGAAATCGAAACTGGTTTACTAATCAGTCTGTTTTTCCCCACTTATTCTCAGTCTACAACCAGCAGCATGCTCTCCAATGCACTGTTGTATATTTATGAAGTATGAGATGGAAAAATTGGGAACATATAAACGGAGATAATCTCATCATACCTTTTATTTTATTTTCTGTTAGAGTCAAATCTGAACCCACTATCAAAGAACCTGCTGAACATATATATATTTTATCTGTTGCAGTTGTTAGACTTAAAAAATATATATATAAAACTTCATCTGTACTTTGAAGAGCAGACCAAATATTGAGGAGGAACTGTGGAACACTTATTTTTCTATCATGTGTGTTTTCCAGACAGAACATTTAGCAAATTTCTGCTTTGTTGTGGTGTAGAGCAATGATCAAGTGTTATAGTAGTCAAATCTGGTGTAATAAACCATTGAACCATTGAAAAACACACCAAAGGTTATTCTTCTGTGGTTGCATTTTTTTTCTCTAAATAATAGCCATTGTACTTTTTTTTTCTAGGTGCTGTTTTGACTCGCTTGTAAGCAGATATTTTCCAGGTTATTTATTTGACGTGTGTGTGTGTGTATGTGTGTGGAAACGAGCAGTTGGGTCCATCAGTGTGATTTAGGGGAACAATTCTAAGGTGGCAATCAGCTGTTCTTCCTGACACAGCAGCAGAAATGTCACTGGTCCAATGAGTCAGATGATGGGAGCATAGTGCCATCATCTGATCAAAGCCAAAATGGTAATGGGATCATAATATTTCACTTGGCTGCATGCCCTGGAATAGATTTTTCTATTTTCTTTTGTTGAGGCTTACGAATGAGAAAAATCCACTATCACAAAGACCTTATAGTTATACATTTTTGTTTATTTAGTAGTGAAAAGCTGTCCTTTTTGCGTTTCAGTGAAAACATGCTTGTTATTTATTGCTGGAGCCGACATCCAGGATTGCTCGATATGTTAGAAACAGCAGGTAGATTTCCTTCCAAGTATGGGGGAAATCCTGGAACATGGTTGTGTTTATGGACTTTTAAGCAGGCAAACATCTAGCCTATTGCAATATTGACTTTTCCTCTGTGTTTATTGCCACGTCATTGTCAAGCTGTTTGTCGCTCTCTTTTATCACCCTTCACTTTGCTTACAGGCAGTTTTCTGCTCTAGGAAAGCGTTTACTCGGGACGAGTTGCATCATTTCTGCATAAAACAGCAAAAGAACCGAAAGCGAAACCGATCCGAATTGATACAGAACCAAAGTGCTGATAATACACCACTTATCTGGAAGTGACTTTTGAACATTTCTAAGTAATGATTTCAGAATCCGTCTGAGGAAAATCAATCTAGTTCATCTCTACTTGGTGCTGGTGGAAAAAAAAAAAAAAAAGAACTTCCTTGTTGTCCTGCTCCAACTTGTTGCTATGAAACATGAGATGATGCGTATGCAGAGATGGTCCAGAGGCCTTGCTGAGACGGAGACTGTGAATCTGGAGGTGGGAGGGAAAGGATTTGAAACAGCTCTGCTACTTTGAACATGCGTCGACACGGTCACAAAATGACTCAAGTGAAAGTAGGCAGTGTGAGCTGTTCCACCGTTTCTGCCACCGGTTCTCCAAGTTCCACAGCGAATGCCTCGGCCACCTTCCTTTCAGCTTCCTGTTTAGATATTCAGACCACGGCCTCGTCCTTCACCGCCATCGTAAAAGTTGCAATCAGATCCTGTAACCCCACTTAGATAGAGAAGGACATTAATTTAGTTTTTGACCCCCCCCCCCCCCCTAACACTGCTGTATGTTATTTCTTTGAGTGGATGACATTGTGACAGCACAACAAGCATTTACTGCAGTCAAAATATCTTATTTTCAGTGGTCTGAAAGATAATCAGTGTTATCAGCTTTTGTTTTTGCAAAGTTTGCCGCCTCTGGATGTTTTGCGTTTGAACTGTGGAGTAACCGAAAGCGTTCTGCATTTACTGGCTGTATAAAGAGACATGATGAGCTGTGTTTGTGTTAGTCGTGACTGGTAAAAAGGAGTTAGCTGATGACAAGGCTGTGTTGCTAGGCAACGCACATCATGGGCTGTGCCTCTTGAAGCTTGAAGCTTGCTGTACTCTGCAAGACTAGAGGAAAGTGTGTTCCAGTGTGTCTTCTTAATGAAGCACTTCCTATGAACGCTCGCTTATCAGTATCTGTCTGTTTTTGTTTTTGAAATTTTAGATGTATTGTAGCAAAACAGTGCTGCACAGTCTACAGTGCAGGCTCCGCAGCAGAACCGCACTGCTTTACCTTAAAAAGCAGCCCGCGCGCTCCCTGTGGAATTCGGCTCAGTTCCGATTGTCTGTCGGAGGGCTGGAGGCGCAGGGATACGCTGCTCAGCCCACACGATTTCAGGTTATTCTAACTAGTGCACTCACTTCATGTGTGACTGGCTCAAACATTGCTTGTGAGACCAGTAAGGCTCTTGTGCTCATGGAGAGCAGGTCTGTTCTGTGGTGCATTAGCACATTCTGTACCAGACCTGTGGGTTTTTCCATTTTAAACAGCAGTCAGCTGAAGAGACAGTAAAACTTTTCTGCTTATTGCTGGTATTATTTTATTTTCTCCAAAAGCTCAACAAGAACATGCGCAAAGAGGTTGCTGTAGTATTTTGTTGCATTTGGTGCTATATATAAATATTATTCATATTTGTGCATTAACATGTTAATGCAACAGTGGGTTTTGAAAGGATAAATGAGATCATTTTTCCATCGTTTTAATCTGACGTTAAATAAATAAATTGTCTCGATAATAAATGGGAACTCCATAAAAACACCCATATCGCCAATGTTGACCCTTTGCGTTTTGCTCTTTTACAGGATTACATAGTTCAGTTTGTCTGCTGAAAAGGGGAAGAGCATCCATTTCAACCTGCGTAACGAGTCTCAACACCAAGTATGATTCTTTGGCAGCGGCGGAGGTGAGGCAGCATGGCGCGGAAAGCTGAGGCGCCGAGACGGCCGTGATGACAGCATGGTCCATGGTGGAGAAGCTCAAAATGGAAAAACGCCCATGCAGGGAGCAGAACATTGACTCAAGGGAGGCCCAGCATGCCACGGACGAGTCCGAGGACGGAAGCAGCTCCGAGAGCGAGTCGGAGGAGCAGCAGTGGCGGCGGCAGCAGCAGCAGCCCCACAGGCCTCAGCTGGGCAACAGCAGCTGCAGGAAGAGGGAGCCCCTTGCCGTCACCAAACCCCACCGCCAGCTCTGCCGCTCTCCATGCCTCGACCGGCCCAGCTTTTCCCAAAGTAGCACCCTGCAAGACTTTCGCGACGATGACTCCGGCGGCGGCAGTGTTGGCGCCGCACCAGGCCTCAAGCCCGCCAGCGGAAGGGAGTACCAAACCAAGATGGAGTTTGCTTTGAAGCTGGGTTACTCCGGAGACCAGGTGGAGACGGTGCTCAACAAGTTGGGGGCCACGGCGCTCATCAACGACGTTCTCGCCGAGTTGGTCCGGCTTGGGAATAAAGCGGAACACGAAGCTCAACCCTGCAGTGCCACCGCCCCGTCAACGTCACGGCCCCCCTGTGTGAAAGAAACTGTCAGTCCGGAAGTTTCAGTCGAAGAAGAATCCGTGGATACGTACGATAACCTTCGACCCATCGTCATTGATGGGTCTAACGTGGCAATGAGGTAATGCAGACAATCTGACCGCCATCTATTCTTATTGATGTGATCCCACTTTATTCAGTGTTGCTGTCTTCTTCCAGCCACGGGAACAAGGAGGTTTTCTCTTGTCGCGGTATCCAGCTGGCGGTCGAGTGGTTTCGAGAGAAAGGACACAAAGACATCACTGTGTTTGTCCCCGCCTGGAGGAAGGAGCAGTCGAGACCCGATGCCCTCATCACAGGTATACAACGCTTCTGTAGGCAGCTGCTGTTCTTTCACATCACGGAAAACATCCGAATGTTAAGACCCTTTGATTAGAAGGTAAAATACAACCATTAAAACAAGTTGATGATAAACAGCACCTCACAATGCTTGAACTTCAGACTTGGTCACAGTCCAACCAAACCTCAGTGCTTTGGAAGTTTTGGACCAACAGAAAATTTTCTAAATCTTTTTGCTGTAAATACATCTGCGAGTGTTTTGAGGTGCGTCTCCAGAAGCTTCATATTTTTGCTCAGTCTTCTAAACAATAGGAAGGACATCTGTGAGGATCACATTTCCAGTTATGCCACAGAGGCTCATTTAGATTTACATTTAAACTTAAACTGGGCTTTTCTGATATAGTTGATGTAAATCACTGCATTGTCTTACTGGGATGTTAAGCCCAGCCCAGTTTAAGTCTTCTGCAGCCATGTTTTCTTCCTTTCTTTAGCGAATGTAATAATTATTGAATAGTGAATAAAAGTGAGGTTAAAAAACATTGTAAATGTGAGGTGTTTTTCTTTATTTTTCAACTTAACTGAACTTTATCTCTTAACTGCCTGCTGTGTTCCTTTGCATTCATGTTGCAGTTTGTTTATTAATGTTCTGTAACAATATTGAGGCTTTCGCTGAACAGCTGTGTTTATGGTGAGATTGCATTACCTGCATGTAAACTATTTACTAATTAGATCATTTCTGGTGGTAATTGGTTAAATTGGAAGTTATTTTGGGGCCTTAAAGGAGAGGGGCTGAATATAAATTGCCGTGGCATTTTTAATTGTAAGAAAACAATGTACAGTTTTTCGTCCGCTTCACAATTTTGTGCCTCTTTGTGTTTGTCTAGCATGTACAATTCCAATAGATAACAATCTGTCAAAATAAGGAAATATCCATGGGTACAAATACTTTTGCAAGGACGTTAGGTTTTTTTATTATTATTACTGTTAAATATTTTCAATTAATTTGTCTTTCAGATCAAGAAATCTTACGCAAACTGGAGAAAGAGAAGATCCTGGTTTTTACCCCGTCTCGAAGAGTCCAGGGCAGGAGAGTGGTGTGCTACGATGATCGCTTCATAGTGAAGCTGGCTTACGATTCTGATGGAATTATTGTGTCAAATGACAACTACAGAGACTTGCAAAACGAGAAACCAGAGTGGAAAAAATTTATAGAAGAGCGCCTCCTGATGTATTCCTTTGTCAATGACAAGTAAGAATCCATGGCAGAGTTTGGTAAAAGCAACATTAGTCTTGTTTCACTCCATGACTGAAGTAATGAATTGTGTTGAATTGGTCTTTGTTAGAAATGTATTATTTAATTTAAAAGATGTTTATATGTGTAAACGGTATTTTACTTAAATGTGGATGTGGAGCCTTTAGTTTATGAAATTAAACTCAACTTAAAGTTTAAACCGCTCAAAAAATGAAGGAGGCTCTAAAACTCTCCAATGTTGCTAAATTAAAACAATTCTGAAAAGTCTGCCATTTAAAAGACTATTTAAAAATCTGTATTCTGTATTTGTACAGATTTTTTTAAAAAAATGTAAAATATTTAAGTGACAGCAAACAAAAGCAAAATAAAAGAAATCTGTAACGGGAAAATGCATTTCCTCCATGCTGAACCGACAGCCTTAGCTTTCAGGTCACTGGATCTTTGGTTATTTGGGAATTATGATTTATTTCATGCTGTGGCAAATTTTCCCCATTGAATTAGTTGAAATGTTCCAATTAACGGTTCTCTTTGTAACAGGTTTATGCCACCTGATGATCCGTTGGGAAGACATGGGCCGAGCTTAGAAAACTTCCTCCGCAAGAGGCCTGTGGTTCCAGAACACAAAAAGCAGCCTTGCCCTTATGGTAAGTTCCTGATTAAAACCATCTCATCCTTACAAAAGCCTTAAATGTTTAAAGTTGCTGACATGGACCGTTTTTTTTTTTAAACCAGGGAAAAAGTGCACATATGGTCATAAGTGCAAATACTACCATCCGGAGCGCGTGAACCAACCACAGCGATCCGTGGCCGACGAGCTGCGAGCCTTCGCCAAACTGTCCGCGGTAAAAACAATGAGCGAAGGGGCTTTGGTTAAATGTGGTACAGGTCCAGCCGCCGTTAAGGGGGACGTTGGCTCCGAAGCGAAACGCGTGGCGCCTAAACGCCAGTCCGACCCCAGCATCCGCTCGGTGGCCTGCGAACCCGTAGAGGCGCTCTCCGTCGCCCGGAAGTCCGAGACAAATTCAGTGCCTTCCCTCGTGTCTGCTCTCAGCGTGCCCACCATGCAGCCTGCCAAGAGCCACGCAGCCGGGGCGTTAAACACCCGCTCAGCCAGCAGCCCCGTTCCAGGCTCTCTGCAGTTTGCACACAACTCCCTAGAGCACATGTCCAGCATACAGTACCCCCCCATTTTAGTCACCAACAGCCACGGCGCCTCCGTGACGTACAGCGAACAGTTCCCCAAGTACGACTCGGTCAGCGACCACGGATACTACTCGCTCCACAGCGATTTTTCCAACATGAGCATGGGCAGCATGCACAACGTGGACAGTTTCTGTAGCATGGAGCACGAGCATGTGTACCAGAGAACCCCCAGCCACTGCCCCGAGTCCTGCCTCAGCCACTCCAACAGCGACTCGTTCTCCTCCTACGGGGAGCTGTACCCGAGCTCTGTGGACAGCAGCCTGGAGGAGAGCATCAAGGGGCAGCAGCAGGCTCCAGCGCAGGCGAGGATGCAGGCCTTCTCCCACGGGTTCCGTCACGACGCGCTCACCAGAGTCCAGAGTTATGGACAGGAGGAGCCTAAGCAAGGTCCTCGCAAGCAGTCCGGGGCGCACCTCGCACCTCACATCCAGCACGCCACGGTGGGAGCCCGCTCCAGCTGTCCTGGCGACTACCCGCTCGCCCAGAACGTCCTGCCGCCATTGTCCTCGCAGCCAACGCGGTCTCTAGGCATGACGCGCATGGACAGCATATCGGACTCTCGGCTGTACGACAGCAACCCGATGAGGCAGAGGCGGCCGCCGCTGTGCCGCGAGCAGCACGCGAGCTGGGACCCGCTGCCCTGCGGCAGCGAGTCCTACGGATATCACTCGTATCCGCTCAGTAACAGCCTGATGCCGTGTTGCGAGCGGGTGATGGTCCGCAGCATGCCAGACAAAATGGAGCAAATCTGGAACTCGCCGTGGGAGAACCCGTCCGCGGCCGAGCACCAAGAGCGGTACGTCATTCCAGATCACCAGTACCAAACATACAGGAACCTCTGCAACATCTTCCCCGCGTACATCGTCCACTCGGTCATGGAGAAGAACCCTCATTTAACAGATCCACAGCAGCTCGCAGCTGTGATCGTCACGAAACTGAGGTCATGCCACTGAGCAGCTTATAGAGTGAAAAACAAATGAGGAATTTGATCAGAGATTAGGCATTTATTCGCTGTGGCTGCATGTGCAGCTCTCAGGAGCTTCTTATTCCGTCCTGTATTGTTGGAAATTGTGTGGATCAGATTATAGGTCTACAAAAAATGGCATATATCGGGGGGAAAAAAACAAAAAACAAACTCTTGGTAGAAGATGTTTTTTATCTGAAGTTTAGTGTAGCTGAAATGAAAAGTGGAACTCTTTTAAAGGAACTCATTCATAACACGTTCACACCGCCTGAGCAGGAGCAGCAAAGCTACATTTGGGCACTGTCACTTTATTTTAGAAAATATCTGCTGGAGTGTTAATATGTTTAATAAGTATTAAATTTTTTTTTAAGCATTCACATAGTATTTCTGATATGTTTGAATGTACTCATTAAAACAGACTCGGTAGCTATAAATGCCTTAACCGTTGTCAAATTACACTCAGAAACTTCAGTGTGTTTATTGAAAAGTTATGCGATATGCAAAAGGTCTTCAGCCTTTTTTAATCTAATAACCCTAAATAAAAATCCAGTGCAACCTGTTGCCTTCAGAAGTGTCAAAAAGGTCTAAAAGCATTCCCCTGAACACACCATCTCCATAGTGACAGCATCATTTTCTTCAGAGGGAGAAGGGAAGGTGGATGGATCTTACAATGGCGCAGTCCTTCAAGAAAATTGGTTAGAAGCTGTAAAAACTTAATACTTGGATAGAGGTACACTTTCCAGGACAACAATCTAAACATCCAGCCAAAACTAAAATGGTAGGATTTCTATCAAAGCATATTCTTGTGTTAGAAGAGGGCCGATCAAAGTCCAGATCTGATCTCCATTAAAAATGTGTGTCATAACTTTCTGTTCATATGCCCTACATGTGATCTGAACAAGCTTGAGATAGTTTAATAAGAATAAGCTCAATTTTAACACCTAAGGTGTTAAAGGTGTACCTCAAAGAGACTTATCGCTATAATTCCAGTAAAAGAAAAATGCTTCTGTTCACTAAGGGGGCTGAATAAGTATGCACACCACAGTATTCACAACTTGAAAACATTCCTTTCCTTTCTATTCATCAGTGTGACCAAGCATTGCAGAAACATCCGTACGTATCAAGGCGCTTCTATATTGAAGAGGCTTATTGTGTGTGCAAAAAAACACAAAAAAAACAAAAACATTTTTCGGAGTATTAAACTCCATCTAATAGTTAGGTTTAATAATTGAAATCCTCACGCTCTATATTATTACTTAATATTATAATTTTAAGAAATTAGCTTGCTAGTTTAACCCTAAACACGTGGTAACAATTTGCTCGGTAACAAATCTCGTCAAGGAGACGTCTGTGTTTGTCCAGATGAAGCTTTCCTGAAGACGCTGCTCAGGCCCTGTGAACGCGTTTTGCTTCTGGTGGAGTGGAACTATAAATAGTCTTGCTTTGCAATGCCTCTGCTGTACATAGTACTTGTGATATATAAATATATATATATACATATATTTTTGTGCATTTATTTTCAAATGAAGTAAGAGGGAGGTAGGTATATACCTCTCAGCATGACCTATGACTTTATGGCCTTATATCTGAATGACCTCACGCTTTAGTCATTGTCTGATTGGTTCACGCGGACGTTGTCATTAAAGCGTCCTAATTTTCAAACGTAAAGCACTATCACAATATCTAAAGAGATATATTTTCTCAAAAAAGCTACTATTTTGGTAGGATTTGACTGTGCACAAAGCAAGCCAAACAGAGATTTGACTTGTAGATGCGTGCACATATTTATGTACATATGATCTCACGAAAGCCATTATTTTAAAGTTATTTATCAGCTGCTAAGACATGCCAAAAAAAAAAAGAAACACCACCAGAATTTCTATAGTGTTACGAACTAGCATTATTGTAATTTGTTTTTTGGGGTCAATTGGAGTATAATCAAAAATAGTTCTGTATTGAGGATTTCAAAGTTCCTTTCCTGACCTTATTATATGCAGCATTCAGGATTTGACTAGGAACATATCTGTCGAATCTCTTCTGCTGGTTGTTTTCAGTGTAAAGGTCATCACTAAATGTTTGTTCAAAGCAGTAGTTCTGTCAACGTCAAGTTTTCTGTGAAGCCGTTGGGTTTTCAGGAGCAGGTTAATGAAGTTTCACTAAGTTACACTCACTCGGTTGTTCTAAGTAGGGAAGGAGCCAGCGTGAGAAATGCAGAGAGACTCCGGTTTCACCACAAATACATAGAACATGCCATAGAATTTAAATAACTCTATTTCCTGATTTAATTGGGCAACACACTCTTTTAGTTTTCACACCATGATAGAAAACACTTTCAAACAGGCAAATTTGTCTTTGTTGTAAGCCAAGGAAAATCAAGTAGCCTTCTTTCAGCCAGCTGACAAGCAGAGTGTGACGGCAAGTGAAGAGGGTTCCTATTTTCCAGGTCTGGATTAGTATAGGAAAAAATACAAAAAAAAACAGGAAAAATTATTTTTATTTCCATATTCTATTTATCTATCTCATTTTAAATATTGTTTGCTCCCTTCTGATCCTTCTGTGTGTCTGTTCTTCCTTTTTTTTCCATTTTTCTTTCCTCCCTTTCTTATCCTTTTTCTCTTTTTTTTCCCTCTCCACCAGTAGTTCCTTACTCTACATTCCTTCTTTCGATCCTTTCTTGTTTCCTTTATTTCTTTCTTTGCATGTACTCTTTCTTTTCTCCTTCCTTTCTTCTTTTTTTTCCTCCATTCCTCTCCCTGCCTTCCTTTTTTTTTTTCAGTTTCCACCTTTAAAGCCTGCCCGACTGTAGAAATAAATGCCCGAGTGAACTTTTGTCTTTTTCATTGTAAACTGTAAGCACAGTTTGACAGAAGATTTCAGTGGTTATGAAACCGCAACAGTTTTTAAACCTCGGTGTCGCTTGAGGTAATGGGACGGTGTGTCTCTGATGAAGACTGGGCTCAAAAAAAAGTATCCAGTGGAACGTAAAGCGTTCACAGTGGAAAACTTATGTATCCGCAGTTTATAGGGGCGGCCAATCACTCACACTCTAACAGTAAACGCTCCTGAGGATTTGCAGATGACTTGTAACGTTTTCCCTCCTAGACGTGGTGGAGTTTACGTTTTAGAAGCAGACAACACTGTCTAGTTTCAGTAGGTATCAATTTTTAGATAGGATAAAAACGTGGCTAATTGTATGCAAACTGATGTAAGTGAAGAATCTATGCTTTGTGAAAACCAATATAATGTAGTTTATTATGGTATATGTAATGAATTCACGCCTTAAGCTCATCTTTTCACCAACCTGGCTTCCTATGTGCATGTCAGTGTGGTCAGTCTTTGAGAAGGGAGTTTTCCTACTAGCTGCGGTAAACGGCGTCCTCCACATTTGTTGGATAACCCCTTAAACAATATTAGTATTTTTGCGGTAACAGAATCTCAGACTTAAAATGTTGCTAGAGTTCTCCAATAGGGAGCTTTTGAGCTTCTTACTTTTTACTATTTGTGACTTGGATGCTCATCCATCCAACACATCCAGTTTTACATTTTAGTTGTTCCTCTGAAAAGTTTGATAATCCAGAAAAAGCTGCTACTTTGTGGCTCATCTTTTTAAAGTAGACTTTAAACATTAGATTTTTTTTTATTTCTTTTTTAAATCAGCTAAGGTAGCTGTTTTGGTGGAATGACGTGTGCTCTTGTCTTTCCAATTTTGATGAATGGCATGTCACATTTTTTACCCCAGTGGGGCACAGATAGATAGTGCTTTAAATACATTTTTGGATTAAAGCGTTTTTTTTTTTTTAGTTTGAGATCATTTTACTGCTATAAAATATGAATTAATTTTAGGGGAGAGGGTTGCTGGAAATGCAGCAGATGTTTGTTAAAACCTGCCACAGTGAAGCAGTGTCAGCCATCACAGTTTAACGTTTGCATCGGATTTTATATTTATCTGACGTTACCTTTGCCAGATGTAAGAAAATAAAAGGTCTGGCAGTAAAGGCTGCAATTGTTGTCACATCTTATAGATTATTTCTTCCGAACTGTAAGCAAAAGGGTTTTCTGATAAGCCAATAAAGCAAATTTAGAGGCAGAACTTTCTGTAGGGCTTTTAGTGGAAGGCTTGACTGCTGGAATACACACATGTACAATAAGACATTTCACATGCATACATGCAGCCAGAGTAGAAGTAGTATGGAAGGCTGTGCTTTGCAGCACATTGCTCTCAGGATGCTTTCAGATTTTCCATTTAAAGTCTTATTTATGCCACAAACCATTGGTTACTGTCCACAGTGTGTTCTGATCTAGCAGTGGTTTATTTTGTGAAAACTCCTACATGTAATATGTAGTAAAAACCCAAAAGTTAGCTATGTACAGTTCAATATAGCAATGGCATTGCAAAACTTTGTACTTTTCTGTATATTCTCTTTATGCACCTTAAGATCCTGAACAGCGAGCTATAAGTGGAGCTTTCACGCTGTGCAACTTCAGTGGGATTATTTAGTTGTTTGTGTGAGCCAGAAACACAAAAGGTGAAGTAAAGTGGCGAGGTTTGGACCAGAAATCTTGTCAGCGATTCAGCAGGTTCCAATCTTCTTATTTTAATGAGCACCTGCCTCCCCTGTGCTGCCCCCTTCTGGACAAAGCGTGAAACGGGCAGCTACAGAAGTCGGGGAAGTTGCACCGTGAAAGCCAAACCGCATAGCAGGGCCACACTTTGCCTGCTTTTAAAGGGAAATACCACTCATTTTTCTGGATTCAAGAAGGTCATATATTATTGCCATGTTCTTTAATATGAGAAACTGTGGTGGGTGGGGGAGGTTCTTAAAATCCCCAATCAGTAAGAAAAGCAGCATCAGCTTGTGGTGGTATTACTCGTTAGCAGCGCTAACTGTGTGAGCCTCTCGGTGTTGCTTTAAAAATATGGATTTATTTTTAGTGTTTTGGGCACAACCGTGGTATATGAGCAGACGTGACGCATAAAGAGAAAAATAAACAAAAACCTGTTGAATGTGTTCAGCCCAAACGACGTTTTTGGGCTTTGCTGACTTTGTTTTTTTCATGAAAAAAGACGAGGCCACTTGAGGCCGCCTGTCTGTTCATGAGAAGGTGAAACAAACTGCCTAAATGTTTCTACATGTGAAACAATCAGATTGCAAGGCTGCTGTCAAGGTTGTTTCTGGCATTTGGCTAAAAGTTTGCGTGCCATCCTTTTCCCCTGGAGATTACTGGATTATCTGGAAAAAGTGAATCTGAAACCCAGGAAACGTATATTAAACTGAAGATAAAAAGAAAAATAATGCTTATAATGTCTAATTTGAAAACTGGAACAGTCTTTTGCCCAGATGAACTCGGAGTTATTACCAAACGTGTGTTAAGGTGAGCTTAGTGATATTAGACACAAAAAATGTACTTTATTGTAAAACGTCTGGTATATTGAGCATGCACGAAGAGATAACACATCCCTTGCAAGTAAAAGTTTTGTTAAGTCAACTTTAGTTGTGCATGTGGATAATTCAAATGATCAAATTCTATGTGAAAAAGTTCCTTTTTTCTTTTTTAAAGTGATTTTTCACCACTTACTTTGCACTTTGCAATTTAAAACCCTGAGCTAAATTACTTTATTTTTGTCTTTAGTGAAGAAAAAAATCCAGACATATAGATAAGATTTTTTTTTTAAATTTCCAAAAGTAATATTTGTGTTGAGATAATGGCAATTCTGTCATTGTGTTCAAAGAGTCTGGACTTTGTTTTACTAGTACTAGATTAGACTCAATAGGTCAGACCTAGGAAAAAAAACAGAAATGTGCTCATCATGACTGTGTTACTTCACCGTTTGTGCAAGAATAACATACATTAGAACTAGTGAATTTTTTTATTTTTTTTTTGAAGTACTATAAAAACTACTGGAAGTCTGGAAATTTGAGCCAAAAGTACCACTTTTGCCATGAGAATATCCATAGGCGGATTCCAGAGGTTTCTGGGCATCGGACTGCTCCCACAGCTGAAGTAAACCTCTCACTGTTGTTGGAAAAATACATCCCGATGCAGAGGTTCGAACTCTAAGGCACCGTTGGTGACGTTGCGCCCCCTTCCTTCCGGTTTCAATGTGCCGCAAACAGCTAAGCCACAAATGTCTAGAATTGACTTTTGCTTGTTGATACAAATTGTATCTATACCTTGAATGTATTAAAATATGAAATGTATAATATGAATATAGTTTTATTTAATTGAATGGGAGAGGGTGTAATAATGCCATAATGTTTGTGACACTATGTGTCACTGGGAGTAGCCCACTGGTATGTACTAAATCTTACTGGGTACAGTAGTTACTTTGCAGGGACGTTTATGTGCCACTTAAAAGTGCACAGATTCCCTGTGTACAGCAGTAAGCATCATGTCCTCTCTGTAGATAGTTACACGTGTGTGTGTGTGTATATATATATATACATATATATATATATATATATAGAAATGTAACACCTGGGTTATTCATATACTTCTTAAGATAATTTGTGCGTTGCAGCCCATGCATCTTCTTCTTCTGAATGAACGTTTTAATGGCAATTTTAAGTATTTTTGGATATATTTTGCCTAATGAAACATGCCAAAGTTATTCCTGGGTGGCTTCGTCAAACATAGTTTCAAATGGTTTTTGGCGCACAGGCTGTCGATGATCAACTTGTGTGCTTTCATGGACACAGGACGGTGAATCCACACAGGAAGTTAGGAGTAGCCCAACGACAAACACAAATCTGGATTTAGCCTAGTGGTCGAAGGACTAATTCAGAACTTTCCAGGTCCTACCAAGATTTGTGTTTAATGTTCGTTACTCCGACGCTCTTAGGTTTGTGTTTATTGAAATGTTTGACAGTTGATTTAATGAGCAACCCTTAATGTTCACAAAGCACAGGCGTGTTGAGTCGTGATTTGTTTGACTATTTAATTATTCACAGTGTAATTTAGTAATTTCTGCATCCGAGGCTGGGTTTATCGAGGACTTTAAGGATGATATTGTCAGTTTCATTAAGTTCCGATTGAGCTGTTGTGGGAACAGAGCGAAACCAAAGTGACTCCAGATGCGACGACATATCTGTTGAAAACTGGTTCAAAAGTGTTGTGCAATTTCGCGCGACCGTTCGGAATTACTGGTGTGCAAAATGCCACGGCGAGGCGTACACACACACACACACACACACACACACACACCTAACTCGACTGTACATAAACAGAATTCAGTGTAATACTCAGGTTTAGTCACACAAACTTTATAAATCACAGACTTTGTTGTTTTCTGATTTGGAGAAATGCAGTGGTCACCTCCGTGGAGTAAATGTAGGTCTCTTGTTTGAGTAGACAATGTGTCTACGGTGTAAAAAAAATTAAAATGACACAAAAAAAAAAAAGGGAAATGTACAGCAAGTTTTCGTGTTGTGATGATCAGCAGTATTGTAATCCACACTGACTGGAATAAGCATTGATTTTATAGATCAAAATGAACAAAAATACTAGAGTTTTTGAGTCTGTGGGCTCAAACAAAATGTAAGTCTTAATGACAAACTGTGTTTCTCCATGAATAAAGCAAACCTCTGTTCAAACATTGTTTGGTCTTCTTTTTTTTTTTTACTTTTGACTAAAAGCAGAATATTAAAGATGAAGTAATAGGTGAAGTCACATCCATCTATATTTAGTTCATACATTAATGCTTGGTTGTCATTAATTTGGGACTTTTGAAGAGCGATTTGTAGGGCTGTGACTATTATTACAGCAATCCATTATTCTGGTGACTTATCAATTAATCGGATAGAATAATTGAAATTTTTTTTCTCATCTAGCCACTTTATTCAAAACACAAATACATGAAAAATAAAAAAAAGAAAAGTTTTTTTAATAAGATAAAAAAAAATATATAGCCTAAAATGGAAGAATGTTGAAAAAATACTTCTAAAATCAATATGTGAAGAGGTCTGGCCTTTTTCTTTGACTCATCATCAATGCCATTTAGAGCTGGTCTGTTGATTGATTGATTGATTGACTAATTCATATCAAAAGGTGCTTAGTAGGAGATTTATTTTACAGAATTTGAGCAAGGTGAAGATAGAAATTACGCCACTTGAGGAGTTCTGGGTACAACATACTTACAGAAATGCTTCTTTATGTTAAATGTAAAATGTATATGTTTTTATGCAGTTTTAGCTTAATAGCTGCTCTGACTGTATTGTTCTTTCCAACAAATTACATTTTATTGAGTCATTAGTGATTAATCTGTTCTTAAATTGGTTGATGATTATTTCAATAATTAATTATTCAGATTAATCGTTTTGGACCTACTGATTTCTTTTTCAAGTGAAGGAACACAAGTTTACAATTTCTATTCATCTTCTCCATACATGATTAAATGTATAAATATAGACTAAGATACATGCATAAACCTGCACTAATTTTGGATAAAGACTGCATAAAAAAACAACAACAAAGGTTTTGGCATAATTCTGGCTGGATATTTTTCCACATACTTTCAATTGGTTTGCTGCGTTTCAATACCAAAATCAACTTCAATATTTTTCGAAGAATTGTCCTGCTCAGATACCAAATACTGTCCAAGTTTCAGGCGTCAAACCGCTGATAATGAGTTATGATTGTGAACAATTTTGGTTACACTTCCTACTTTTTATTTTGTTTTGGCCCATCGTCAAAAAATACGTTGAGAATTTTTGTTGAATGTGATGGAACTGATGCGCCATCTGCTGGTGGATAGCTGTAATAGCAGCACCAGGATTTCACTTCAATAAAAGAAAATCTTACACAGACATTTATGTTTATGTCATCTTACATTTACGCTTTATTTAAGAAAATCAGGGTGTCCGCACATCCTTAAAATGTCTTGAATTCTGAAATCAAGGCATTAAAATGTCAAATTAATTTTAAAAAATGTAAGTTGGCCTTAAATTTTGTCATGGAAGGACTATTTCATCTCATATATTTGATGTAGATTTTATTTTTACTTTTTTACCTCAAAGAGCTTTTCATCAGGCAACAGCATCATTACATTTTTCTGTCTCAAGACGGTTCAGGCTACCGCTAACTAGCTAGCTTCTAGCTTTTTTCCATCTATGTGCAAATTTATTACCAGTTGACTGGACTACATTTGTCAAACACCCATCTTAATTCATAATGGCCTTAATAGTCTTAAATTTGAGTTGGTGAAACCTGCAAAAACCACGGATGTAATGCAAATATTGTGCAAAGTGTGAGTTTTGTACTGAAGAAGATTCAGGGCCACTGGGGGAAAAAAAAGAAATAATTCTGACTTTTTTCCCAGAATTCTGGGTAAAAAGTCAGAATTCGTTTTTATTTTTTCAGTGGCCCTAACCCTGTTCCGTAGTTTTCTATGGGTGATTTCTACCAAAGAACAAAATAAAAAAAATTTTTTCATTTCTTGTGGTGTGCACATGCATGATCTATAACTTAAAAGAAAAAGACAAAGAGCTGCTCTCATGTACTGTCTCCAGATAAGAGCTTCCTCGGGTAAAAGGATGATTAGACATTTTCAGCAATGTCCGTCTCCCTTCAAGGGGACACGCAGTAACGTTGGCCTCGACCTTGACCGTGGAAAGTGCACATTATCTTGATGATGATGTGAGAGCAGCAGGGTTTTTATTCACGTGAACTGAGACGGTGGGAGGTCATCTTGCCCTGGGAGAGGAAGCATGAGTCAACACTAGGAGACAGTGGCGCCTCAGTGCTGCACACCAGTCAGTCTGCAGAGACTCATTCTTGTAGCCACTGGTGTTTTCCACAGGAGTGCCGGTATTGTTTCTGTTCGGTGGGGTTCTGCATGCACCACGTACGCACAGAGAAAGTGGGTTTTGATGAGTCATTCAGAGAAAGTCTCAGTTGGCCTGCAGTTTCTGTCTCCCGTGATTGTGAGAACCCGAGGGGGACGAGGCATTTGAGTCCTGCTGATCCAGCTGCAGTTCAGTTAATACATTCTGACATTTCTGGGGTTGCCTTTTACAGTCTGTCCTCACTGTACTGGAAGATTTTACATTTAACTGGTATATAATTAACTGCAAACATGCACACTTCAACCAGGGTAAGAGTCAACAGGCAACTCAGTATGTATGTGTTCAGTGTCAGAGACTTCAGGCAGACAAATTGGACAGAGAACGTAGAATGTTATGTGATCAACACGTAAAATTTGAACAAGAATTAACACCTTTACTTTTACTGCTAATCACTTCATTTTGGATTCTCTTTCTTTTTTTTTTTGCATTTTATAAGACTGAAAAAAGTGCAGAGAATGATGGATTTTTAGCTATTCCTCCCCGCTCAGTCTCTAAAGTTCTGTATTTTCTCTTCTTTCCAGTTGAACCCCACATGTTTTCAGAAGGATTTTAGTTTTGGAACTGAGAGACTCATGGAAGAAGATTGATGTTATGTCTGGTGAACATAAATTATTATGAATTGCGAATTATTTCAATTTGTAAAGCTAAACAATTTAGGTTGCCTGGCATGCTCACACGGTTTTATGATGCCATGTATTTTCACCTGGTTTCCAGATCCGTCACCACACCTAAACATTCGTATGTGGTGCTTTTTCACATGTTCACCCTTTACTCTATCTGCAACAAACCCACTTGAAGTGACAAAAAAATTACCATCTGACTCTATGTAACCAAAGCTATGGTTTCAGGTAAAATCCCGGTAGATTTTTGGAGGCTCCTCTTGAATCATGTCCTGGATCATCAGCATTTAACCAAAAGTGACAGCAGCTTTGACATCAAAAAAGATGAAACCTTAAACTGTCCAGGGCGTGGCTAGCTCGCATCCAATTGCAGCTGTGCAGCTTTTTCCTGTGCATCATCTGCAGGCTCAGGCTGCTGAGTAGGTCTGATCGCCCGGTAGACACTCAGATTCAGAGATTTTTTTTCTCCAAGAGGAGAAATAAGCCTGTTATTAAATGTCACTGTACATTTTTCAAACAATGATCGATGTCCGCAAAAAATGTATCAGGTAATAATGCCCAGAAATAAATGATTAAAATAGTGATCAAAATCCTAAACCGGAGAAGCCTAAAGAACTTACCACAAATACATCTGATAGCATTATTATTATTTTTTTATTATTATTATTATTATTATTATTATTATTATTATTATTATTATTATTATTATTATTATTATTATTATTATTATTAAAGTACAATATTTTAGAGTTTAGCCAAACTATCTGATTAAAACTGAACAAATGTAAGTTGGAAATTCACACTAAAAGAACCTCCAAAGCTGAAGAACCAACATGTGCTGATAGGTGGCGGTAAAATTCAAAATTCACCCTCAGTCATTATTTTTTCCAGCAATGACAATGCTAAAAGAAGGCAATGCTAATGTAAAAATAACTCTTGAAAAGGTCTAAATTAGTTCCTGAGGCAGAAAGTGAGAGTGGGGAAGATGTCTCATTAGGTTACAAAATAGGCGTGAAGATAGAAAACAAAGAACCTGGAATGAACTAAGTCAAAGGTCAAAGAAGATGAGACAAAAATGCAATGTTATATATTTTTAGTTTTAAAAACGTAATCAGAAAATTAAAAGAAATAAATGTCCAAAGTGGTTTTCCTCTTATTCCATATTTTTCCAGTTTTTTTCCTTTTTTTTTTTTTTCCACTTCAACAACAAATTATTAAAGAAATCTTATGATAATCTATGTCTTGTGTTTGGAAATGTTTCTTATATGAATCCTAGAAATAAGAATCCAGTAATCTCAGCAGAAAACAATATTTAGAAGTGACATGTTTTGACCAAGGATTATAATTTCTCATGTTTCATAAGAATCAATTGGCCCAAGCTGGAGCCAGAATTACAGTCAACGGATATCCAATCAAATAAAAAAATCTGTTTATAATGATGCACAATTAGGCAAATTAGATTTTACAAGTACTTGTAAATCTCAATTGCTTGAGATTCATAATTCATCAAAAACGTTTTCCTATAAAGAAAACAATGTTCTGATGTTTATGTGCCTTGGGTTAAAAATCAAATACCAACACACGGATAGAACTTGGAGACTTTGGCAATGTTAAACTGTGTTAATGTATCAAAAATTTTATCAGTCTTATATTTTAATCAGCTTCTAAAAATATCTCTCACATCTCTTAGAAAATAATCTGGAGGAGTCTTCCTTATCAGGGAGCTCTCATATCATAACTTCAGCAGGGACTGATGGATGAAAAATAGGATTTTAGTAATGACCAAATTACACATAATCAGCGATTATTTATCGTCAATCACTCTGTCTAATCTCTAATGTCTAATTAAAGGAACAAAAACACTATAATGAAATAAGCAGGACTGAACCCAGCAATTTCTAAAAGAGATATTTATGAAATTATCAAGAGTTTCCAATAAACAAATTTCATTTGATTTTGTGTTCAAAACAGATTTCTTGAGCTTCTCTCTATAATTTGCCGGAGTTCTTCTGGCCCATGCTTCCTAAACGTGGAACCTTCAGGTATCTGGAACTTGTGTCAAAGAATGAAGAAGACTTGTGGAGGTCAATAATTCACTTCCTGATATTGTGACTAATTTCTTGTTATGATAGCAAACAGTGTGTTTTAGGTGTCAGAATAATAAAATAGAAACTAAACACGCACACACACGCACACAAAATAAATAAATCAGATGACATTTTTCCTACTTCAGGACAAAATTACCAACCACAATTATTTCTATTAATTTCAGGACAATTGAACTTTTTCTTCACTCATTTCTTAGAAGTTACAACTTTATCTACACAATAAGCTTCCAATAGAATATCTTTAGTTTGATTAAATGTCAGTCAGTAAAAGCTTAAAAAAGCCTGCGTTGAGAACACCAGAAAATCAGAGCCGGGTTCAGCTCCCCCTTTGTTTTAGATCATAGCACCGCTCCTGCATTATTAACAGTAGCCCGGATGTCTGCATCCCCGTAATTTCCCCAGAGTCCTAACTGATGCAATATTTGAGCAATAGAGATCACGTCTGCTAAAATAACTCTTTTTCCCCTCTTTTTTTTTTTTTTTTTTTTTTTTTTAATCTAGAACCGGTGTACAGTCATGATGATGCGGCTGCCGCAGGCGGAGTCAGTTGCTGGCCTGAGCCCTGTCTCTGAGCCTCTGTCTGGCTGGCTGCTGTCCTGTCATCGCTCTGGGTGTGGTTTTTTTTTTTTTTTTTTTTTGCAGCAGGGGTACCGTTAGCAGGAAATCAAGCTCCCACTCTGCTATACTTTAAGGCGAAACAAAGAGAAACCCTCCCTGGAGCGCAGCTTTGAAAATAAAAAAAAGAAGCTTTGTGTAGTGTAGCGAAAAGTATCATCGACCCGGGAGGGCGTTTACTTGGTGCCGTGTTCTGATGAGAAAAAGTTTTCCCAACTAGTCAGCTGATTTAACAAGTTTAAGGAAAATCTGTGCAGAAGGCTAAAAAGACGGGAAAGATGCCGAAAACGGTAAGAGCGAACGCTGCAAGAATTGTGGTAATATTTTAATTTCACAAATTTCTCTTTTGTCATTTCCCAATACAATAAGAGGAACCGCTTTATCCTGCTAATCCGCGGTCATACAGAAGTGAGTTAGTGAGAAGTTAGAGGCGTTTTATAGCATCCTTTGAAACTCAGCGGAGGGTCGCTGCTTGTCTTTCCGTTAAGTGTGTGCGCTTGCGCGCTGCCGCCTCTCGGCTCACTAAAATTAGCGCCTTTAAATCAAACCCCTCAGCCCGCCGTTTGCTCTTCAAACTTCACTTAAACGCCTCAATGTAAGCTCATCTCCGCTCACGCAGACCGAGATATTCCGCTCTCTTTTCTGGGGAGTTTTCGGCGGAAGTGTGGCCTGCTGCTTTAGCGAGCCGAGCCGACCTGAGCTAGCCTTTCTTTTTCCAAGGCCTCTTTATTTAGGCTGCTCCAACAAGGAGGGATTTGAACTGTCACTCTGGCCAGTTGTGCTGCCCAAAATCCGGGGGCGACTAAAAGGGAAGATTACCTATGTGTAGCGTTGGGAAACCATACATTTAGGGCTGTGAATGATGAGCTGAGAATGAAGAACCTAAGCCCTGGAAATCTGTGTTGGTGCTGGTCATGTTGTGGACAAAGAAAGGCAAGGGGGGAACACAATGACAATGCCTCTTTATCACTGGGGGACACAGTTGATTGTGGCTTCTAATTTACCATTCATTTCAACTGTTGGACTTGACTCAGTAAAAAAAAAAACAACCTTTAATTAAAATTAAAGAGAATGAAAGGAAGTCATTGGAGTAAAATATTCAAATTCACAGTCAGTTTTAAGGGAGAACTCAACTGATAGCAGAAAGCATGACCAATGAGATGAAGATGATCGGCCCATGGGGCCATTGAGACTTCCAGTTCATTGTCCATGATTATAAGTTTTATTATATGTTACAGAGTTTGAATTTGGCATGGGTTGGTCTCATGAATCCAATAACCAAAGTTACACTTCCGAAACCATTCCTGCAATTTAACTTGCTTCTGCACACTTCTGGTCAGGTGGCTGAAAGAAGGTTTAGACACTTTTCATTGGCTGGTTATCGGAATCATAATATATCAACAGTTCAAAAGGTAGCAAAGCATGTGCTGCCCTCTCTCCCATGTTGCTGTGCACTGCCATTTAGCTTGCTAAAAGAAGGCTGCCGCACTTTCCTCTTGCTTACAAGAAATGCAAATTTGGTTATTTTAAGAGCATTAGCAGTCAGAAGAAAACAGATAGTCATGGTGAGGAATCTAAATGATTGCCATCAAGTTGACAAGCTACAAGTGTTCTAGGTGACTGCAGGCTACCAGAGCAGTTGTTATATTTCTGTTACTCAACACAAACATGAAAAAGATTTAATATTCTGAGCAATATGAATAGTATAATATAAAAATATTCATCATAATAGATACTCTGTTATGGTATTCTAGTGGCAACTAGCTCACCTTTATACATTTTTGTTTAAAATCTTTTCAGTGAATACTTTGATGCAGTGAAGCCTTGCCAGTCTTACTCCAGGGTATTATACCGTGAGAATCTCTTTCTGGCCTGTGTTTAGTTGTAAATGTTTGGGTCTACAAGAATAAGCCTGAGTTTAAAAACCCCCAAAAACAAACAAAAAAAAAACATGGCATCTCAGAGTTAAAACAAACGTTTTACATGATTTAACTTACTTTATTTTAAACATAAAAGCCTTTTTCCTATCGCTGCTTGTATATTACATTAGTTTATGCATTCATATTAATGACATTTCCTGTTCTTTACGCCCAAAGACTAAAGCACAGATATAAAATAGACCTGTTAAAGCTAGCTAGCTAGCTAGCTCCACTTAGAGTCGCACCAGTGGAATAAGGTGATATTAGTAGGTTAATTTTCCTCTGTAGCTACCCTACAGCCTGCTGCTCAACAGGCATACCATTCATTCCTTACTTATGTATTAGTCCTGTTTCAGTCGTTTGGCCGACAGTGAGCAGCAACAGGTAGAGGATGAGAAAACTCGAATCACCGCTGCACTTCCTGTATCATCTCATTACAATGACTTTAAATCACATGAACGCTTCAACGGAAAATTTAGGCATTGTTGAAACATAACAGTTAACGCCTCAGTTTCCTCATTATTCGTAACAGACTCGCATGTAAAGCCAGTGCTTTCAGAAGCTTTAACTGCTGCATTTCTCATTCGATTTCATTAAAAAAAGGAAAACGTGAAAAAACTTCCAAACAGGTTTCCAGTACAAATGGCTCTAACTCGTATACCTGCTCTCTTCCTGTAGCATTGTTTCTGCCAGAACTTCCTGTGCATTTTTTGCCCCCCTCATTTGTCACCCAGAATAAAATGTGAGGCGTTGTTGGCTCTGACATCAGTTTTGCACAGTTATTTTTAACCACCGGTGCCTAAGCTGTAAAAGCGGATACCTGGGAGTTTTGATGCTGATGATATTTATCAGCAGTTAAAATAAAGCTGTTTTAAAACGGAATATTTTCACAGTCATTTTGTGAGCCGTTTCACCCCGCAAAGCAGAGAAGCACTAACCCTATTTGCACGTGTTTAGTTACTTCCTGACAGCGGTTTTAACCCTTTATACCTAGAGTTTATATTTAGCTACAATAGCCGCTATTGGGCAGTTTATGTGCGGTAGTCCATGAGCACAGAACAAGTGCAGCTGTGATGCAGAATGTGCAGGGTGTATGCAATAAAGCGGCAGAAAGGGGAAACTAGAGCAGGACAGAATGGATGTTAAAGAGGAAGCAGCAGGATTTTCCTAAATTTAAAGAGTTGTGTGGGTTTGTGATTTAATTAACACTAAAAGTTAGGCGGATGTGAAGGGGCGGGGGGTTGAGTTTCATTTCTGCAGATCCATGAAGGGGGATTTAGCTCCAGCTTCGATCAGCTTTTTGTGACACTCAGTGAAACTGGCATGTAAATATTAGGCTGACGAGGTGAATAAAGAACAGGAAGTTAGATGCACATGTTCAGTAGATGTCTTTAGCTAGTGAAAGTTAAGTTCCCACTAAAAATAAACAGGTTAATCCCAGTTGAGGTTTTTTTTTTTTTTTAAACAGAGTTTAAGTAACTCTAGAAATCAAGATGTTTCACTAAAACACTCATTTTTGAAAAAGTCTGTCTTTGCTGGAGTGCTTGTGGCAGTGCTTCAATTTACCAAGGAAGTGATGTTGTGACTCAAGGTTTCTGCACTTACATCAGTTCCTTTCTGGTAATTTCCTCGCCTGTAGCCTTATATGGACTTTCACATCACGGTCTGGCTGTTCTCCACCCTGCTTCCCCCCGCGTGGTCCTCAGATGCCAAGCCCCACTTCAGAATGTATGCTCTGCAGTGCAACAAGCACAAAAGTTCCTACATCCCTACTTTGTCAAATTTTATGACCTAATTCAGCTGTGTTTTATTACAATGATTGCACAGAAAGGCTGTACTAAACGGTGTTGAGTAACTACTGTATAATTCAAAAGAGTTAAGGAACGCCGATTCACGATGTCGCATATTTTCCATAAATGTTGAAACTGATTTTTTTTGTGTGTCTGTTTAAGAGCTTAGCCTGAAAGATTCATATTTTTTTTTTTATCTGTATGCTTTCCTTTTTTTCCCCCACAGTAAAATCTGATGTTTGCTCCATAACACACTCCATAAACAAACACAGAAACACTTTTACTGTTATTAGCACTCGACACAGAGCATAACTTACCATTTTAAGCCTGTATGCCGTAGATGTTTGCCTGTTTTTGGAGCGCCCAGACTTTTAAAAAGTGTGTCTATGGAGACATGGTGAATGGAAAGAGCTGGAGGTATGTGAGCAGGAGATTAAATGGCTCTGTAGTGCACATAACTGAGGAGATTAGGACTTAGTAGAAGTGAAATTGGTGGACAAAATGTAATCAAAAGCTGTGGAGTCTTTATGTTTTTTGCTGCAAAGCCGTGAGAACATCACATTTCTGAGAGTAAGTACAGTTTTCCATGGTTGAGTTAACATGTTGATTTTTAGCTGAGGTGATCTTATTAGGTCATAGTACAATATATATAAGTATATGTTGCAGTGACACTTTATAATGAACCGTGATTGTTATTATTTTGGACTCTTTATAGTGAAAGTGTCTGAGCCGTCCTGTAAGGAACCTTCACCACTACAGAATGACACCATCTGTATTCAGTATATTGTTAATTATACAAACCACAGATGTGATTAGTATGAGTTTATGTTCTAGATACCCTACAGACCTGCTAACTCAAAGTATTTGACATTATAGCACAACCGAACTAGAGACATGCAGGAGCTTTACTGATGCTGCTGAATCATAGACAAATCTAGGGAATGAATAAAACGGTAATGAAAGTGTACCACTTATAAAAATCGCATAATCAAAATTAGGTAGTAAGGAGTCTTATTTTTTTACAGCGTCAATTTGTAAACAATTAAACATTGTTTAATATCGCTGACATCACAGTTTTGTGGCCAATTTCCAGTCTTTTCTTTGGAAAGGCTTTGAGCTGTTGGTTCTTACGTTAGCCCCTTCTGTTTCCCGTCTTCGATATAAAACAATATAAGAGCAGTACTGAAAATATTTTTTCTAGCCTGCCTGTTGCGAGTGATCATTTATCATTTATTTAGGATGTTGCGTAGTGTGAGAGAACAGTCACTGTAAAACAGGCTTCGTTTTACCATTTTAAAACTTGAGACAAAACTATTTAGAGTTGACATTTTTGAGTGCTTTTCAGGTGTTGCATTAGGGAGTCGTCTTTTTTACATTAAGTTTTGGTGATATGAAATAATTATTAGTCATTATTTGTTATGCCAGTTGGGCGATACAATAAACACTACATAGAATCAGTCTTATAAACACAAAAGTTGTTCTAAAAATAAAACACACCTATTATCAAATATGTTGTCAGTACACGACTACATTGAGTGATGCAAATATTAATTTACTTTAATCCTGTTTTATATATATATATATATATATATATATATATATATATATATATATATATCTTTAAATACATGTGTTTTTTTATGGGAGGAGTACAGCAGAGTAGTAGACCTGCTGCTGCTCTGCATCAAAAGGAGTAGAGGTAGTTCAAGCATCTAGTCGTAATTTCCTTTTGGGTCCATCCCTTTGGAGGATTTTCAGGCCCATCGCACTGGGAGGAGAACCCGGGGAAAACCCAGAAGTACCTGAAGAGATTATGTATCCTGTCTGACGTCCCCAGAGTGAGGTGGAGGACGTCACTGAGGTGGTTTCCATCCCTCACATCCCTGTTTTGGATAAACACAAGACGATAAATGGCTGGGATTTGCAAACATTATTTAAAGTTGATTGTTTTGATGATAATTAAAATTTTAAGTATCATCTGTAATGATACTCTTTGCCCACCCACAGTTGGCTTTACTTACTGTAAACATGATTCTGTAAGCGCTCTGTTTAGAAGATGCAGTGCCTTATTTTATCTCTTAGATCTGCAAGCCACTGCATGTTCCACGACTTATGAGTTGGAAGCTTGTAAGGGAGAAAACAGAGAAAATCTGCTGTAATTCATTCAGCCTTAGCGGTGTCTGCTGAAGTCGTGTGACTCTGGTTCAGCGACTTCTTTTCATACATGGAAAAGTTGCAAGTGTATAATGCCGCAGTGAAATGACCAGTATGTACCCACCGCTGTCTAGCTTTCTGTTGTAGCATAAACAGAAAACATATAACCTTTCTTGACATGTAATAGTTTACTTATGCAATGCTTTTTACACCTTAAGTTCTTCCTCTGAGTTCAGCGATAGCTAAATAGATAACTTTGAATCTTCACTGTTGTTAAGCACCGTTAAAGCTGTGTTCACAGTTTCGGTGATTAGGACCAACCAGTGTTTATCGGTCCATCCCAATAACAAGCACATCACTACAGTAACAAGTTACCCGATGAACAACAGTGTCTGAAGATGCACTGTGATTTTAGTTTTTATCATCGGTGACAGCTTAGCTTTTCAGTGCTTGCGGTGACATTGTGAAACAGTTGCACTGCCGTTTGGTCCCCTACTTTGGCGGAAACCTCATCTTTTTCTCTCAGCAACCATCTTCTTGTCACTCGGTTTAAACTAAGCAATCAGATTTTTTTTCCCACTCTCGTGCAACAGTGTAAGACTAATTAACACTACTGATTGATATATTGACTGACTACAGACTGAACTGTGGGGTTTTTTTCCCATCAGTGGTTTTCTCTATTGGTTTGCTGTAAATATTGAAGTTAACAGCTATGCTAATCTAAAATGTGATTTCAGGTTATTTCTATACTTTCACTTGACTCCCACTTCCTGGCCGAGCTGTTAAATGGCTTGTGCTAACATTTTAAAATAACCATTTCACTTCACTGAAGGAGACAAGACACACGTTTATTTTATTCAGGCTGAAATCTAGTGGTCTATCTGACTATCAAGGAGTCCTGCCGGAGTTAAGTCGACCTAGTTTGACTTATCCGTGTTTCTCACCAGTCGCTGCAGTCAATGAACAGATTAGTTTCTTCTAGTTTTCCAAAGGCGCTTGCTGGTATCTTATGTGTTGACTTGGCTTGAGTTGAAAGGGTTGTGGTTGCGAACCGCACAGGGAGATAAAACTGTGGAGAATGTATCATGGGCAACTGACTGCAAGTATATTAAGTGTACACAATGAATTTTAATCTTCAGAGTGTTTTGCTTTGAAAAACTTGGATGTACTGTTCAATCAAAGGACATCTTGTATCAGTTTTTTTTTTTCTTTTTTGCTCTGCTCTTCGTCTTTAAACCATCTGGTTTCTTTCGGTAGTTTCTCTTCCTCTTCCTGGAAGTGCAACTGAGGGTATTTTCCGCAGTTCACCTTCACATGAACTTGACTCAATCGTGTTCCTCCTCTTCCTCCTATCAGAACCCCAGCATTCCAACAACATTTTTTTGACTCTCGACAGAATCCCTGAACATCTGCTGTGTGGGCAGGTCAAAAGGAATGTGATTTGATTTGGAAAATCCTTGTATTTTAAGATGGTTTGATGTAGTTCCTCACATCTGTCTTATTGGGGATCAGTGAAAATTTTTAAAAGAACCCCTCTCTACCTCCTTACTCCTCTGTTATAGGTCTACTCTGTTTTTTTTAATCTTACAGTTTATATTAATTGCAATGGTCCAGAAATGGTGTAACATGATGGATTTTAAAAAATGTATGGGGTTGGTCATAGCTGCCTGTACACATAGCTGCCAAATCGTAGGTTTTGCTAAAGTTTCTGGGCTCTCCTTTTTCTGCTGTTGACGTTGTTTCTCTTTTTTTCAATATATGAACAAGGCTAAAAGACAAGCCGAACTCCAAATATATATATTTTGTCAGTTTCCCTCCAATGGATATGTTGCTCTTCAAAACTGTTAATTTGTTTGACTTTTAATTTTGTACAATGAGGGTAAAGTTAAAAATGGACAGTTGTAACCATATTTTTCCAAACTACCTGTGTGACAATGAGGAAATAAAATTTCAGCACTAATAATAGAAGATTACGTTTAAACATTTTCATTTTAATTCTGCCCATTTTAGCATGTTAGCTATTAGGAAAGCTTAAGTATATAGCAGCTTGACACTAATGCTAACAAAAATGTTAGCTGAAGCACTGTGATAGCGTAGGACAGAGACAAGTATATCTTAAAAGAAACTGGAAATGTACTTGTTGCAGTTAGCTAGCATTAGCACTGAAGAACAACTAGCAGTCAGAGGAAATTAAAAAAAGTTACCCCCATGAACTATTGCTTCAAAAGTTGTAAGTTTGCTGCCTTTTGTTGGCAATTAAAAGCCAATATCATAAAAATTATGCCAGCAGTTATTCAAATGTTGCCAGTATTGGTAGTAGGATACATTGGTTGTAAAAAGCAAAAAGCATGGCATGCAGCATAAAACAAATACAGCTGATGCCATTCAGGATGCTTAAGGAACCTTGACAAAAGCTACACATGCCAGTAACAAGCCAATGATCAAATATAACTTGATTCAATGTTGGGAACAGCAAAAAAGAGAAGCCAGGGAAACTTAACACATGGACCTGAGGGTGGTGTTTTTTTCAACTGGGTACTAATAATAGCCTCTGAAGTGTTTTTGAGTTCAGGCCATAAGAGACACACCCTAAGCAGGCAGAAAATTTAGATGCGTAGTTCCCTTTTCATGCAAGATTAACCATTCTCACTTCAGAAATGAAACCGCTCGATCACCACGGTGGTGGTGATGAGCTGAACTCTTATATGCTCTAAACCAAACAAAAAACCAAAAAAAAAGATGTTCCGCCCTGTTCAGAGGTATTGGTTAAATGTTCCTACAAGTAAATTACTTCATCTGACTGTGTTGACTCAGAGTACAGACTCAGCTTGAAGGCTTCACTTTGGAGTGGATGACAGGAAGTGGCAGAGGAGAAAGTGTCCTGAGCAGTAAAATGGGGTCTTGCTGACATGGTTGGGAAAGAACGCAACTCTAATCGAGGCCCCGCAACTGGGAAATAATGCACACCATTGTTGTTCAGGGCAGGCGTGGGCCTCTGCCTGCACAGTTATTTCCCAATAGGGATGCATGCTGCTGTTTAAGTCTTCTTTAACAGAGAGAGCAACAGAGTCAGCTTACTAAGCACCAAATCGGGTGACCTTTTTGAGAGAGACTAAGAGGTTAGATAAGCACATCCAAATGTTGACCGTGTGTAAAAAAGAAAAAAACTATCTGAACTATAGAATTTGCTCTCTGAAGAGATAATCAATCAATAATAGCTGTGCTCACGTTTGGCTTTAGTAGAGCAGAAAGTTTAGCGGCATGCAGGCTTTTTTGATACATGACAGGATGTAGACGACTCTCATGAGAGATCAGTGTTTAGCCGTCTTGCCTCACACGGCCCAGCCTCCAGAGGATGTGGTTACTTCCTGTAGATAACTTCTACACTCGAAGCCAGACTGGCAGAGAGTGTAGTGCAGCGTGGAACCATGAGGCAGGGTTTTCAATACATTTCACTCTTTAAAACAATACAGAATTGGTATGTTGGTGGCAGCTTTGTTTGGACTGCCTTATTTTTTTTGTTTCGTTTTTTTAAATAATGTATAATTAGATGGCTTCCTATGAGTACAGTGTTTCTGTATGTTGTCCTCTAGTTCTAAAGCATAATGTTTTAAATAAAACCTATTTCTATGTCCAGGATTATATATCTTTATTTAATAATAGTATACACCATAGTATACAAGTTTTGAAAAAAAATATGAGTCCACTGTGCTGAACCCCATTGAAAACATCATAGTTTTTTCCGCCAAATAGTGATTTCTGGACTCTTCCCGGGTTAAAACATTAGGATTATTGTTTCTAAATGAATAGGAGTTTGTTTTATGTGCATTCTGAGGTCTGAAAGCACTGCATCTTTCTCATAATTTTGATCATTTCTCATTTTCTGATAATTTGTGTGCTTGGAATTTCAGAGACAGGTTGTCATTAGTTTATAGAATAAAAGAACAATGTTCATTTTACTCAAATATATACCTATAAAAAGCAAAATCTGAAAAACTAATAATTTTAAGTGGTCTCTTAATTTTTTCAGGGCTTTATTTAAGCTGGTGACATAAAGACAGAAATCCTTAACTTCTTTTTATTTTGGTTAAAAGTTGTACTGGGCCTTGGGTACAACTTCAGTTGGATGCCCACCACGAGTGGGTTAAAGTCCACCAGGAGCTTTTGCCTTCTATGTTTACCACAATATGTTTTAAATTTAATCACAAAAAGCCAGCAATCAATTCCTAGAAGGGATTTTCAGATTTTTACTGAAAACTTATGAACAGTACACATGTTGCCTGCATTAGATAACCATTTCATTGTTTTAAGTTGTATGAATGGAGTTGATTTTCTCTCTGTTGAATTTGGTAGCTAAAAACAGCAGGACCAATATCAAAATGGACGGCTTAGAATAACAGTGCCAAAAGGTTAAATAAATCATGGAACTGCACTCATATTTTTGTTGTCTTCATGAACCTTCAATGCTACGGTTTGTCCTGTGAAATGTGAGGATCCCTAAGCAGCCACATGTATCAATTATCCTTTGAACTGGCTCCGCATGGCTTTAAGAGAACAAAGCATCATGTATAAACATGAAGTTTGTAGAAATAATGCTAATGAATTTGATAGCAATGTCCGGTGATAGCATTACATAATCTCATGCTATGGTATGCAGACACTCTGTCTGCATCGTTGACTCACTTCGTCAAGCCGAATGGCTATGATGGCAATGGAGTTGCTCAGCTCTTACACCATCAGTTCCTAACCTACATGTTCCTATGAGTAAAATGATTTAAATCTGTAAAGAGTGATCTTTGGGTTACCTATATCTATATAAATATTTTTTCTTCTATTCTCTGTTTTCAATCAGGTCAGTGTGCGTGTTATCACGATGGATGCTGAACTGGAGTTTGCCATTCAGCCCAGCACAACGGGGAAGCAACTCTTTGACCAGGTATGATACAGACTGACTTACTTGCTATCCTTTGTTAAAGTCTGACTGGTTAGACTTTCCATCAACATTTTTTTTCTGAGCATTTTGTAGTATTGCATTAGAAAAGATTGACGGGAATGTCAAGACTTGAAATACTTTCCTTAATTTCCCAAAAACTGCTTTTATGCTAGCTTGGGGTGGCATTGGGCTTTTTGTAAAAGTGATTAATGCACCAAAGGGTAGATGGAAGCACAATTACCAAATACGTTCTAACGTAGTGAAAATTTACCTTGCATAACTGATCAGTCGTCTTCCTAGATATTCCCATAACTCGATGTAGAATTGCATTTATTTCTCTTCATCTCAACATGCAACATCGGCAAAAGAACAACTCCTGGAAAATCTCTCTCCATTTTTCCAAGACGTGTGGTCTATGCTAGTTTGCAACCTTTGCTTCCTATTTGTTTGTTGCAATCTTTCATAGCATCAGTACTTGATGAAATTACGCTTTGCATAGTCTGGTTGATTTGCTCAAAACCACTTTATGTAAATACGCCAAATTTTCTTTTTTCCTTTTTTTTTCTTTTTCTTTTTGGTATTTCGCAACAGTTTAATAGTTTTCTCAAAATTCGAATGACATGTATACACAGCTACGGTGAATGTGTATTAATTATGAGGTCACATTTAAACCTAAAGCTGTACAATTTTAATCTCTAGTGTGTTACAGTGATAATAATGTTGTATGTTTTTGCTTCCAGCGAATCTACTCATTATGATCTTAATTTATTGATATTAATTTGGTTATTTCTAAAAAATGTGATGAAAACATTTTGTTTAAACAACTCATTGCTGCCTAAACGAAGCATCATTCAATAACAATAGATTCCCTTTTTCAAAGCATTTATTTTTTACTCTGTGCTTCGAGGTTTGATGTGTTGTGCATACAGAGATGTGTATCTGTGTACCTTGAATTAACTCGGTTGATCCCTATGCCTAGATTCCTAAGTGCACTGCACTACCACCATCTGATTGGCTGCATTGCCATTTGTATATCAAGTAACTGAACGGGCGAACCAAATCATGTTTATTTTATTCATCCTCTTTGGCCCTGATGTGTCCAAGTGTTCGGTACACCTTTAGTAGGTTGCTAGTCCATCACAGAACCTGGTAGAGTACAAATACTACAATCAGTTTAAACAAACATTTATATGTTTTTGCATGTGGTAGGAAACTGAATCATTTAGAGGAAAACCCATTCAGACAGCTTGCAGATAAAATAATCCCTTTTTTTGACATTTTAAGGTGGTAAAGACCATTGGACTAAGAGAGGTTTGGTACTTTGGACTTCAGTACCAGGATACAAAGGGTTTCTCTACCTGGCTGAAGCTCAATAAGAAGGTGAGCTCTTCATTCAACTCTTTTCTTTCTTCCCCTTCTTCTTTATGCGATCCTTAGTTGTAAACCCTTCACCTCTGACCTCATCTTGTATTTTAGGTGACAGCCCAGGATGTGAGGAAGGAAAACCCGCTCTTTTTCAAGTTCCGTGGCAAGTTCTTCCCTGAGGATGTAACGGAGGAGCTGATCCAGGATGCCACGCAGCGGCTCTTCTTCCTGCAGGTGAAGGAGGCGATCCTCAACGACGACATCTACTGCCCCCCGGAGACGGCGGTGCTCCTGGCCTCCTACGCCGTGCAGGCCAAGTTCGGCGACTACAACAAGGAGGTGCACACGTCGGGCTACCTGAGCAGTGAAAACCTGCTCCCTCAGAGGTAGCGCTGCTTTTATTCTTCCTCTCCTGTCGTCACATTTACCTGGCTGTTGATGTTAGTGCGCCGAATGACGCACGGTTGTGTCCCGTGTTCCTAGAGTACTGGATCAGCACAAACTCAACAAAGAGCAGTGGGAGGAGAGGATTCAAGTGTGGCATGAAGAACACAAGGGCATGATGAGGTGACTCACACTTGCTTCAGCTTCTTCTGCTAAATGTAGTTCTTCTGCACATTGTTTCACCACGTTCGTGCCTTTGGTTAGTAAAAACTTTTCTGCCAAAGTGAAAAATGTTTTTTATCTCTATTGCTTTACCTTTGACTGGAGCCCGATAGCGTAAGCTCAGATTGTTCACCAGGGTCAGGACCTTTTGGCCCTTTGGGCGTCTCAGCGAGTCTCTCCAACCGAGAGTTGAAACTCATGTGTTCACAGGGAGGAATCCATGATGGAGTACCTGAAGATCGCCCAGGACCTGGAGATGTATGGAGTCAACTACTTCAACATCAAGAACAAGAAAGGAACTGAGCTGTTTCTGGGAGTGGATGCTCTGGGTCTCAACATTTATGAACAGAATGACAAGTAGGTCCTTGTCTTAGTTTGGGTTTTATTTGTTCTAAAAAAAAAAAAAAAAAAAAAAAAAAAGCAAGGAGGAGATTTTTCATTCAGAATAATTGCACCCCTGGTAAAGCTGTGTAAATAAGTAGTATTTTTGAGTAGCATTTTTCAAGGTCGGAGCATACAGTGGAAGGGAAACCTCAATGTTTTTCTAAAAGATTTATGTTTGAGGATTGTTGTTGGTGGAACAATCAGCTTTATTCCCATCAGACCAAGCCAGGCTGCTTCAGGAAAAGTCCTTGTAGGTTTGTCTTGTTAGGACAAAGAATGATTGTTTCCATGCAACAAACAGCAGGTTTGCACGAAGATATTGACTAACAGTTTATGAAAACTCTTGGACTCTTGATATAGAGTTTAGGGCCTAACATAACTCCTTGGGGGACTCCACATTTAATGTGTTCAAAATGTGAAATAAAAAACAAAAAAAAACAAGGAATGATGTATTTAGTTATGCTGCAGCCGTAAAAGTAGCAATGATCCTGGTTTATTTATTGAATTTTAAGCCAAAAATAGACCAAATCTGTATTTCTGTTTGAATAACTTGTATAATACTAAATAAATAAATAGCTAATTCTGTCTTGTCACCTTTAACAGAATGACGCCCAAAATTGGATTTCCTTGGAGTGAAATAAGGAACATTTCCTTCAACGACAAGAAGTTTGTCATCAAACCAATTGACAAGAAAGCACCAGTATGTTTTAGTGTAAATAACATTATTAAGATGTATTTTTCATGTGATGTTTTACAAAAAACCTTTAATTGTATTCAAACCATAGGACTTTGTATTCTACGCTCCGAGGCTGCGCATCAACAAACGCATCCTGGCTCTGTGCATGGGCAACCATGAGCTGTACATGCGCCGCCGCAAACCCGACACCATTGAGGTGCAGCAAATGAAGGCGCAGGCTCGGGAGGAGAAGAACCACAAAAAGATGGAGAGGTACCGATGGACAAATATGGTGGAATTTGACAGTAGTAATAAATAACGTCCCAGTTATAAAAAATTGTGTTTAGTTGAAGCTCTGCAGTAAGTGGGTCTTCTGTTCACTGTATGTATTTAAGTTGAAAACTATGGTGAACAATCTGACGTACTTTCTCCTTTTTTTTTCCCCCTTAGGGCTCTGTTGGAGAACGAAAAGAGGAAAAGAGAGGTCGCAGAAAAAGAGAAGGAAAAGATTGAAAAAGAGAAGGAGGAGCTGATGGAGAAATTGAAGCAGATTGAAGATCAGACCAAAAAAGCCCAACAAGGTGGGGAACATTTCAGCAACCAAGTAAAACTTAATCAAAAGTTTTAAGTATATTTAAGACTCTTGTCTGCAAAGACTGGTCTCCTGCAACTTTTAGATGCATCTCTGGTTCAATACACCTGAATCAGACGGCAGAATGACTTCCTCTGGTCCCCGAAGACTGCAGTTGCAGACTCCTGCACTACAATCAATAAAGCAATGTTTGCTTTGAATAGATGTTACCATTTATTTCGATTTTGTGCACAGAGCTGGAGGAGCAGACTCAGAGGGCTCTGGAGCTGGAGCAGGAGAGGAAGCGTTCTCAGGAGGAGGCCGAACGTCTGGAAGCTGAGCTGAAGGGAGCTGAGGAAGCCAAGATGGCGCTGCTGCATCAGTCAGAGAACCAGATGAAGAACCAAGAGCACCTGGTCCGTTACAACAGACATGTTGGTGTGATGTCTAAAACAATGTATTTAATGATTCCAGTTGCCTTAAGATTTTTTTCTCTTTACCGTTTTTAGGCCACAGAGTTGGCTGAACTGACTTCAAAGATCTCCCTCCTGGAGGATGCTAAGAAGAAGAAAGAAGAAGAGGCAATTCAGTGGCAGGAGAAGGTGTGGTCCAAGTTTCTGCTTCTGTTTTCACATATTTGATTTTATAGTCGATACACAGTTGATGTCAGGTGGCAAATTTCCCTTCGAAAAATGTCTCCTACTATTGAGCAAAATAGTAGGAGTACCACCCGGTACTCTAGAGCCACCGTGTGGCGAGAAGTGAGAAGGCAGTAGTGTGGCATTTTCCTAGCGACCAACCCTTCAGTGGAAAACAATGATTTTCTTGTTTTTATGTGTCGTATATGTAATGATAAATCCAGCTCAGCAGAGCAAGATGATATTTAAGCAGTAATTTGGGGAAAATGAGTTTACATAGAACCTTTTCAATCACAAACCTTGGATTTCATTTGTAGAGTAAAATATTTAGATCAGGTTTTTCAAACTTGCCAAACTTACAGAAATCTTCTTTATTTTCATAAATAGAAACTCAAACTGTGTTTTAGGAAAAGTAATTTATATGTTGATCTGTAGATGAACTAAAAAGATTAAATGCAGTCCAGTCTTTTAGTTAAGCTGTAAAACAGATGTGAACTTTACTTCTGTTAGCAGCTAACTGTTAGCCATCATAAGAATCATGTTTAGGCACCATTCTTATTCATAAGAAATGGCCATCATTCTTATGATGTCAGTGTTACTTTTTCAGAGAATCTGAAAGTAGGACTTTCAGATCAATGCATGCCATCAACCACCCTGAAAGGTTACAACTTAAGAACTACTTCCTGTCTTTCTTCAAATTAAGTCTCAAACATAGACAAACAGTGTGGAGTTCAAAGCAGTCACTTTTTTATATCTTGGCCTCGTGATAATAGTTTACACTACAGCAGAGGAAGTAACACGCTAACAGCAGCCAGCTAGCTAGCGCTTTATTAGTTGGATGCAACGGCGACAAGAAATACTGTGGTCATTTAGAATCGCAAGTTATCATCTTGCTGCACGCCTGGAAATTTATTGTCATTTAGAGAGGTTTGACCTGGTTTTTAAACTTGCTTTAGAGGAAATAAAGAGGTGAAAATACTCTGCTTCTAAATTGTCTCAACTTGCATGTTTAAAAATAAGTAGATCAAAGTTAAAGTGTAATAAATCTAGTTTTCTGATGATCTTTGTGTGCTGAAAGCTCCTAGGTTCCCCTTGGATTTCAATATGATCAAAAACAGGCCCAGCCGGGGGTATTGGTGATTTCCTGTTAGTGTGGCTAAAGTTCTCTTTCCGTGCTGGAAATCCTGTTTAACATCTTAACGGTTGTGCCAAGTTTCCGTGTTGTGCAGTTTTTGAGCACTCAGACATTCCAGTCTCCGTTGCTGGCACCACTATCAGCTCATGTTGCATTCCTTTTTCCTTTGATACCCTCCCATATGCAGACATAAGCACACAAAGAAAGCAAACTCTGTCTTATAGGGCTTTAAATAATGATCTTACAATTTCTTGTCACCCTCAGGCCACCACAGTGCAGGAGGACCTGGAGAAGACCAAAGAAGAGCTTAAGAACAAAGTGATGGCGGCGCACGTCCAGGAGCCACTTAATGCCGAGAATGAGCATGACGAGAATGACGAGAGCAGCGCCGAGGCTAGCGCCGAGTTCACGGCTGCGGCGACGTACAAGGACCGCAGCGAAGAGGAGCGAATGACCGAAGCCGAGAAGAACGAGCGTCTGCAGAAACATCTGCTTGTAAGGCTGGGTTTATATCTTCTAACGATTGGTTGTTTGTACTTCTGAGAGGTTTTGGTGTGAGCAGTTTTAGTTTACTTAATAGTTTGGATCAAATTAAAACACATCCAGCTCTTATTAGCTACAGTATGATTTATTTACTTTGATATTTTGCTCTGTTCTTTTCCCCTTTAGGCTCTGAGCTCAGAGCTGGCCAACGCCCGAGATGACACCAAGAAGACGGTGAACGACGTCATCCACGCGGAGAACATGAAAGCCGGACGCGACAAGTACAAGACCCTCAGACAGATCCGGTCGGGCAACACCAAACAGCGCATCGACGAGTTCGAATGCATGTGATGCGCTCGATCGGCAACGCAAAACGGGCCCCGCTCTGGCCGGGGCCCTGCTGCTTGGACTGCAGTCCTGCCTCACTCAAGCTGTTTCTTTTTTGTTTTGTTTTTTTGTTTTTTTCTGTACACAAGCAAAATCTGATCAACGTGACGTAGCTGCAAAAAGCACAGCACATTGTACAAATATGGATGTGGACAATTCCAACTGTTTTTATTTCTAAATTAGAAATTTTGGCAAGTCACTGGTTGTAAAGGGACATACTGTATTTTGGTAGTGCACTCCTGATAGGGGAAGGGGCTATGTAGCATATTAGCAAAGGCCTTATGCCTGTATTATGACTCATTGAGCAAAGATCGTTTAGTTTCTTTATATATTTTCTGTCACTATTTTAAAATGAAGGCTTAAATTTGGCACTGCTTGGAATCTGATTTGCAGGCATACTTTTGCTGTCATCATGCAATAGTTCTTCATATCAGGCTGGATTATCTTTTTTTGATTTGACACGAGGCTTCTCCTCCGTGTTCAGCACACGTGCAGTTTGCATCTTTGTCTATGAGGAGCGTAATAAAGCAGTATTATTTTTTTTTACTATTTCGTTGATTTTTCATTTGTCTGCATTCAAAATCTGCCAACTATTTCAAAATCGATCATCAGTATTTACTACCCAATCCATAATAATGTGATATTAAAGATTTAAATACCATTTCAAACATTTGGTCTGTTTTTGTCTTTTTTTTTTTTTTTTTTTTTTGATCTGTGCAGACAAATTATGATTGGTCAACATAAAAATCCTTTGCAAACTTTCGAGGTCACATACAAACACAAAAAGGTCACATTTACTGACTTTAATTCACTTTTTCCTCATTTTTCTAAAATGCCATAAAGTTTAAAGTATTGTACTATGCGCTTTTAAGGTTGTAGTTAATTTCTAATGAGGATATTTGATTAAGCTGCATAAACATAAAACGGTAATGCATGATGACAGTGTTTTACTGTGTTACTTTTTCACTGAAGTGGCGTTTCGGTCTTTCCTTCTCTCTAGATTATAACTGCTCAGCTCCATAATTGCGACTATTTTGTTTAATCTAAATGCATATAATAAATAGATATGCACTGGAAAAAAAATCATAATTCACTTTAAAATTTGAAACATAAGAGAGGGGCACCTTTTCTGCTTTTGCATGCGGATTTTGATATACTGTATGTATTTAACTACTTTTTTGTATGTCATAGTTGGAATTATATGGATGTGATGTGTCTGACACTTTAGGACGTTTTAGATGTTTTTGTACAAGACAAACTAAGAAAAAGAAGCAAATCTTGCCAATAGTATTACTTTGTTAAAAAGGAACAACATTTATACACCAGAGCTTGTTAAAAGACAAGTAAATAAAAAAAACTGACAAAGTGTGCTGTACCTCTAAAGCTTGATGATTGTGCCATAAACGGATACTTGAACCAATCCCCTAAAAATATGCACAAAAATAGACAATTTTTTTCTGATGCCATTTGATGAAGTATGATTTTATTTCATGTATTTTTTTTTATTGTAGCAATTAAGGACCTTTTTGGAAAATTTATTTACCCTTTAATGCAGAATGTATTTTAGTCATGAATATTTCAGAACACTTTATTTTCATAATGACTTTTACAAAATGATTTTTCTTTTCTAAAGCATTCCATAAACAGTCTGGACTATTTCCAACAAATCATGCCTTAAATCTTCAAAAAGTCACGAGAGTTGTGGACTCCTTCGTGTTGATGCAGCAGTCTCATACCTTCAGTCCAAGGATTTGAAGCATAATTGCAACAAACTGTTTTTGAGTGTGTTTGGTCTTTAGAAAGAAATAACGGAAACATGAACAACTGTAAAGTGACGCAGTGTTTTGCCCTGTTTTTACTCTTCAGCAACGACTAATAAAAGTTTGGTAAAAATGTTGTCTCCCTTCATTTCCTTATTTCTGGCACGGAGATGTCAAATTCCACTTTCTTCCACTAGGTGGCTCATTTCATTTCAAGTCGAATTCAGTCTCTTAACAGCAGAAGTTGAAAAAGTTTTTAGCTTATTTTCAACATAGCACATTTTTTCCCATCTTCATAACATCTGTTTAATCAATGTAAAAGTTATTTAGATCTTTATTTTTGTTTTTCACCTTTATGTATTTGGGAACCCTTCTTGAGATTAACATTTTTTTTCTGAGGAGAGACATGGTCAACCAGGTACGCCAAGTAGAAGTTACAAGCTTGAAGTTTACACAAGTCAAAATCATAACATGCATACGGGGTCTTTAAAAGAGCTTTTAACTCTTCCAGAGACAGCAGCTTTCACATATTAAATAAATTTAGGTTCTACAGAAACCGAGATTCAAGAACTGAAAATCTGCATTGAGACTGCAGGCTTGTGCAAAAGTAGAGTTTACAACTTAAATATATAGCAGTACTCTTGGCTTCTCAGGCCAAAACAGAAAATAATGTACACCATGATTTGCTGTGTACAATGAATTTGTACTAAAAAACTAAATAGCAACAATACAAAATGGAAACAAGAGCAGAGTAAGTATTGTCACCATAGTGAAAAATGTCAAAAAGTTAGTCAGAACTAGTTTTCTTTCCTGACTGAAAAATGAAGATAGGCCCTATTTTGATGATAACTGTCTAAAATAATCCTTTAACAAACAAAAACAAACAAACAAAATCCCTAAATGCCTAATATGCACCCTGAAAATTAAATAGTAAAATATACAATAATGCCTGCAAACTAAGCAGCCGCTTAGGGCCCCAAGGCCACTCAGTGGAGCTGATTTTTTATTTATTTTATTTTATTTTTGCAATAATTTCTATGTCATTACAACATCAAAACCACACAATTTCATTATGAACTGATTTGTTTTTACAATAATATATATTTGATAATGTATGTAGAAATCATTATTTTATGAATAAAAAGAAAAAAAAAAAGAATTGCTGTTGGGGGGCCCCTGGTGGCCGCGGTAGGTACCGCACGCTTCGCCAGTAACGAGCTACCGTGCAGGGCATCCAAAGCTCCGGTCAGAAGTTAAGTAAGCAAAACAATGTCTCAAAATAGGACTTATCCTTCAGGGAAGGAGAAAAGAAAGAGGAAGAATAGAAAAAAGCCAAGATTAAGGTTTTTTTATGTGTCTTGATAATGCAATGTAATGTAATGTAAAAGATTTGTAAAGCTGCTAATAGAAAATTAGCTTGAAAGCGACCTGGAACGGTTCAATTCAACAGCCAAACATTTATGCTAGGGTCTTTGGGTTGTGTGAAACCGAGTTTAAACTTTAAATGAGTTGATTCTCATGGTTGACTGTATATTTCTGAGGTATTTTGGCTTCAAAACGCCATGTTTGATAACGTTTGATAACAATAATTCAAACTTCTCAATGTTTGACATTGCCTAGCAAAATGTTTTTACGTCAGGGTACGTGGCTGCTACATCGTTGAGCTGCTCTCTGCTGTTTTGGGGGACATGTTGTTTGCTGCTGAGCAAAACCATTTTGTGGCTAAAACAAACATTGTTTTTACATCAACTTCTAAGTTATGCGGAACTTCTGTTAAAATCATCTGAAGGCTCAGAATCAGTCCAGTACCGGTACCGCTCCACATTCTCAGGGGAGAAAGACTCAGCTGGTAAAAATTTAATTTTTTTTTATTCCATCTTAAGTTGGGCTGCACCGATTGCAGCTTTCTGTCCGATCCCTGGTTACCTGTCTTTAAAAAGCCTGACCTGCTAATTTTGATTTTGGCTGGTATGAATTTCTTTTGTCTGAAATGTTGCTAAATGTAGCAAGAAAGTCACTGAGTTGGCAACAGTAGGGTGAATATTGTTTTCTGCAAACGTTCAGACCTGACCCCGTGGGCAGGTCTGTCAGTCAAACGTCTCACTGCAGAGCAGAAAGGGACGGAGACTGATTTTTAAACCCTAGCTGACGAAGATAAGATTAGGAGATAAGATGGGCTTCACATGTACGTATTGGCCAATCACGATCCCCCCAAATTAAGGAAATCGGTCCCCAGAAATCGACTGGTCTGTAAATGTATCTTATATTATACATGTATATAATATAAACAGCACTGCCAGAGGTTCAATTAGTTTATAGCAGCTGTGTGAAAGATCTAATGATCGGGCTGTTCTGGTCTACGTTGTTAACAGAACTACTTGCCCCCAAAACCAAATTTTGCTTAAGGCTCTATGGATGCTTGGTCTGGCCATACCTGTAGCTGCTGAAGGGCAATATGAAGAATAACAACACCATTCCTCCTTATTAAAGGATGGCATTATCTGCAAAAAGGTGCACTTTTGCTGCTGACTTATTTCTCCTGATGATAATAACATAACTGGCGAATCAAACAGGTACTGAAGTACAACATTAAACATTTAGAAGCTGGACTTAACAGTTTTTGCTAATCATATTTGCAGACAACACGAGGAGGACAACTGAATAGCAAACACAGTTTCACACCCTAAAACGGGATCCAAAACTGATGAAAAGCGTGAGGAAGAAGAGACCTGAAGAGAACGAAAAGAAAAACTGGCAAATACCAAACCCACAACCAACGGGATACGTAATCCTTTGGATTTGGTCTAAGGCATACAGATACAGCAAAAGATCCTACAGTTGAAATTCAAATAAATTTTAATTAAATGGTTTTTAGGGAAATCACCTTATTGATGCTAAAATGCTCTTTTGTGTCAGTGCTATGTTTGGTATTTATCAGATTTAAAAAATATATAAAAACATGTCTTTTTATGACCACATGTTGATAAAAATAACTACAGCTAACTAATATCCACTATATTTAGTTACAACGCTTGCAGGAGCATTTTCACACGTATTTACTTTAATACCCAATCATGTAATTGAACATATACTGCCCCGGCATCATCTTTACACGCCCGTTTCTTTAGCATCGACAACGTGATCTCCAGATAAGCCAGCTAACTTATTAGCTAAGCACGTGTGGTAGCAATGTCCTGATAATAATAACAATACTTAAGCTCATGTTAAGCTATGCAGACATTTTACATAATGTCTCACGCTACATGAAACAGGTATGCTTCATATGGCACGGAAACGTTTAGGGACCTTCTCTTTCACAAAACTGTGCTTTATTTTGTCACTGTCCCAATAATTGTGACAAAATAAGAAATGGTGTGACAGCACTTTTTTAAAAAGAGTGTCAGAAAGCCTGGAGTTCTGTTGATAATGACCAACTTAAAAACCTGCAAGTAAGCCAGACTCTCGGGAAACAGTACATATGTAAAGGAGTAGGAACAGGAATAGCTTCATGTAACTTGCAACTGTAATTTAAATTAAACATGTATCTTTGCATTGAACTGGCTGAAGTTTAGCTAAAAAGTAAAGCTGAAGTTTAAGACCTACGCATATCAACCACTAAACAGAAGAGGAAACCGCTAAGACTTGTGCATCATCTTATTGCAAACTATATTTCTGCAAACAGCTCAGTTTAGGGGGGTAAAAAAAAAAAGAAGATTGTGTGTGACATTTTTTCACAAATGTCACACACAGCATTGTGACAATAATCCCATTAGAAACAGTCAGGTTCTGACTCAAAACACAGATGTACAACAAACACAGTGAGTGGCAGGCGAGGTAAATAAAAAAACTCTCTGTTGGTACAGTTTAAGCCTTTAAAGAAAAGTGCACACTGCAAAAAGTCTCCCAATTTTTTTTTTTTTTTTTTTTTTTTTTAAGTGCATGAATCCAGAGCCAAAAGCTACTGCATGCATGCCTGGGTGCCAACATTTAAAACTTTGTCAGAGAAATGCATAAAAGCAAGTACAATTAAAAAAACAACAACAAAACAGAGAAAAACTTACGTATACTAAATGTTCTGTAGTGCTATTATAAATGTTTTACCTAACAATTTTCTCTGTTTTTTTTTTTTTTTCTTTTTGTAATAGGAAATTGAACAACTGAGCACTAAAGAGAGACGCTGTTTTTTCTTTTTCTTTTGAACTTCCCCTATGTCTGTGGTAGAAGTGGCTCAAAAGGAGTGTTGAAATGTTTAACACTCTAAACTGCCGCTTTAACATAAGATGCATTATCTGAACCAAGTTTACAGAGTTTGAAGTGTTTTAAGTAGAATGAGTGTCTGTTAGTTTGCTTCACCTTTTTTTTTTTTTTAGCTTTGCTTTTGTTATTTATAAGTAGCTCTAGTTTTGTGTTTTAATCTCATACTCAAACCCTTTCTAGAGTTTAGTCTGAAGCTCACTTCTTCTACTTTATCAGTAATCTACATGCTGCACTTGACCACAATGACAAAGTAATAACAGCTGGAATACTTTTGCCTCTTCTTCTGCTCTAGCCACCCTGTTAGTTATATCAGTTGCATCGTATTAGGATGTACACGTCTTTGAGTTTTTTATTCTGTTGGAATAGATCAATGCTTCGTTCTGTTCAAAAACTTTTCTCTCTCTCTCTCTCTTTTTTTTAACGTTCTGCACAGTTCAGGTCCAAACCAGCATTCATGGTAATGTTTAATGGTGAAGCCAAAAGTATTCAGAGAACCCGTACATTTTTTTAACCTTTCGTCACCAAGCCACAAACTTCAGTGTATTGTATTGGGATGTGATGTGACAGCCAACATTACTCAAAGTTTTCAGACATTTCGTTGGGGCGCCTTCAGGGTGATTTGGTTTAGGAGGTTTTCTGGAAACATCCGTCTGTAATCCAGATTACACTGGAAGGACTATATATTTCCTCTGACCTGGGAACCCTTTGGGATCCCATAGGACGGGCTGGAGGGTGGTGGAGGGTCACTGTCAGGCCTGTTACCTCTGATCTCAGATAAACAGAAGAGAGCGAATGGATTCATGACACAGTCGAAAGGAGATATTTTCCTGCAGCATAATCAGGCCAATTTCTTGTCTTATGTCAGTTATATTTATCAAAAATGATTTCTCTTTGCTAAATGCCAGCAAACTCAGCAAGAACATTTTCTGTTCAGAAGTTATTCAGAAGTTTATTAGCATTTGGTCAGCGTCGGGACATAATTCTATGACTTGGGTCAAACGTTTTGGGTTTCTTTTCACAAACTTCTCATGATACTTTGCAGGAGTTCTGGTCCATTTCCTCTGACAGAACTGGAGTAACCAAGTCGGGTTTATAAGCCTTCTTGCTCACACACGTCTCTTCTGATCTACCCACAACTTCTCTGTCTGAATTTTTATGTTTCTTTTGAAGTAAAGGTTTTTTCCTTAGTAGCAGGACTTTAACGTATCCGAAAGTTGTTCCCACCGACGATCCAGACTTGTGGAGATCATCTATTCTCTTCCTGATATCTTGCCAAATTCTTTTGGGCATTCCAACTGTGTCAAAGAAGAAACTTTGTTTTCTGAGTGTGGATTTAAAATACATCCATAGGTGTGTCCAGTTAACTCAAAAGTGACAGTTAGCCTATCAGAAATTTCCAAAGCCATAACATAATCATCTGAGCTTTTCCACATTGTTAAACAAGATAGTAATTTTCTATATTTAAACTTACGAATTTGAAGAAAGTCTTGAGAAAATCTCTGAAACATGTTCCCGCTACGTTTTCTGACATTTAACAAATATAAATAAATTTGGTGATTCTAACTAAGCTAAAACAAGAAATGTTGGGTCTAATTTAAGTTCAGACAGTGAGAAAAAAAAAACTGTTTATGTGTCTTTTTATGTGGTGCGTGTAAACCTTTGGTTTCAACTGTAGTTTGAAATTTGGCGGCTTAACTGATGCACATTACTCTGAAGCTGCTCAGACACCGGACTAAAAATATGGTAAAAAAGCAGCCAAAAGTCTAAAGAAAGATGCTGAAAACTTAGCTTAGCTCAATTTGAAAGATGTTCAAGATGCATTCACTGACTTGTGCTAATGTGGTTCCCATCATAAGATGATAATTAAACTCTCTTTGGAGGTCTTTTCCCTGCAGCCTGTTTGGGAACATCCCAATCAGGAATAATCTGTCCTGTGGCCTCGGTTACTCTGACCCTTCGCTTTACAGCATATTCAGTAGCACTTCACTTGCTGTGTGTGTGTGTTACAGTAGAGTTGTAGCTGCAAAGGGAAGTCTTATAAGTGACTCAGTGTGTGCTGGCCCAGAGTGATATGAGGAAGTTTCACAGTATTGCGCTTAGTGTGTTTTAGTTGCAGAAAAAAAAATATTGATGTGAAAGAGTATGCCAATGTGAGCGATGTTTTCTCAGTTTAATGCTCCTGACAGATTAAAACACCAAGCAGCAGAAAGTGACAGTACCAACTCAATTAAACATCATTTACACTTCAAGTTAACACAAAAGAGCAGCAAAAACCTCCCACTAGCAGCCACTGCATTCATTGGCACACGAGCACAACAAATGATGCAAAATAGGCGCCAAACGGTGGCTGAGCCTACTTCAAACTACTGTTTCAAAAAAGAAAAAAACTGAGCTATTAAAGCATTCAGCGGCATTTCACAACTGTGACATGTTGACACTTCATTTCCACATATTTCCTGAGCGCTAGCTTTGCAGTTATCTTCCTTGTTTTGACTTCCTCTTTGCTGCGTTGAAGCTCAGTGGTCAAACGAACTATCTTGTGCTCAGTGTCATCACTGCCGAAGCGCTCTTCAGAGGCAAGACGGCTGCCGCCGCTGCTCTCCAACTTATCACTGCCGGCACAGGCAGGTGAAAGGTCGACATCTAAGGTCTTCTGATCATTTTCTGCTGAGGGATGGAGAAACAAAAAACAAGGTATGCATCTGACCTTGGTGTTTGATGGTGTATTTTATCTGTGCCGACAAAAGTAATTTGTTCATTTATTCCGCAGAGCCTGTCCTCGGTTTTCTCCGGCGATCAGGCCCCCCACTTAGTGTATTTGACAAGCTGAGTTGGACACTCTGTATCAGTGAGTGTCAGTTTGTCAAATACCCCAAGTGAGGTGTCACTTCTCAACAGACAGAGGCCACTGCACAGACAGAACGGCCGCAACGCAGCGTGGGAAAGCGTTGAAGAACTGCCAGCCTGATTAGTTGTTTGATGACACCGATGTATTTCTAGGGTTCCACTTTCAGCCTAGAAATAAGTTGAATTTTTTATGCTAAATTCATCTAACTTGCATGCAATTATTTTGTGAAATTTTCTCATTTATAAACTTACAGAACAGAAACCAGGTTTTGGAAGAGGCCCAAAAGAGAGTAATATAGAAATGCACTGTAAATTACTGCTGTTTCTGATTGTGTCTGTAACATCAAAGGCGACAGACGGTAAAGGCTTTTAAAGAAAATTTTGTTATTGTTGTTTCTTTTTGTTCTTTTTAGTTGTTGTTGTTGTTCTTTTGCAGAGGCATGGTTGCATGTGTGCCTACAGCTGAAGTAACTTATAGTGGGAAGAGAAGCGCCCAGTGCCTTCCTGAGCCACATGGTATTTCTGCTGATGTTCTTCATTTCAGTGTGCACATATAAAAAGTCAAGATGCATCAAATTCCTGTAATAAAAGTGAGTGATCAGCGAGCGCATGCGATTTCTGCAAGCTCCAGCCTTTCTTCCAACCGTCTTATGACTTCTCATAGACCACACTTATCAGACTGTCTTGCATTTCCTGCAATTACTCTTGACGTTTATAAATGCAGCTGCACTAAAAATTCACCCATCTCGCTACGGGATCAGAGCTATGTTTCAGTAAGCAAATTATTGCACTAAGAGAAGGTGTATTGTAATTTAGGTTTTGGGAAGTGCCCAAATTGCACCATATCATCAGGAACCAACTACTTGTGTTACCACAATAGCGTCAGTGATGCAAATAAAGTCCTTCGTAGCACACGCTAGCTGCTTTAAGAAGAACTACTTACGCTTCAGCAGCACGTTGCAGCTGGATTCCATCTCACTGCAACTTCATACTCTACTGCCATATTTATTTATCTACTTCATACTGATCACATACAAAATTAGTAGTGGATTCGACCTACAAAACAAAATAGATAAATAACTGAGCTGAAAGCAGTTTTTCCTAGGCATTTTTGTTGTAGGTTCTTGAAATGTCACATTGTACTGCACACTGAAACCAGATTTTGTCTAGTCTCCAAGGCCTTCATCCAACGGCTATTACATTCTGACTTAACTGGCTCGGCACGTCATCACTCATGGTTTTAAAGCCATCTGTCTAACCCTGACTCTATAAAAGGTGGTGCGTAGGATAATATACGCACGCTTTCAATTTAGTCATATCGCACTTGCACGCCTCAACTCTAAAATACAACAGGCGTGTCATTGCACAATGACTGTGCTGCATGTTTTTCTAAATTTGCTCCGTACTTTCCCTTTAAAAGGCCAGTAAGAAGTGATAAAGCTCCACGCTGGTAAAATGTGTCGTTTTATTAAAGGTTAAATACAGTTCTGTGCAGCGTCAGTAGTTTGCTAGAAAATATTGTGCTTAGTGGGGGAGCTGGGTAGTGCTGCGCTCCACTAATCCGACTTTTATGGAAGAGTGACACGAAGAAAACCCCTGCCGAAAGAAAGATGTAAGATGTCTTGTTTACAGTTTGCTACAAACCACGTGCGCTCTGGTCAAGTGATTTCATGGTGTACATGCAAAATGCTACGTGTGGCAGAAAACCAACACAGCACCTTCTCATTCAAAAGCATTTGGGAAGACAAGTTGAGCTGCAAAAGACTCAGACTCAGGTGTGTTGTGACAAAAATACATAACATGCGTAGATCACATAACAAATTCAAAAATGAAGTTCACTTTCATCAAATCTGAATGGAATCAAATTTACTGAGAAGAATGAGAGAGAACTTCTAAATGTGCAAATCTGGTAGAGACATTTATGGACTCAGGGGGGCGCAATGTCACATAGCAACTCTAATAACTTCAATGTCTCGTTGATGTTTGTGGTTGTGACATGAAACCACAAGCCTGATTCATTCAGAACTCCAAGAGCCCGTAAGAACAAGAATATTGGAACGTTTCGGTTTTCCCAGGAAGTGTGTAAAATGTAGATAGAATTAGAAAGAGGAGAAATAACGAACATACTAGAGAGAGGATGTTGATTATGGAACTGAGAGGGAGAAGGAAAAGAGAAAGAGACGGGCTGTGAACGGAGGGAAGGACGGTGGTGTGAGAGAGAAGGATGTTGGGGATGGAGAGGAAGGAGGGAAGGGCGACCCCTAGAGGAAGCAACTGGATCAGATGATTACAACACATAACAGTAAAGATAATTAAATTTGAATCCGATTATGGTTGATTTAAAAAGCTCTACATAAATCTGAACTATTTTTTAATACCTGATGACAAGATAAGCTACCATCACAGTACTAAAGTGTTGGGCACTGTTAGTTTACAAGAAGGTTCTGGTTTCAAATTCTGCCTGGACTCAGCCCTCTGTTTAGAGATTTTCTTCTGTCTCCTACAAACTTCTGCTTCCATTTATAACTTTACTAATGAATTAGAGTATAATTTTTTTGTGCATTGAAAAAGTGTCGGACAGGAAGCTATTTAATTACAGTTTGCTTTATAAATTAAGCTGTACATCCTCAAATCTGATTGACGCGTCAGAAACCGTCTTAATTCTTCATAGTATCAACCACAGGTTGAAATCCTTCCTCTGGTATTTTAGTTTTTGGAGAACAACTTCAGACGTATTGACTGAATCTCACTGTGGTGAGACGTTAAAGTAAATTAAGCACCGTAGATTTCCTGTCATGTTTACAAAACCAGTTGAGATGATGAATTTAGTGACATGGTGCATGTCCTCGATCAGAGGATGTGTACGCTTTGATTGTAAAGAGATGAACATCGTCTGGAGCAAAAGGGGGGGAAAAAAACACTGGTAGGCTGAAAGGCTTCAGAAAGCAGCAGCCAGTGTTTTATGGAACAAAAAAAAAAAAAAGCAGGATTGGTTTTTAGTTGACCAGGTGCTGTTAAAAAGGGGTAACAGCAGACAAAAATATCTAATTCCTGCAACTTTTAGGTCCATTCAATGGGGAGTCGTCATCCCTGTGCGTTGAGTATGTTCTCCCCGCTTTCTGCTAAGAATAGGCAGACTAGGTTGCGTGCTTTGGGCAGAACCTAGAACAAAGCACGCAACCTATGAATCACAGAGCTTTCACTAAGCATTCCTGCTCTGGAATCACAGGTAACTTTCTGCATTTTGATTGGCTGGGGGTCTTTGAATAATTCTGTGTACATTCATATACCTTTGATAACACTTTTGAAAACACTACAGTCAGTAAGCCAGAATCTCCTGGTTGTTCTTGGATTCAATTTTTTTATTTTTTATTTTTCCCCCACCAGGGGCTCTTTTTGTGGGCTCTAGTGTCCCTTATACCACAGTAGGCTGACAGGAAAGGGGGGAGGAGAAGGGGGAAAACATGCGGCAAATGTTGTTGGGTCCGGAAATCGAACCCGCGACGGCCGCGTCAGGGACTGAGGGCCTCCAAGTGTGGGGCGCGCTACCCTCTACGCCACCGGAGCATGCCCCGGTCTTGTATTCAATTTTAATTGTCACGTCAATCAAGCATCAAACAGGATAAGTTGTACAGGATTTGTAGGATTGAATCAATGAAATTTTATTCCCCAAGTTTAAGATTGTTGTTGTAGAGTTGTTGTTTTTTTTGTACCTTTATCAGTGTTCTTTTTAAATAAATCTAAACCTGTAGTCCACGTCCATGTGACAGTCTGCATGAATTAAGCAAATGTAGAAAAAAGATTGGTCAATGGATGGAAAACTATGGGAGAAATTTTTATTTTTATTTTTTAAATCTGCTCAAAGGGCCTTGTAATAAACCCAACATCTTCTAATCAAGACTGTGCATTTTTTGTGTAATAACTATTGATTCAATTACACAACAATCAACAAGTGGGGCTGTTTCATAATACAGAAATAGCTTTGTGAAAGTTCCATTGAGGGATTTCATTTAAACTATTCTTACGTAGGCCCTGATGAATGTGATCAGCTGAAAGACGTTGAATATCCATGTAAATGGCTGCAAAACATGCCCCTTTCCTCTAAATTTATTGAGAAAACAGTTGTACATCATTTAAATCTCATCATAGCACTAAAACAACACTTGAGAACGTCACAAATTATATTGTTTTGGCCTCAAAAGACTTACGTCTGTTCTAGTTTTGTTAGATCTCTGTGCTACTGTTGACACGGTTGACCACAATATCTTCTCGGAAAAGCTTGAACATGTCAGTATAAAGGGACAGTATAAGGCTGGCGTCAGTCTGTCTGAAAGATTCCAGTTTTCTTCACATCAGAGCAGAAACCTACATGTATGACTCTTGACAGTAATTTCCTTCAATCCTTGAATGTTAGTCATCTACCCTCAGGCTTCTTGCCCTGGCCTTTTGTTTGTTTTTGATTAGGCATACCTGTTTCTCATATTATCTTTTGTGTTTTTAAGCAGATGAGTGACATGAAAGCCAACCTGAGAGTCCATAATGAGTTGATGCATTCATTAACATTCTACAATCAAAGCATGTGGATTCCCCAGTTTGACATTGTATATACAATCTCAAACTCTAATTGAACTCTCTAATTGAACTCAATTAGAAGGTGTGTCCAAACTTTTGGTCTGGACTGCAACGCTTAGGAGGTCCCGTCAGACTGTCAGTTTCCAAAACCACACACACAATAGAAAACTCGTAAAAGTTTGCGCGGGGTCAGAGCAACCCCACCAGACCACACACAGAATAAAAAACTTCTGTCTAAATGACCCAGTCTCATAACAAACACCCCGGGAGGACTGGAGCAATTCAATGTAGTATTTTAATGATTGGCCCTTTGGCTAGAAAAACACAGCCAGAACCGGCTCTACTTTAGCATCTGGCTGGCTTTAGAACAGGAACTACTTTGGTGAGAAAAAGACCTTAACAGTTAAAATCTGGCATTGTGGGGGCTCACTGAAGACCTGCACCACTTAGCCTTGATATTCTGTTATCAAGGAACTAGGCGAACTAGGAGACGAAACAAGACATGATACTGATTTCAGGAGAACAGGAAAGGGAGATGAGATTTTAATATTAGCTTGATGAAAGCTTCAAAGATCAAATGTTTGTCTTTAAAACGCCTTTATTCGGCATTTCTAATGCCAAATTCAACACACTGGTCTTTCGTTTCTGATTTGTTTTCATCTCTGAAAACCTTAGGACACTTCTCTCAACTGGGACAACTGGGAAATGTACAGTTAATATTTCCCAGTTTCTATTGATACAGTGGCCTGTGATTGTTGTGAACGTAACGTACCTTTAGGCTGCATTCACACTGCAGCCTAAAGTGACCAAATTCAGTTTTTTTGACGTAATGCAACCTGTATCTGATCTTTTCATGACACTCTGAACAACACAGATCAGATTTTTTTTTTTATACGTCGCAGCCCACTTGGATATCTGATATGTATCCGTCGCATTCATCCGACCTGGGCGCCACTGATATTCGACAAATGTCACTATTCTCTGTCCTGTTACGTGCAAGCGGGAAGAAAAACAACAACCATGGCGGACGATAATGAGGATTAAGTTGTTAAGTTGAGGATTAAGTGCTGGTTCCGGTCGGACAACAACTTCCAACAACAACAAACATGGATGCTCCACCGTTAGCATCCATGTTGACTTCTGCAAACAGTGAGCACTTGTTCTTCTTTTTATGGCGGTTGGCAGAACACTGAGAACGCTGACACTATTGCACTCTCTACTGTGCACTTTCAGGTTGTTTGGTGATATGGAGAGATCTTGTAAAAGTGACGGTTATGTCTATCAACTTTCCCATCAACGACACGCAGTCATACTTTTCTCACTATAAGGTGACGCTCTGGGTGAAGCCATATTTGAGTACTAAATGACCTAGAAAGGCCAGTTCTTGTATAGTGCTTTATCAAGTCCAGAGAATCCCAAAGCGTGTCATGCTACATTAAGTCATTCGTTCAATCATGCACAGATTCACAAGCTCACAGTGGTAAGCCACATTGTTGCCACAGCTGCCGTGGGGCAGTCTGACAGGAGCGAGTCCTGTCGCCTGAGTATAATTATTATTATTAGCAATTATTTCACCAGGAAAATCCCATTGAGATTTAAAATCTCTTTTACAAGAGACTCCTTGCCAACACTGGCAGCAGCACACAGAGTTTATACAACATTCACAGCAAAACAGAAAAAAAAAAAGTTACCACCATCATAAATAAAACTGTAAAAAGATTCCTGAATTAAAACATTTACAGATAAATGATTCCTTCTGGTTCTATGAGCAGAAAGCTGAAAAGAGATTTCTTTCCAAGTTCAGTTCAGACTCTAGGCACTGAAAGTAAAAGTAAGAATATCCTCCGGTGGCGTTTCGATATACGTGGGCCAACAAATAACAAAGAAGACATCCACATATGACCATATAAATAAAAACATGTCAATGATGAAGGCCAAGGCTGTTGCATCCTGTGCAATGATCTGCAAAACTTTTAAGCCTGTTATAAATCTTAAAGCTCCACGATAAACAATATTCAGCTACGTTTAAGAGAGGCGAGGGTGTATAAAATGTCCAGTACAGACAAGAATGTAGTAACATCCAGTTGCTTTATAGCCTCAAAAGACAGACAGAGTAAAAAATGTCATCATGACTCGTTCAACAAGTTTCAGTTTGGCTCTAAATGACTATTAATGAGTGCCAAATTGTAGTGCAATCATAGGTCAAACTTGTCAAGTTGGGACACTGCCAAGTTGTCTGGAAATTATAGAAATGTCTCGCAAAACAGCAGCCCTCAAGATCTGGAGATTTTTTTACACCCCTGTTCTAGAATGATCAAGAAATAAACATCTGTAGAAAAACAACAGATAAAGGAACGAGTTCACTCAAGTAAGAACAAGAAATTACGTATTCAAACAACCAACTCACAATGAAGAGCAGAAGAGAAAATGAAACATTAATGTGGCTATTACACTGACTACAATGGCGGCTTAAAACAGATCTATGGCAGATGTGATTATGTCACACAGGAATTAGCCGTTCAGCTGAGCAACAGACGCTAGCCCTTGTAACAGCCAAGACTATAGCTTTAGTATTAGCGGCTGAGAAAAGGGGGACACAATTTAGCTTGTTTATAAGGAATATGCAATAATATAATCTCTTTGGAATGACTAGTCTCAATCTGCCCAGACACAATCTCATACTTGAACCATTCAACCAGAATGTTGTTTTGTTGAATTCATACAGTTTTCACGCTGCTTTAGCCAAATGGTAACGCTACAGATGATCATTGACTTTGATTCCACAGGTGGTCAGCCCAATCTGTGTGATGTTGGAAGGTTGGGATTTCTGGAGCACAACTGTTTGTGATTTGCTACGAGATTGTAAACTGATCTCGCATTTAAGAAAGGGAGACAAACGTTTGTGCCACCATCTATACATCAGCTAATTCTTGTAAATAAATCCAAAATTCTGGACTTAGCATGCAGCCTGATGTGTAGTTTCTCCCTCCGCAGATATCTTTTGTAAAACAGTCAAGGATTGTAAAGGATCTAATTTGGGACCCGAGGTTATGGGGCCGACAGCATCTGGACTACGATCAGTTTCTTTATTAAAATAGGTCAAGGAATATAAGGCAGCTAACCTGGGATTAGCAATCTGGTTTGGGGATCTGTGGTCATGGGCAATTGGCTTGGGGGCGATATTATCTGGTCTAAGTCCAGCTTTTTTATTAATAAGAGTCATGGACTGTGAGCCATCTAATTTGATATTAGCAATATGGTTCTGAAACCAGACGTTTTAGGCAATCGGCTGCGAAGCTGCATTTTCTGGTCTAGGGCCAGCGTCTTTATTACTTTTGAAACTGTAATACCAAAAGCTCCACAGAAGAGGCAATAACCTTTTCAAATGTTGTAAAAAAAATAAATAAATCAAATTGAATCTTTTTTCTCGATTCCAAACTGGTGTAGTTGGTGTTTGGCAGAACCAAATCTTGTCTCTTTTTTTATTTTTTGCATGAGGCTTTCCTTTTTAACATGTCAAACTCTTGCTAGACATTTTTATATTTCTTGTGAAATGGAAGATTACCCTCAAGTTTGGCTGGATATTTTTCTTCAGTTATATAATTTTTTTTTAGATGCTTTGGATAAATTTTATGAGGTACCAGACCCTATAATCTTATTTTATTAAGAACTTTAAAATTCATACAACATCCTTTACATCATGTACATGAAAGAAAACTCTGCTTGCCATACACACATTTGCTTATCATTAATGCGGATAAACAATGATTTGTCTCCATAAGGACAATATTTAATAATATTTATTGAATAAATTATATGTATATCCCCAACATCTCTAAGTCTGAGCCAATTTTATTTCTGTAACCCATAACTGAAAACCCATATGTTGTGAAGAAACTTTAAAAATTGGTTGTACTTTCAGATGTGTCAGTGACAGAAGCAAGTGGAAAATCAAACTCCCTGTCTAGAGAAATTTAGTTACAGTAATTGAAGAATAGGACCTATAATTGATAAATCACTGCAGGAACCAGCTGATCTGGATCTAGAACAGGATCCGCTGTGGTTGGGAAAAAAGAAAACAAAAAACATCCAGTTTACAATCTGGAGTCGAGAGAGTTACACCGAAGGTTTGGATCATGAATTCTGTGCCACAGAGTATACATGTCTCCTGACAGCATTCTGTGCACAAGAAGCATTTCTTTAAAGAAACAAGGGTCAAGCTTATCAATGTTACTGCCAGGAACATGCAGTCCAGCTGTTCTCACTCCGAGATGATGCTCCGGTTTAAACCCTGCCTGAGCCAGACACATCCCCATGTAAACGTCGTCAATCGGAAGAAGGGGGATGGAGTGTGAGTTGGTGTAAATGACCAAAGCTGTGTAGCCAGACAAAAGGAAGCCCCCACCACCACAGTAAGCAGGGTATAACTTGGACTCATACAGCTGCTTTGGAACATAGTATTTACTATGTCGAGAACGGATGGGTCCCACGCCGTAGATCAGATGACCTGCAAACAGATGCTTCCTTCCACCTTTGAGTTCAAAGTTTTGGAGATACAGAACCATGTTGTCTGTGTTGGCAAAGACGTCATCATCACCGTTGAACAGGAAGTGGACACGTGGGCAGTTTCTCTCCATCCACTCCAAAAAGAGTATTTGTTTCAACGTGAGGTTGTAAAACGTGTCATTGAAATCCCACTGAAGTATGTCGTTGTGCTTGCTTTGCTCCAGCTTGAGGAGTTGGTTTAGTCTCTTCTTCTCATAACCCGTCCCCATCGTTCCTGAGATGAAGATCCTTCGGATCAACATGCCGTTAGACAGTCTCTCCTCGGCCCAAGTCTTGCGCAGCACTTCTCGGCGGTCATAGTTCACGGCAGAACTTTTGATGACCAGTAGAAGGAAGACGTCAGATGATGCATTGGTTCCGCCACACTTGTCGGGGACGTCAAGTAGCATGGGAAAATGTCGGCAGTGACGGTAGTAGAGGAGGTCTTTAATATTAGTAGTAAGTGAGCTGAAGTTCTGGATCCGTTCAACAGATTTATTTCTTTCACATCTTGGTGCGGGGCTAGTTTTTAAGGATTGTCTGACTGAAAGCATGTGACATTCATAGTTTCTGATATCAACTTCAAGTCTGTGGTCTGAGGTGGAGAAATCGTCAGAAAAGTAAAAAAAAATGACCAGTAGAAGAGCTGACACCATCACAGAGGTTACTGTAAAGACTTCACTCTGAAGTTGTTTTTTACAAAACCTGCAATACCAAAAAAAGATATCTCGTTAATATTAGTGCTGAACAGGCAATTGTCAACGTATTTCTTACACCAGCTCTCAAAAATTTGCACATTCCTAACCAATGTATAGGTTTTTGAGATTTAAAAACCCATTCTAAATCTGCTCCGAAACTGAGTATGTGAAATAAACTTATATTATTGAAGTACAAAAAAAGTCTTACTTTCAGCTATGAATAAAACATCAGCTAGATTACTGGACCTTCCCTACCACCTATCGCCCTTTTCCCAATACATGAATCTCATCGAACACAATAAAAAGTCATGAAATTTTTGTTGTTTTTATTTTTTTCATTTTGATATTTATAGTTGTATATATTTATAGTTGTATATATATATATATATATATATATATATATATATATATATATATATATATATATATATATATATATATATATATATATATATATATATATATATATATATATATATATATATATATATAAATCTATATATATATATATATATATATATATATATATATATATATATATATATATATATATAGTAACTGTCACAAAAGTAGGGAAAGGATTTACCATTGTAGATTCAGTGTAGATAATCATACAAACAGACACATCAGTTTTGTCCTACAAATTAAGACTTGCATTAACATTAATTTTAAAAAATGACTAAGAAAAAGATTGATCAAAAGTAAAACTTGGACATCATACGACTTAAATTCTAAAAGGTCTGAATGAACCCTTTGATTCTTACGTTCAATTGTAAATAAAATGTCAGTCAAAGTTCAGGATAATTAAGCTAAAACAACCACAAAAAAGTTTCAGATGTAGAAAATGTGCATAAAATGTTATTTTATTTTTTTAAAGTTGTGTTGTAGTAACATAACATTCATCTGGTTATCTTTATTAAAAGGTCCTCTCCAACAGTTTCTGCGAAAGAAAAAAAAAATAAAAATCTCTTACAGGAACTTATGCAAAATATTTGTCAAACTGCCATGACCAACAGACCTGCATGACAACATTTCTTGAAAGATAAGCTGGAAGCAGACTTCTTATCTGTACTCTGTATCAAGCTTTTTGACTTTTAAAAACTTGAACAAAAAAAAACAAAAAAAATTAATTAATCTACTGGAACATTTGTTTGTCTAAAAGCAATGTTTAAAAACTACATTGAAAAATATCTCATGGGGAAGGCTAACGTTTCTAGACTAAATTTTTTTGTTTTTGTTTTTAACAATCAAAGACATTTTTAAATTGTTCCTTTGCTCTTGATCCCACACAGAAAATAATATGTAAGTATTAACATGAATCCCCAATAGTAGGTAATTTTTTTTTTTGTGGAAAAAACCTTATTAGGGCTACCCTTTATTCAAATTGCTTTCACAATCAGAACAGTATGATAAATTATAATCAGAGATTTTAATCATTTAAATGCCGCAGCTCTTGTTGATCTTTTCTTTTCACATAAAGCAAAAATAATTATTCACAAATCAGACATACATTGGTAAATACATGAAGAAAATTTAAAAAATATATAATATGAAATAATTACCTGAGCATTTTGTCATTCAAAAGGTCTCAGTCAGAGAACAGGCAATGCAAGCGTAGGGGAGATAATGCAGGAAACAAGTGTGATATTTGATGTCATACGCCTTTGTTTTACCCACGGTTTTGTCGGTTATCTGACGAGAGGCAGGACCTGTTACACAAAGACACAAATCTGTTAAACTGCTGAAAGAAAGAGAGAAATTATTTCTTAACTTTTTATTGTTTGTTGCTGTCATTACAGAAATAGAGGAGTTAAACATTTTGTTTTTGAAAGCAGCTGCCTGACAAGAGAAGTCCTGAGCTCATGTAGTCCAATTAAATACTTTATATTTATGAAAAGCTCGGAAACTTTTCATGAATCACATTTAATGCTGAAAAAAAAATTATTAACTTGAACATACAATAATAAGTTATACTGAAAGAGTAACTTTTTTGTCAGAAAACCCATACATAAAAAGTGAAATGTATAAAGTCAAAAGTTTAGTAATGGAAAATAAATTCTGAATCATCAAATAAGTCCACCTCCCTCTATTCTTTTAATGGAGCGACATTCCTGTCAGGATTCCACCTCTTTGAGTCATCAGCTCTGAAACGTGTCTTATCAGTTCCCGATAAGACATGTTTCAGGCTGATAAAACAAAAGTTTTATCAGCCTTTTTCTGACTCTCAGCATCTTTGATCATTCAGCACCTGTTGTATTCGTAATGAACAAAAGGCAACTGTGGCGCCAAATGTTTGTGTGTGCTGAATCGGATGTTTATGTTTGCATGTACAGTATTGACTGCCATCTGAATTATCTGTGTAGTGTAGAAATTATACAGATTTTGCAGGAGAAGAGCAAAAAGCGAAAACAAAAAAGGAAGTAATTTTCATTGACCAACTTTTGTTGGCATTGTGCTCCTTGGAGGGGGGCTCACCCTTTCATACTTTGAAAACCCCTGGTTTAGATCATTTGAGATAGTGCAGTGTGAAAGTGAACCACAGCAGCTGAAAATGTAACAAAATTTGCGATTTTGGTCCCCAGTCGAACTGAGTCTACTGGACTATGAGGTGTGAAAACATGCTGCCTTTAGCCTTGAAAGTGACAGTGATCATGCTTAAGATATTCTAGATATTTATGGGTGTTACATGGGTTTCACGTTTTCTGACATAATGAGTTTGGGGATGTTGAAATAGTCTGAAGTTGATTTTGTACATTTTTCAGCCCTCCATCATCTGAATTGAAAACAACAGAAGACTATAAAACAACCTCGTTAACATGCAGGGAACTTCTAAATTGCTTTGACGGGATCTTCACGTATAAAGATCAGAATTTCAGCTGGACTGAATTTCAGAAATATTGTGTCTCTCAGAAAAGGCATAATATTTTACCCATGTTCCTCTATTTTTGAGAATCACATAATGAATCAGAAATAATGTCATGTAAAGCTTAGTGCCAAAGAAAATAAGGCTGCACTGCTGTAAGCTCTGCCTCATCCCCAGTAGGGGTGCAACGTGACCCCTCTCAGTGTGAATGCTCCACTCTCAGTGTCACTCTGACTTCTGCTTGGAGGAGTCGGGCATCTTTCTGGAGGAGATTGTTAAGCGAGGTAGAAATATGGTTGAACAAGGATTATCTGTTCCCTGCCTGCTCTGAAAAAGTCAAGCAAATTAAAAACACCACATCAGACCTCATATAATTACTTCTTCATTGACTAACTCGATGTCATTAATATTTTCAGCACCTGATATTTAATAGTGAAAGAGGATCACCAGGCATGTTTAAAAGGTGAAGCTAGAGCAAAGAGAAGGAGGTTGCTATTAAAACTTAATCAAAGTTGTTTGACTATTCACACAGTATCCTGCAAATCATTTTTGCACATTTTGAACTTTTTCCACATTCTGCCACAAACTTCAATGTGTTTTGTTCAAACCCTTTTTGCTCCGCTATTACGCACTACTTTGTGTGACACAACATGAAACAATGCACAGTTGGAAAGCGGGAAGAAAATCTCCCAGGGTTTTCAAAATGTTTTAGAAGTAGAAGGTTGGCATTTGTTTTCAGCCAATGTGAGTCAATACTTACCAGAAGTACAGCTGGCTGAAATTACATCAGTCTTTTGCTGTGTGTCCAGACCAGGATTGCATGTCTAGATATGCAATCCTACATGTTTCTTTTGACAACATAGCTCATGCTCAGTTAGCTTGGGTCCATTTCAGATTTAGACCTACGTCTTTGAGCTGCTATTATGACACATAAGTATCTTTCAATCTAAATGGATTATTTCAACCTTTTGCAGCATGTTTAAGGTTTCTGTCCTGTTTTCATGTTTCCTCCGGCCTCTATATAGATCCAACAAAAGTTTTATCCCTACCAATCTTTCCTTAAAACTTCATTGTTTTTTTTATTAAGTGTGACCCTAACCAAATCTTTGTTCCCGCTCCTGATCAGCTGTGCCCCGCACAACTTTGAGATTCAGTAAAATCTGTTGAGGGTTTAAATAAAACCACTTGTACTTTAAATAAAATAATATACTTTTTTATTATGGTCAGACCTGTGACCTCATGAATCTGAGGACGTGTGGGCTTTTTTGAGGAGGCAAGTTTTGGCAACTGCATGGTCACTGCTTTACAAGAAAAAAAAAATACTGGTTTTAAATTATTACTTTTGGTGGTTGTTTACTGACTTTCAAACTGTTCAGACATTTCAGACTAATGTGTATGTCTTGTTTTGAATAAATCTGAAAATAAATCCAACTTACGGGAAGCTACACACATACTGTGTGACAGTGCTATATGGGCAAACATTGAGTGCTTGCAAATTAATGAAGCTTGGCATGAGTTTACCTGGTAGAAAAAAAATATATATATTCTTTTTCACCCCAATCATATTTTGAGTTAGACTACTACTGTCAAAACAAAACTTTCGGTGTTGATCCTAAATTCATCTTCCCATTTTGTGACATAGCATACACTCGCTGCACCTGAATGAGAACTCTATATCTTAAACCTTATACTGTATAGCAAATCGCTGAGTGTATTCTCCTGCTTCAGGAAGCAAAATCATCCCAAATTGTCTGACTGACAGTGAAGCTTACATTTTAGCCTGAAATTTGTTAGCTGTGAAACTTTTCTTTCTTTATACCTTTAAATCGTAATAGCAGACAGTCTCCAGTTATTTGAATGCACACATTTTTTACTGGGTGAAACAAATTATTGATGCTAAGAGAGCTGCAGACAAGCACCTGCTTAATTCTCAGTTTCTCTTCATCAGCTGCACCCTGCATGTAATCAACCACCTACATCTTCCAAGCATTCACACAGTATTTAAGTATTTTGATGTGATAAGAGGTTTCACAAAAATTAACTGACTCGAACAGGTGTCAGAGCCTTACAGGAATAGAGATAAGTTAACATCCAGTCATTAAAGTGCAAACAACTCCCATCTGAAAGCACAACTCCGCCTCTGGCTATTTCTGTCGGTAGTGATCTGTACCAATGACCGGTTTCGTGTGTTTAATACTTGTCCCTCTCTGGATACTAAACACATCTGGGAGAGTTTATCCACACAAATAGAGATGTTTTTCTGGGGTTTTTTCCCGAGATTTTGTTTTGCTATGTTGTTGGAGACAGACAGTCCGTCCATCCTGAGCGAGCAGCAGCAGCAACGGCCATTAGCCACCATTATCTTCTCCCTCTTCCTCAGCATTGCAGCCAGTCTCACACAGTCTTCCGCACTGTGCCTTCAACAACAGTCAGAGCAGAGGAGACCCATTCCACTCCACATCCACATTGCACATAAATCACATATTTGTAAAGTTGAATAATGCTATCAAACGAGGCTCGCAGTTGCCATAGCAATGCTCCCAACAGCTCCTGTTATGTTTGGGGTACTGTATTTTTCGGATTATAAGGCAAACATAAAATCCCTTTATTTGCAAATAAATTGGCAATACGCCTTATATTTCCATGCATCTTATGTATGAAGAGTGTACCGTATGTTTTATTATGACTTTGGTAAGCGACGAAGCCACTCCCCTTGATTGTCGCAGCATGGTCAAAAACCTTGTGGAGTCAGCTTTCTATGTTGTTGAGACATACTGTCATCCGAGCTTTCACACAGGTTGGAATCATCAGTGAACAGCCAAGCAACAGCAATGAGACTGAATCAGATGATGACGAGAGGGATCCAGGCTTGCTTGATGCCGCTATCGCCCAACTGTTAAATTCCAACACTGAAGACGAGGAATTTGATGGATTCATAGAAGTTGAATGATTGAAAAAGAGAGTGTGCCTTTTTGTGTAATATTGACAGTTATTGTTAATTATTTGAATAAAGTCTGACCTATCCGACTGCCGTATTTTGTTACGCTTTATGCGCCTTATAATCCGGTGCGTCTTCTATATGAAAATAGATCCGTTCACTGATACTGCGTCTTATAATCCGGTGCGCCTTAGTCCCCAAAAAAATACGGTAGTTGTCCAGCAGGAATCTCCGCCCCATTCTCAAACTCCAACTGGATCTCCTTCAAGATTGCCCTGTATTTCACTCCATCCATCTTCCCTCTCCCTGCTGAATAGAAGCACCTACAGAGCATGACACCGCCACCACCATGTTTGACAGTGTGTTCAGAGTGGTGACGTGCAGTGTTGGTTCTCCACCACATACAACGTTATGCATTTTGGCCAAAAAGTTACATTTTGGTCTCGTCTGACCAAAGCTCTTTCTTCCACATTTCCTGCGTCCAACATGGCGTCTAGCAAACTGCCACTTGTCACTCTTTCATAAAACTGATCGGTGCTCTGCATGTTGGGCCTGTGAGTTTAGGTGGACGACCTTGTCTTGGTAGGTTTACTGTTGTGTCATTCTCTCTCCATTTCTGGAAGATGACTTGAACAGTGCTACGTGAGATGTTCAAAGCTTGGGGAAATCTTTTTATAGCCTGAACCTGCTTTCAACTCCCTGACCAGTCTGATGTGTTCCTTGGACTTCTGGATGCCGCTTGCGCCCCAGTATTCTCACTGAGGCTTTCACAGGGCGCTACATTTCTAATAATAGATTGCAATAATATTTGCACAGCACACGTTCCAGGTTTTTATTTGTAAAATAAAAAATGCAATCATGTATAATTTTCTACTTCATAACTGTATACCACTTTGTGTTGGTCTTTCACACAAAATTCCAGTGAAATATATTTGTTTTGTGGTTGTAATGTGATAAAATATGGAAAGATAGAATTGTTCCGAATACTTTTGCAAGCCACCCTATGTAAGAATACTAACTGAAGCTTCATAGTCCAACTCTCAGAACTATCAGGTTACCCGGGTTGTGGTTTGCTGCCGCATAGTTATATTTATTTTGTTTATGGTGCAAAGACTCTGACGCACCATCTGCAGGACGTTTTTTTTCCTCTGACCGTCCTGCAGATAAGTAACTGAAAGAGCTGCAAAGATGTATTTAATTTACATGATTAAAGATTGTCAGCTGATGTGCTTCAACTGAATTAAGATTTAATTAAAGAGCAACTTTATGGTGGGTTGATTCCCTTGTGGGCAAAAATTGTGTTTATAAACGCAACCTGAATTTATTTGAGTTTTACGGCTGTAGCATTATCAAAAATATGTGCCGTGAGTGCTCTTGCCAGCTTTCAGTATTTGGCGCTCATTGAGTATTACTGTTTATGACTGTGCAGTACTAGTTAAAAGGGCAAAAACAAATTTACATCTGAGATGACTTGAGGGTAATAAACGGGTTAAAAGTGACCACGCTTACAAACGTAGTCTAAATATACGTTCTATGATTAAAAACAACTTGACTCGTGGTGCAGTCAAACGACACTATAAACAAAACAGGGATAAATGACTCATCTTGGATTTATTTATTTATTTATTTTTTATTTTCTTTGCAGGCTAAATGCCACTAACTGCAGTTCAACTGCCAAGCAGAGGAGACCACATGTGAGTGAAGTTAAAACTGTTCTGAACTAGCTACTGAAGACTGCTGTTTCACACACAAAGGTTTGCTGAAGTTGATGTGCTACAATTACGTTCGGAGGTATTGTTTCATTTACCAAACCTTCTAACTATTAGGAAAGAGACGATCTGATCACTTCTGCTAAGGAAGTGATCTGCAGATAGAACTTATCTGCTTAATGCAAATAAGATTTATGATAATAAACGGATGTTGTGTTGACACTCATTTGTGGCTCTAAACATTTTTTTTTTTTTTTTGCACAACATTTTGTGCAGAGGCTGTTTCAGAGCCTCAGATGCTTTTGGACAACCCCCAAATTCAACGTTTATTTACACTCGTATGAGAAAATGGCTGTAAAACAAATGTGTAAATGCGCAACCTTAAATCTTTGACCTGAATCAGACAAAAAAAAAAAAAGCACGAGAAGTAGAACATCCTGTTCAACCAACAAGAAGGAGCAGTGTCTGAATGGCAAGTCACCAACAAAACAATTGGCTATTCCAAAAGCCATTGTATAGGCAGGAAAGCAGTTTACCAAATGTGCTGGAGCTCCACTTGGGTTGCTAGGTGAGGGGCTAGGGTTTCTAGGCAATGACACAATGGCACAGTGCCAGTTGACCGGGCTTTAGCAGTCATGGATTTTCTTTTCTTTTTTAATTTTCTTTTTTATGTTTGTTTTTTTAGAGGCAATTAAAGTATAAAAATGTGCAAAAAAGAGTAAATTCTGCATTAGAGGTCTATTTTAAAGTGAAGACATATGCCACTTTAATCAATTAATTGGGTTGAAGACCTAACCCAGCATGCTGGGCAGAACCCAATGCCCAGGCCTGGGTTGGCAAGAGCAATTACTGCAAACCTGGCTGACATTTTTTGGCTTTGAGGGCAACTCCTGCAAAAACTGGCACCATCTTCATGGAATCCAGTCCAGTAGAAACAATGTTGGACACGGGCTATTGTTTTATGTTTCCCCAGGTGACCAGCCTAGGGAATTGAATGGCCCAAAGTTAAAACAGTTTCTCTGGCTGTTCTGAGTACTACAAGCTGTTTTACTGCTCCCTGTTTCCTATAAAGGATGCCATTTTGCATCCAGAATTACTCTGCAGTTCCACCCTCTTCAGCTCTTTTTATAAAGTCAGCCAAGCCTCTATCCTGGTGCTGCAGTGAAACAATATTATTAGAAGTGTCAAAACCTAGCTGTACGCCAGGTTCAGGCAACACAGAAGATGCTGTTGCGTGTCTGAATTTGTCTTGTTTGCGCTGCCGTATGAGACTTCTGTGCTTTGGTTGGACCCTCTTCAATCGCAGTCTCATAAAACGGTGATGCTCTCAGGCTTGGATCATCTTCCCTTAAGGCCTTTGACTGGGAACGTATCAAGACAACATTGCACATTTTAGATACAGCTAATTAGTGGAAATTGGAAGATCATTTTCCAAGACAACAGGAAAGGGTAGTTTATCCATGACACCCACATTTAACAGGTAAACAAGTTCTTGCGCTCTCATAGAGATGTCTGCTGTTGGATAATGCTTTTCATTTACATGAACACAGCAGATGGGTTTCTGAGGTATAAATTGTAAGTGGTGAAACATACCAGCAGTGTACTAGTGACTGGGTGTCTCCTGTACCAAAAAAGGCTTTGAGCCTCTGCCCATCGCTCTCCTCATTTGTCTGCGCCAATGACTGTTTTTGTCTTTTTAATATTTGGCCCTCTCTGGGTACTGAAGACATCGACGAGAGTTTGTCCCCCACAAATAGAGATTTTTTTTTTATTTAGTTTTTCAGAGATTTTGTTTAGCTTAGGGCAGAAAACATTTCTCCATTCCAGACTGATTGCTCATCTTTCCAGTTGGACTGATGTTACCTGGAGTCACGGCGAAATCCCTTTTTGCTGCTTTAAAAGCACATGATTGGTTCTTTCTACAGGCTGCCTCAAATGCATCTGCCAAGGAAACTGCCTCTGCTTAATCTTTTTGGGTTTCATTCCTTAATCGAAACTTGGAGTTCTGGAGACAACATTCGCAAATACTGTTCAAGAATTATGACTTCATTAATTTCTTCAACAGTCTTAGCTCAAGGCGGGACACATTTCCCATAAAGCTCTTTGAGTCTCACATAAAGCTCCTTGGGTGACTCATTTGGTTCCACATTGAGAGTGTAACCACTGACTGTAGGTCTCACTGTTTTTAATATTTATGCAAAATTGCAGCATTATTATAATCAGTCTATTGATACATCTGTATGTATATGCACTTCTGGCTTTACCAGTCAAAAGTGGAATCAACTGAATTGCCCAGTCAATGTTTGGCCATAAGGAATTGCTCAATGTCACTGTCATTACTTAGTGTCATGTTTTGTCAGGTTTGCTTTACTGTGCGATTCCCCACTTGAAAGGGATAGTCTTTATTATAAACTTTTAACTGGATGTCACTCAAAGAGTCTACAATTTAGCTGATTTATCTTTATTTTTAGTATGATTGTCACCATAGTGATTTAGCCTTTCAGCCACATAGGTGAAAAACCTCAAAAGAAACAGAAACGCATTTATTAAATTCTAAAATTAACAAAATAAATACATTATGAAATAACCAAACAGATTTCAACCCCTTTAAACCAGTTATTCCAAAAGTATAATAAATAGCAAATATTTTATAGTAAAATTCAACACCAATGAATAAATTAGCTTATTCATCAACATTTTGTTAAATATATTTTTATAGTCAAAATTCTATTCAACACTTATTTTTTCACTTTCTACCATAAACAATAAACACCAAGTTTATTATTCTTATTTTATTTTTAAGTTACTCGCTTGAGTTCAGTGATATTAAAACTGTTCAGAGGGGAGTGGCTACCTGGCAGTTTGCCAGAACACTTAGCCTTTTCAAGTTTATTTCCTTAGAGAAAGACAAGATTAAAATCTGACACCGTGATTTACCAGAAGATGGTGCAGGCCCTCGTTTTAAATTGTCCAAATCTAAGTCATCAGGATGCAAGCCTCAAGCCTGAAAATACATTGAGCTCCAAATCTGATAAGAGCTTAAACAAGCGTAAACAGCCCATTAAAACATGCATCACACTTTCTGGTTGCCCACACTGACGTCCACCATCAGGATGCTTACCAATTATTTTAAACTTGCAGCCAATCCAGAAAGCCCCAGTCTGAGTGTAGTTAATTTAATTTAGTCCTGTTGACAAGATAAGAGAACTCTGCTATTTTTAATCAGAGGCTGGCAACTAACATTGAAGCTCCCTCTAGTCTCTTCTTCCTTCTCTCTCTCTGCCATTGTTGACCTATTATTCTTTCTTTACCTAAAGGAATGTTATAACATTTACTTCATTTTTAAAGAGGGATTAATTGACCAATTTGGAACTGACCTCTCACAATGAACATGTGGAGTTTAAACACAAAGGCTAGCTAACAAGAAAAAAGGAGGAGAAAGGAGACGAAGACAAACAATAAAGCGAGGCAACTAATTCAAGTCAACAAAAAAAATAGCAACTACAACACAATGTGAAAACTAAAATAGAATAACACCAATAATGTTTGACAGTTTAACATAGAAAGACTTGGTAGCTTCTCCAGAGTCAAGTCCCCTGCTTCCTGCAGCCTGATGGATTGCTCCACTTCCTGGTGTTGCATCATAAACAGTCCTCTCCCCAAGCCACTTCTTTAAAGATCAGCAAAAAATAGACAGTTTATGATCTAAACATGGTTATTTACTAAATGTGTGCACCCATATTAGAAACATCTTAAAACAATATTGCAGAAAAGACTTACAAACTTGACTCAGTTCCACCAGTTCTGTCAGGAGGAAAAGGCCAGAACTCCAGCTAACTGTCATTAGAGGCTTGTGGCAGGAAATCACAAGCCATTGACTAAAGTCAAAGTTTCAAAGACACAGCATAATAAGGTTTAGATATAAAAGCAGTGTGTTGACATTCATTACAGCAGTAATAAGTTGACTCAGTTATGCAAATTTTGTGTGCAGGAAGAAGTATTTTTCCTATCTGTGGGAACACCTGTCTTCCTGAAATACAAGAAGGGTGAGCTGGAAACAAAGAAGATGTCAACTGTCGGAAAGAAAGAAGTTAATTCTTCAAAAGTTTTTTTCATTCCTCTGCAAAGTGGAATGACTGAGGAAGAATAAGTCTTTGATCTCATGCAGTTGAGATTAGTCCAAAAATTCAATCTCAACGCCTGAAGCCACATCTCTCCTCAATGTGACAGCGGCTTTATTTGTGTCCATCAGCTCTGCCTCAGCTTTTGGGCAGTAGACATCAGAGTCTAGAGGAAAAATAAGTCAAACACTGGTTGCTGATTCATTCGAAAGATTGGACGACAAACTTGACACATCTGTGTTTATGTTTCTTGTAGGAACAGGGATGAACACAATTACACGGAAGGAAATAAACTTTGAAGGATTTTTGAGGTGATTCTGTTAAAATGTTATAAGCAAATTACCATTTATTATTTCCACTAATGAAGTGAAATGACCTCAGACTTACGCAGAGCTTACAGGACACTCAAACGGTTTGCATGAAACCAGTTGTTGCCATTCAAGCACACATTTACACGCTGATGATGGCAAGCAACTGGATTGTAGCCAGAGCTGCCTGGGACGGTCTGACAGAAATCTGACAGAACTTTTACCTACTGTGGTACAGGCTGCTGTACCACAGTAGGTAAAAGTTTTTACTGTCTTCATTCAGGATAGATGATTATTAATCATTTCTAAAGTCAGCAAGCTAATGTATGACTTTGGGTGGTAAATGTAATAAGCTAGACAAGATAATCTGAGATTGGCCCTGATATTTCTGTAACATTGTGTAGCTAAAATATTTGTCTTCAAAACAAGATTAATACTGCCCCCTTCCATCTGCTTTATACTTTGGATTTTCTTTGTGTTCTTGTTTAGAACGGGAAGATAAGTTTCTGGATTATCTTTCTGCTCTAAAAAGCTAACAGTGACAGAAATTCCAGAAATAAAAAACTTTTAAAAAGCCATTTCTATTTAGTATAAATAAAAAAAGATTTTAAAGGCCTCTTTTACTTGATGATGTAATTAAATTGGGGAATCAAATAAAATTACTAACCACATGGATGATAAGACATAAATACAAATATCTTTAGATTTCTTTTTACTTCCTGTGCAGAAGTACATCATGAATTATTACAAAAAAAACAACAGACATCTCACTGACTTAACCTGCACAGCAGCAACCGCCTTATGAATCAAATCACTGATTGACTTTTTTGTGCTTTCTTTAGTTTTGGAATCAATAATCTCATTTTGTCAAATAAAAGATAGACAAATATTACAGCGGTTTACACAGATGCTTTTATATAATCGTGTAAACGCCTGTTAAATTTGTGTTGGGTGGCTATTTACACAGATGCTGATTATGATTTAAACTGGAAATGAAACTTGGATTATCCTGCTGAAACATACTGAGAACACTGAAAACATTGGCATAGAAAGCATTTCTGGTAAATGCCTGATATAAAAGTAGTAGGATAGATTTCACATTAACCACTGTAATATTTTGGCCTCATATACCATTTGATTTTAATTACTTTTTATGAACTGTTGTGATAATGTTTTTGAAATTGGATTTGTTTTAAGACAGTTGAAGTCCACTTTGGTCTTAACCTCTTTTGGACTAGTCTTTAGCTTCAACTTCCAAGACCAGCTTATCTGGGTTTACACTAAATGAAGACAAAGATTTATCTACTTCTAGCAAGATACTAATTTTTTATAACCTTTTAACAGAACCTCGCATAAAAAAAATCCCAAACTGTCCCTTTAAAATGTCCAAATCTTACTTCTAGCTCCACTGTTAAATTTTATGAAACAGCCCATTGAAATACTTAACCTCCCAGTGTTTTATTTTCTCTCAAAATTAATTTTGTGTTTGACTTTGGTATGAAAGACATTTTAATATCTTTAAGGGTGAAGACTTCATTAGTTGATAATCTCCTTTACATCTCCTTAAAAAAGTAATTTCAAGAAGTAATAAATCATTTTTCATTGATTCAAATTAAAACTTAGGGGGGCTTCTGCTGTCTTTCCGGAGAAGATTCTGATTGCTTACAAGAAAACAAAACTGAAACCTGAAGTACTGAAATTTTAAGTTTTCTTTTTACAGTTTATTGCCTAGAATATTTCAGCTTCCTTCAAGCAAACCAAGGACTAGATGTGAACTCCTTTCACCCCAGCCAGTCAGCAATGTTTTGTTGTGAATGGAAACCTGCATTACATTTATATGGATAAAGATCTGTAAAATGTAAGCCCAATGTTGTTTTTAAACTTTATTGAAAAAAGAAATGTATTCCCTAACATCTGAAATCAAAATACACATCTGGTAGACACCTTGAAATGATTTCTGAAAGTTTTCCACAAGCAAATGCTCTCAGAAAAGTTGAACTTGAATGATCCCTGACTATTTATATTTTTGAAGGAGCTTTGTCAGTTCCACTCTCTATTTCTCTCATTTTCTTCCTCTGATACCTGTTATTGCCCCTAGATGTCCCCAGTACCTTTTTGTTGACATCTTGTTCTACCTGTTACTCATCACTTAGTTCAAGCAGCTTTTTGCATAACAGCCCACTTTCGTGCATACTTTTTTTTTTTTTTTTTTTTTGTCGTCTTGTCAGGCCGTATTGTTTGCCATGGCGGTTTTGCCTTGTTTCTGACTCAGGCTTAGGGCATCTCTGGTTTCTGGATTAGCAGCTTCTGCAGGGCCAATGGTTTTGGTTTTGTATAAAAACAAAACCAGCTTCAATTCCAACTTAAACCAGTGTCAGGCAATGAAGTCATGGGCCTTGCATCTGTGACTTCAACTCTCCTGAAGGAAATTGTATCCTTCAAAACAGATTTTTCCTCACGGCGACCACAGCTCTGGCTAAAATCACCAACTGTATGTGAATGTCACAGTCGTTTTGGTGGCTTTCATGATTTGCTTAAACTGTTGTAAGTAATTTCACACCAAGGTGTATCGCGTCACTTATCGTCAATGCTGGTTCTATTTAAGCTGCTGATATATTCTGGGGTTCTTCTGGCGATTGAGTTGATGTGAACGCTATGGTAAGTTCAAAAGAGCTTTTCGAAGACTGTAGCAGTTCATCAGTTTGGTAAAAAGGCTCAAATCCATTACAAAAGAATTTGAAAGCCACAATTTCTGCGTAAGGAAAGTAGTCTACAAGGGGAGGACATTCTAAACAACTGCCAATACGTTTGAAGCTACACTGTCATAACATCGGGACGGTTTTTAACAAATATGTCAAACATATTTTTTGTGAATGCTATACTGCAGCTTTAAAGACCGTGGGAGAAAACCAACCAAAATAAATGAAAAATTCTGGCAAGAAAAGTTGTCCGAATTATGCCAAAAACTTACAGTTGGCTCAAATAAATAGCTGAATTCCAAAAATGCGTGAGATCCAAAGAAGGATCTCACTCATATCCAAATATATTAGGCAGTGTACATGCACATATTTAAACCTATTTCTAAAATAATGTGTGGACGGCAGAAAATAAAGCAATAAATTCTAACATGTGGGTTTAGTTTTGGCTTTAAAAAAAATCACAAATGTTTTATGATGTACAGTCATTCCAGTCATTCCTCATACAGATGTGAATAACTGGAACCTTAACTTGTAATTTGATATCACTTCTGAGGCAATATGTGCCATTTTACACATTAGATGGCATTTCAGAATTCCTTAAATCTTACAGCCTGTAAATGCAAATGTTTTGATCACGTTGAAACAATTATCTTGGTTATATACCACTGTTGAACACTAGGTGGAAAGTTAGACGTCAGTGCTGATGTTGGGGATTATTTAAAATAATTTAAAAAAAAAACATATTACAAGGTCAGCTGAAAAGGGTTGGCATTTTGTTTTACAATTCCATGTATGCCACATCTATTATTTAAGTTCATTATCAAAATCTATCAAAATTTAACGTTTTATGCTGTCTTCTCAACAAATCTGTTTGTTTGTTTTCCACTGTTCTGAATCCAGAAAGGTGTCGTGTCATATTGTTAAGGCTCTTTGTTTATTTTTGTGGTAAGGTTTGGAATTTCAGATGTGTTTCTTTCTGCAACACTTTGAGTGTTATATGTAACACCTAGGAGCTCAGTTAGTCCCTTGCCCTTTAAAGGTCTCTGCTCTCCTATTATGATGTTTCTATTTTATCTCCATACTAAACCTTTATAATCTCAACGTTACAAAATGTTTAATTTTCACCAAAACTATATTTCATTAAAACATTTTTTTCAAACTTTGCCGTGCTTGTGTTTTTTGTGGTGTTTTGAGCCAATTCATAACAACGTTGATGTATTATTGAGGTCTGATGGGGGTCATGACAATATGAATTTGCAGTAAACAGTTCTATTAGACATAACCAAACTGTTATTTGTAATGTTGACGGTAAATAAGCTTGAATTGCTTGTATTAAAAGCAGACGAATTTTGGTGTGAAGAAACAACAAATAAAAACTTAGAGAAATGAAACTTGGGAATAGCCTGCAGTGGTCATTCAGGCTCTGATATGCGTTCAAATCATTATCCATCAGAATTATCCATGTGTGCTTGAGCTTACAGCTACAAAAACAAAGTTATTTGCAAACTTTCTCCTTCAGGATTTCAGTGTTTGATCAGTTCCAGCAAATTGTCCGGTTTCTAACACATCAGAGCAGCCCCACATCATCACACTACCATCACCTTGTTTGACTGTTATGTTTTTTTCTGTCTGCAATGCCGTTAGTTGAATGCCCACCTTCCAAAGAGTTAATCTTCGGGATCATCAAGATGTCGACAAATGTGAGACAAGCCGTCGCTGTTGTTGTCGCTCAGGAGGGATTTTGGCTTTTAAACTCTCCCATGGCTGCCATTTTTGTCTGGTCTCTTTCTTATCTGTGAATCGTGAACGTCAACCTTGAAGAAGACAAGTGAAGCTGCAGTAATTTAGATGTTCTTCTGGGTTGTTTTGTGACCTCCCAGATGAGTCATCAACACACTCTTGGATTAACTTGTCATGGGATGGTTCACCACTGTGCCATGGTTTTTCCACTTGTATGGAAAAATAACGGCACTCGCTATACTTTGGTGTATACTCACAGCCTTAGAAATGATTTTGCAACCCTTCCTGAGACTCAGTGGTCTTGCTTCTCATCCATTTATTGATTTAAACCTACCGCACGCTGTCTGACAGGTTCTAGTTAAGTAATTTCTTTTTTGTGTGTGTGTTTATGTTTTTCAGATCACGAGGTCATCAGAGCTTGGTGTTGTTAATGCAGTTGTACTAAAAATGTTATCAAAAGTTCTCTCATATTTTAACAACAAAAGCAATTTTCAAACCGGAACAGATTGGTTAGCTTAATAAATGAAATTAGCATTTGAAAACAGTTTTGTATTTGCTAAATTTATCTTTTTGATGTTAATATTAGTTTGCTCAAACAATTAAATATTGAGGGGGGAAAAGCAATGGAGTCCTCTAAGGGCACAAATACTTTTTTATGTTACTTTAAACTTATGCATTTATACCAATATATATATACATACTGTATGGACTTGCTTAGGTCATGTTTTTAAAGGAAACCCCTTCTCAAAGTTGCATAATAATTATGACATGATTTTTATTTTTAACACTACCACATTGAGGAAACACTGGTTTTATCCTGTTTGTGGTCCAATAATGACATCAGCAATGTGTTCATTTAATTTTGGCGCAAGCAGGTTTGGAGTGACCCTCCATCTGCTTCAGATCTTCACAATAGTATTAAATCCAGCATGATGCATCTTAGGTGATTCTCTTTTCAAGTATATCCTGTTGAAGGCCTCACTTTTATTCCAATGAGAGCAAACACGACGGCCATGACCGGCTGCCAGACAAAAATGTCCTTGATAAAACCGCCGACAGCAACATCTAGCACCTGCTCCAAGGAGTTTTTTTCTCTCCCCCCCCCCCGTCCCCCCTGCCCCCCCCCTCCCCTCCCCTCAGCATGTCTGCACGCTACTGCGACGCTTTGTGTTGCTGAGTCTTGATCTCATATTGTCACAGTTCATCCGCGCAAAGGCCTACAACTGACTCATTTCAAGAGAAAAAAGCAGCATGTCATCTAGGATTCACACATACAATTTAGTATTATTTTAACTGTAATTATTAAATGGAAAGAACCGCTCCTCCCCTCCCCCTTTGAGCTGAGGGAGGGTGCACATAAGAGCGGGAACGTGTGGGAGAGGAGGGAAGAAAAAGCAAGGCTTCCAAGAGGCACAGTGCCAAGGTTAGACCTTCTTCTAGTGGAAAAACTGAGAAATCCATGAAATTAAACATCCAAGGCTACGAGCAAACAGCATGAAGCCAGCCAGTTCACGAAACCTCAAATATCTTTAGCAGCGTGCTAAAGAGGTGTTTCCTTCCTTTATTTGTAGAACAGGAGTAAAATAAGGCGATGTCACAGTACTGTAACATCGTTTTAAAGTGAAATGAATTTATTCTCACCGAGCAGAGATAGGACGAATGGCAAAAGACCGATGATGCATTGCAGATTTTACTGCTAATGGGATAAATGATGTATGGAGTGCCGTCTGTAGATGCATCAGACCCAGCATATGTGGTAACCTTAGTGAGATTAACCATTTTAATTTCTTCCTGTGCTGATATTCAACTGAAGCTGCTATTCCTTCATCTGCACTAATTAAAAATATTTACATCCCTTGAACTTTTCCTCATTTTACTCACATTGCAACCAACAAATTTAAGTCGTTATATAAACATTTTACGTGTCAGAGCTTCTCAGAATGTTTCTTAATTGTGACATATATAGTTTTTGTTGAATAAATGAAAACTTGAATGCTGCACTTTTGTAATCAACCCACCAGAGTCGATAACCACTTTACACTACAATCACAGCTGCAAGGCTTTTTGGGAAACGTTTACTAAAAGAATTGTATCTCAGTCATGTGTTGACATTTGTTCACAGCACCACAGGTTCTCAATTTGATTTACCTCAAGACTTTGACTGGGCCATTATGACCCCTGAATGTGCTTTGATACAAACCGTTGGCTGCATGTTTGGGGTTATTATTTAGTTTCAAGTGTTTTTCAGAAAATTCCAGGGAGGAACAGCATTATTTTCAGAATCCCAATCTGACTTTGGTCTAAAAGGTTAGTCGCAGCAGTTTATCTCACCATAGATAGTTGAGACAACGTCAAGGTAAAGAAGAATAAAAATAGAGAAATCCCTGACCTACATGTCCTGCTTGGTAATAATCCAAGGATTGGCCCCATATGAGGAGTTTAATGTTGTAATACCACAAGCCTTTTGCCAAATTCATGTTTTTAACAGCTGTGATTGCTGACCACTTAGGACTTTAGAAACACCTGCGTGGCTTTATTCCCGTTAAGATTTATGTACAAGTGGATTTATAATGTTTAATGAGAAAAGAGGAAGTTAAAGAGCTCCAGTCTTTGTAGACATAAAACTGTTTTCAAGAAAAACAAGACGGTAATGATGTTTTGGCTGAATAAATGTTTTGATGGTAGCCAACTTTCTTCACACAGTCAGTCACTGAAATAGGCATCACCCTCAAAAAAGAAGTGACATAACTGTGTTACTGCTTTATTTACAGTTTTTTTTTTTTTTTGTTTTTACTGCACAGTCAGCCACATTATGGGATGGATACAGACGTCCAAGAATGGTCCACCAGGACTCACATCTGGACATGACATTAAACTGAGCAGACGCTGAGTGGGTTCTGACTGTTGTATGAATGTCATTCAAAGAGAAATGGTTTCCTGGAGAATAATAAACAGAGAAGCATCCACACACGGAGCCCGGGCATGCTCTCCACATGCTTCTGTACTTGGATACAGTTAGAGATTTTTATACTGTAAATTTTCCTTTGAGTTTGAGTCTCTTTCTCTTTTCATCAACTTACTCTATTGTGTTGTTTTCTCACAGCACTTTGGTGCGGTCTTAAACTTGTTTTTAAAAGTTATATAATTAAATTGACATAGACATTATTCAATCTGGAGAGACTCAGACAGAGAAAATGAACAGCGATTAAAAAGGTTTATTGACAGAAATGAATTTAAAGTTCTTTGGCGCTCGGGCCCCGGCTGTGGTCATCAAGCTGTGAATTGCAATAAGCTCGGATGAGCATTCCCGATGTAGGATAGGAATGTCATCCCCCCGGGACCCGGCCCTGGTGGTGGAGGTCGGAGAAGGATGCGAGCTTGAGGATCTGGGCGAGGGAAGGTGGAGAAGGGGTGGAGGAGGGTTGAGCGCGGTTGGGATGCGGAAGACGCCATGGATGGAGGTCCTTTTCAGCTGGGCCTTGGAAGGCGATTGGACGTGACGTGGCTTGGTCCAGCGTTGATAGGACAGCGGTGATGGGCGGGATGCTCCGATAGGACGAGCCAGGTGGGGCTAAAGAGTCTTCCAGTTTGAATTTGCGCCCAGGCTTCATTTCAATCTGGAGAGACTCAGACAGAGAAAATGAACAGCGATTAAAAAGGTTTATTGACAGAAATGAATTTAAAGTTCTTTGGCGCTCGGGCCCCGGCTGTGGTCATCAAGCTGTGAATTGCAATAAGCTCGGATGAGCATTCCCGATGTAGGATAGGAATGTCATCCCCCCAAAAGGGGAGGCTGAGGCCGGGGCCGAGGCCGAGGGATAAATGTCGGAGGGCTGAGAATGCGGTGAAGCATAAAGGGGTTTGTTACTGGTAAGCGAGAGTCAGAAAGGGGAGCGTTGCGGCATAAAATAGCGGCGTGCGGGTAGGTGAAGGCTAGCTGGGGGCGGCGCTGTGCGTGAAATAACTGAATGCTGGTAGATGGAGGCCAGCCGGGGATGCCGCTATGCGTGAAATGACTGAATGCTGGTAGGTGAAGGCTAGCTGGGGGGATGCCGCTATGCGTGAAATGACTGAATGCTGGTAGGTGAAGGCTAGCTGGGGGCTGCGCTGTGCGTGAAATAACTGAATGCTGGTAGATAGAGGCCAGCCGGGGATGCCGCTATGCGTGAAATGACTGAATGCTGGTAGGTGAAGGCTAGCTGGGGGCAGCGCTGTGCGTGAAATAACTGAATGCTGGTAGATAGAGGCCAGCCGGGGATGCCGCTATGCGTGAAATGACTGAATGCTGGTAGGTGAAGGCTAGCTGGGGGCGGCGCTGTGCGTGAAATGACTGAATGCTGGTAGGTGAAGGCTAGCTGGGGGCTGCGGTGTGCGTGAAATAACTGAATGCTGGTAGATAGAGGCCAGCCGGGGATGCCGCTATGCGTGAAATAACTGAATGCTGGTAGATGGAGGCCAGCCAGGGGATGCCACTATGCTTGAAATAACTGAATGCTTGTAGATGGAGGCCAGCCGGGATGCCGCTATGCGTGAAATGACTGAATGCTGGTAGATGGAGGCCAGCCGGGGGTGCCGCTATGCGTGAAATGACTGAATGCTGGTAAGTGAAGGCTAGCTGGGGGCGGCGCTGTGCGTGAAATAACTGAATGCTGGTAGATGGAGGCCAGCCAGGGGATGCCACTATGCTTGAAATAACTGAATGCTTGTAGATGGAGGCCAGCCGGGATGCCGCTATGCGTGAAATGACTGAATGCTGGTAGATGGAGGCCAGCCGGGGATGCCGCTATGCGTGAAATGACTGAATGCTGGTAGGTGAAGGCTAGCTGGGGGCGGCGCTGTGCGTGAAATGACTGAATGCTGGTAGATGGAGGCCAGCCAGGGGATGCCACTATGCTTGAAATAACTGAATGCTTGTAGATGGAGGCCAGCCGGGATGCCGCTATGCTTGAAATGACTGAATGCTTGTAGATGGAGGCCAGCCGGGGACGCCGCCTTGCGTGAAATGACTGAATGCAGGCAGATATTGGCCAGCTGGGGGTGCCGCTGAGTGATGCTATGACATAGTGTTGCCAATTAGAATAATATCCCCCAAAATGAAGCTGCGGCTGGGGCCGAAGCTGGGAGTTAGAGACTGGGGAAATGAGAATAGGCCGGGAAGCTACACTAACTTGAGGTTTACGGGCTGGGACTTTAGGAAGTCAATACCAGGTGACGTTACTGATGGAAACACTTCCTCGGCATGCTGCATACTTCAGTGAGTCAGGGGAGGCAACTTTATTCCCCCACACAAACTCTGAGTGTGGACGATGCCAGTGTGAGCTCGGCATGAGAACTCCCTAGAGTTTGATCCAAAGGCTGTATCTCCAACCTGGGTTGCTCCAGATAACTGCCTGCTACTGGAGATGAGATGCTAGAACTATGGTTAGACTCGCAGGGGACATTAAAGGATATGAGTGAGCTATGGGAACATCCTGGAATGGAACTTAAGATGGGGGTGTGAAGGACAAAGGAGAAAGATGATGTTAAGGAAGAAAACAATTGCGTGATGACGTCACAGAATTACAGTGTTTAATCCCATACAAAGAAGCGTATGAATTAACAACAAAACTTTTGAATACTTACCACAAACCTGTTCAAAATTAAGAAATTTGTTCAGAATAAGAATGTTCGAAATATCTTTTACCCATGATACTTACCACAAACCTGTTCAAAATTAAGAAATTTGTTAGGAATAAGAATGTTCAATCTACCTTTTACTCATGCCGTAAGATTAACTGTATTAAGCACAAAATAATCATTTTTCTCAACAATGAGCATAACATTTGCTGGATGAGAGCATGCATTTGCATGAGGTTGACCAACCACCACCAGGTAATTGCGCAGTGCTTGTGAGGCACTGAGGGAAGCTGAGAAGTTACGAGATATAATTATAAGAAGAGAATGCTGGAGATGACTACAGAGCTGTTGCCATAAGGTCGAGAGGGTACCTTGAATACTGGTGAAACGTGATCTTAAGAATTGAATGCTGTCGTATAAAATTATGATCCTATGGTTGCGAGAATGCAGGGGCTTGGAACGATGGCTGAGCATGAAGCGAAGATTGGGGCAGGAAATGAGGCTGAGACACTGAGGAAATATAGGGTATAAAACTACAGTGCAAACGTGGATGACTGTTTGACGTAAATTTTTTTTTTTTTTTTTTTTTTTTTTTTTCCTCTCTCTAATAGCTGGACGTTCGAAGTCTGGGAGAGATGCTTATTAGCAAGGGTTTAGAAGGCGGGATGCTGGTAGATGAAGGCCAGCTGTTGAAGAGAGCGTGTTCGAATGGCAGGATGTTGATAGATGAAGGTTGGATCTGCGATAAGCGGACGTGATTAAATTGATGAATAGCAATAGAATTGCTTAGGGTGAGTGATAACGATGAAAATAGTGGCGGTTCGGCTTGTGGGTCGAACATGATAGCTTATGGCAGAGAGCTGGGATGTAGGGACGCTTTGCAGAAAAAACCCCTCGAGAAACAGGTTACAGGGTGGAACGGGTTTCGCAGAAAACTGAGGACTCGTGCTGTTGAAAATGGAGGCGGAGCAAACCGGCTGCATGGGGATTCAACGGCTGGAAAGAATGGGAAAATTAGAGAGGAAATGCGATACGGGACTCCCGGCGACAAGAAGGTGCTGATTCACCCCCGTGGGGGAGAGGATATTGGCTCGGAAGAGGGACTGGAACGAATGGGCGAGTGAAACCTGGGAAAGCAAGAGGACAGGATGGCCTGGGGATAACGAATTCAGGCGATTTATTTATTTTGATGAGAGATGAAGCCTAGAAGTGCCAGCAGGGCATGAGCTTGTAATGACAGCATGCGAGGCAATTTACTGTTGGTGGAGAACGCCGAGCTATCGGATGGCAAAGACTAATTGAGGGGCAAAATGAATCTCGTGGCGACGTGGGAAACGACTCGGTAACCGCAGGCTACTGTTAACATGCTTAGGGTGCTGTAATGTTATCTGGGCATGTTTCGTCTGTGATTACCGGCATCTGGCAGTAGTACTCGACTCAGTTGATTACTTGGGGGAAAACTTAGCAGAGTTCTGTATTTTTGTTATGACTAATGCACATGCATGGCTCAGCACGGCGGCGGCAGGTCTCCTTCACTGTTGCATAAACCCGGCAAGCGTCTCGGTGTTCAAGTTGCGTTTGAAGGCAGCTCGGGATACAGGTTGCAACATTTAATGAATAAAACGGTTTTAACTGTGAAAGTGACGGGGAGACACGGATATGTGAAAAGCGCGAGCCCCTATGTATGAAAGAGTGCAAGATTGGCACTTCTGGGGTGGGGACAGACGGCTTCCGGTTCAGAGGGAGGGGAGGGGCACTGCTTTCTCTGGGCAGGCAATACCCTACAAGCTCACCGTACCGCTAGGCCTGGGGGGAAGCAGTTAAGCTTCTAACGCCAAGGAGAAACCCAGAAGCAACTTAGCCAATCCTAAAAAACCTAAGTTAAGAAAAGGGGATATTTGATAACTAGCCTGGTGAAAACCGCTGCCAGATCGTTAAGGTCTTCTAGTTCACTCGGAACAGCACGACTGTGATGAAACGTGAGGTATCGATTAGCCTTTTGCATTATGTAACAGGGAAAATTACTGAAGCTCGAACGCCGGACGCTTATCCTTTGAGGTTAATGCGACATCACCTTCTATTTAAAGTTACCTTTGATGGGTAGTGAATGGGACTCTAAGCAAAAATTTGATGAGAAACGATGATGCGATGATGGCCCTGGCGTGATGACTTGGTTACCGATTGGAGAAGCTCTGAGCTGATTGGTACCGATGTGACCTGGGGGATTATTAGCCGGCTTCACATTCTACAGCGCATATGACTGACTACTGAGACTAGGAGCACAGTTAGACTAGAGCTATAATTCTGACTTGAGTCCATGCAGTCACCTCGCTTTTACAACGCGAACGGCGTCATGAACTGTAGTGGCGGGTGGTGAGGCGGTGCAAGGAACCGAGTAGCAGTAAAACGATGATGTTTGGAGAAATTTATAGTCTGGTAGTCCAGATTATCCTAAATCCCAGGCAGCACTGCCGAGTGGAAACCAGGGCTCAAGACGGGTAGGAGCGGGGTGAACTGATGGACCGAGACGTGACGAGCGACAGCTACGAACAGAAGGACAGGGACTCAGACATGGTACAAAGCACGGGGTAATCAGGGAATGAGAGCACCTGGGGCAAATCAAGGGGAGAGGGACGACACAGAGACTCTGAAGGCACATGTTGAAACAGAGAAATTAATGCGGTAACCATGACAACCCATGAACGGCTCTACGTAGCTGGGTGGCTGAATAATACCGCTTTGCAAATGAATGTGGAGGGGCACGGCCGCTGACTTGAGACGGACCGAGAAGCGGAGCTGAATGTCTGGTGCGGGCGTACTAAAGTTCGGGGAGGAGTATGTGGGGCTTGATGCCTGCGAAATGACAGAGGCTACTACTAGGTGCGGGCTGAAGAAAGCAGTCGGCGGTCCGCTTTATCGCCGCTGGGAGGGATGCTACTAGTTACTGATTTATTTATGCATTTATTCGGTAAAGCTCTGAAGCATTTAAAGCGCAGCCTGGGTGACGATGCGAATAATAAGGCTTGCAAGTTCGGGAGGAGATGGACTAAGAAAAAGTCCTCGTTTCCTAACATTGCGAAACATGGATGAGATATGTGAGGATATCGTCTTACCTGGAAGGCCCGAGGCGGCGGGCGTGGCGGAAATCCGGCCGGAAGGAGGCGGATGACCGGGCTGATAGCGGCTATCTGAAGTATGTGAAGTTGTTGGCGTGGGTCGGTCTGCGGCGAGACCTGGCGAGCCGGCCAAGGCCGTGAAGTGGGTAGCGCTGGAGCAGGTGACGGTGGATCCCAGTCAGCGAGAAAGCGGCGGGAGAAGCTGCTTGGAATGAATGAGGTCCAGGGATTCTCTTCCATCTGGGGAGCGTCTGAGGGAAAGAAGCGGCCGAGCACGCGGCTAAGCGGCTTTATGACGGACATGAGAGGTGCGGGGGCGAGCAGTCGCTCTGAAAAGAGGTCTGGTGAGATATTTGACCGAGAGCTGAGGCGTGCGGCTGAACAGGTTGAGCGCGGTTGGGATGCGGAAGACGCCATGGATGGAGGTCCTTTTCAGCTGGGCCTTGGAAGGCGATTGGACGTGACGTGGCTTGGTCCAGCGTTGATAGGACAGCGGTGATGGGCGGGATGCTCCGATAGGACGAGCCAGGTGGGGCTAAAGAGTCTTCCAGTTTGAATTTGCGCCCAGGCTTCATAACTACTTAATTATTTTGTGTGAAGAAATATTCATATTGCAATGCATACTCAGGTTTTTGCTTTTATGTGCATATTATCATTAGTTACTGTTATTTTCACTGCTATTCTCCACGAACATTGATGCTATGCTACAGTTTGTTTGTTTTCTTTGTACAGTCTGCAAACCAAAAGAAAACAAAACACAACCGATGCTCAAACAGAATTGCCAATATTGCACATATAAATATTTGACTTTCTCATCAGCACTATAATTTGTCTGCCATGTGGAATAATAAAAATGGAAGGATTAAGAGATGGAGGGTAAAGAGAGATTCCTCAATATCCACCCTGAAAGATGCACTTTTACTTAATGGTTTCTGGTTATTATGGAAAGTTTAGCTGTCCGCCATAATTTATCTCAACCTTTATCAGAGCATGATCTATGCAATGGGGTTTGAGCCTCAAGATTTTCACTTCATGTTGAAATAAGAATAGTAAGTGTGGTGACAATGCAACAAAGAACAGCTAGGTGTTTCTTCTAGATTCTCCACCAAACCGATTCTTTCTAAAGTCTTCAACCATTTGTGAATTTTGGAATAATGACAAAAACCAACATTCTGTTCAAATAAAGCAATGTTTTTGATGGAAAGGCTCGTAAATGTACCTGTATGTTCCCTAGAATCCACTAAAACCTTTTAAATTGAAATTTGTCAAAACCTTTTGAGTAATTTAATACAATTTGAACTAAATAAATAAAACTTAACTTTATATATAAAAACAAACAGTTTTTAAAAGATCAGAACTTTATAGAACAGATTCTCTCTATTTTATAAGATGATATTCACACTTACCACTTACCAGACGGGACACTGTAAGGTGACATTTTATTACACACTTTGTGATGTTTAATGAGCTCTTGTGGGATTATTAAATCCGCAATGGGATATTTAACAGCAATATTAGACTATTATCAGGATTTTATGTGACTCGGTGATGTAATCTAATGCAGTTTCTGATGTTGGTGATGGGTCACCTCCCAGGGCGCCAAAATCTGGGGAGCGTCATAAGTACCAAACAGTTTATTCGTTTTTAATCTGTTAGGTAAACAAGTGTTGTACAGATTATTTTCAGTTTAAATATAATATATCTATCCTTTGCAGGGGCTAATAATGCTGCAGCTGGTGACTGATTCTCAACTTTGGATATTTATTTTATTTCACATTTTTACACTGAACTATTTGAACATAGATAATTTGAAAGTAATCTTGGAGTTTTTGACATATTCTATTTGTAAAAAATATAAATAAAAAAATAGATTTCTTAGTCTGCAGGTGTGGTTGGGGTAGCAGAAAGGGGAACTCAGCCAGGTTGCCATTCACTGTAGGCATGAAACTTTTAACAGTCCTGATTATAAACAAGATGGTACATTTTTATCTTTCTGGATTTCTGTCAGTACCAGCCATTCTTGTACTGATGATATCGCTTTATTTACAATTTTATTATCATGATTCCTAACATGACAGACAGCAAGTGTCGTGATTGCTGACTTTTAGTAGTTATTACTGGTGACTGACATTTTTTATTTGACTGAATTTACCCCTGAGAGACGACTGAGCTGTGACAGTTTGATTTAAATACGTGTAATGTTTTACCCCTCGCCCTTCTTTTTACTTGGTACAACTAAATATTTACAAAGGTTCAAACTCTATCATGTGTTTAAAGCTGAGTTTGCTCTCATTGATGATTCACCTCTTATTTCTTTGCAAGGTCCATTGACACTTCTCTAAACTTACAATCATTATCAGTTGCCAAGCACCAAAAGACATTTATGCAAAGTTCTAACTTTTCAAGCAACTGGTTTAAAAAAAATCTTGTGTTTGTCAGTAATGGATAATTTTTATGTATTTTTTTTTTTTTTTTTTTTTTAGATGAATGTATGGGAGCAATAAGCCAGTCAGCACCAATAAACGCTCTGCTCCACAGCAACGACTGCTGTGTCACAGTGACAGAAATCTAACACCTACAAATACATCTTTGCCTGAGAAAATTACCAGTTAGGAGAGTTTTGAAATGAGTCCTGGACACTTTAGAAGGAACGCTTACCCAACCACATGAGAGGAAGAAAAAAAATCCTTCAGACTCTGTGTGAGGATTAGCCTCAAGGACTCCAAGGACTAAGGACAAGCAAGCTGTAATTTTTTAAAGGGTCTATGTTGTATTCATGAATAAATACATGTAGGGACTTGTTTGTGATACCTTCAAGAAAAAAAAAAAAAAAATCGGGAAACGTCTAAAAAAAAAAAAAATGCTTTCAGACTCATGACATAATTAAACAGGTGCACTTTACTCACAGATCACAACAAAATTGCGTAGTAAAATTGTCAATCTCAATTTAAATACTCATACTGATGATGTATTTCTTAAAACCGCAAAAGAATTCCCTAAATGTTCTGGAGGATTTAACTTTCTTCTGCATTCATCTGGTCCAAGTCACTCTGCAGGTCACACTCTGGTCTTTGCTTGTGATCCAAAAGAATGTGCAGAAAAACTAAGTGAGCATAAATCAGCTTTCCCCAGATATCACATTAAACACAACTTTATTAATGACCCTATATGAAAGCTCTGTGACCTGTTGGGGTTCCCCAAGGCTCAATGCTTGGCCCATTATGATTTATATTTTACATATTTTAGTCTTTTAACTACATTTTTTATGCTGATGACCTTAGACGTGTATTTCCAAGCAGAGTAATTTGAAGAGCTCACTAAATTGATTGACTGCCTTATTAAAATTAGTTTGCTTGGCACCCTTGACACCAGCCAAGCAATTACTCCCTTTACATCCATAAAATCCAGTATTTGAAACCCGAGGAAACGTAGAATCCTTTTCATACTCTTGTATCTCTTGTATCTTTATGATAAAGAGCATTGCCCAGCAGCCATTTGTGTTCATGCTTTTATTTCTGCTTCGATTGAGCTATTGCAATGCCTTGGTCGCCAGAGTAAGCTTTAATTACAATGTTTAAGAGCTTTTAAGCAAGCCTGAACTACCTACTTTGTTACTATACCGGCTTCAGGATCATTCATGCACCAGTTTATCCAAACTCCGGCTCTCAGGCTCCAAGGAAGGGAAGGTCCATTACCATCCACCTGGAGAGCAAACTTTAGGGAGGTCAAGATGGGGAGGTTCCCACCAATGCTTAGCTTAGTGCCTGCAGCCGAGCCAACGCAACCACAGGACCAATGGGCCGCCCGACAGCAACCCACCATATCAGGACACTGTTGGCTCTAAGGGCCACGGCTCAACTAAGAAATGCACAGGGATCTTGCCTGAAAAGTTAAGGACATTGCAGAAGTATGTACAATCAAATTCAATAAATTAACATTTTCTGAAAACTACAACCTTTGAGCAGCTGATAAACAATAAGCTCACCTTTATGTAATCATTTTATTGGTATGTAATTCGAGTCTGAAAGGTCACGTTTTCATTTGCTGTACACGGAGACTTGTAACAGAAATGACGGCTTGAAAACATCAGTCTTAAGATATGAAGTGTGTATCAACAAGTGAATTACTGACATAAATGAACTTCAAAGATATTTTTTAATTGATTAAATAAGACTATTTTGAATTCTTCAAAATATGACAAAATAATCTTAAACAAGACAAGTTATTTGAACTAAATATTGTTTAGAAAAAAAAAAATAAAAAAACGGGCAGACGACAGAAAGACGAGTCAATTCCCCGATCCTGCCTGCATTGGCAGCAGTCCTTGATATCCTCACCAAAATTACCACCACCTTTTTTGATCCCTTATTTTCTTTCATGCAATCTACATAATGTAAGCAGTCATGGTTTTTGAGAAATGACTTTACTCTGACTATAATTTATATAAATACAGTTAAATATTGGTGCTGTTTCCCTGAAACGCTCCCATGAATTCTTCTTTAAACGTGGCCAAACTGCATCAGTAATTAGTGACTGTTAGTTTGAAAGGGCACATTTTTGGAACATGTCGGCCTTCGCTACTGGTTTCAGAATTGTGAGCAAGTGCAGACTCAGAGTTGAATACAATGAGAACCATAGCATTGTGTATCTGCCCCGCGAGTTTCATAGAATCAGAAGTAAACATCGATTTGTGTTATTTACATAATGTAAATTCAAATTCCACCATTTCTCAGAAAGCTATTTAACTCTGCCATAAAGGAAAGGAAAATATTGTGAATATATATCTAAGCAGTGCCCCTAGATTCAGATGATAGCTCAGTTTTGCAGGATGGGCTTCAATATGCTTTTTCATAATGATATATATAAAATGTTCTTTCCAATAAATAATAAACGTTGATATATGTCTTTGTAAACAAACAAAAAGGGGGGGGGGAAAGGCTTTTTGTTCTGCAGAGAGCTCTTTGCTGCAGGTCCACACTTGAATTTACTATAAACCAGTGATTCTCAAAATCCAACATGGCTGCCTTGATTCTAAAGTTAAAAAAATGAAAAAACTATTTATTTGCACTTTTAAAATTTTTCCCTGCATTATATTCCACACAGACCATCTTAAATGAGAATCCCATATAGTTTGAAAGTGTAAAAAGCAAAGCAATGTGTTGTTCGCTTGTTTGACTAACAGTTAGCTTTTTTACAGAGCACAAAGATTAGAACATCGTAATGGTTTTTTAATTTATCTGGAGCATCTAAGGTTAGGTTTGAATCAAATGTCAACTCCCGAGGTAAATAAAAACACGAGTAGCAACCCTCACTTCCTGTATACTGCGACTGATTTGATCCCCAGAAGATACTTTTTAAAAAACATTTTACAGAAAGCTACAGAAAACAATTCTTCTGTTTTCTATTTACTTCCAGTGTATTTCTATTACTTAAATTCATAAATACTGGCAAAACTCATAATAAGTATTTAAATGAGTAAAAATGTTTTGAAAAACAGAAGTTGCCATAAGGGTGTCCCCATTTTCTTCACACGCCTATACTTTGAGTTTCTGATGAAGCAAGGAATGAAGTGCTTAACCAACTCCACTTTTGGGTGTGGCGTTGAGAAGCTATAAAGGATTTACAAGAAGGGCGCCCAGCGAGTGAAAAAAAAAAAAAGAAAAACAGGAAAGCATTTAATGTAACAACATTAAAAAAGGTTTAAGTCATAAAATCTAAAAAGGATTAAAGCATTTTAGTTTTTTCTTCCCACAAAGCATTTTCTTTTCAAATATTTTGTTTAAAATAAAGAGGTTTTTTTGGTACTTTTCCCACTGGTGCAGGTTTTAGTTTGCACCCTCTAAACTTTACTCTAAAGAGATGGGAATAGCGGCACTCCTCAATAAGCTGATCTAATTGTAAAAATCACAAGAAATGTTTAAAACTTGACAGAATTGCTGTCTTTATAGGTTTTCCATACAGTGCAACCACCATGGGCTTACCAGAGTCTGTATTAAATCTTTAACTGTCATTCAAGTAAACTTGTTTACACATTTGAACAGACTATGCCTCATGTTAAAAAATGGCATAAGCAGCACCATGCTGTGGGAATGTTTTTTCTTCTATAGGGAAATGACGTTATTGATTGGAGCTAAAAATTAGGAAATTCCCTAGTAAACTGACATTATGAAAAATATTGCTTCATATAGAAACAACACAATATTCCCCTTCCTGTATTTGATTTCTTCCCGGCTTGGAATAAATAGTAAACGAACTGTGATGTTACAACTTTCCAAGAAAGATCACAGTAACATGATCATATGGTTTAAAATAAGTTTGTGAGCTGAAATAAATAGTGTGCATGGTGAATTTAATGGTTGGACATCTGCTGTCACAAACGCATCCATAAAACTAAGGGACTGGCAGGTGGTTTTAAAAGGACTTGGTAGAAAATCCTGCATGATTTTAAATGAGCCATTTGAAGCCATGAACTGCTGGTGTGTCATTGTAGCAATCCTCCAATGAGGCTGTACTCTCTGAGTACGTGGGTCTTTAACTGCTCCCTTGTGCATGTTACCTGGACTGCATGTTAATGTTAGCTACTTTTGGAAAAATACCCTAAGATCAACCGGCTCCAGCTGCTCGGATGTGATCTCTGGTTGTTGTCCTCACTGAGACTCTACACCGTAAGTGATATCAAAAGCTAAATGTTCTCAAGCATCAGAGGAAGCCTGCTTGTTAGCTGGGAGAACATGTGACAGCCTACAGTGCAGTAATGTGGTTGACAAGTAACCTCTGGGAAAGTTTGGCTTTTAAACAGCATGCAGCAGAAGAATGGGCTTCTTTTTCCACATGGGATAAAGGCTGGTTTCCTGCAACTGCAAATGACAGAGGAATGCTGCTGTATATGCAGTTAATCTCATGTCTTTTAGAAATAAGTGTCAGTTGTTTGTCATGTAAATACAAAGCCGATTTCTTGCGTAGAATGTGGGCTTTGTTTTTGAGCATGCTAATATTGAGAGCATAGCAGGAAGGAATGTGTCATTGATCTTAAATGGTTTAGCCGTTCAGGATGGGTATTTGGGAAGTTTAAAGGTCTTCATCAAACTCTTCTTTACGAGCGTAAATAATCAGAAAATAAATCTGTGACCTGTTATAGTCCTGTGATGACTTGTCTTCCACCACCAGTGATGATCATTGATAAGAGCCCTATGGCTTGCCAACCAGGGCATCATTACATAAGGGATGGCAGCGCCGCTCAAATGAAATAAAATGAATAAATAAACAAACAAACAAAAAACTCTGTCAGTTACACCCTGATTGTTTTTTTTTTCAAATTGATCAAATTGATTAAAACAACTAATCAGATTCAGGAGGAGTATCTTAGGGCTGTCAATCATTCTAGTGTATGTACTGCTCAATGTGCTAATGGCAGAGAAACAAGTTACCGTTGCAGGAAAAATGTTTATCTGCCTCCTTTGGTGGCCATGCTAACAAGCCAGACCATCCATAGCAGGCTCTGCTGATGGGAAAAAGTCATAGCGTAACAGAGAGCAAGGGAGATGGTGTGAGCAGCACATTCACAAGCATGATTGACAGCACTCAGATGCTCTTCCTGGCTGTGATTGGTTGTTTCTGACTGGGCTGTGTGTTGATGTAGTTAGCACTAGGAGAAGGCAGATGAGTTTTTTCACAGATTATCTGTCTGATACTATACTGTCACTATGTTAGGTACAAATTTAACAAATATGTGAAAAACATATTTTATAAAAGTTACATATCCCAACTTTGAGAAAATGTTTTTTTACATAGTACTTTAGCTAATAATACTGGACTAATGTGTATATTCTTACTTGGTGCTAAATTAAAAGGCTATTAGACTTCATTTGATGATTAACAGTTTACAGACAACCAGTTAATTTTATTTATTTATAAAGCACCCTTCACGCTTAAAAGCAGCCCAGCGTGCTGTACAGAATCGTAAACAATAAACCCACATGATAAAAACCAATAAAGTCTGACACATGAACATATGTAATATGAACCTGCCTTCTGGTCTTGGTTAGCACACTGAGACCTGAACAGAATAATCCTGCCCTGTTCATGTTTTGGCATCAGAACTATCCCAGATCAAGAAAATCTTTAAGTGTAGAAAAGTCCATTACAAACCTGTAATTATTTGGCTTTGATCAAATATTCACCACACTTTGTTTTTGATTAGTGAGACCTTTAATCTGTTTATGAAATCATCAGAAAAGGAATTTGAGGCACAGACAGAAAGGGCTCTGACTCTTTGTTTTTCAGCAAATATGTGATTATTAATATTCCTAAATTAACCTTAAAGACCTTTAGTGTGAGTGAGTGGCTTTTCTTGAAATCTGAGAATGTTGTATGCAATCAGAACCAACTCTATCTCAGATAGTTATGGAAAACATATGCAAATAAAAAAAATGTTTTAACATCTGGTTTATTTCAAAAGATTTTTTTTTTCTTTTTTCAAATAAGAAGGGAAAACTTAATTACAAACACAAATGCATAGAGCTTGGGATTGAACCATTTTGTGTAGCTGATCACATATTCACTTCTTAGAGGCCAGAAAGACCGTAAAAAAATTGGTGAAGATTCTCACAATGAATTCAAATGTAACACGTTCACACAGATAATATGAGCCATCATCTTTACTACATTGGCTCACAGCCAGAGTGAGAATTACGCTGTAAAAATTGTCTTTGGGGAGATGGGCCTCTGGGGATAAGGGGTCTTGTTAAAGCTCAGCAACTTGAGGCCTTATAATCCTTCTACTGCTTTCTCTGTTTTAATTTATTTTCTCGAGATGCATCTAAAAGTCCTACAAAGATTCAACTCGGCCCGTTTTCAGTCTGACTGACCTTGACCAGTGGTGGACCAATCAGAAACTCAAAAACCAGCGAAACACCACGATAACAACACTCGTTGTGTATGCGGTTAAGATGATGAGAAGACTAAAGGTCAGGATTAGTGAGGTGTAAAATAAAGTCAGGATGTGTAAATGGCTATTTAATGGGAACTGTACTTTAAATGAAATGTCAAGACACATCTGCAGTTCATTCCACAGATTCGGTCTACTTTTCCCTTTGCTTAACACTTTAGGATGTGTTGATTCAAACGCAACTCAGGAAGTGGTATTCCTATTACAAAACAATAACTCCAATGCAAGGTAATTTTACATATGAACATAAATTGTGTTTTTTTCTTCTTTAGGATTTGTGACAGAGGAGTGAAAGGGACATCCTCACATTCACTCCCAACCTAAAAGTGCAAAAAAAAAAAAAAAAAAAAAAGCCTATAGTTAAAGTGAACACTGTGATAAAAATTAAATAAAAAGACAACTGTAGCAGTTTTTGAGTCTATTTTTCAAACAAATCGAAAAACAAGCCATTCGATTCTCTAAAAAATAGTCTACAAGAGGAGGATTACTGAAATAACTGTCAACGTGGTTGGCCATATAAGCTGGGACATCCATGAGCTTGCCGTCTAAGCAAACTCCTCTTGAAAGCAGGTCAAAAGGCATTAAGAGAAATTTGCAAAAAAATAAAAATAAATAAGAGATTTAGTCCTCACTTGTCCAACAGCAGGTTCTTGCTATACTGTTAGTTGGAATAATCAGCTTTACAAGTCAAGAGTTTAAGCACAAACAAGGACTCTGAGTTGTGTTTTGAAGTGCTCACAAAGTACAGAAATTATGGATATATAAATTAATATATAATCTTAGATGGATAAAAGAAGGAACAATAGGTACCTGTATTTGCAGCCAATTATGGCAAGGGTTTTGCAAACTTTGCATGGAAATTGAGGTGGAGAGAAGTCCAGTTTTATGTTCATGGAAGGTCTGCAAGGAGGAAACCAATATTTTCATGAAGGCCAGACTACAGTTTGCCAGAAAGAACGTAGACGGGGACAAGGAGTTCTGGAATAATATTTGGAGAAATGAGTCCAAAACTGAATTTTTTGGAAACTAGAAAAGATGAAATACTCACCTCAAACCAGATATAGCATTCCAGGAGAGGAACATCACACCAATGGTGAAGCAAGGATGTGGAGTGTCATGGTTAGGGTATGCCTTGCTGCAACAGGACGTTGCAAGCTCACCATCATAGAATGAGCCATGAACTTTGCCAAGTATTGGAAGGCCTTTGAAGGAAATGTTAAAGCCGAATCAGAATTGGGTTCTTGAACAGGAGAGTGACTCAAAAAAACACACCAGGGACCGGCTGGGAATTAAGAAATGGAAAGTCCTGTGCTGAGTTAGAGCTTGATCTTATTAAGAAGATGCCTGTATGTATATATTACCAGAGTTAAACAAAGAATTAAACAAACAAAATCAGACATGAATATGTTTGTTTGAAAGAATTCCATATTTATTTAGACGTCCCTTTTTTTGTGTGATAGAGTGATGTTGCCTTCAACTTTTCATAGCCTTGCCAAACCAACACCCTTTTAAAACAATACTCTCAGGAGCGTCCAAACTAAAAACTACTGGCGACAACAGTTACCTATCTAAGCCTGATGTTACGTGATCGAAATAAATAAACGGATCATAAACACACGCAACTTTGGAAGCAATTGCTCATTTAAATTTTAAACATCAACTTTTCTAACTTCCTAAAGCAGGTAGCTGGGCTGCATCTAGTTTGAGTATAAGCAACATCAGAAAGCGAAATTTTTAATTCTGCTCTATCATGTTACCATGTCTTATTGTGATATAGCTAAAAGAAAATCAGAGGTTGGGAAAAGTTTAGAAATTGTATGTATTTACAAATCACTTCTTCTTATGAGAAAACATGGTTGGAATCCAAGTTTCTCATACTGTGCTAAGCTCTCTTTCTCAAAAGCTGGAATTAATCTACAATAGTAGTTTCTGGCTTGTTTTCATAGGATGTGAAAAAAACAACAACAACACATATTTACAAGGCTATTAAGTTAATTTTCTTTCAGGTCAGTTGAAATTTAGAGGCAGGAGACAACGTGCTTTCACGCTACAGGACTGCCAGTTTTACCTCCCATTGGAGACATGGCATGAAACTCCCTGCTTTGGATCATTATATGTTCCTGGAGCATGATGTGAAGATGTAGGAGGAATTTTATCAAATTAGTGAAGACCGGCAAACTAAGGTTATAGCCATAAGGGGTGAGTTTAAGAGCGATCTTAACTTATCAGTTGTCTCTTGGCTCACAGATGGTACATCTGTAAAGAACCACGAAAAGTCTTTGATTCTTTTAGAGTCCAAACAGGACACTGAATGTATTTGAGAACTGTCGAGTCTTGTGTCCCTGTAAAAGGATTTTGGCCTACTCTTCTTTGGAGATTTTCTTTTATTTCAACCACAGTGAGTGGGTTTTCATCCTGTTTAAGGCTTTCCCACCCAATCTCTATCAGATTTAAGTCAAAACATTGTCCAGGCCACTTTAAAACCTTTATTTTTTTATTTTATTTTTTTCAGACATTCGGGGGTTGACTTCAGGTGCTCTTCATTTTATTGCTCTCCTGATAATCCAAATGTGCTTTAGTTTAAAGTGACTGACAGAAAGCTGGGCATTGTGCTTCAGGATCGTCTGGACGTGAGCACACCATCAGACAACCACTTGAACAACAGTACAATGTTCTTTTTCTTTAACGTTGAGCCCAAAGAGTTATACATTTGTCTTGACAGTCCAAAGAATATTTTCCCAAAACTCCTAAGATCTTATTTTCGGTGGATATGAGATGAGCCTTTGTGTTCCATTGGGTCAGAACTGGTTTCTGCTTTAAAATTCTCCCATGGATGTCACCATTGCCTGACGTCTTTCCATGCTTTTAGAGCAAGTTTGGTTGGCCAGCCACTCCTGTGAAGTTTCACCACCACTCCATGCTTTCTCCATTTATAGATAATGGATTTCACTGTGGTTCAATGGAGCCCAAACAGCTTCAGAAAAGGCTATGTAGCTGTTTGTTTCTCAGCTGTTCTTGAATTTCTTTTTTTTTTTTTTTCCGATCAGCACATGATATGTTGCTTTTTGATATATTGTGGCCTCCTTAATGTCAGACATGGTTCTGTCTTTTTTTTTTTCCTTTTCTTTATTCCACAAGTTTGGCAGCAATCAGACTTGGGTGCTGCTTGATGAATTGAACCAAAAATATAGAGTTGAGATATAATAGCATGGTTGGAACGCTGCATTTTGTTTTTACTTATGAATCTTTATCCAATGCTAACACTTGTTTGAGAACAAAAAAGCAAAAACAGAAGTAAATCTTTAAGGTGGGGGAAATAGGTTTTTCTTGGCCCTCTACAGGTCTTTCAAAGACACTGGGTTCCTGTGTTTATTAACTTGATAACAGAATATAAATGTAGTCAAACAAATGTATTCCTTTTTAGATTAAAATAAACAAAAAAAGTCAGTTTGATTCACTTCTGAGTTTTTGCCTTGCTACTCGCCAAATCTAAACTGGGATGAGCTGATAAAACCCAACGGATAAAGACGCAAAATTATTCATTAACTGAAGTCCGAGGTAAAAGCACGTCGGAGCATCACAAAGAAGGAACCCTAATTAATTAGCAATGTCTAGACTTCAGGCAGTCTGTCTCTGCGAATAATTCTCAGCAAAAGTATTGAAAAAGTAAATATAATATTTATGCTTATGAAAATGTGTATAATTGCTTGTGTTTCCTGAATAAACAGGCCCTACATATTAGATTTATACTTTGTCAACAGTCACTCTGATTTGGTTGTGAATAACAATAGTTCAAATTAGATTAAAGCACACATTCATTATGAAAGGTTAATGTGAATAGTGCGTTTTGGCAAACAAGAGTAACGGAAATTATGTTGGTCTCCAAATACTCTGGACCCAGCTGCATAATGTCAATTCTAATTCAGAACATCTTTTGGCTGAAAATGGGTCTGGTCTGACTTAACTGGGCATGATTATAATTATTATGGGTCCAAACCTTCCTCCTGTCTGCCTGGCAGGGGAAAAAAATTCTCAAAGTTGACCTCAGCTCGTACATCTGTTTTTACAGATTGCAGGTCAAACATTTCACAGATCCTATTTTGCAGATCTTTGCCAATGTGTGCCGTTCGCACACTCTTTATGAGCACAGTTTTTTTTTTTTTCAATTGTCTGAAATCAACTCATCTCCTGCTCACTTATTTATTAACAATTATATGTAATAACTGCTTCATGGAGTTTGTCTTTTTGATACATAAAGAAAATCAGAGAGCTTTACTTTACTGATCTTTATTTATATTACTTATTGAATTCATGCATTATTCTATAGCACAGGTGTCAAACTCCAGTCCTGGAGGGCCACGGCCCTGCAACTTTTAGATGTGCCTTAGATGCACCACACCTGAGTAGAATAATTAGGTCATTAAGGCTCTGGAGAACTGATCTACACAAGGAGGAGGTAATTAAGTCATTTCATTCCAGTGTTTTGTATCTGTGGCACATCTAAAAACTGCCGGACGGCGGCCCTTGAGGACTGGCGCTTGAGAAAACTTCAAACTTTTAATTTTGTAAGAACAAATGTAGAATGAATTTGAAAGTTTTTTGAGTGCTTTAGTCTGTCTTAATTTGTTAACTTGGGTTTGGAGGTAAGGCTTCGCCTCCACCCCACCTCTAGTTACTCCTACTGATCTCTGGACCCCTCATTCCTAATGCCGTCTTATCAGTTAATCAATAAATCAATCAATCAAGTTTATTTGTATAGCACATTTCGGCACCAAGGCAGTTCAAAGTGCTTTACGTTGTAAAAACGTAAAAAAAAAAAACCCATCATACACACGTCGTGAAACCAGTAACAAACATTTTGTCACGGATCATCAAAGTCATCAATGCACATAGAAGATGTTGGTGAATGTTCCGGTGGTTATGAGTCAAAAGCAGCTCTAAACAGGCATGTTTTTAGCCATGAGTTTAAAGAGCTCGGTGTTTCAGCTGTTTTGCAGTTTTCTGGAAGTTTGTCCCTGATTTGTGGTCCATAGAAGCTGAATGCTGCTTCTCCATGTTTGGCTCTGGTTCTTATTACTCCCTCCTACGAGACTTTCTGTTCCACTCATCCTTATTTGTCCTCTTTTCATTCTCTTCTCTCTATAAAACCTCTTTTCAATCTCTCCATTTCTTATTTTTTACTTCCTTCCTTGCATTTACCCTCCTCATCCGTCTCATTCCTTTTTACAACCACTTTTCATTATCTTCATCCCCCTTCTGCCTTTCCCCTTTCCGTCCCTCTCATCCTCCTTATCCCTCTTTCTGATTCTCCTCATCACTCTTTGAGATCTCTTTCTCACTCTCCATCATCCTTCGCTTCTCTCTTTATGACCCCTTCTTCAAACCCATCCCGTGTCTCTAAAACTCCTTTTTATCCTCCTCAGTGTGTTCATCTTTCATTGTGATGTGGTTAATGTGATGGTTTGGGAGCCCTGGGTGTTGCACGTTTGTTTCTCCCTTTCTGTGGTAATTGGGTTGGCTCGTTACAAATCCAGTTGCACGAGAGTTGGGCGTGACGGCTCTAAAGGTAGCTCCTAGTGCCTCTGTGCTTCTCCTTTCTGTCTCTCTCTCAGAGACTGATTTGCCAAATGGGTTATGTTTTTGGTTACAGCTCTTTTTTTGTTACTAGGTCATTTGCTCTTACCAGCTTTCAGACAGGATGTTTTTTTTTATATTATTGACATCACCCTCTTCTCATTTTACAACTGTTTTTTTTTTTTAGTTAAATAAAACTGAGCAAGCCAGGCTTTGTCTGTGGAGTCTCCTCTTTTGTTGCCAACTATGACCTAAGTTCATAACAAATAGGGGCTCGTTCATAGTTATGAATCCTTTTGGAATGAAATGGTGCTTTCTAAGTCCCTTTGTGTTTTTTTTCTCACATTAGTCAGTAAATGTGAATGCTGAAAACAAAAAGTAGACATAAAAGTTGAAAGTTTTGTGGTAATTTATGTTGGCACCATGTTAAAGAAGACTTCACAATATCGTGGCTCCCTACAAAGAGTTATACATTGTCTACCAATCTAATTGAATCTTAGTTATACGGTTTTAGAACTGGTGAGTTTCACTGTTGTTTACTTGGTGTTTCAGAATTTTCTCTGGCCCCGTCACAGGAAGTGACCAGTGCATTTTATGTTTCTAGGTTGTTGTTGTTTTTTGTTTTGGTTTTTTTATTGGTGTGGACATGGCTAAGTTTTTCAAACTCCAAATGAACATTTGTCGGTTGCTTTGAAAAAAGAGCAACTATTGGAAGTGACAAAATATTTTGGTACTGTTTCTTCTGAACAAAACAAAAAGGTTTTTTTTTGTTTGTTTGTTTGTTTGTTTTTTCAGTTGCAAAGGAAACATTAATTGAAAAGGATTTGTTGTGGGTAGAAGGTGGCAGCAGAAAAATGTTAGCTGCTGAACCAAAGTTTTCTCAGCTAATAACCAATGTAGTTCCTCCCTGCTTAAACTTCGAACAGCAGAAAGAGTTGTTAATGTTGGAGCATCGACAAACTTTAGAGCGTGAGAAAAATACTGAAGAACAGGAACTTGAATTGGAAAAGTTGAGATTAAATGTTTGTTTGTGTGAAGGTGAATTAAAGCAGAAGGAAGAGAGACAGAGTTTAGAGCAATACAATAGATAAGATTAAAGAATAAAACATTTCTGATTCCAGCCAGTTGAGCTCAGCAAATTAAAAAAAAATATGATATGTCTATGCTAATTTTAAACCGGACACATTGTTTTTGTTTTGCTTTTGAAAAGGAGAACCTTCCCATCTTTTTTTTTTTTCTCAGACGTTCAACTCTTACCGAGTGGAGAAGGAAGCATTGGTTTTAATATGGACCTTACAACCTTTTGAAGTGTATGTAGGTACAGTTTGTAACGCTATTGTAGTTTATACAGATCACAACCCCCTTACAATCCTTCATTCTCTTCAGAATACCAACTACAGTGTTATGAGATGGTGGCTAATTGAGCCATATTTTATGGGAGGGGGTGTGATGGCTTGGGAGCCCTGGGTTTTGCGTGTTTGTTTCTCCCTTTCTGTGTTAATTGTGTTGGCTTGTTACAGATCCAGTTGTGTGAGAAGGGGGCGTGACGGCTATAAAGGTAGCTCCTACACAGTGCCTCTGTGCTCCCCTTTCTGACTCTCTCCGGGCGACTGGCTTGCCAAATGGGTAATATTTTTGGTTACAGCTCTTTTTTGTTACTTGGTCATTTATTCTTACCAGCATTCAGGCAGGATGTTTACTTTTCTTATTGACATAACCCTCTTCTCGGGTCGGGGGCTACAGGTGGAAATTAGCACCAGAGCTAATGCACCTTTCCTCTGCATGGACAATACTGCACATTGTCCCTGTTTTAAATAAATAAATCGTAAATTGTACATCGTAAATCTCATTTTACAGCAAACTGGGGTTGTTTTTTTTTTTTTTAGTTATATAAAATTGACCAAGCTAGGCTTTGTCCGGGGCGCCTCCTCTTTGGTTGCCAACTATGAGCCAAGATGGTAACATTAAGATTTACAGTTTTTCTTGATTGCTTTCATGCAGCTGTCGACTCAAACACCACATTTTCGAAGCATTTAACACGCTGACCTAAACAGCTGTGCTCGTAGTCAAAGTGACACATTTTGTTTGCAAAAGGGCACTAAGGGTGCCAAAACATTTAAAATATGAAACAAAAGCAAATGTTGCCTTCGAACAACATGCCAACAGCTTGGTTGCCAGTTGCGAAAACACAACCGGCAACAAAGTGTATGAGCTCTTCCAATCAATCATTACATAATGGACCAACAAAATAAAACACAGCAGTAGAATAGTATTGGTGGTTTCAAAGTATGGCAGAACAAGCTACCTCAGAGAGCAGATAGACAACCCGCCCCCTTTCTGTTGTATTATTGTTACTATTTCTGTAAACTTTTTGCTGTTGCTATTTTTGATGCTCCATTCAGGCATTTTTCACTGATGTTGTGGGGTTTACCTGCTTCAGCTATGAGTAGCAACACATGATATGATGCTAACGTTGCCTTTTCATTTACAGTACTAAAAGTATGAACTACTTTCTGATGTGACTGCAGTATAAAAACAACAAAAAAACTCCTGTGCAATGAAACATCTTCACATCCAGTCCATGAAAATCCTAGCGTGAAATAATCATGGTCATACTTCCATATTTTAATTTTCCTTGGCTCAGACTACGTCTCCTTATCCAAAGTAGCTTTAGGTACTAAACATCTATCAATTTTGTCTCTGGCATAAGCTTTGTGAAGTTGGCTAAATGTTCACTGTAACTTTTTCTGTTTCTTTTTTTTTTTCCCTCCTGTCACGCCCTACCATTTGAAAGGCCCTGGTGCAGCCCATGATATCACTTTCATGCGAATACCATTTGTTATCTTTTCGCATAGGCTGCGTCAAATTGTCCTTCTTGACAAAACGTACGATCCAAAATCAGACATGCATGACGTTTTTGTAAACTGTGGCTAAAAACGTAGAACCAGTGCTCTAAATGTAAACAAAGAGAAGAAAAAAAAACAAAGCACTGGGAAGTTAGGGGGAGAAAACTGTTACAGTAAAAGAAAATCTGCCTTGGATAACACAGACATGGCATATTTTAAAGCCTGGAGGCTAATTACTAAGTGAGACTCTTTGGGGAGGTGGATTCCTACTGAAGTAGGTAGCTGCTAATAATTAGGAAAATGTGATTTATGTTGGATTCATTTAAGCTGGTCAAAGCAATTGACACCAACTATAATTACCACAAATAAATAATTTTGTTGTCACAAAACTGCTTTTCAAGCCCAAACTCGCCCAAACTGTTAATGGCATCCAGCAGCATTTACTGCCATTAATGAAGAGCTTCATTTTATCACCAACAGTTACTAAAGCTATGCTAAAACACACCCTGGCTCTTTTTTTTTTTTTTTTTTTTTTGCAGACGTGTGTATTCATAACAACAGTCGTTCCACCATTACCCATTTTTCATTGTGCAGCATTTGACACGGGCTCAAGCCACAGCTTCAAACTGCTCAGAAACTATTTAGATGTTTGTCTTGCATTTTCTTCCGCTGTTTGAAGCAAAATCAATTTAGACTTCCTTACACCAGTGCCACATGTTTGGAGTAAAATAGCAGTTTTACTAGCATGAAATTCTTTTACACTACCAACCACTGAGACTAAGCTTTTGGCATATGCCTCACAGTCTGGGATTTATTTTCAAGCTTAACACTGTTTCCTTTTTATTCTAGAGCAGCAGGACATCTTCATCTTTATTGGGCAAGTGTGGATTTATTTTGTGGACATTTTATTGTATTTTTATTGAATCTTCCTTGGCCTGCTCCCCTCTGATGTTGCCACAGCAGATTACCTGCCATCGTCTTACCTTAGCAGTGTTTATTGATCTTTGTTTCCACTGAAAAGCACCTCAATAAATGTAAATTAAACTCGCTTTATGGATCAATTATGATCAATTGATTGATTCTGGAACACAGAAGCAGCTCCTTTGTCTTCCCAGCTTCACCAGTGAAACATCAAGTCTTTTACAGCAGCACAGCGATCATTCATCCACCTCATGACACTGTAAATAAGCACAAGTGAATCTGATTATGGGATTTAGCTTCAGGGGACTAACATTTTAGTCATAACATAAATTGTTATGGCAGTGGACACAGCAATATAAGTTGTGCCGAATTGCTACTATTAATAGTAATGTTAATCATAATAACAATCTGAATATTTTAAATGTACAGTGCAGAACATGCAAACAGTGTAAAGTCTGATCTTTGTTAAAACTGGGGGGGGGAAAAAACCCTCATTAAAAATATTTTTATATTTAGAGTGTTTCTTAGATATCTTGCCAGAGATGTGAAGGGAATGTTTGCCATGAGCAAAACATCCAAATAAAGCTGGTGGCAGGTCATAAAAATGTGATGCACACATGAAAGCGTGATGTAAAACAACTGCAGGCAGGGAGCATAATCGTAGATAATAGGACGCTTGTTTTGGGTAGTCTCGTGGAAACGCGTTTCATAGTGTTAATTAATTACAGCGTAGCCTACGTTTATTAGTCTGCAAATTATGAATCATTCAGCGCCCTTGTTGGTCGTTCAATGAAAGAAAGTAACACATTTAGACCGTTTTCCTGCTGCTGACTTTAATCAAAGCGTATCCGAGTAACTCCGACTCTCACTTTAGGAGGAGTTTGCGACTCCTGTTGCTCTGTGAGACTTTTACCAAAACGCCTAGCACAAAGAGAGATCGGGCCGAGCTGCAGATAAACCGTTCCCGGGGACCAGCTGGGGGATTTTCTGTCGTGCAAAGTCCAGTCTCGTGGCCAAGCGAACTCTTTCTGGGAAATGAGCCAAACCAGCCGACAGTTATCTTGCAGCTCCGTTTGGTCCGGGGTTAAGAAAATAAAGGCAGGCGACGCGGTGAGAGCTCTCGGCATGGCGCAAAAAACTGAGGAAAATCCAGACGGCTTCACGAAAAGCTGCGCAGGAAACGCCAGGTTTGACGAATCCGATAATAATGCCAGGAGCTGCGGGTCTGGGTGCGTTAATCCGCCAGCCCGTGACATGGAGGCGCGCTGCTGTCAGACAGCTGCTGCTCCTCAGGAGGAGTTGTTAAACGCTGACACCAGATCCTTTTCTGCGTGCGCCACAATCTCAGAGACAGCCAGAGAGCTGTGCAGAGCAGTGTCCGTTTCTTTGGGTCTCACCATGGAGTCCAGTGACATGAGCGACGTGGACGCCGCACTCCCCCCATGTGCGGCAAATGACCAAATCAGCGGAGAGTATTTTTTCGGGGTGGACGCCGCGGCTGTGAGCTGCCCCGATGCCCAGACCCAGATTACTTACAGGTGTCCCGACCGGGAAGAGCGACCTGTGCACGGCCAGAAGTCAGCCGTGAAGATGTATAAAAGTTCAGAGACGCCTGCGCATTTTCATCACCTCGCCTCCAGCCGGACGTCTGTGAACGCGCAAAACTTTACACCGTGCGAGGCTGAGGACACGGATCACCTGAACGCAGCCCGCACCGTTTCATGCCCTTACGCCCCAGACCACTTAGTCCAGTACGCTCACACTTCGACGGCGGCGGCGGCCAACGAGAGGCCATGCAGGGCGGCTTACAACCCTCAGGAAGGAGTGCGGGACTTCGTGGAAGCCCCGGAGAGCGACTCCGGCGGATACCAGCCGGACCAGTACAGCGTCAAAATCAAGTCCGAGGGAAACGATGGTTGGGGGTCTTTCTGGGGCGGCGGGTACACCTTCAACAAAAGGTACAACACTCAGTTCTGGGGGTCCAGGCAGTGCATGAACGCACACGAGTCTGGACCGAACGCGGCGTTCATTTGTAATCCATACGAGGGGAGCGTGGTGCGCCCGGAGCAGTGGTATCCCGGCGGTATGCTGAGAACCCCCTATCCCAACTCCGGAGACATGAAGAGCCAAGTCGGTGAATGGTTGGATGTAGTCTACAACGATACCAGGTAATTCAGTTATTATTATTATTATTATTATTATTATTATTATTATTATTATTATTATTATTATTATTATTATTATTATTATTATTATTATTATTATTGTAGGGTAACTAAATAATTGGTTTTGTAAAAATGGTAATTTTTTTTAGTTTTGAAGTTATGTGTAAATTTATTTATTTATATATATACATTTGAAGAATGAAGTGGACTAGCTTTTTTTTCTTTCTTTTGTTTTTTTGTTTGTTTTTTTTTTTTTAGTTCGCGCTTTGTGATTAATCAGATCACCAAAATGATCCTATTCCTCCTGAATCCAATTAAGGACCACGCAATCTGAGCTTGTTTGTCGGTCTGTCAGGATGTAGAAAGAAGTACAAAACTTTTCCAGACTACGCATAAAAATAAGCAGCAAAATAGAAAAAAGACAATGTAGAGATTTTGAGTTCACTCTGATTTTACGGGGAACACAAAAAAAAGGCACAAAAAAGCACACACCAAAAAAAAAAAAAAATGCTATTCTTCAAGCCTCCAAATGATCACAGCAACTTTATTGGTCTGTCCTGTTATTCACGGCATATAGGACAATTAAAATAATTCCTGTGCTAATTGACAAAACGTCTGGTTAAGTCCATTTTCAATGTAAACGCCAGATAAATAAATAAATAAATAAATAAATAAATAAATAAATAAATAAATAAATAAATAAATAAATACAAAAAAATTACAAGAGTCAAGAGTGTTTGAGTAATTCCTTATTTTATGTGATTCCCAGCTCAACCATTTGGTTGCAATCAATCATATGTGCCCTTTAAAACCATGTACCCTAATCAACTTCTCTGGTGTTTCTGACTGACATTAAATGGCCACAAAAGAAAAAAAAAACTTCGAAAGCATCAAACCTATAATGAGATAAAAACATGTGTTTCATCTTAGCTAGCATCCTGTTTATTCCTTGTAGACAGCTGTTGTAGTTACGTTCCTACTACACGTGTCTTTTTTTCATTAGAAACCAAATCATGTCCAAGTTTCTGAAAGGATTTTACAGCTCTCACTCAGCTCACGCAAATTAATTAGAAAACGTTGACCAGACAGACATTCAGGCTCATTATATTAGATACATATTTGAGTAACATGAATGTGTCTTGAATTAAATTTATCAACAGAGTTAAAATCGGTCAACATGGGTTGAATGCTACTTTGCAATGAAAAGAAAAAACAAACAAACAACAAAACAAAACAAAAAAAAAAACGGTTTTATTACCCAGGTGGTCTGTTTTTAACATTGTTGGACCAAACAAATAGCTGATGGTGAAATCACATAACTCTCTTGCTTAGGTAAAAACCATTAAAATTCTGCATGCTGATCGGCCAGCAGCCCACTCAAACAGCATTCGCTCAAGCAAGAGAAGAGAATAACTCTGAAGCAAAAATAACCAGCAAAAAATGCTTTCCATAATATCATAAAACTGTATTATTTTAAACATCACAAAACCAGTCATTTGACTCAATGCTTGGCGTCGTCGATGATGAAGGATGTGCTATGAACGCAAATGATTTTAATGTCCCGTTCTAATTTACGTGTGTGTGCTTAACTTGCTCTTCCTAGTTTTTGTTTCTTATAACCAAGTATTCGTATTTTCTTACTCGAATGCCTGAAAGGGAAAATCTGTCGCTAATATGTTGTATATATTGGAGTTGTTTTGTTTAGATAGAAATTCTTTGAAGACTTGCACTCAAACTTGCATCCCTATGTTCTTTTATGAGTTAGTTTGGTTTATAACGCCGAATGGACCTGGTGTGGGGATGTTGATTGACTCTAGAGTCATATATTACACAGCCAAGGGCTTTTCTCCAACTGTCTGAGTTCACTGAAGGTAATGACTCAGTGTGTGCACTCTCAGACTCCGTTTTTTCTCAGAAACCATGCATGTAGGTGCAACATGTTTTTGTAATTTGCCTTTTATTTTAATGTTTTGACTGTAGAGGGCGACAAGAAACATGCAACTGATCTCCCCACTCACTGGGCTTTTTTTTTTGTACTTTTTTTTTTTTACAGTTTCCTTTTTAGACAACAAGGTCATCCTAGTTCACCAGACGGTGCTACGGTCTAGCGGTCTTATCCAGAAACCTGTTTACTGCAACACAGCCATTTCATGTGGTTAAACATTCAAATGAACAAGAAAATTCAGCAGACACCCTTAACTGTTAATTAACATGTGCAGCAAGGATCTGCTGCTCATCTGTATAAAAGCTGCTCCCATCTGAACCTTTCCTCCCAGCAAATTGCTAAAAAACACACATCACGTCGCTTAAAGCAAAAAGTTTCGTTTTAAATGAAAATGCTAAGTCAAAGCAAGTCAAATTTATTCGCACAGGACATTTGAGCAACGAGGACGTTCAGAGTGCTTCACAACATAAAAACAAAACACAGTAGCCAATTATGAAACAAGCAAAACAAAAAAACATCACATTTTGTCAAAAATGCGGTCATCAAAATCAATAAGCGTATTGATCAACATTCTACTTGTTCTGAATCAGCAGTTTTGTGGTTTTCTCAAATTTGTTCCAGATTATTTCTTAGTAGTTCTTAGTTTCTTAGTATCTTTTGTAGCATGATAGCTGCATCACATGCTATCATTTGCTGCTGGAATCATGGCAGCAGAACTCATGTAAGAATTAATAACCATGCAACATAAATTTAACTTGAAATCAAGGTGAGAATTCAGAGAGGCGTGGACAAAATAAGAGTGTGACTTCCAGGCCGCAACAAGTAAAAGTGCATGAAAAATATTATGGCTTTCGGAAGGCTTGGGACCTAATGGTGGTCACTATAACAAATCATGGTAGCTGGTCAATGTAGAACAGCAGAACACGTCTCTAAAACTTAAACAGAAACAAAAAGCCTGAAATGAGAAGTGACAGCTGGGCACCTGGAGATGAGCACCATAAATATTTGACAGGTATCTGAGATGGTTTTTGTCTCATAGCATTGATTGATGTTGCAGATGCACAATGTGGTAACATTTACCATCACAGCTTTATATATGCTATAGTTTTATTCTTCTAAAATAGTCAAACCCAATTGTTTTAATGATTTATTTATTTATTTATTAAAAGATAATAATTATTTTTTTCTGGTTTTTACTCATCAATTCCCCAGGAGTCTGAATTCCAAGTGGAAATGTTGAAGGGTTTTTTTTTTATACTTCCCCCAAAATCCAATATGGCTGCCATGTTTGAGACATGGCAATAGCTACAATAGTAAACTGGGTTAATTAAAATTTCTGACAGTTTGTCTCTCCAGATTAAATCTTTTTGATAAATACGTTTTGTTTGTACTTCTTTATACGTATCTGTTGGTGAGCATATTCAAATAAATAGCATGCAATGAAACGCGCTGTTGATAGCTTGTATTGCTAATAACGTTTAACTTGTGACGGAGCACAACTTTTAGCAAATTTACAGAGGTTTAAATTATTCTTTTCCCTAGTGTATGTAATGTAAAAACCATTTCTTTCCCCCACTGCAATCCATTTTACTGCTCTTTTTCAAACTTCTGTCCTTATAGATTTTACAGAACCAGGCACTCACCTCCAGCAATCTGTTTCTGTAACACAAAACTGAGCATACCATTTCTTCTTCTTGCCATTTGTTGTCGTGGGTCGGAGCCAACCAATAAGGCTCTCTATGGGGAGGGGTGAGGAATTAAAACGCAGAAAAACAGAGGTCAGAAATCTTCAGTAAAATGCATCTGCAAATGCACTCTGCTCTACTCTACGGTCGTCTGGATTGAAGTCTGTTTGCTGGCACAGTTACAAAGCACTTAAATCTGCCAAAGCAGAATCTGCAAGAAGAGAGGACTTAAGTGAACAGGTTTAACCCAGGCTGGCAGGATGTTGAGGTTTTTGAGGAGAAAGATGCAGAAAGGACAGAATTTCGTGCAAGAATCATTAGGTCTAAATGCAGAAAGTTTTGAGAGAGAGAGAGAGAGAGAGAGAGAGAGCATAGCAGGCTTGCAAGCAAGGAGGATGTTTTTAAGTTTCTGAAAAAAGCAGCACATTTTTTTCGTCAAGTTGAAAGTATTGTACTCATGGGTCACAAAAATATAATTTTTTTAAATTATAAAATTAAAAGTTATTGTGAAGATTTTTTTTTCCACCAGCTCAAAACTACAATAAATATATGGAATATATTAACAAAAAAAGCAGTCTGATTTTTGTAGAAAATGGATCTTAAATCAAAAGTTATCCAAACATAAAAAGTCTCTGGTATATTTCCATATCTAAAAAAAAAAAAAAAAAAAAAAAAAAAAAAAAAAAAATCAAACAATTTCAAAATGTTTGTTTTGTTAATTCTTTTCTTATTTCTTAATAGTATATGGGTCACTATTTTGCTATATTTTGAAAAGTTAAACAAAAAGAAGCACAAAAGTGTGGCTGTGTACAAATGTCACTGGTTGTTTGTGGTCCTATTTAAAATGATAATATAATTGTTTAACTTCCATTGTTGGTATTGGGATGATTGTAATTCATAACAGTTTTGAGGTATTAGTCTTAAAAAGCATCCATCTTGCAAGCCTCAGTCAGGGCTTGCACACATTTCTGTCAGTTTTGAATTGCAGTTTGGAGCCGAATAAAATCATTCCGGGGGGCGCAAATGGTCCCTGGGAGGCACTGTGGACACTCCTGCTTTACAGTGAAAATAAGAACTTCTGCTGTTAATTTCAACATTTTCAGTCTTTATCCATACACAGATGTAGCTCCACACAAATCCCACTGCTTCTCCAACTTGTAGCGGGAACATGGTACAGACCCGAGAGCTACGGAGCCATTTCACTATAAACCTTTCTTTCTTCTTCTATCCTTCCTTTTACTTCTCCTTTGAAATTAATTAAGTTAGTAATCGTTGTATTTATCTTATTTTGAGTAGTACCATAGGTAAACCAAGTACCTCCAGAAGTTATGGCAGTACTTGGGTGACATGCATGAGAACCATGGCAAGTCAGTATGACCACACATGCATAAATAACATGCATGTGTGGTCATAAACATCATGCTTTGATGCATAAACCAAAAGGAATCTGTGCATGGATTTAGGCCGACTTTCAGTCTTTCGGAATCAGTGTAATGTATTTAACGGAGAAGAACTTCAAAGGGGCTTCGTAGAGCTGAGCCACTTTCCTTCCTGAATCCGTACCAAACTATCCCTGCATGCTTGTAAATCTAGGAACTGTCTCAAATACTCCCTCCTTACTTCAAAGTCAGCATTAAGAGATTCTGCTGAATGCCGGTAGTTTTCTTTCAAATAAATATAAATATGAATGCATAATACGGATATATACATACAGACATTAAGAACATGAAGACAACTCCTGCGTTTGTGAGAGAATTCCTGCTTTTTTATTAAAAGTTCGAAGCATGTCTGATTAGTCATGGCAGCTTCCTGTTTACAAACAACAAAACACCATGTGGTTTGCGTCATCCTGGATCATCCCATTCCACAGTCTTTAAGCTTTCATCCTCTGGCTGGGATGTGCGCATGGTTAATAAAAAGGCCGATTTATAAGCCTGAGAACTCTTCAAAAACAGCAAAATCTCCCTCTCGACATAATGAGAGCAAATTTATTCCGTCCAAATGGTTGCTAAATGACCAATACGTCTTTTGCCATTTTCTGCGAATCGGGACACTTCATCCTTGTCACCTTTAATCCGAACCTTCGTATCTATCTAGTACGTCACCGAGGAAACATTGTGTCTGAGGCTCCTTTGTTATCTCTTCTCTCAAGGCTGCAGCCGGCCCAACTTAACCCACATCTCATCCCACAGCCACAGCACGGGCGCTCCATTCTTTTTCCACACCATGCTCTGTTCAAATCTATATAAGTTGCACCTTGTTTGTGGTTAGACATTGGGAATTATATTAGGTGTTTTGTGGTGCTCAGCTTTAGGCCTAATTTGTCCACAGTGGGTGATACTTTCACAAGAAAAAAAGGATTCAAACCGAACATGGAGTTTAAATACAAGAGAAGAAAAAAAAAATTATTCCACTTACAATAAAAAAAATCCGTAAAAGAAGTAAAATCGTGTGTTTGCTTGCTTGAAGATTGCCATCCGAGGTACTCACATTTGTTTCATCTCATGTTTGACTGCAGGTTTGAGGCTGGCAGAGAGCACATGTTCCCCATGGAGTTCTTCTTCCCTCCTCAGAGAACGTGCCTGATTTGCTCAGATGAGGCATCTGGCTGCCATTACGGTGCGCTCACATGTGGCAGCTGCAAGGTTTTCTTTAAAAGAGCTGCAGAAGGTAAATTAGAAGTTCCAACTTGGATTTACAGTTTGGTGCCGGTGCTTGAAAACGCTCCACATATTTATTGCTTGAGTTTCTTTCTGTTTTTGACAATGAAAGCACTTAGTAGTTAATTGCGATTTTTTTTTTCTTTCTTTTTTTTCTCTGGATTATGTTTCACTGGCTCTAATAACCCATGGTTTGCCTTTGTATCAAATAGGTAAGCAGAAATACTTGTGTGCAAGCAAAAACGACTGCACCATTGACAAGCTAAGAAGAAAGAACTGCCCCTCTTGTCGACTGAAGAAGTGCTTTGAAGCTGGGATGACTCTTGGAGGTAGGGCAAATTGTTTTACGATGTCTTTTTATTAATATGATTACATGACCTTCTAGTGAATAAGTAGGAATATAGCCTGTATACATTGCCAGGCAAAATTATTCACACCTCTTGGACACATTTCAATACATTCCAGGCACAAACATCTGAGGTTTTTTGGGGGGTGGACTTTCTTATGATAGAGTAGAGTGTTTCTTTGAAATGGAAACACTTAATAGAAAACCATATATTGGGAAAGCGTTTGGTTTTCCCAATATGTAAATAACAAAAATCTCAAAAGGGCAGCGCACATAGTTTAGCCCCCTGGAGAATCAACAGGTTGTGGAACCGCGTCTAGCTGCAGTTTCTGCTGCTGGTCTGTTGGGTAAACTCAGTCAGACTGGACAGAGACTGTCTCTGAATATCAGTTTCCACAGATTCTTTGCAGTAGATTCCCAGTAGGATTAAGTTTCAACAGTTTGACTTTTGAGCATACATAACTATTAGTAGGTTTTCAGCTGTGGTCTATAACACATTTAGAGGGTTTCATTATGTACCTAACCCTGCTTCAGATCTTTTACAAGGTTCATACACTTTGTATGAGCATTTATCAATGCATACATTGAGCGTTAAAGTTTACTTAGTAGTGAAAACATACCTAAAATATACATCGAACTAATGGTGTGCACGCACACACACTTGTATACAGACACACACAGACCTGTATCGTCTCGCCCAACTAAAAGTCTGTGCTTATCAGGTCACTTGATGCCACTTCATTCACCATCAGCCAATCACTGCTGGATGCTAGCTCTGCTTTACCATTGGGAAGTTTTTAGAAAGTGTTCCCAACAAATGGTCTTGGAAAATGGTTCAAAATGGATGCCTGAAGTGCACACTCTCCTGTTTAAAATGGCAAGTTTTTGTGGTGTCAAAAAAATAGGATTTTTAGTAATAATGTAAAACGCCATTTTTCAAATGTCTGACATTTATCTTGTACAATTCAAGTGAAACACAAATAAATTTCCTCATGAAGAAGAATGTAAAAACAGAAAAAAGCTGCTGCATCTTGGTTGCAGTTTCACTTTTCAGTCTTCTTTAGTGCACAGCTTGCATTGCTTGGAGGAAAATCAGAGCAACATCAATAAAAGTTTAACTATTTTTGTCTTGTTAGGATATTCCTGGCATTTATTCATTTGCATCCCTTAGACTGAGTCATAGTTTGCAGAAAGATCGCAGATGATTAAGTAAATGTCATTGTACAAAAGTGTACTTTAATCAGGATTAAGGTATAGAAAATTATATCCTTACCATCCAACTTGGCAAAGACAGTAATCAATGATTACATAAAATCTAAAACCGTGACATTACAAAAATTGGATGTTTCTCCAAAAGTGAACCAAAAGATGAGATAAAAATGATAACTATTCAGGATTTTATGAATTAGTGAATTGAATTCACTTAAAAACACCTTTAGACAACAGATGTCTGAACAGCCTGAGAGATTTGGAGAACCTTTACGGTGTGGAACTGAATCAAAAGTTGCTTCAGCCCAATAAAAGTTAAAGGACGTGCACAGTCATGCTATCTGGTCGTCTTTGTTTTTACTTCCTTGAAGCAGATGTATTTGTTTTCCAGTTGAATTGTACTGAATAAATGTCACATCATAATTTGAAGATCTTTTTAAATTATTCCTCATGGTCTGGTGTTCTGCGACAGACTGGCGACCTGTCCAGGGTGAACCCCGCCTCTCGCCCGGAACGTTAGCCGGGGATAGGCACCAGCAACCCTCCTGACCCCATTAGGGACAAAGGGTGTATAGACAACGGATGGATGGATGGGTCTGGTGTTTTCTGTCACAAAAGTCTGGTGTTTTACAGGACAACTGTTGTATGTCGGAAATCAGAGGCGGTCCTAGCCTGTTTGGTGCTCTGGGCAAACAACCCCACTGGCCCACATCCCGAAACTTAAACTTTTTGCTTTGTTTTTCACATTGAGAGTAAAGTTTTTGTTGTTGTTTTTTTTAACCAAAAACAACTTTCCAACACATGTACCTTTCTGCTGTTACCAAATGGCTGCCTGTCCATGTAAGAGTCCATAGAATCAGTGTGTCCAAAGGAAGTTGATCTCTGGTTTTCTCCATGTTCGTCCAACAGTTGCTAACCCATACTCACTGATTATTTTAACCCTCCCATGGTCTTAGCACAACGCTCAGGAGGAACACAGCAAATGTCACGGTCGGCCAGTTATCATGACGGGGGTTGTCCCATCAGGCTGTCAGTTTTCAAAACCGCACAAAGCAATCCCTCATAAAAGAACACATGGGGCCATTGTGACTGGGCTGGACCACACACGGTGTAAAACAGTTATGGGGTCTAAATGACCCCATCTGTAAAGACCACGAGTCTTAAGAAATCTCTAAGTTTTCTTCTAGTATCATTTGATAAATCTTTGGAAATGATCGAATAATTTCTTGACAGTTTGGGTTCATCAACTTCAGGACATGATGATGGACTCTTATAACATTGACTTTGTTGTCCTTAAATGACTTTGTAACTAATTTGCTATGATACGTAAGGTCATTGTTCCTTTGGAAGACCTTTTTGAGCACAAAATGTTCATGTTTGAAAGCTGATGAAAAAAAATGATTTTTTTAAAAGATAATTTTTTTTCTTGCTAATTAGAGATTTAAAGGGGGTAAGGGCATAATGATGTCTTGACCAATTGTTTCAATATTTCCTTGCAATGTTCTTTTTTGTATTTATGAAATCCACCAAACCCTGCAAAACATAACACATGGTTCTGGCACTCTGTACTTTACAGTTGGGATGGTGAACACAACCTTGCAAGCGTCCCCCTCTTAAAGGTGGAAATATGAGATGAAAAATAATGGTCATTTTACCCAAACTCTTCAGTCTGAGTTTCATCATAATACAGGACCGGCACCATAAGTTATGACTTTTATTCCCAAGAGTGTTTGCGAGATATAATCAGCTTTTTATGTTGCTTTTGGAGGGATGGCTTCCTCCTCTTTGAATGACTTTTCATTCCATGTCAGACCAAGATTTGTGTCACCAATTTTAAACAAGGACACTATCTTACCAGCTTTGGCCAGTATCGTCTCAAGGTGTTTTGCTTTTGCTCTGGTGACAAAAACACACACACTTTTTGCACCAACATGCATTCCTCCCTGAGGAACAAAACATGCCTTCTTTTCAACAGTTTAATGGCTGGGTTACTTGTTTGACAATATACAATAATAAAAATGTTTCCATCATGCCACACAAGAAAGAAATTTGTTCCCATAAAACAAATCACAGGTTAGCACAAATATTTTTCATTAACGAGTTGAAGCTTACAGAGTCAGAAGATAATGATCTGGGATTTACCAAACTGTTTAAGGCAAACAGTTTGTAGTTTATGCAAACTTATGAAGTTAAAAAAAAGGAAAAAGATTAAAAATTCACTTTCTTTGCATTTTTGCATTTACCAAATAAAAATTAATTGTGATCAATTTAACTGACCAACAACAAATTAAGCTTAGGCTAATGAAAAAAAAACTTTGTTAAAAGTTTTTTGTTTTTTTTGTTTTTTAACTTTGTTAAAACAGCTTTGTTAAAAGTGGCAGCAGCAATTAGCAAACACCTGAAGACCTGAGAATCTTCTGAGATTATCAAACAAACTACTTCTCAGCCCAACGTTCTTAAGAACGGTTGGAAATGGCATAATGGAAAGGCATTGATTTGATCACGTGCTCAAACAGAGTAGGAGCTTCTTAAAGAGGCAGAGACCCAATTTCCTGCTGTCAAATGATGAAGTTGAAATTTCTTTTCATGTTATGTTTGATATATACAGCATTTTTTATAACAAATGAAGATAAGATAGCTAAAGAAAATTGCACTTTGTGTATGGGAAATACATAATATCACCCTGTTAAATAATCAAAAATGAAACAATAGAATAAATCTACTATCTTCACAATAATAAAAATAATTTCTAATTGATTTAAATATAAATTTCTAAAATCAAACAAACAAAAAAACACAGTCATGCTGGGAATCATACAGTTTTAAAGGTTTGGTGAATATAAAGAATGCCCATTTCTCTATTCATGAAGACACACAGCTCAAGCTAAAAATCTACAGAGCCTTCACCACCTTACCAACTGTGCACACATTGTAAATAGAAATTTCTAAAACGTGCTTTGAGGACTTTAGCAGAGGCTGCGCAGTAGTTCCTAAATGAACAAAGACCACTACAGAAAAAGTGAAGTCCTAAAAGTGAAACTGTTAGTGGTTTTCCAAGACCAAGTACTGTTTTTTTCTCTGCACTGCACATCACCACTGGTTCTCTTCAATTGGAGCATCATCACAATAGGGGATGTTACTGATAATCAAGCCCCTGGCTGAGCTGCCATGCAATTTAGACCTCTTCCATTCACTTCTCCTTACTGTGACCCAGACCTGTTCGTCAAATTAGGCTGCAAAGATTGACATGTAGTGGACTAATTTTGGTCTTGTGTTCAATTTTCACTCTCTTCCATTTTCTCATTCTGCTAACGGGGAAAATTGTGCTGGAGGCACAAAGCTGACACGAGACATGTGAATTAAAGCTGCAGACATGTTGGTAATTTCGCCACCAGTCACTGACAAACCCCGTGGAGGGAAAATGTGATCTAATGCTGTGATTGTAGTAAAAAGGCGGCCCTTTTCCAGTTGTGGCTTGAAAGATCCTTTCACTTATGTTCTCATCATGGACGAATAATTGACTCCTAGCATTTTACGGGGAAATATATGGATCTGACATGTGGAAGTGGTAGAAATTAGGCATAATTTTTTTGGCTTTAAATGCTTTGTAGGAAAATGAGTTCTGATTTAATAACTTGGAAGGTTATTAACTTAAAATAAAATCCCAGATCTATTATATGGCTTCACTCAGTGAATTCTGTTCTGATTTTAAAATGCGATCATATCAGTGAGAGCTCTGTGCAGTTTTAAAGCTCTGGGTATGTGCAGGAAGAGTCTCTGAATAATTTAACATGATGGCCATCAGTTTTAGACTGAAGCAGTAATTTTATCACAGTCTTACTGAAGCTTTGAGGAGTTATTTCCAAAAACTTCTGCTTTGAGAATTTTTATTACACCAGCAAACTAACGCAAACCAGCGTGGTCATGTCTGAAGAACTTTAAAACCAGCGGAAGTACAGCGTATTTATACTTTTTTAACATGTTCATGCCTAGAACAACGAACCGTGAACAGCGTTAACATGCATTGGTATTCATCCCCATTCACTTTTGGGTAAAATCCAGTGGAACCAATTGCCTTTGGAAGTCCCCTATTTAGTAAATAGATCCACTTGTGTGTAACGGGTCCCTAATAAATACAGCTATTCTGCGAAGCCCTCAGAGGTTTGGCATTTATGGAAAAGTGGCTAAAAGGAAGTCACTGTTGAAAGAAAACCATACAAGCCTAATTTCTTGTTTTTCACAAGCGTTGGTGGAGGTTCGCCTTCCAGGAGGACAGGGGGAAGGATTGGAAGGGTTTAGATCAAGGGATTTTCATTTGTTAGAATGGTCCATGCAGTCAAAGTTCTGACCTAAATCCAGTTGGCAATGTGACAAGATTTAAAGGTGACCTATTATGCTTCCTTCAACAGGTTAGGATAGGTCCATGGGCTATGCAGAATATGTTCATTACATTATTATTATTTATTTTTTTTTTTGCATAAACTCATTTTCAGATAATGAGATCTTAGTCTGCTCAGTTCTGCCTACTTTGAGTTTCTTTCAGGATGAGCTGTTGTAGGGCCTCTTGTCACTTTAAGTCCAATTAAGCTGCTGCTGGCCACACCTCCCAAACAAAATGTTTGAAAATGGCTGCAAATATATCTGCAACGAGACAACAATCATTTGGTTTGGCACAGAAACCAAACATATTTGGTTTCTGTGTCAAAGATGTACAGAATCCAAAGTTTATCTTTGTGTCCTGTGGCTTCTGAATGGCAAGTCAACAACAAAACACTTTTCCACTTTTGGCAATTTTCCACATTTTTCCACCTTTCGTACATACAGCGTTATGTACAACGATCACTGTATGTGCCATTGGAAACACATAGAGCGATAAAACCAGCTGACCAAATAGCAGCTCAGCTGGGGTTACTAGGTAACAACACAGTGTGGGATCCATCCGGTCTTTCTGGGTGGGCGTTATTTCAAAAGAAAGAATCGTCTCTAGATGAACAGTGCTGGTAGAGATCCCAAAATGTTTCCACAGTATTAACTTAATAAAAATGAAAATGTGTTTTTATTCAACTATCATTAATGTTTACTGTCATTTTTGCTTCAGCTTTACAATTATGTGCAACCTCATATTGGCTTATAAATTGTTGGGGTTTTTTTTTTTTTTTTTTTTAAGAAAATACATAAAAGTTTGTTGTTAGAAAGGGACAAAGTATGAAGAAGATTCAAGAAGTGCTATCCTGGAAAACAAAATCTCTTAAGACCTCCACATCAAACGTTAAAACTCACTGGCTGCTGATTCACATCACATTTTCAAGTTATCAGGTAACACAAGGTGACTTTTGCCTCAAAGTTTTCTGTGCAGTATTTGACAAACTCCACTATCCTGTCAAGATCCTCCAGTCAGGCTACTGTAAATGTTTTTCATTGTTCAGAAAATACATAAATAAAATGTGTGATGTTAAATAATTAAATAGTTATAAATGTGTGCTTTGCAGCTACTGTACAGGAGTTACTTTCCGTTTTTGGTTGTACTCCAAAATCATGAGATTCTTAGATCTTCTCCAGAAATAGTTACAAGACGGGTGGACGTTGTTTTTATTTTTCAGTGCGTCTGTTAATTTACAGAGCTCCTAAATCCCAGTCTTGTGTAACTCGGTGGGTCTAACATTTATTAGCTCTTAGCATGCCTTACTGCGTGATCACTGGGATTGTGGGTTACCTTTTATAGGTCTGGTTTTAGCATTATAGTCTGTCTTTTTGATCCCATCTGAGGGTGGACTTTGAAGAGAATGTAGAACTGTTCATTGTGGGGGAGGGGGAAAGTGTGTCAGCGTCAATATTTGTTTTTATTTTATTATTTTTTTTAAAATCTGTTTTAATTTGTTGGTTTGAGCACGAGTGCAATTAGAGGGTCTGCTTCCTTGCTCCTGTTCCCAGAGCTCCATGCTCTTTTAGAGCGCACGCCGCTTTCCAAGAAAAAATGCAACGCAGCAACAGCCCTCTGCTTCGTTTTCAAAGTCCTCTTGTAACTGTTCCATTTATTTATTTGTTTTTATTATGCCGTTTAATCCTTGAAGACAAGGTATATGCGACACCCCCCCCCCCCTGTCGTTTTTAAAAGAATGCCACATGGAGACATCTGCACTCAATATAAAAGCAACATGTCTAAGCAATTTACTGTCATCACAGACGGTGTCTTACATTTGAGGAATAACCAAAAGCCGTCCAGCTAACGGGAGATAAATCAGGAGCAATATTAAAAGACCCTCCCGTTGGAAATGTACAGCAGATGTTGGAGCTGGCAACAAGTTGTTCAACCATCAATGATGCAGGAGGAAAAACTCTGAACTTGACAAGAAGAATCACTTTGTGGCAGTATAAAACTTGGATTGTGGGAGTTTTTTTCTTTTTCGTCTTTTAAGTGCAACTGTTACTCTCCTATGTGACTTTTTGACTGAATGAAGTGAGTGGGGTTGCAGTCTGCTAGATAAACGTGACAGATGTTAATCTGAAGAAGAAGAAAAAGAAAAAAAAGAAAAACGGAGGCCCTCTGAAAGGAGAAAGGGGGTAAAAGTTGGATAAAATGCCTCCAAGCAGGTCTGGAAAGTTTTTGCTTTGCATTCCTTCAAACTCAAGATAATGTTGCGAAATAAAAATTACGAGGTGGAAAATTATTTATCCTATAATTTCAAAGCACGTTAATGCATCATTTTGATGATGTCAGCACAAGGAAGAGCTCTTTTTTTTTTTTTCTTAAAATGTAGTGAAGGTGAAGTGAAAGTAAGACATCAGGTAAAGTCTACAGTATGCTCACCTCTTGGTAGAAATGTATGCAAAGAATGAGCAGAATCCGGGCTTTAGGTTAACATTTAACCAGAGATGGTTGACCAGACAAAATTAACTTTCTCCTCTTTCTGTCTGAATCCCGAGATCTAACTCCTATGGAAAACCTGTGGGGTGAACTAAAGGGAAAAGAATGTCAGACAGGACTCTGGATGATCTAAAGCAGGGGTGTCCAAAGTGTAGCCTGGATGCCATTTGAGGCCCTCGGAAGGATTATTTTTTTTGCGGCCTGCACCAACAAATCATAATTCGGTATGAATTTTGCCTGCACAGGAGGCAGGTAGAAACTTGAAGGAAATTCTGTTGAAATGTTCAATAAATCCAAGGCTTTCAAATAGATGCATGAAAGTCTTCTTAAAACCTGGCGGAAGAAAGGAAGCCTTTTTAGAAATGAAGAGTATAAAGAGCGACCTACGCCCTTTCGTGTTGCTGACAACGCAGGAAATCTTGCGAAATTAAAGTTTTTGCATATTTAGTGAAATCAAAAATGTACTTTTTTGTGCCCTGTGCATGCCTTTCCCTTGACAATTTTGGCTTGTGTGGCGAAGAGTTTGGACTAAATAGATTGTGTAAAGGTGAAAGGTCAAAGATCTGTCTCTGTCTGCGTCTTATGAACTGTAATCAAAGGGGCCTGGGGCGGCAGAACAGTTTAAAAACAACAACGTCTTGACATGCACTATCAGATTTTTGTGTGAAATTACCCAACTGCAGTAACATCTGAATTTAATTTCAAATATTTTACACAACTTTACCAACATCCGTTTTCAATGAGTCTGGAGGAAAAAAATAATTAAACTAATTAAATTAATCTGCCCGTTTTTAGAAGCTAATAACATTATTTCTGTAATTTATTATTATTATTATTGCATTTTATACAGCATGTCAAACAGGTTCATAGAGTACATAAACTGCATAGTCACAAAAAGAATAAAGAAAAAAATTCTCAACCTGCAGTTAATAAAGCAAATAGATAGGACTAGTGGCTAGGATTATTAAATTAGAATTTTTGAAAAGCAATCTTCCAGTCATGCTACAGCAACAGTAAATTGTAATAACCTTTTTGCACCATTAAACAGATCGGTTGACAATTTGGGGGTTAAATGACTTGCCCAGGGCCACATCGACATGCAGCAGGAGGAATCTAGAATCAAATCCACATTTTTTGGATTACAAGACAATTACTTTACACACTCAGCTAGTGTCATCCCAATTAGAGCAACAACTATTTCCAAGTGACCAAATCATTGACCTGGATCAGTGGTCTCAAACTGCTACACCCCAGGGCCAGAGACCTGCAACTTTTATATGTGTCCCTTTCCTTACATTGTTGAGTTAAATGACAAATCTGCCTCACTAGCATCCAGTTTAGCTCTACAGAGCTCTGCTAATGAGCTGATATTGGAGCCAGGTGTGCAGAAGCAGAGAGACATCTGAAAGTTGCAGGACACCAGCACTCAAGGACTGTAGTTTGAGACCACCAATCTGGATGGAGCAAACAAAGCAACTAGGGCGATTGTGTAAGCTGAATGTGGGAGACTGATCAGCACATTATTAATAGTTCAATAAGTTAAGTAAATTACTGTCTTGGGGGAAGTAATGTGGTCTGCATCAAATAAATCTTGGCCACCGTTGGGAAAAGTTTGGGGGAAATGAAACACATTAAACTCAACAGAAGTGCAGTGAGAGTATTAGCATTTTCACACATACAATCTGGCAAGAACTCAATTTACTGGCACCAACTGGCTGTTTGGCCTTGAGAAAATCCCTTTTGGTAAGAGTAATTAAAACGGTATCCATTAGCTACGGAGCCAAGCGGTTGGCATTTGGAGCAATTGAAAAGTGTCATGTGGCGTGATGAAACCTTTTCTCCAGTTCCAGGGCGATGGGCACATCAAAATATGAAGACAGGCGTTTAAAGCGATTCCCATATTGTGTCAAGGGTTAGGACAGCTAACAGGTTGAGGTTTAAGGAAATTATGAGCTTAAAGAACTTGGAAAACCAGGGTTGTCCATCAACAAATTTTTGTCATTGATGGTATGGGGGGTTTTTCCCACGGTGACATCACCAGTTTTCATGGGGGTCAAACTGAGAGAGAATGGTTTTGCAAGCATGAGGGATTTTTCTCACACAAGTGAAAGTTAAGCGTAAAAAACCATAATGATTCATCATCCAACCCAAGTAGCATGTAGTTTTTGAAAACTCTTTGCAGTATCTTAAAATTTAAATGACTTCATAATTATCTCCTACTTATCCAATTGTTCCGTATTCCCAGCAACGGCTTTTGGTCGCAGTTTTATAGGTGATTCAAAGAATTTATAAAAGCAGAAAGTGAGGCAGACTTTTTAGTCTTCAGACTTTCCTTTCCTGTAGAAATGGCTCCCAGTTTTTTGTCCCTACTTTTAAAACTAGATTTAAAACTTTCCTGATGGAGGTTATGATTTGAATGGCTCAACTTAGTTTGACATACTATTAAAAACCTTACAATATGTATTCATCCATACCACTGGCAGCACCATTCTATCGCCTGGTTTTAAAAGCATTCACAGCAAACCAAGGGACGTGTAGGTTTGGCCGCTGAACTTTTTCTGCTGGCTAGTCACTTGCTTACATCAGAGTATGAAGGCGAGGCTATTTTGTTGATCATTTTGATGCTGATTCTTTTGTCCACCAAACTACTGCAAGATAAATGTTTTAAAAGTGGTGGGAACATGCTTTAGTTTTTGTCTCTGAGTGCTGTTAGCCACACAGACGAAGAGCCGCTGGTCATTCTGTAAAACACTAAAGGGGTAACTGAAGAGCTCCTTTCTTTCTGACTTCAGGATAATAGTCGTAAGCATGTCAAGCATTAAACACTCATCTTTATATCCCGGGTTCCAAATAAAAGTATACCTTTCACCAGAGGATGTCATATGCCTACAGCATCTGACTAGCACTTTATGAGGCAGGATTCATTTGTAGAAGAAATATCGACGTTGCTTTAACGTCTCAAGATCTTATGTGGTAAAACGGGATCTGAGTTTTACTCCTGATCTCTCCTGCTCCTCATTTTCTCTACCAGACTTTCAGGCTCACTACTGTGCGCAGGAAACCAATTTTCATTGCCAAACTAATACGATAATGATGTCTAGAACTTGGACACCAAAGCGGGAGTTAAGGTCACTCTGAGGCATTTCTGTAGACGGACGTGGCACTTAACTTATGGTGTGGGTTTTTGTTTTTTTTGTTGTTGTTTTTTTTTTTTCTTGTGCAGTCAGTCATTCTAAAAAAAAAAAAAAAAAAAGCACTGATATGATAAAGATGTTGATTATAATCATCACGAGGCTGGTAAAGGCACAGAAAATTTGCAGCCACTGAGGAGAAAATTGGAGATAAATCTTACATGTGGTATTTGATTTTGCAGCAAATTGAGCTTGTAATGGATCACTCTGCAGTTCCCTCACTGGGCATTTAAGCTGTCCACAATGAATCTGACTCCAGAGCTGGGTTTTCTTTTCCGTTTAGAGACCACCTTGTAAGGTGGTCTCAGCCGATAACATCTGGTATCTGTAATTTAACTTTTGCACTGAATTTGCATTAAAGGAAAAAGACAGCTCTTTGCTTTAACCGGTCCCTCATGTATCCCTGTGTGTGTTTATATTGGCTTCATCTCAACTATGGAGCACTGAAGGTTAGTTCAACCCAACCGATTCACACTGCGCTCTGCAAAGATCATAAACCTGTCAGTCAAAACTGAGGAAGGAAAAGCCGAGAGATTTTAATTAACTGTTTGCACCTGAAATGTTTGTTACTGGATCAGAGATAAGAAATGGAAATCCTAAATAATCTGCAATTTTCCCTCAGAAAGATTTAAGTCGTGTCTAAACCTCTCAGTTCAATATTTATCAAAGTGAACAACAGAGCCAGGCTACAGTTTTATAATGAGACATTTCTCACATTGCCTGCCAGAGGAATTGCATGACAATTAAAGATTATTTTTTACCCTCATTCACCACATTTGCTTTTTAACAAAGAAGCAATTTGCTGCTTCTTATGTAATATGTCTATTATTATCGTTGTTCTTAATACTTCAACAGATTTATTGTCTTTGAGTTGGATCAACGGGTTACGACCTTTTTCTCTGTGCTAGTTGGGCTGCAAAATAGCAAAACAACAGAAGCACTTGTTCTTTATTTTCCTCTGGGACTTGGTAACAATTTGTATTTTCCTGTAATTCTCATTCATTCGGGGGGGAAAAAAAAAAGAGAAAAAAAATGAAAGAAAGACATAAAAACAAGACAGATGCTGAATATGTCCATAGTTGTAACTTTTGGAAACAAAACTGTCACAGAGTGTATGAAGTGAGTGATTGTAAGTTGTGAAAACTTTGTTGTAAAATAGTGCTGGCAGATGCTTAGCGTCGTATTCTGCTCCGTTCGTATTGCTCATATCACGCGGCCGTCTGCTTTATCTAAATAAAAATTGCTCTCCAATTTGGTTCTTAAGTGCTGGATGCCATTTGGAGCAGCTGCTGCCGGATGTTCTGAATTCTTATTAGAGAGAATTTGATTCTTCATTATCACTCTATATAGAAAACAGGGAGATTTATTTTAAACAAACAAGAGATGCATTGTTTTCCAAGCCCTGGATACATTTAGTACAAGGTACAAAGAATCACAAATGTGAACCTGAAGTGCTCTAAGTTGCGTTGATAAAGCATGCTGTTCACAAATATAATTTATCCCTCTCTTTGTTAGTGCGGATCGACATGATGATGCTGGCTCTTCCAACAGATGAGCCTCATCTGTTCAGGGAGGTTTCTATCCAATGAGAAATGATTCATTACTTGAAAACATATTACTGGGCCCGGACTGTGGATTGTTAAAGAAAATTGATTGTTCTTTTTAAAGAAAAAAATAAACCCCACTTATTGGGAACATAGTTTGTCACGATTAAAAGAACATAGGACCAAAAACCCAGATGTGCAGGAGGCAGGATATGGATGCAAACTGTGATTTGATATCAAAACACAGGGAAACATCTCAAAACGAACCCAAACCCAGCAAACAAAGGCCAAGCAAACAAGCTCAGCGGAACAAATAACCTGATGTCGGTACAGAAGCAGCATGTACAGCAGGTAAAAATGGTGGTTGTGTGATTTGCAAATAGAGTTTAGCTGTACACAAAGCAGCTCAAGCTGCCAGATTGTCAACATAAATTTTCTTGTCTTGCCCTGAATTTTCAGTTGGATTTCTGTCAAGCAGATTATACACTTTGAAGTGTATTTGCTAGAAGACAGAAAGAAGTGCTCACTGTAATTTATGCCAACGAATTGCTCTATGGACCGTAATGGCTAACATAGTGTCGAAACACTCCGCCTTGTTATGCCGCAGGTTAACATCTTGAAGAGGTGCCAACTGATTCTTGCCCTTGCAACTCCTGCAGAATTAACAGACCACTTGGCTGCTTTTGTGGCTTTAACTACTTGATTTGATTAATGCTCTAAATCATGTCTTTTCAAATGAACAGTGAGAACTGTATCAGTCTCAGTATCTCTGCAGCACATGGAATGCCACAGTAATATATCTTGTATGATATCAGTTGCTGGCGAGCGCTACTACTTCTCGTTTGGTTTTGCCAAACAAACCACTGAGGCTTTCGCCAAACAACTAGATTTATATAGAAAATAAATCTAGTTGTCTTCACAAACCAAAACTAATGTCCTATTCTGACCATAATTTGTAAATTGAGCTAATTATGATGCAGTCGAGTTAAGATTTCTCTAAGTAGCGCCCATGTTTCTTCTCATGCTCAGCTAATATATTTGTAATTCAGACTAGAAGCCATATATAAGAACAGGTGGTCAGGGAAGAGCAAGTAACACCACCAATAGACATCTAGAGGCATAAAATATAGGATATGACATTAATAAAATAAAATAAAACAAACCATGAGAAACTATTGTCTATTCTCTTTCTACTCGTAGCACGCAAACTGAAGAAGATTGGACAACAGAAGAACCCAGAAGAAGAACATCCTGGACAGGAAGCGCCAGAAGTACCCCACAACATGTCTCCTAAGTCAGGTCCAAGCTTGAACTCCCAGATGGTCTTCCTGAACATCCTTGAGTCCATCGAGCCTGAGGTGGTGAATGCTGGACACGACTGTGGCCAACCAGACTCAGCTGCTGGCCTGCTCACCAGCCTAAATGAGCTGGGAGAGAGACAACTGGTCAAAGTGGTCAAATGGGCTAAAGGCTTACCAGGTAGGACACCAAAACAAACACACAAGACATCACAAATTGATTAGAATCCTTGAAACAGGATTAAGAGCGCATTCACATCAACCCTGTTTAGCTCAGTTTAATCAAAGTCTGGTTTGTCTGTCTACAAAGTCTGGTTCATTTGGGGAGGTATTCTAATTCTAATAAATTCTAGTGTGGCCCCCAAAAAATAAAAAATTAAAAATTAAAAAAAACCTGCAAACTCTGGTCCACCTAAAAACCTGGATCTCATTCAATTGAAGTGAACTCTGAATGCAAGTGGGCTGGAAACCGCTCCAAAAGCAGGAAGCAGACTTTGGTATGTGCAAGTCTAGCACTACAGGGGAAAAAAATGGGTTGTGGTCTTTTACCAGGGACAAAAGGGAAACCCTACAACTGATCAAAGCTGACACTACTCCATTTAGATTTACATTTTGTGAAGGAGGAAGTTACTCTGGTCTTCGGAGGTTTTCGTGTCATTTCCTCCTGTAGTTCTTTGTGCAGGTGAACAGGTTTTTAAAATTTGTTTAGATTGAGACGGTGCAGAGTGGAAGGGAAGCACGTCTGCTGGAAATATAGCAAATGTTGCAACTTTAATCCCAATCTCACAAAGTCTACCCAACCATCAGGTGAGAAAACACCCCAAGAATGTTTCATGGTCTCTGGAACCTTAAAAAACATTTAAATTTACTTTGATCATGGCAAATTTGGAAGAGGTTAATTTGTAAATGAAAAAAACCAGTTTCCATCCACAGGTTCATTCAGAATGTAAAGCACCTATGAAAATATCAAAACTCAATCTTAGAAAACTAAGAGCCAGAAACCAAAACACAGCCAAGACAAAGTAACAGTTCAAACAGATTTATTCGAGGAGTTTATTCAGTGCTGCTTAGATCTGTTTGCGCTGGATGGTCTGAAAAACGGAAACAGAGTTGAGCGATGGGATTGGAAGAGTACCAGGAAGCAAACAAAAAAAAAAAAGAAAGAGAAAAGATTTACCAGCAGTTTGGGATCCACAACCTCCAGAAATCCAGCTTCTGCAGGACTGGGAGATTTGTGAGTGGTTTGGCCTTGCGAGCCTCCGAGATGTTTGCTGGAAACACAGAGGATATAGAATCCACAATTTAAAAAAGATGTGATCCATAAATTGTCCAGAGGTTCTCAGACAGATGGGGGGAGAGGAACAATACAGAATATGATTGGCTTGAAGCTGGGTCATGGTCAGGTCAGACAGCTACAGAGGTTTAAAAAAAAAAAAACTTCCCTCACAAACTTGTACTGACTAGACAAACACACAGGCAGGTCGTTGATCTTATAAACTTGACCACAGTTCATAAAACAAACCTAGAAGGCTACAAAAGAGGATCAGACAATCTCACAGCAAGCTGATGAAGAACAGGTGTTTAAATAGGGAGCAGCACAGGTGATGACAATGAGCAATCAGCAGGAGCGGGAAGGAGAGTAAGTAGTAAGCAGCATGGATCATGGCAGAAAACAGAGCAAGAGCGCCAAAAACATAAAATCACACGAGTGTAAAAGTATCAAGACGCTGCTGCACTCTAAGATTCCAGGAAAAAGTTGGGGGGTTTTTTCCTGCTGCTTTTCTGGCTATTTTAGCAAATCACTACTGCAATCGTATCTCATCAGCATTGGGAGGCTTTTCTCACAATGTTCAGTCTTTTCTTATATACTTGAGTTGGGCTCTGCACCTCCACAATCAGTTGGAGCTCTGAGAAAACCCCAACAGTATTTTTCCTCATTAATCAGCAGTATGACGGTGTCCAGATAAAGGGTTTTCAATACAAAGAGCTATGCACTGCAGGGTACACCATCATGTGCAAAAACGTTACCCTGGCCAGAGAGGCAGGGGCATTACGTACAGCATTCGCTGCTAGTCTTGTGCGCTCCCAGTGATCAATGCGAACAAAATACACCGAGGTTGCGGATCCTGAAATAAGTTTTCATGAGTCATGATGCAATTAGTGTAAAATTACTCTTGGACCTTTCCCCCCCCCCTTCTCCTCTTTTTCTTCATTCCTCTTCACTAATTACACTGATAAGACTTCTCCCTGGCAGTGTGACCGATACAGTTTGCATTAAAACTGCAACCTGGAAAAACCCAGAAGTACCTGCACTCCTGCACACTTTGGTGACGTGTGCGCTTCTCCCCATGCGTCACATGCGTCGAACTTCAGTCCTCGAGGGCTGCTGTCTTGACATTTTTAGATCAGTCTTTGCTGCCAAACAACCTAAGTCAAATAATGAGGTCAATATAAGAGCGCTGAAGAACCTGGCCTGGTCCCAGTACTCACACTGCACCCTATGGCTCCCTATGAAGTGCGTCCTCCCTCCAAGTGTACATAAGGCTTCGAGTGCTCAGATTACAAGCGTGTAAAAATGGTCAAATTGGTACAGTAGGGTTACGTCATCAACAGGCGCCTCTGCGTCTTAACTACAACGTTCAAAATGACAGGTGTGGTCGCTGATTTGGAATTTGTACTGCTAAATATGATACTACGACCAGTTAGATTTTAAAAGTACAGTATAGGTACTTTAGCTGTCCAAAGTTAATGCAGGAAATATGTGGCTGCTCAAATGTTTTGAATATGGAGTACATTTCAATAGTATTCTCACAGTAGAGTCAAACGAAAATAATTTCAATGTGAAAACTGACAAACGCAGCTTGTTTGATGAACATTGCCATCATTCAAATCATCACATGCTGTGATGAATTGTGGGTAATACGCTTCCCCGAAGTCCACCGGGATGCTTAGCCGAAGTGTGGGTCCAGTGGGCGAAGGGGGCGAAGGGGGCGGGGCTAAAGATCACTCCGGAAATTTGGGACACAATGCACACTCAAACCCTTCAGCAGGAACGAGTCTTTGAAGGACACGAGGGGGGAAGTACGGGGACGGGGCCCTCGACTGCCTTCTGAGGAGCCAATTCAGCCATTTGTGCCATTCAAGTGTGTCGAGCCAGTGGCTCATCTTAAAGATGCAGGACGGCGTCTTCGAGGCCCAGGTCTTATGGCGTCGTTAATCCACTGAAAGCCCAGACACAGTAATTGACCTTTGTCTTTCTCCTTCTCTTTGTCCTCTTCCCTCCTGCTACATATATCCCCAAACCTTCTCGTTGATGTAACAAAAACCCATTTTGCATTCAAACTGGAACCTGAAAAACTCGCAACTACCTGCTGTTTAACAGGCTTTGCACAATTTAGTGCTGCGCACTCAGCCAATACCATTCTCTATTTGCTAGGTGACTGATCATGGTCCAATGTTTAGTAGCATTATGTTGTGGATTTGTTTTTTTTTTGTTGTTGTTGTTGTTTTTGTTGTTTTTTTTCCACTGCTGCTTCGTGAGATCCTTGTGGTTGCAGCCAAAGCAGTGACTAAGCACAATGTTCAAAGCATTGTGCTTTGAACATTGTGCCCCATGCATACTCTGCATGGGGCACCATAGATTTGCTGCCACAATGCTCCACCATGTAGCATAGAGGATCCGTATATCCTGCCACCACAATAATAAACCACAATGACCACCTTACAGACATTTTGTGCATGTTTTAGACAGTAGGGAAACCCTTTTTGTTGTGCAGGCATACACTGGTAACATGGAACAAACTGAGTTCTCGATGCCACAAAAACCACCTCTCTAGGTCCTTGTAAAAACTAAACCACCAAACTAAAATATCATGTAGTTTTGCCATTTATTTAACAGCGCAACATGTGAAACATTTGTGCTGAAATGTGTAAACGCACCAACAGCCTTATAGATTCTACTCGCTCGTGTATTTTACAGGAAGCCAAATGTTTGCAGCAATGTGTAGTTCAGGAATAATCACCATTTTTATTACTTTTAACGATGTTTTTTGTTTTGTTCCCATGTTTCCTATTTACCTCCTTCTGGAACAACGATCTTACATTTTACAGCGTTTTCTCCTCTGTGTGGCATGTTTATGTTTTTAATTGCGTGCCCTACCCAGTAAACCCCACAGGGTGCCAACTAAATGAGTTATGTTAAAGCTAGCTTACTATTGTGGTGCGACTGGCTCATGCTATCCATATTCAACATATTATTTATTGTTATGTTGTTTTGCTACAAACTGTGAATTTATCATATCATGCCAGCAACAGAGAGAATGAAGTCTTTCAGCTAAGAGTAACTCAGTTACACTCTAACTAACATTTGTTGAAGGTATTGTATTGTATTAATGTAGTATTGAGTTATGAACAGTGTTAACAGAATTTCTGCTTGATTTGGATCAGACATGATCCTCACTGAATGCCAGACAGCAGACAAAGCTCAGTTATTTTAAAAGTTTGTCAAATGCATATTGACAGAATTTACACGGGGAAACCGAGAAGTTGCCATATTATTGATGAAATCGATTCATTTTAACAGAGTTTTGCTTTCCACCAGGGTCTATGCCTTTGTGCCAGACATCTGCTAGCATGCAGGCGTTGGGTGGTAGGAGTGTTTGTCACAGAACTCAGCTGCTGTGTTAGGTTGCAGTCATAGTCACGAGAACAAACGGAAAGAATCAAATCAAAGCATTAAGACAAACACGTCCAAGCTACTGGACCGATCCGCAGAGCGGCGTGACACAGGCCGCCTTGTCACTGCTTGACCTGCCATGTCATGAAAGTTGTTGACCTTGCGGGAGTATTGCTTACATTTGATCAAATTGCAACCACTAATATTAATGCATTCTATCAATTTTTTTATGAGATAGACCCACATAAAGTGGTGTATAGGTGGGAAGTGGAAGGAAAATTGCTTTCAGAAGTCTATACTAATAAAAATGTGTGTGCCATGCGTGCTTTCAACCTCCCTTTGTCAACAAAGTGATTTATTTCGACTTATCTGAAGGCTGGAAAATAAATCCATATTTATGCTCTACTTTGTGCTAGTCTAACACATAAAATCCCAATAAAATTGATGGAAATGTGTTTTTAAAACATGCCAGCATGAGAAAAATTTCAAGAAGCATGAATTCTTTTGCAAAGCGCCGTAACAATGACCTGTATGAGCCTCCGGAGTGGTGGGTGGGTGATTCTTGGCCAGACGTGTAGTTGCTCCTTTGAGTTTACAAGTATTATAAAGATTTCCTTAGCCTCTCAGTATCCTGTGAGATGAAGCTGGTATGTGAGGGCTTCCAATTTTCCCTTTTTCTCCTTTTTCCTTCCTTTTCCCCCCACTCTTCTCCTTTTCTTCTCCCAGCCTTGTGTTCGTCCAAAACCGTCTCCATTTGTTGGAGGCAATGGGGGAGCAGTCCAAGCAAACTTGCCCAGATTTCATCGCTAATTTATGCAGAAAAGAAGACGTGACACTAATGTACTAAAATCTGAGACAAATGATGGTAACATTTTCATCAGCCAAAGTATTAAGATGCCATGCAACCTGTTGGTGCCAAGAGATACGAATGAAGTAGTTTAAATCTTACAGACTCCCAGGAGGAGTTTGTTGGGGTTTTTTTTCCTCTATTTTTGCAGTGTTTAGGAAATTAATAAGTCATTAAGTAATCAGTTAAAATAGTCTTAAAGGTGCAACTGGGTTTGAATTTATTTGACAGATAATGAAAATAAGATTTAAAGCTGCAGTTTGTGACTTTTATTAATTTTTTTTTTTTTCTACATATTTGTTGAAACTGTTACTGTCTTAACGGTATGTTATAAAAAAAAAACATCTGTGAAAAAATTGAGCTCCTTTGCTTTCTGCCAGTCCTCCCAGTGCTACCTAGAAATAACCAGTCAGAGTCAGGAGGAGGAGCTTAGCGCTGTCAATCACAATCCGGTGTGCTGCGACTCGTCCCCATTATTACTTCCCGCTCTGAGCTCTGTTACGCTGCAGCTAACATAGCCTGTCAGGAATGCTAGGCTACTTAGCATGACCACCGATGTTGGCAGATAAACAGTTTTCTTGTTGGGATAAGTTGTTTCTCTGCCATTAGCACATTTAGCAGTGAGTACATGAGCATAATTGACAGCAATAAGACCCTCCTCCTGGCTCTGATTGGTTGTTTTTGGTCGGGAACGGGAGCAACAGGGAGGAGGTGGAGGAGCTGTATCTTTTTACAGATTATCTGTCTCATAAACTGTAACAACATAGTGGCAGCTTTAACAAATAGTTTAAAATATTCTGTGTAAAAGTTACAATTATGATTTTCAATTTTTCTTCAAAATTCGGTGTGTTGACTACGAATGGATTGCAATGATTTGAGCAGTGTTCTTCTAATGATCAGGAACAATTATGACTTGTAATATTCATCTTTAGGCTTCAGAAATCTCCACGTGGACGACCAGATGACTGTCATCCAGCAGTCCTGGATGGGGGTGATGGTGTTCGCCCTGGTGTGGAGGTCCTACAAGAACGTCAACGGCAGAATGCTTTACTTTGCACCGGACCTCGTCTTTAACGAGTACGTATCACTCTGAATATCTCAATTCTTCCCTTGGAAAGGTTCATTGTGTTTAGTGATCGCTCACATTAGTGGAGCTGTTATTCTCATCTTCCCTGATCTCTTTCTGTAAATAGATTTTTCTGCTCACATACAAACACAAAGGCTTCCAGGTGTTGACAGCGTAAAGCAGGAGGGTTTTTTTTTTTTCTCCCCCTTTTACAATCATGTGGAACCAATTTGCCTTTTCTTTGTGTTCTTTTGTTGCTGAGAAATTAAAGTCAGGAACATTTTTCAGTAGTAAGACTCATGGCTTTGTGCTGAATCAGATTGAACTATCTCAAGAAAAAAGTGTTGAGGTGAGTTTGGTGTGTTGCTCTATTAGAGCACACAACTGGAAGTACAGTCATTAATTTAACTGTATATTCACATTGCCTTGCAAATGTAGTCATTATTGTACTTTTCAACATTTACTCACATTCTGAACACAACTTCAGTGTATTTTAGAGGGACATTTACAATAGTCCCTCTAATAGATATTGGTGAACTGGAAAAACTATAACATGGTTTTCACATTTTTGTACTAATAAAATCTGAAAAGTGTGTGGTGCATTTGTAGTACACCTCCCCATAATAATGTGTTTTTCTTCTTGCTGAGATTTCAGCTGAAGATCTTCTGTTTTAGTTTTTTTAGTAGTTTTGCACAAATTAAATTATCGCAAAATAGACGGCAACAGGATTATATGAAGAACTGTCCTGGGGGTTCTTGGGAAGCCAATGGGCAGACAGACATTGAAGTGCGGCATTAGGATGATCTATTTTATAAAAACATACGTTTTTGTAAAAAAAAAAAAAGGGAAGAAAAAATCTGAAAATCCAAATACTCAAGAGGTGCAACGCAATAAAAACAAAAGTAACGAACATAAAAACACAAAGAGATTAACAGCAATAGCACAAATGGACCTGAGAATGGATAATAAAAATAAAACCAAAATACTTAGACAAGAACAAGACAAGAATAGTCCAAAGAGAAACAAATAAATAATAAAATGAAGAATAAACTATGAAACTAGACATGAACCAGGTTGACAAAACTCAATGAGCAAGGAGTAAAAAAATCAACAAAAAAGAAAAATGTAAAACTACAAATCTAAAATAACCCATAACAAAAACCACAAACCAAAATCCAAACACACAAAAATCCTGACAAAAACATCTTGAAGCAGCACCGGATTCTCACAGTGGGGATGCTACATTCAAAAATTTGTAAAATGTTGGAATGTCCATTCATTTACCTTGTGTCATTTTTCAAAAATGACACAAGGTAAATTGTAAAATCATCACTACTGATCAGGACACTTGTAGTCTACGCTAAAATATGTCTACAAATTGACAACATGGAAAAAATAAGATCAAGGGATATTTTGCTTTTTAAGAAACTGATAATGCGTGTTATACTGTACAGCCACAAATGTTTCTTATTAACTGTAATGTAGCGTGAAGGAAGCTTCAAAATGCCTCAACGTGTCCGACTGACGCTGTTCAATCAGACAAACAGCAGGAAATGTGAGAATTTATTGGGAGCTTCAGTACAAAATATAGTTTTACAGTGATTACAATTTACATAACAAAAGACAAAGCACTGGCTGTTATTATTTTATGCTGCACTAAATCCAAACCTAAACAGTGAATAATAGATTAAGATGTTCATTAGTGTGTTAGACAGCTGGCTATTGGTCTGGACCTTAATGAGCTGTCATTGACAAACTGTGGCAAACCTTAATGAACCCAGAGGGCACTGCACACGGCTCCAGAAATCCTCTCTCAGTATGTGAGAGACTGATAAGGTCAATCAGAAGACGGTTACCAACAGCGTCAGCTGCTTAAGGTGAATCTACAAGCTTTTCAATTATGAGTTTTTTCAAACTCTCTGCTTCTGCGTTTCAGCTCAGGTTCTGTTTAATATTTGAATGCAAGGTGCCAGATTTTTTTATTTATGTATTTATGAATAAGACGCTGTAACATCTGAAACATAACAGGAAAAAGACACAGACATTACCGTAGTACCGTACCGCAGTTTGAGATGAACACTCTTAGAAAAGTAAAAAAAAAAATTAAAAAAATAGGATTGTGAGGAATTTGTTCACTTCAGATCTTTTGACTTAGTAGCAACATTCAGTCACAGCTAAGATGAAATATAGTTAATCTGATTAACCACAAATAATGTCCAACTATATACAATCTTCTTCACATTTGCATATTTACTTCTTTTAGTTGTTTAGTTTTTTCAGATGGATTATAAAGACATCAGGAGAAAAGTACACACATCAGTTTTCTTCTGCATATCCAACTTCCTCCATGTCTGTAGACGAAGTTTCAGGGCTGTAACTTTGACCCATTTTCATTCAAAAGAAGAAAGAAAAACAAACATCCAGGTCTGGCTAAAGCTTTGCTGACAAATAAATTCTGGTCTTTAAGAACAAAAGCAAAACTGAAAATGACCAAACTAGCATCAGACCTTCCATGAAACACGGTAGTGGCAGCGTCTTTATGTTGGGTTACTTTTTCTCCAAAATGAAAATTTTGTCGTTGTTGAAATCGATAAATGGTTCAGATTCAAATGCTTTGACTCAAAACCTTTAGTTGTTTGTTAAATAACTAAAGATGAAGAGAAATTAGTTCGTCATCTTTCGTTCCAAAGACGACTAATTACTGAAATATGATCCCAAGGTGCTCCAGATGTTATTAGATATAGTTAAGATTCATCTGTTAGATTATTTTTCAATTTTTACCTTTTAAAATTTTTGTTGTAGTCTTTTTTAGTAGGATTTATGTATATTTTATTTTAAATGATGACCCAACCGGCTGCTGTTGGGTCATCATTTATAAATGCAAGATGTTTATTTGTTGTTGTTTTTTTAATTATTATTATTTAATTTAGTTAGTAGGGAAAATGCACATTAATAGCTGTAAATGCGCCAGAATTTGTCAAAAGGTTATTTGTCGTCTGTAGTCACTGGACACTAATTTACTGCTCTTCAATCAATCAATCAATCAATCAATCAATCAATCAAATTTTATTTGTATAGCACATTTCAGCAGCAAGACATTTCAAAGTGCTTTACATCAGAACAGACACAAAAACACAATGCAACATAGAATGAGAATTGATTACAATTCAAATATAACAGCCTACCAAATGTAGCAGCAATTTATCATTTAAATATTGCACATATATATATATTTCAGTGAGTGTTGTGGTTCTGTGTGTAGAAACACTCTGAAGTGTCCGACCTCTAATCGGTATTTGTAAGCTGCTCAGGAACGAAGGTTTGACTCAGCAATCTGAAATCTATAATAATAATTTATAAATGAGAGTGAACACTGTTTATAAACAGCATCTGCAGATTCATCTGAAACAAAAAAATTGTGAATGCAGCGCGGCGGGATGTGGCTGCTAAAGAAAAAAACAAAAAAAACAGTCAGTGGTGGAAGTGAAAAGAGCTGATGACGGCCGGATCAACCTGGATAAAAACGACCTTTTTTTATTTATTTCTTTACACATAGTTTATAACACCAAAGCCTTTTCAGTGGGAGGTTTCCCCTCAGATATCTGCCTATTCAGACAGAGTTGAAGAGTTTTTAGTCTGAACCAGATGTTCCTATTCTAATCTAAACACACACTTACTGTACAGTATGTGGTTCCACTTTAAACTTCAGTCACTCCTGTTTAATCCAGGAATTTCATAGCCTGGTTTGTTTATTTATGGTCACCATTAAAAAAGACTAATGTGAAAAATTATAGCTGTAATATAATAAAAATGGTTCAACAGGTTTTGCTTTTATGCTCACTAAATAAAATAAATACAACAGAAGTAGGCCCCTGCAAAGATGGAATAAAACTCAGTGTGTTAAACAGTCCAGTATTTTCATTTTATTGCACTTGCTGAGTCTTTTGTGGCTTTGATGCAAACTCGCTGGCTGCTCCGGTCTGCTCTGCAACACTGTAACATTAGGACTTCACACCCACCTGCATCATACTGACGTCTTCCTTTTTCGCATTTTGTCACAATTTGACTTGGGTTGCATCAGAGAAAATTGATAATTTGCGTAAAGCGGAAGGACAACAGATACGTGGTCTTAATTTTACTGGACTGCACAGAGATTGCATGTTCATATGCATACAGTCTCACTGACGTTTGAGGTTGTGAGATCACAAAAGCGTGAAACAATGTTTTAAAGGTATGAATACTTTCGCCTGTGACTCTATATTGGCAGAACATTTGTCTTTCTTTCCTTTTTTTCCAGCTGGAGTTTCTCTGGTGACATTTCTATTCCAATTAATAAACTCAAACTCATTTCACTTTTATCGGCACAGTTGAGAAGTGTGAACGAAGTTTGCAATAAAGGCAGAATGATTTCATTTCAGCAAAGCTAACAAACTTTGATGGCGCTGTATTTTATTCATTTTGTTCGAGGCGAACACTGAAAATTCAGTCATTTCTCTTCGACTCGAAGCCAAAGGCAGGTGATGGGACGGCGTCGCTATACGCTGCGTGTTTTTAACATTTTGCCCCAGATGTTAAGGATTGCAGTGCATGAAGCTCTTTCTGTAAATGTGATTCAGAATCCCTGATAGGTATGGATGTAACCTCTGACACTCTTTCCTGTCAGAAGTTATGCCTTGCGGAGAAAATGTCCTCACCTCTCGGAAATTGAGTCGCTTCCATTAGTTTACACCTCTCATTCTGACCTCTTTGCTTCTGCAGACATCGGATGCAGATCTCCACCATGTATGAGCACTGCATGCGGATGAGACATCTGTCCCAGGAGTTTGTGCTGCTGCAGATAACGCAGGAGGAGTTCCTCTGCATGAAGGCCTTGCTGCTCTTCAGCATCAGTAAGTACTGTAGTGCACTGGAATAGCATTTACAGATTTTTGATTATTAAACACATATAATCCAATTCAACTTTGCAAAAGAACCCAGGTGTAGGCCTGTTGTCTTAATTTAATGCTCCTGATTCAGCTGTAAGACAGAAATTTGGTGACAAAGACTTCCCTGAGACTAAGACTGTGTTTACACGAGACCGCTGACTGGAAACCGCTGGTATTTTCGAATGCTAATTGGGAAAAAGTTCCACGTTTAGTCGGCACCGCCAAGACACATTGAGTCAGCTGTAGTTGTCATGCCAGGCCACTGTGTGGCGCTGTGATTTTAACACGTCATCGAAGGTGCTTTGGAGCCAGCGCTTCCACCTCACTAGTTTTCACTTCATTTAGAAAACAATAACTCATCTCCCATGCACTAAGCTGAGCAGGCTAAGTTAGCACAACACAGCACAATGCTATCCGTGATTGTTTTTGTTGTTGCGTAGAATAAAGTGGCGTCATGTTGCTGGATTGCAACACATCACAGTTCAACTGTAGAGCAGCTCTGTGGAAATGGGGCCTAAAAGCACTGATGACCAAAAAAAAAAAAAAAAAACACAAAAATGTGTCTCACATTTACCAAAATAAATCCCCAGCGATTCTTAAGACTCTGTGGAAAATATTCTGTAGACCAACAAGACAAAAGTAGGACTTTTTGGAAGGTGTTCATCTAATTACGGTACATTTGCTATAAATCTAGCAGAAATTTTTTTTTTATGTCATGCTGACAATCAAACATGGCGGTTGTCATTTTATGGTCTTTCGCTGGTTTGCAACTTCAGGGTCTGGATTGCTTGTCTTAACCGATGGAACCACAAGTTCTGCTACCTGCCACAAAATCCTGAAGAAGAATCTTCGTTTGTGACCTTAAGCCTTAGCACACAATAATCTGAAGCACACCAGCTCACCAAGTTTACCTCTCAATGACCTAGCCAAAGTCCCAACTTAAATCCCTTTGAGATGTTCTGGTATAAACCCCAAACATGCTGCTAATGCTGGAACACCCCGCAGTGTGTTGGAGTTCAAATGAATTGGCAAAGAAGAGTTGGACAGAAATTACCCCAAGGTGACTCAAAAGACTCATTGAGAGTTACAACAAAAGCTTGACGGCAGTTGTTGGCTCAAAAGATGGCACAACCAGTTCTTAAAGGAGACCAATTTTGCAAAATTCATATTTTGCACAACTTTATACTTCCATTTGGATCGGAGCTTGTTCCAAAAGCGGGTCAGCACTTAACAAAACCATCCTGCCATTTTTTGGCAATAAACTCATGTTTTTTGGTGTCTGGAAAATGAGCTTGTTCCACAAACTACCCGAATGTTAAGTCACAACGGACCAGCGCTTTGTCATCACCTAGCAATTCTAGTCGAGCCCAGAAACTCACGTTGCAACCCAAGATGAGCTCCAGCACATTTGATCAGCTGGTGCAATGTCTACTGGAAAAAAAAAGTGTTTTGTTGTTGACTTACCATCCAGAAACCACTTGTTGCATTCTTGTTGGTTGTGCACGAGGCTCTACTAATACTTTTCAAAGTCGTACAGTTGTATAAATGCGCATATGTTTGCAGCTATTTTCATTGGCGAGTGTAAACATTGAGTTGGGGGCGTGGCCAGCAGTGACTTATTTGAATTTAAAGTGACAGGAGTCCCTAGAACGATTCATTCTGAAAGAAGCTCAAAGTAGTGAGAACTGAGCAGACTAAAATCTCATCATCTAAGAATGACTTTGTGCAAAAAAATTTAAAATACTGGCAATTTTTTGTATAGCAATAGACCTAGACCTCGACCCGACTTATTTTGTTCACCGAGGCAACATAATTCACCTTTAAGGTTAGGGAGACTTGTTTTCTTACATTAGGTCATGGTGGTTTGGATCTCTTGTCCCGTATGCAATAAAATCATCATCTGAGAACTTTATTTCGCACTAATCGAGTTTCTTGTATGATATTGAAACGTGTTTGTTGATCTGAAACTTTAAAGTGTGACGAAAATAAAAAAGCAAGCTAACAGTCAGCTGATGGACTGGTTTTGGTTCTACAGTTCCGGTGGAGGGCTTGAAAAGTCAGAAGTACTTTGACGAATTGCGGCTCACCTACATCAAAGAACTGGATCGCCTCATCAATTACCAGATGACCACAAACTGTCCTCAGAGGTTCTACCAGCTGACGCGACTCCTAGACTCTCTCCAGATGGTGAGACCGAAGAGCTCAAAAAATTGAAAAAAAATAAAAAATAGAGGGAGTTGTGGTGAAAGGGTGGCAAAAACAAGGGGGAGAGAGCTGTGGCTGAATAACATTAAAAGTTTTTATGGCAGCAGACGGCAGAGGAATCACACGAAAAACATGTGAATAAAGCAGGATCTGCTAACCTAAAATGACTCATCACCACACGTAGTAAATTTCATCGACATGACATAACCGATTGCCCGTTCTCTTCTGTTTCAGACTGTAAAGAAGCTCCATCAGTTTACCTTTGACCTGTTTGTTCAGGCTCAGTCGCTTCACACGAAGGTCAGCTTCCCCGAGATGATCGGGGAGATCATCTCGGTGCACGTTCCAAAGATCCTCGCAGGTTTGGCCAAGCCAATCTTGTTCCACAAGTAGGAGGATGAGTTTTTGTTTTGTTTAGTTTTTTTTTTTTTTTTTCATTAAAAATGAATTAAGTGCTGCCTTCATGAACTTTAACAAAGGCTGTGAACTGTTTCCCCACATCGTCTGTCTGATTGCTTTCAGGCGTGTCCTATTAACACTGTTTTATTGCTCAAGTTTTTTTGTTTTGTTTTGTTTTTTTTTACACCTTTTATATATAGTTAAGATTTTTTTTATTTAGAACTGGTCAGGCTTTTATCTTAAGAGCTGCAAGGCCTCATCTGCTGACAGCTCAGCAGTTTCTGGGTGGAGAGTGTGTCTTCTACAGATGGAGAAAAGTTGCCTGGTTTTAAATGAAGATTATTCATAAGGTTAAACAACACACAGCAACACAGTTATTTAATTGTGATCATGAGTCTAATCCTATCATTTAGGGAAAAAAACTGTTGGTTTATGATTTATAAAACCATCAATCCCATGTAAAGATGTGCGAAAAAAACAAAAGAAGTTAAATCAATGTTTTGTTACAGCATCATATTCTCACAATAAAAATCAAACATTTAATTTAAGTAAATGTGTACAGTGGGGACTAAAATACCACAATCGTCGGTAAAACTGCTGATTATGCTGTATACGACCTCCCCTTGCTAATAGAAGAGTCATTCTGGTGGTTGTCTTTAATGTTAGAGATCATTATTAATAAGCCACGTAAATAATAGTGTAACGGTAAAACGAACTCCTTCAGCAGTGACTTGCTTTTTGTCCATGTGTAAGAAGTTTTTACACCAGCAAGAACATTTTTTAGGGTTTTTCATAAACTGACCTAAAGTATCTGAAATCACTCATGGCAACAACTGTTACTGAAGATTGGAAGAAAAAAAAAAAAACAACAACCCCAAAACAAAACAAAAGTAGTTTTTTATGTTTTTGACTTGTGTGTTGTTGTTTTGTTTTTGTTTTTTTGTTTCCCAGCCTCTTAAGTAGTGTTTAACTTAATTACAAAAACATGTATGACATCCTGTGGAAACAAAAAACTGTTAAAAAAAAACAAAAAAAACAAAACATGTTGGATGAGTTAGGATTTTCAAAGTAGTATCTTTGCGGTTGGTACTTTTGGGTCTTATTCATCAAAAAGCTGATGTGGATTTGGGTGTAGAAATGATTGAACGACCTTGTGGGATTTAGGAGGCTAATTGGCCAATCCCGGCATACCAACAGTCTGGTGTTCATTGTGGATTCATTTATTTATCTCTGAAAGGGCAATATCTTTAACAATCAGAATTTGCAGGAAACGCCCCAATTTATTCACAGCTTCAGTGGCCTCCACCACAGAATTTGCGACGTAAAATGAAAGACATTTTTGTTTCTTTTATTCCTTGTTTTTTCAAGTTGGCCAGTGTGCAGTTTGATCTTTTTTTTTATTTTTTTAAATTATCCTTCCCATACTATTTAACACGACCAATACAACTTTACCTGGCCTTTGACGTATGTATGTAGTTAGCCTCTCTCATCTTCAGAGTTATGAAGAAAAAAAATCATTAATTAAATATAAATATATAAGCTGGAATCTTGCACTGTTTAAAAAATAATTATTGCACTACTATGATGTGACGAATCTCTGGCGCAGCTGGATTTCTCCGCTGCGCCCAAAAACACCGCCTTGACAAACCCGCAGACACGATCCGACCTGCAAACCGTTTCTGACAACATGGAGGGAGCTTGCAGATTTTTTTTTTTTCCTTTTTCTTTTTGTCGGGCTCCCACTGGCTGCTTCGCTCTCTCTCTATGATCAGCCTCATGCCAGACCATGTACCCGAGTTCAGCATTGACGTGTTACATTACAGCACCTGACTCAGCCTTTTGCTACACAGTGGAGGCCTACAAACCAGGAAACTGCACGGTTATTGCTGTTTTTCTTGGAGAACTGTTTCCCAGCCCTTCTGGAGTCTGTGAAATTTGCGTTAGGAAATGAATCAGACTTTGAGCTCAGCCTCACCGAGCATCTTTTAAACAAGTTTTGCCTTTTCAGACGAGTTATGATGCAACAATTGCCGCAACTGACACTTTGTGCATGCCTGACTGTAAGTAACTTTTTATCTGTAAGCAGTAGATATTTTTAGCAACCGATATCACAGCCAGAACTTAACAAAAAGAAACAAAAGAACAAAGTAACGAGGGGGTAAACAAAAGAAAGCGATAAGAATTTGCCCAGAATGACGTGCACACCTTTTTCTTTTTTTTTCTTTTTTCTTGTTACCATCAGTGCTTTAATGAAGGAAATAAAAATAAAAATATGGGGTGAGCAGCAATTTACTCAGCATGTTGAAAATGTAGCATCCAGAACAGACAAGTGAAGAATTAGGAATGCCAAAGATCTGAAATTTAGGCGTTGGATGTCCCAGCTGGAGCAACAAATCTAAAGCCAAAGCCAAACGAAAGCTGGAAGGTCTCACATGAAGAGTGTGAAAGTCCTTGACTGGCTCTGCAGAACCTCTGGTGATGAAAACCGAGAGACGGAACGAGTGGAATGTCCTGAAGATAAGCCATCCCCAAACACAACTTAAAAAAGAAATGGTTCACGGAGTCAAACACAATCAGAAGGTTTCACATTTTGTTTTATTTAAAAGCAATGTAAACAGTGAATGACGAGGCATTTTGTATATACAACCTGGTCAAGGTGCATCTCAATAGGAATGTGGTTGAAAAATGTATTTATGTCAGTAATTCTGTTTAGGAGTGATTACCAAACAAATTTTGTATTTTACAGATGTATGTATATTTCTGTCAATTCTACTGAATGTGTTGTTTTTGCTGAAGAATTCCAAAAATATATATTTAAAAAAAACTCATTTGATCAAGACCAATTTTAAAAAAACGAACACGTTTTCGATGAGAAGCTCTCGTGTTGTGGCCATGCAGTTGAGAGTGTTAATGGAAGGTTTAGCGGAAGGTAGAACTTAAACGTTTCACTTTTTAGACTGAGTTACTGGAATAAATCATTTTTCCATGATATTCAAATTCATTGATGTGCATCTTGATGTGCAGAACAATGATTAAAACCCAAGATGGGAGAATATATCCAGCTTTACTGCTTTCATTTATCAACCTGCACATGTAACAGGTCATAACTACTCTATTACATAAATTATTTAGCTTATTTTGCAGTTTTTAGTGGTCTTCAACAGTGTTCTATTAGTATGTAAATTAAATAATTCACTTTACATTTTCTAAGCTGGTAGTTGCATGCCTTATGTGTTTTTATAAGCGTTAAATGTAACTTTTAGCTTTACAAATGCACGGACATTCATATGGTATCCCTCCAGTAATCTATTTATTGTGCAATTACTGGTTGTGTCATCGTTGTTCTTTGTGCGGGAGATTCAGCAGAAGGAAAAAGAACACGGAAAGGTGGACGATGACGTCTAGTTTCACCTTTTCTTTTGTTTTGGATCGCGTTCACTTCAGCGTCAAAGTGGACGGTGTCTTTCTTTCATATTTGTCTGTTCGAAACAAATGTGTTTCAAGTCATCAAAATGTGACTTAATGTATTGGCTGGTGAGGAACGCTGTTCGATCGAAACATTTTTCAACATGTAGCTGTTTGGTAAACATCCGTCGAACAGAGGGATATCAGACAAGCGACCGATTATAACGTTTCCTGAATGCACTATATTGTTAGGGTTTTTCAAAAAAAAGAGAAAAAAAAAACGAAAAAAAAAACAAAAACATTTCTGTCATGATTGTGCTTTTATCCTATTTCAGCTTTGTCATGCATCATACAGGGGGGAAATGAAGGCATTAACTGTGTGTTGCACACAAAGGCGAGTCCTGAGGATGCATGTGGAAACTTTTAATACAAACATGGTTTTATCAGTCAGGGGGGCGGGGAAGTGTTTGTATTTTTTAATTTCTAAAAGAGAATAGCTGGTAAGTGCCCACTGTACTGCATATTGACAAGGCTCTTTGTACATTCTACAGTAAATGTATATATTGATCACTTTATTGTGTGTTCTGGTGTTCATACACTTTTCAAAGAAATCTCTTGTATGATTTATATCCTTTGTGACCTGTGTTTTTATGCGTGGTTTTTTCTAATATGTAAAGTTACATCACTCTCTGAGGTCAATTAAAAGAAGTCAGACTGAAACATGGACTCTTGGTTTGATTCAACACAAACAACAACACTGGGGAACACAGCATCTTACAGTCTGACGTGCATTTTATTGTGGTTTCATGTGATAGACCAAACACAAGTAGGGCATAACTGACAAGTGGAAAAAAACCTGTTTATAAAAACCTGAACAAAGAGTAACGCAGAAAGTGTGATACGCCTTTACAATCATGGCTGGAAAACTTATCATGATTAAACGTTTCATATAGCTATTTATTAGTTTTAGTTCCAAATGTCTGAAATACTACCAAAATGGCAGCGTGATTTTTCCTGTTTCATCCACAGGTTTAACTTCACATCGTTGTGTTTTTTTATTTAGAAGCTATGAGTTAGTGGAAAAACTTGAAACTGCTGCTGCGCAAGTTACTCAACAGGATGTTGCTAGGTAACCAAAGTGAAAGTAATTTGCTGGGTAACCAAAGAATGAGGGAGTTAGTTGATGCTCACCCTGAGATATAACCTTGAATGCACTACCCTCATCGTGAGACGTGGTGGTGGCAGCTTCATGATGTCACAACCTGGTTATGGAGATTATTAGCTGTGGAAGAAAGCCTGAACAAGGATGCAAAAGACTGGAGGTTGTAAATAAAAAAAGTATATATAAATGTGACAGAATTTGAATCTGTCTTTCAGTGCTGCAAAAGGTGGTTGTTCTAGCAGACGTTGTTGAAGCTCAAAGGGTGTGATTACGTTTTTGGGTGAACTAAAAACCTATTTTTTTTAGTGGTAATTCAATAATTATTGTGAGCAAGGCATACTTAAAATGTTGGCACTAACCTTTTAAAGTGAAGATATGCCTCTGTTAGTGCAGGGCAGGGATCCTTAATGAAGTCATTCTCAGAGTCTCAGGACTCTCAACTCAGAAGGTGATTCACTCGTTTGATTGAGGCGTGTTGGACCTGACACACGTTTAAAAGTTGCAGGACACCGGGCTTTGAGGCCTGGATTTGAGAACCACTGATCTAGGGGTTTGCACCGATTCCTCAGAGTCGCTCTTTACTGCACATTTAATCACTAACACAGGCTTGAAAACTGACTGCACCTCTACGGGAGCCGCCCCTCCACCCAGCTCAGCTCAGGCTGGTGGAGTGAACAGCAAAGCGCCGAGAGGGGGGGGAAGGATTTCAGGCCTGCGTTGGCAGTGCCCACTGGAATGTGGAGGAGGAGCGCATTTTAAAACAAATGTGCAGGCAAGCTCTTTGTGCACACACGAGGTGTTGAATTGCTTTGCTTCTGGTTTTCTTTTTAAAATAACGCTTTCAACGGCCAACCCCTCGTGAGGCCACATGATCAGAGCTCTGCAGCTCAAAGTCATGCGGATGTTTGCAAACGATTTTTTTTTATTTTATTTCAATATCCCAAACGATAATCTCATTAAAATTTACTTCCCCCCTGCCCTCCTAAAGGATAAAGACATCACACTGATGATCCCTTTTTCACTCTGGCGCCACCAAGAGCCATTAAACACACAGTGGACATAAATTCTGCCTCAAAATCGTCATTGCAATGGTGAGCGTGCAAGCATGTTGGCACTGGCATTCACTCCGAACACCACCATCGTAGTTTATAGCCTCAAGAAGGCGCTACTATGGGTTTTTTTTCCTCCGCCTCCCCCCCCCAAACTGAAGCAATAAATTAGCATTGCACAGAGAAAATATTTATTTCTGCATTTTTCTGTGTGAATTAGTTTCTGTATTTAAAAAGACTCAGCAAACAGGAGCATTTGAAAGGTTGGGTTTCCTCCGAATCAAGACGCAGGGACTAATGCAGTCTGACAATTTGAATCTGTGTGTTGGGCCCGTTTTATTATTAGCAGTAAAACACTCAGATTAAGAATTGGGAGTGACCGAGGTACAAATAGGAGTTCTGGTTAATATGGGAGTCACCAAAAGCATCCGGCGTTGACCACACGGTATCCCTGCAAAACATGCACAAAAACCGTTAAAAATAATTTCATTAATTTTTGTGCAGGAGGAAACGGAACATCTGAGGCATTTTGAGTACATTTAAGGAATAAAACAAAATCCCACAGGAAGAACTGAATGCGTTTCACAAGACTGCTGTTGGCATAATTGTCGTAGGATTTGTATTTTTTCAAATAATGTAACATAAATAAATGTAATCATGTAAATAAAAAGGCCTTAAATTTGTGTGTTACTGTTGTTGCATCTGCATCTCTCTCTCTCTAGTATAAAGATATATCTATATAGATCTCTATATATCTAGATACATAGAGAGGTTTATAGATATCTATAGATATAGATAGGTATTTAAGGCATAAGGCATTTTTATTTACTATATCTTTTCTCGTAAATGTGGCTGACCTGCAAGCGAATATTCCCGGCTAATTTGAGGCTAGAGCAAAATAACTTTGATTGACTTTGTTAAATGTCTCATTTAAAACAGCACTAAAAATAACACTATTTAAAATAAATAACTCATTTCTTAAACCTCAGTAAATATAAATCTGCCTTCGAGCAAGAGAAAAAAAAAAATGCTTCCAAGATGGCTTGCACATGTGGGACGTGGGTCTACCACATTATTTAACAGGCCCTTAAAATCTCAAAATGACTTTAACTGAACTGAGCCCTGCAATCCGAAAAGTAAACTAGGGGAGTCAAGAGAAAGGATAAGTGGACCTTTCAGTAAAACATCAGAACAACAGCTCTTCAAAGAAATCAATTGTACTTCTGAGTCTTTCAAATATGTCCTTGTTTATTTTTCTTTTTGAAAAATAAGACAAAAAAAACAAACAAACAAAACATTTCAAATGATCAAAAAAACATGTGAAATGAACAAAACATTAAGAACAGAAACAACAATAAAACATTGGAGTGTGGTTTGTAACATTCTATATGATTACATCTGATTTTGTAATGCTAACCGTTTCAACTTGGAACAAATTGACAAAACGCTCTTACAACTTGAAATACCTAAAGCTGGTGAGAAATGAGACAATTCACTACGGGAAACCCAGTTTGTAACTAAAATTAATTCATTAATTCAATATACAGTGGCTGGAATGCAAGCCAAAACCATCATAGCTTCTTTATTTATTAGCTTTAACACACATTTTCTCCAGTTTTCTGCCAGAAGAAAAAAATGTTTCTTATTAGTGCCTTTTCAGTGCCGTATGCTGTAATACTGAAAAATGACAAAATTAGCTTTCTCAGCTAGCAAACAATTGCAGTAGCTAATCCTTTTAAACCTTTTAGAAGTTAATATATAAAGTAATAGATTACACTTTCAAGTGACCAAACTGATGACGACAGGTTTAGGCCAGCTATTCTTCTTTGTGGAAAATACTTCATACTGCTAAGACCAACTGTTAGCACTGCTGCAAGTCATAACCAGCACAGTGGTTACTGTATGCAAGTAGCAATGGCAAAAAAAAAAAAAAAAATGAAATAAATTAACAGATCAAAATAGTAAAAAGACAAGATTTGATGAACAATGCAACACGTGTTGGGGAATGACGGTCGAGTTTGATGTTGCGTTGCTTTACAACACCATTCAGTCACACAGCTGATAATCAGCTGAAACCCAAACAAACCCATTCAGATCTGATGGGAGCCTCTTTCTCACGTAATCTGAAAAGTGCAGCTGAGAACATCTGTCCAGGTCGTCCACTGGTAACTTCAGTTCTGGGGAAACAAAATGGATAGAATGTCTTAAAGGGGCGGTATTTTGCATCTTCCAGGAACTTAGTGCCATTTTATACCACAACCAAGTAGCTATGTTAGCTTCAGTTGTTATAAAAATGTCTTAAAAGAAGTTGAGTTTGCAATTTAAAGCCTTGAAATTGGGCATCTGCCTCTTTCAGAAGCTCCCACTCATCACAACAGCCTTCAATAACGTTTCCAAGTGTTACTGAGAAGCAGCTCATATGATGAGATCAGCCGATGTGCATTTCCACCAGGTGTTTGACAATTGTTGCTGCCGCTAGTCTGAAGGAGCCGAGTGGAGGAAGTGGTTCATACTGTGAGATTGAGGCTCGGTTGACGCGGCGCTCGGTGAGAGCAAATGTTTTTTCCCCCAGTGTTTTTACAACATGAGAGTCAAGAACTTCTCAAACATGAATGAAATAATCAAGGCAACACTCCTTGATGAGGGGCCAACATAACATGATGTAAAGCCGACGAGGGTCAGTTTTACATGATGCAGAGCCTTTTTTTTTGTATGGATGGAAGACAAATGTGCTCAGCATATTTTCACATAAGCACACTGGGTGATACTAAATAATAGGGCTGGGCGACATGGTGCTTGGAGAATAGGAAGACATCATTTAAGTTGCAAACAGAGGAAACACAAACATGTCAAAAGGATTCATTTCTAGCCAGTCTTCATCAGTAGTGATGGCGCAAACTGCAGACATTATATAGATCGATTCAGACTGCCACAAACCACACTGACGGTGGTGTAACTCAGCACGAGCTGGTTTCAAATTCCTAAAACCACCAGGGCTTTGCGTGCTACCGCTTCTGGACTCTAAACTTCGTTTATTGACATGTTGGTGGCAGTAAAGAGTTTTATCCGGTAGTATGTAATGTAGCATAGCTCTCACTCTTCCCAACCTGTTGATGTGAGCTATGATTCAGCTGCGGTTTATGACTGGAGGAAGGAAATTCCTCCGAAGTTGGAAAAGACACAAAAAAATAGAAAGAAGTGAAAAAAAAAAAAATTTGTCTGTCTATAAATTTCCTTGGCAGTAGAATAAAAAAAAAAAGAAACAAGAGAGCCAGCACCTTTAATTGCTGGTTTGACATAAATGTTTGTAACAAGCCCAGGCAGCATGTTGTTGGTTAAGCATCAAATAAATAGGTTTTGCGTGTCAATACAGACAGAACATTTATATACAGTTTTTTTTTTTATCCGTCTAACTGTGGACTTGCGACTGATTGATTGAATAAATATGAACATTTAAATGAGGTGGCTAACAACGCTAATTAGTTTGCTCAATTTTACTTCACAAGTAGCAAAGTGGTAGAAAATACATAATAATATTGTGGACGGTAAACATAAATTGGAAGTTACAACTAAATCTTTGTGGTGTTTATGCTGTATAATTATAAAGATATTCTGCTATGTTATCCGTCTCTTAAAAACAAACCATAAATAACCACAGCATTCAAAAGGCGGTGCTGGCAGCCTTGCGATTTGAGTTATGACCTTGAACTTAAGTTTCCCGCCAAAGAGTTTTGAGTACAAGCACACAACTAGTGAAAGACTCAGTTCTTCAAACAGCTATAAAAACAAAGCAAGGAACTGTTTTAGTTTACTGTTTTAATCAGACAGAAAAACTAATGGGAGTTGTAAACGTGGCACTAAAATTTACATGACGGCTCATCTTCATAAACAACAGAAGATGACAGAACTGGGAGATGGCTCAATTTTTCCACAGATTATCTGTCTCACACTGTACTGTCACGACACAGTGACAGTTAACAAATACATAGCTTAGCTTTTAGCTAAGGCAAGCTAAGCAACGGATTGCTTCAGGTTACATAAACTCAGGTAGGACAAGCTGTAGGTAAATCAAGCTAAGCTTAAAAGGTTAAGTTATGCTACATTATGCTAATGTAAACTTAGCTAAGCGATATTTGCTTAGCTAAGGTGAGCTAAAATAAGATACACCTAGTTAAGCTAAACCATGTTAAGGTAATCTATTGTATTAAAAGCTTTGCTACAAGCAAGGCCTGCGCTTTGCTAGGGTAAGCTACGGTATCTTACGCTAGTGTGATGTAAGCAATGCTAAAACTAGCTAAGTGATGCTAAAATAAGCTAAGAAATGCTAAGCTAAGCTATGATTGTTACAAAACACTGTTTGTAAACTATGCAGCATTCCCCAGATAAATAGAGACTCCCAAGTTAACTTGACTAAAAATTACAGCAGAGATTATTCAACAACATACACCACTGCTCAAGAAAATACACTGGAACTTCACATAGTAAAGACACATAGGTGGTCTGGAGAAGCAGATGGTTTAAACGGGTTTACTAAATAATGGGTGACAGATGGAGTTTTGGCAGGTAAGCCTCAATATGCCGTTTCACCACAAGGTGAAGTTAAGAAAAGCTACTTTATCAGCTGCAGCAGTCAGTATGTTGCCTTGTTCACTCTGTATATCATAGCAACAGGTGAAAAATATTACAATAGTCAGGAAAAACACAGTTTCATTAAATTATCAGTAACAAAAATTCCAAAAATCTGCAAAACATGACTAACCAGAATGCAAGTTGTCGCAACGTGCAGCTGATGTAAAACTGCTAAAAGCACACCAACAATAGATACTGGAGGGCAAATTGAAGCAACTCCAATACTGATCATTAAAAAGGCCTCAACCGAATCTTTAATCAACAACAGAAATGAAACGCATGGGACATCCATAGCAGTGAAATCAGTATGAATAAAACAAGCAGTTGTTTTACCTAAATTAAAAGTTTAAAACCAGCCCTGTCTAACTTTGAGATCATTAGAAACGTAACTCTTTGTTACAGAACTGTAAATATCTGAAAATTTACTGAACTCTTACCTCTTTTTTCACATTTGTCGCGACTGAGGATAGCGAAGAGGTTGGAGGGCTAAATTAAAAGAAACAGAAACGAAGTGTTTGAAATGCATTCAGAGTGTGTACAGTTTAAGCAGAACCGATTTTATTCAGGTTAGGGAGAACGATTGCTGGAGTCGCAAGCTGATATTCTGTTGTTCAAAAGCCAAAACAAAACTTGCTCGAGCCTAGGCTTCTATTTTTTTGGAAAGGATCGCCTAAGCTCAAGACAACATAATGAAGGGGGATACCAATAAAAGAACACCAAAGACATAAACTCTCTTTGATAAAACTCCCACATTCTTCGTTTACATCGTGCATCGTTGCCTGCACTGGGCAGAGAGCAGGGGCCTTGAATTGGCTCAGCCATGCAAATCATAAAAGAGCAGATGTGTCCATTTCCACATCACACAGACTCCACTACATCATGAGCTAAAGGATCTTGCATGAGTGAAAAAAAAAAAAAAAAAATCAAAGGGCCCATGTGTAAGGGAACACTTACAATGCACATAAAACTACCTAAAGTTTTACGCCGTTTGACACGCACGCCAGGCCTAAGTCATTAACTCAGCGGAAACACTGCTTAACACAGCTTAAGGGAAATTTTATACTTTCCCTGAGAAGCAAAGTCCTAGCTTGCAATGGGCAATCTGGACCTACAGAGAACTCGATTTGGTCCCTGCAGTTAGAGGAGGTCTCCAGGGGCTGGTGTGCATTCAGTTTTAATTTCCCATTGGGATATAAAACCAACATACACACTCCTATCACGTGGGAGTCTGGGCATCTAAATAAGTCCAGAATGAAGACAGATTTAATGTTCTAAAAAACAAGCCACAGCATGGAAAATCTTAATAATATGGGGCAGTTAGCATTTATTCACTTAGTTAAATGACTTAAAATCTTAGTGCTGATGCATATAATAGGAATTAAAATCCTTGTCACACTTTCATGCAGTTAAATTGACATTTATTGTAGAAAAACCTGCATCTGATTTGTAAAGTGAGCTAAACAAATGGACTAAGTGGATAAGAAACAATGAAAGGCTTTACAAACCTGACAACTTGTCTGGAGGCATTCTCAAAAAACTTGGTCTTCGATGCAACACTGAAAAACAAAGGTAAGTGGCGCGTTAAAAGATCTACGAAAAGTGCAGGGTAAGAAGCTGGAAGTGTGGGTATCATGTGAAGCCACACACATTTAAATGATCCTGTCATTAAATCACATTTCCAGAATATGAAACACTGTATAGATTGCATGGTTAACAGTGACGCTACCCGGATATCTTTTGTGCATTTATGGCTCCGCCATCTCCTTTTAGGACTCCTTCTAAATGCAGGAAGGGCATTGATGACATAATCTAAAATTGAAAATTGAGCAAAACGCCCAACTTTTAATTAAACTACATTTATTCAGTGGGAAAACAAATCCCACGTCAATAAATATTGTACTTCTATGCAACTAAATCTCAATATTTGTGCCCTATGTTGACTCTGTGTCTGAACCATTTCTGTGTTGATTTGGCCCAATCTATCGGATCAATATCCCATCAAAAGACCCAAGGGCGACTCATTTTTTAAGTTTTCTAGCAAATCACGTGATTTTGAAAATTGTTCAAATGTCCTTGGACTTCATCAAGGTTCCAGTGCAAGGCCATTGGAAGTGACACAAGCCCACAGCCTCACAGATCCTCCCCCATGCCCAACAGTGGGCAAAAAGTGATTTCAACAATCATTTTTTATGTTTTGTTTGACCAACCTGCTGTCAAAAAAACACTTCCAGTTGCTCTAAGCTTGTATTTCTGTGTATGGGATTGGAAATTATCCTTAAGCCATTTGCTGATTTTGGGGAAGTTTGATTTACTCACACCTTAGTCATAAGATGCAATAAAAATTCCCAAGAAAATCTAAACCATTTGCAAAAGTGAAATGTAAATAATAAAACTTGGTCATTTTGGAAAATAAAAATAAAAAATTCTTTGTCTACATGTGGATTGCATTCAAGTTAAAGATTGTAACAGTGGTGTGTTTGGTGACAGTTGACATCAAATAAAAGGGTTTGAAATGTGCTGACTCTTCAGAACTGCAACTGTCATGTCTTCAAGGTCTCTATAGGGTTTTTTGCACAGCATGGCCCGACGTGGCAGCCACTGGGCCGGCCCTAATGTACTCCATTTGGAAAGTGTGCGGGGATCCGAGGCCGCCTTCCCAGTGGAAAACTTTTACGCTCCTCGTTTGTCCCGTCCAGCTTCTTCTGTAAATGCTAGTCAGTGCTGGGAAAAAGAATTACCTCAGCTTTTTACCTTTAACTAAATCATAAAAAAAAAATTACTCATCAGAGTGTCATCTCTGAGCTGGACCCACGTTTCGTGCAGCTGAACTACCACTGCGCCTTTGGGAATTTCCCCGCTGGACCGAGGCGAGGCGAGGAAATCCCCTCGTGCAGAGAGTCTTGCCGACTTCTGATCACTTCAATTAGAGAAATGTTCCCCGATTTCAAAACTTTGGCTGAAGTCTTCAGTCTCCAGTGTAGCGCAGATTCATCCTCCAGATCAACATCAAAACTGGGATATTTCTTTTTACACACACAGAAGGGAAATTCAAGTTCACGCAGGCCAGGAAGTGGTGAGATTCTATACATTCAGGCCACCGCAGATAAATAGCTTATAGCTTAAGATCAATCATTTAATTTCATTGTTTATAAGTAATTTACTGGGTCAATTGTCTGTTTTTGTCACTACGTAGAAAAAGTTACAAGTACTTATGTGCTTGACGTGTGATGGCACCATGTGGATCCTCCCTTCAGCTTGTTGAACATTAATTAAAGTAAATGAAAATGAAATGCAATTGAGTGTGTCATAACTATCACTGAAAATTTGCTGGTTAAAAAATAGACAACGGGATTTATTTTGACGCCGACATCGAGAGAGTCTAACACAACATCTAATCTGGAAGATGACTCCTCTCTGTGCTCGCCTCGGCGGCAAATGAACCAATTAACGTCTGACTGCATACCAGCCCCGTCTGGCTGGCCCGAATGGAACCACAGCTCTCGGCTAGTTAGCTCCAAGTGCTAACGCAAGAACGCCGGATCCGGGGCTTGAACCCAGGCCAGGTTGAGCCAGGCTCGGTCCTGCAGTCCGAAAGGGGCTTTAATGTCGCTATAAAACTAAAATCTTAAGAGTTGAACAGGTTTAGACATTTTGCTCAGATCCTTGGGTTTAATTACCCAGAAAGCATGAGGGTAGAGACTTTGGTGTACTCACTAAGATGTGGGCGTGCCCTCACAGCTGGCTGCAACTGGGAGCTTTTGTGGAGCGGGACATCTGGATGGGGGCTCAGGGGGCCGGATGGGGGGTCGACAAATGGGATGTTTCTCTGCAGACTTTGTTTTGGTTACACCGTCATAATGTCCTAAGAGACGAAACAAAAACAAACAAAAAAACAGGCATAAGCATTAAAAAAAAAAAAAAAAAAAAAACACAAGCAAATTGTTAAGTATGTACAGCAGCCACGTCCGAGCCGTTTGCGCTGCCCGACTGGGATGACAAATTCTGCTACATGATTAAAGAGAGGTGGAGATGAAATAAAAAGTCATGGGCAAAAAATACTAAGAGGGCAGGGTAGCTTGTGCACCAGCCAGCTTCTACGCACTTTGCAGATTTTGGGAGGTCCACTCCCTAACTAGACGAGAAGGAAGCATGCATCTGCACTACCTTCTAAAACCCAAGAGACCAGAATTATTGCGGATAAATAAATCTGTAAATAACATGTTGCAACAAAAGTTGTGTCTTTATTAATAAATCGCAAACAGATTTCTTTTTAATTGATGCTACTTTTACTATTTTGAATATCTTCTAAGAGACTCTTCTCATTTCTTATCAAACTGCTTGGTTGAACAAAAATGTTAAATCCGTACCTGCCAGAGGTCTGACTAATCATCAGCGTAACATTGGATTTTTAATTAGACTGAATGCTTTAGATAAATGCATCAGTCTTTTTAAAATCACTGCTTTCAAGGTCGCCTTGACTTATGAGCCAAAAAGCTGGAGGAGGCACTTACTTGCATAGTTGACAATGCTGGGCTAAAAAAAAAAAGTGCCGGAACAAAAAAAAAAAAAAAGAAGAAAAAGCAACAACAAAAAAGGAAAAAACTAAACAAGAAACCTTCTTGAGAGATCTCCAAACATGTGGAATAGACTAAATTTTAACTTTGTGATAATCAAAAGAAATTGCCGCTTGTGGTGCAACCCGACACCTCGTGACCCCATGAAAACGGTCCCCACAAGCAGACGTGTTGGTAGCGGCATCACGCTGCGGAGCTTGATTTACAACAGCGGGACTTGGCAAGTCCGTCCCAGAGATTCTTGAGGAAAACCTACTTCGCCTTCCCAGAAAAGTAAAAGCTCTTCAAGCTGCCGGAGCAGCAGCTGTCTTACAGCAGCAGTTCAGAGGCTGGTGGTTGAACATTTACAGAGAAGCCCAAAATTACTCATACCCACTCAAACCCACGCCTTCCTCGCCATCGCCTTAATCTTTAGCTCACACTTCGAGCCACAAGAAACATGTTTTGTAACATTAAAATATGAGTAACGTTGGATTTAATTGTAAAAATCCAGCCCATTATCTTCTAGTAATGGCAAATTCGATTTAAAGCCGCACCTCCTAAAATGTGAATTTGGATTTAAATCCAACATATTATATATGTGTGCGCTGTCAATCTTCTGAGATACAATGATGGGAATGAGTCACTGTTACAATCAACAGGAACCAAATGTACTGCTTAAGAAAAACACTTAAGACTGTATAACAATCCATGCTGATGTTATCATCCATATTATTTTACTCACATAAAACGTTGACAGAAATTAGTTTCACTCTCATCAATAAAATGCGAACTCTTACCTTCTCGGCTGGCTGGCGTTCCCTTCGGAGAAGCTTTCTGACGTTGAAACGACGGCACTCGACTCACGAAGACCCCAGAATCCCCGTTTGCTGCCGGGGAAGAGTCTGGCTTTGGCCTCGCATCGCTCAGCTTCTCAGCGTCGGAGTCGGGCGGCCGGTCCTGGCGGCCGGCCGGCCTGCAGATCCCCGCTTGCCACGAAGGAGGTTCTCTTGGAGCGAGTGGGGCACAGCTCATGGGTTTCGTCGGCTTTATGGGTTTGGGGCTCGCTGAGACATCCCCATCCACCACAGAGGTGTCTTTCTGCCCATCTGTTGCAAAAAAAAAAAAAAAAAAAAAAAAAAGGAAAAAAGAAACCCAGCTTTAACTGCACTGTAACCTTAAACCACCATTAAATGTGAATATTTACTGCTGTGAAATGCACCTGATGAAATGTAAAATCCAGAAATTACCTTGGAATTGTACAGTGGGTGCAAAGTTAATGTAAACAAGCAGTGCAGAACTTTACTGCAGTGAAATGAATTGCACATGTGCATGACCTGTAAACTCTGCAAAAGCAGCAAGTTAGGGAAAAAGTTAAATATCCCCAAGAAAGACGAGCCAAATTTCTGGGCCACAGTGAGAGCAGGGAGGTGCAACTAACATTTTAGTTTGAACCAACAAAGGAGGTTAAAAAAAAAAAAAAAAGACAGAAAATTGCATGATTTTACTCTGACATGTTAGAAGAATAAGACTGTGGAAGGGGTAAAAACGAACAGTGAATACTTTTATTTGTATGTCAAATGAGCTATTAAAAAAAAAAAAGTCACGTGGTTTTCTAAAAACATTAAAAAGTAAACAGGAAAAAAAATGAATTTCAATTGGCAAACTGCTTCCACGTTTTTGCAATTCGGGATAATTACTGGGACAAAAACAAGCACGCTTCAATAAATCCCATTTGTAAAATGTCAAGAAGAGACCTCACTGTGGTCTGTACAGACAAAAAAAAATAAATAAAAAAGACAAAATTGTACGCCGAGCACAGGGAGGATGGGATAAGGAGGAGGGTGACCACAATTAGGTTGGCTGATAATTACTCTCCGCGTCGCGGACGTGCTCGTGACTAATAGGATGGAAAACGCGAGCCGGCCGCTTGGAGATGGTGATTGGCTGCCGCTTTCTCGCCGTGATCCGAGGAGGAGGGACAGGTGGGAAGGCGCTGTCCTCTGGCATGCAAGTGAAGATCTGGAATCACATAAAAAGTTACAGTAGCACTTTGGTTCATTGGCTGCTTTTTCTGCTTTTTCCAGCTGGTAACTGAGGTAAAGGGCTGAAGCACAATGAGCTGGAAAACAGCAACTAAATAAGCACCCTGTAGTAGATTTTGCAGAGCCTTCTGGTTATTTTTCATACATCTTGATCTTTCCTCCATTTTATCATGTTACAACCACAAACTTCCAGGAAAAGGGCGGCGGGGAAGAACTTCACTCCACATGCCGTTGTGCAACAGATTTCTTCCTAAAGCGTCAAATTTCGGGGGCTGAATACATTTTAGGCTAGTTTGCAGAAAGTTTTTTGTTTTTATAGTTATTCGCCACTTTATGCTGAACTCACATCATCACTAAAACAGGAGGAAAGTTCTAGGGGGAAGAGTGCTTTTGAAAAGGCCCTGCAGTTTTGTAGACATTTACAAATACAAATAATAACAATTGAAAAATATTTAACAAAAGGGCCTAAGCTACGGCAAAATAATACATTTAAAACACATAAATTCTGGTACATTTCAGTAATAATTATAGTTCACAAACTCAACTTGACTGTTTTTTTTTTTTTGTTTTTTTGTTTTCAGTGCTGGCAACTGCTTGGACAGCAACAAGGCTTCCAACGGGTCCTCATTAACCGAAAACAAACCACATGTAATAACAGCTCTAATCCACTAACAAGACATTACAAACACAGACATATGGAAGTAGTATGAATTAAGAATAAAACCCCCTAACAGTCCCTGTTGGTTGAAAAAAGGAAAAAAATAAAAATAAAAAAGGACATGCTCGCTTCACTTGTACCTTTTTGTAGTCCTCGATCATGATCTCAACCACAATGTTTTGGAACTTGATATCAAGCATGGCCGCCACCGTCTCCTCCTTCGCTCTCATGAGTGTGGGGCCGAAGATAACTGCCATGTTGGAGGGAGTCATCAGGTTTTCATCACTGTGGCTGCACACGCTGTCAACATCATGCCAGGCTGGTTAAATAAAATGTAACTCAAGCCAGGCGGTGACAAAAAAAAAAAAAAAAAAAAAAAAAAAAGTATGAGCTCACTTCAGAAAGAGAGGATTTATTTCTCTGGAAGTGGTAAAAAAAAAAACGACACAATGAACTCAGCGTGGACTTACTTTACTAAGTGCCTAATAAGCATCTCCAACATTTCACGATTCTTCTCCGGTAGTTTGTAGATGAGTGAATGAATTTCACTCAGACGAAAGTCCAGATTATCAGACTCTGTGGCACACAGAGCAAAGTCGTTTTAGGTAATTGTAAAAAGAAGAAGAAGAAAAAAAAATAGAGACAAACAATAAATACCGAAGTTTAATACTTCTTGTGCCTGTACGGCTAATTGCAACACTAATGAAAAACAATGTTTTGAGGTTTTTAGTGATCCATATGAACATTTTTTTTTTTCAGGATGAAATGATTTTCAATAATAAAACTTCAATGGCTTTAAACAAGGAATATGAAGCACAAATTTGAATTTAAATAAATTCTCAAAACCACACAAACTCTTAGTTTGTCCATTTGCGTAGCCTTCAACAAGGTTATGGAACAGTTTTGGACGAATATTTGACCATAAGCTACATAAAATACAAATCACCATGTATTTTTGGCCTAGTTATTACAAATATCGTAGTATACACGGAATAAGACAAAAATTAATTTGCAAGTAACGTTTCAGCAAGATATAAAAGCTTAATACTGATTAATACTGATAGAAACTGTTCCACTGTTAAAATATTTCATTTGTAACAACAAATTTTTTCCATGTTGTAAGTTAAATAATCTGCCAGTTTTTTCCATTAATATTAAAGTATTATTGACTTAACAGAAGCTCCTTTATCTTGGTGAAAAATTACTTTCAAGTTAGTCTAGCCTTATTTTAAGAGTACAAAAATATTTGCACTAGAAAGTAGAAAAATACTTGATAAGAGTCAGTGTGTTTGCAGTGTATCTAACCATAGCTGGTTGAACTCGTTTCCTTATCAAATGTTCATTAGGATTGGGCTTGGAGACAATCCAGAACCTTCACATCAGCTCACTTAATCCATTTAAAAACAAGCTCTGATGAATGTTCAAGGTTTCAGTAATCTGGCTGGACTCAACTGGACAGATTTGAGGCGAAGCTGAAGGATTTGGATGGAATATTGACGAATATCCCACCCACATTCTCCCAAATCATTAAACAATAAACGGGCGTCACCCCCAAACGCCACAGCACACTCCTACCACCACCTTGTGTGACATTTGGACAGTGTTTAGGTTTGATAGGCCGACCATAACTCCTCCAAGCATTCTTCTTGCCAATTGTGACCAGGCAGCTAAAGTTTTGCTCTTTCATTTGACCATAAGGATTTTATCCAGAAGTATTCTGGCTGCTCCATGTAGGAAGTTGATTAAACAGCAGGAACTCCATTCTTGTTAGCATGCTATGAGTCAATGCCAGTAGAAAACTGTGGACAGTGACACTGGTTCCAGCAATTTGCAGTTCACAGTAGGGTTGGAGCCTTGTGGATTTCCTTGGTTTTTCTGAACACTCTAACCGATTTCCTTTCATCTTCCCCAAAACTGTCCCAATTTGATTCAGATGCTTCGGTGCATTGGTGTTCCAACGGGACAATGAACTCAAATATTCATCAAAACTGGTTTTGGAATGGATAAAACAGGCCGACGTTAAGCTCCTGGAATGGCCTGGATCTGAATCCCACTGAAAATGTAAGCAGCAATTTAAATGTTTTTTCTGCTAACTCTGCCAAGAAGAGCGGTTCAATATCCCACTAGAACTATGCCAGAGGCTTGTTGAGGACTGCAAAAAAATGTGTGGTTGTGGTTTGCTAAGAAACACTTAGACCCCCACCAAATTTCTGTGCGGTGTAAAAGTACTCAATTATATAAATTAGAAACTGGACCCTGTCAAGCAAAAATGCGCATTATTCTCAAAATGGCTAACTTTATCGCAATTCCAACACGTGCAAAACTTCATTTGCATAAGACAGACGCCGGCCAGTAGTGAATTTGGCTACTGAAGCTCAAGCAGAGCACTGAGGTCATCATGATGATGGAAAAAAAAAAAAAGAAGAAGAGTGAGTGTCAGTCATCATGCTGGCAGTATTCATTGCCGTTTAATTCTTATTTTCAAAAATACCCAAACTTCTCTCTCCATCATTGAATAACAAAGGTGCAATTTATCATTAAAAGCCCAAAATTAATATCATTTTTATATCTATGATCACTCAGTAAGTATAAACTTGTGCCTGGAACTGGAAATAGCAGCAAATTGTCATCTATTTTTGTGCGTGCTGCAGGAACTGCGGCTAACAGGATCCCATTGAACTATCTGTATATTTTTTTGTTCCGTCATTTCAGTGCAGGCAATAATCTTCTGTCAAAACGGGAATCATGTGTGGCGCAGCGACTTATTGACTTATGATTCTACAGTGATTGCATGAGCCGAGATTTAAAGCACAGGAACTTGTGGTTGCAAAATGCACATTTCTAAAAAGGTCAGCCCTTTAAACACGAATATAATGCTCGTCTTAAATAATGTAACCGATGCAACAATGTGAATGGGAAAAAAACAAAAAGGATCTTCAAAGTAGAGGTCTACACTTTAAGGGAGCCCCTAGCACTGTTTTGGTTCAACATCTGGTCTAAACATGTGCTTTGGTGACATCTGTGTTGAATTGTGTTTTAATAAATGACAATGACATAAAAATATCAAACCTAAAAGTCTGAATGTCTGGCCAAAATACAGGCAAGCATACTGCTGATGGCAAAGAAGCCTTTTTTTTTTTTTTTACCAATACTGTGGGTAATAATTCTGATAAGGCTTTAGTTCCAACATAAGAGGAAAATCAACTGGAGGAGAGAAGCTCTGCAAAGTTTTAGCCGTTTTAGGACAAGAAAAAAGAAATGAATATTCCGAGCAAAAATCTAGGTGAAAATGATGCATCTAAAACATGCTGTAAAACTAAGCCGTGTAAATCACAAAGTTTCCCCTTAATTGCAAAGTTAAATGGAGTGAAGCATGACCACCCAGTGCAATGGTATGCAGCCAATAAAACGGAGTCTTCAAACTGTCACGATACGTAATGAGGAGAACCGTGTGCGGCTAATGAAGGGCATTTCCATGTACTTTAATGCAACATCCTGACAGAATGAGGCTGGTGTTAATAAACTACCGTCTTCTCAGGTTTACAATAATGCACAGTGACAGACGAGTATAAATAAAGACCCGGATTTCCTTCTGTGTCCAAATAGATAAAGATGCTCAAGCTGCAGCCTGCACTGTATTGATTTACAAATGGCTCTTTTAGTCCATTTAGAGTTTAGATGTTTTGTTGTTTTTTTCCTCCCAGCCAGTGTAAGCCACGCTAAAGAAGCAGCAAAAAAAAAAAAAAAAGAAAAAGAAAAAAGAAAAAGGAAAAAAAAGGGGAGGAAAAAAAGCAAGCTCGTAAATCCGAAGTTTCCACCCTTTCTATAAACTGCTAGATCAAATATTTTTCAGAGAAACGGTTGGACTCAACTGGTAATATGCAACATAACTCAACTTTAGGGTTCATGCTGTAACCCATCCATGCAGATCTTAGCAAAGTAAAAAGCTCTCAAACATGTCTTACTTGCAGCGCTCATGAGTTCTCCGTGCAGATCGTAGGTCATTAGAGGTTCAGAAAGATTCCTGTGGGAAAGGGAAGACAAAATGAGAAAACACATGGGGAACATAAATTAAAACATCAAACACCGAAAGAATAAAACAAGAATCCACTCATTAAATAGTCACACTATTAAGAAGTTAAAGAGTGAGCCCTCTGGTGGGGTTAGTTTGGAAACAGCAAGTTGTGTCTAATGCCAGATGATAAAACGGTTTTCTGGAAAACATCTAATTCCTTGTGGAAACATTTTGAAATGACGTAACGTGTGACCAAATGTAACGTAATTAACGAAAAATCATACCGCGTGGATTTTGTTTTTTTTTTTTTTTTCTTTTAGGCACGTATTCACAAGCACGCACGCACAAACAAACGCACCTCAGGTAGAACTTTAAAGCGCTTGTAATGGTTTTATCATCCCAGTCGCTGCTGTTGAGATCCACATTTCCAGGATTTGAGGGATCTACAAAGGAGCAAAAAGCAAGTAAGTTTAGAAACATGTGGCATCTGTTGCTCTTTTTTTCCTTTTTTTTTTTTTTTTGGGGGGGGGGGTATACAAAGGCAATTAAATTTTGAAGTAAGAGAGACTTAGGGCAGTTTTGGTACACCTCCAATATCCTTTTTGATGATATGAACTCTTAGAGGCACCAACTGTCTAAGTATTCATCATCCATCAGGCAGCAGAGCTGGATAAAGGTCAGCTTCACAGGATGAGCTTGCTGGCCACGCTATAAATCTGATACGTCTTCCATGAGGAGAAGTTAAAGATCTCCATTACAGGTAAAGATGAGTCATCATCTTGACAATTGACTCCACCATCTCCTGACTTGGAAAAGTTTCCATATTTCACCATCCACCTGCAAAATCACAGTAGAGGTAATGACTGTCATTTCCTCGGCTCCTTTCAACTCGATACGGTCCTCCGAGGAAACGTTCTCGTTGTCGTCAAACAGTCGTCTCCACACGTGTTAGCGGCGCTGCAGGAAACTAATTTCCAGCATCAGCTTCTTGTCCAAACACAGTTTGGGGATTTATCCATGAACACGAGTCTTGCAAAAGCTTTAAACTTTTTCACATCTTGTTATGTTGCACGCACCGACATTAATGTACTTTTATTGGGGTTATATGTGAAAAATCCACCCCCCTCAATTCTCATCTCCCCTCAGTGCTCCGTTTGGGATTTGTCCCATTGAGTTCGATTTCTCAGGATGCATTTCAAGCAGGCCAATCAGAGAACAGAAAGAGGAGTTGTGAACGATGGTGCCAGGTTTCTGCAGGATTTATGAACTGTTGTCTCCCTGTGATTGTAGTTTGCCGATGGCAGCGGAGGATGTGAATAAACCAGTCAGCCTGCGTTGGCCACGATTCCAAATATTGAGCAATAAAAGTTGGAGCAAGAGGAATGCTGCAACATGAACAGTCATCTCGTTCAGCTCGGCATTTCTCTCTTTGCACAGGGTGATGATTGTTTACAGCCCACATAATTTCCACTAAACTTCATAGCGTAGCTTCCTTCAAGGTCGAGCTGGCACATAACATGCGTCATGGCCAAATGTTAGCGATTAAAATCAGATCCAATCGTTTAAAACTTCAACACGGTCCATGCCTCCAGTAAGCAACTGTTCCTCAACAGTAGAGGGTCCAGACTCAATGTATGAAGCAAAGCGTGGTACAAGAAGCTGGTTTTTAACCAGGCTGGAATGGAGGTAAAAAATAACTTATTTATTTATTTATTTATTTTTTTTTACAAAGAATCTGCAAAGTGTGGCATGCATTTGTATTCATCACCCCTGTTATATACTTTTCAGGCCTATCGTGATAAATCGATCCAGAAATGATTGCAATAAATGAGAATTTTGTTGTTTTTGAAACATTTCATTTCTACAGAATGTTTAACACTGGAACTGGAAAAATATTTTAAACATTCAAAACAACCAAAACAACAAATAAAATGAAACACTGAAGTCTCTGTAAACTAAATTGTCATTCAAAAAAGGGCCTAGTTGAGGCCAAAGCACCAGACTGAAGCTTTTTATCATCCAATCTTTGGCAGAAAGAGAGACAGAGAGAGAGAAAAGAGAAAAAAACAATTATTCAGATGGAAATTATCCAGCTTGTTTTAATTTATCATGCAATTAATTGATTTATTGCGTATTGCGAGAGGCTTAACATTTTGTAGAACAATATTTTTCTCCAATTATAGCTGCAGGTTGTTCCCCCCCCACTCCCCCACAAGTATGTCTCTACCAGTTTTGTGCACCGACGATCTGAAATAAACTCTTGAATGCAGCAAAGGGAGCTAAACGCCAGACAGAAACGCACACCAGACAATCCAGATATTTTTCCAGTACAGTATTTGAAAACCTCAACTTCACGATTGTCCACTGCTTTCCGTTGGTGTGCTACATGAAATCACAACAACACCGTGGCTGTAAGAGGACAAAATGTGAACAAGTTCAAGGGTTATGAATAGTTCAGCATGTCGAGGTCCACAGGGCATGAATTATTCTCTTTAGCCAACTGTTATTTGTTTTAAAGATGAGTGATGCTTGATCTCATACTGGAGTCATGTTTCCGGTCCATGAACCAGGTGCCACAGCTTATGAGGTCTGTAAGCATTTCTACTAACTGCTCACTTGCTCTTGCAACACTTAGGTATTTATTGCAATAATGACTGCAAAACAAAAGCATTATTTCATCTCCTTTTCTTTTTCCTCTAAGCGCTTCTAAAAAAAAAAATTCCCCCTCTTAATCCCCCTGTTCAATCTGCAAAGAATTTCCATCAACTAAAACAGATTTATTTAGTATCCTGGATATAATTTGGAAATACAGAATAATGAGCTGTACAATTCAACTGAGTAAATCCTGGGATTTTTTTTTTCTTGTTTTTCAGAAGGGGTGATTCCCATTATTTGGATTTTGTATGGAAGCGTACAAAGCTGAATCCTACCTTACAAATACCCATGTGTCGCATGTTTGCTTATTTTCTATATTGTAATTATTCTTTCAAAGAAATAATGTTGCTGCTCTTGAAGCCTCTTGACCTCTGCCCTCCAGTAAAGGAGCGCTGATCCAGCAGCTGCTCTGTGAAGCACACTCAAATCAGCCAGGTTTTCTTTATATTTCCCTCATTATAACTTACAAAACTGTAAGCCAGGAATTATTATTGAGGGTGTTTATAGCATCATTTGACACTCCTTTGAATCCAACACTTCAGATGACCCGTTACTTACTCAAGCCAAAGGGAATGGCTTGTTAAGAGACGGAGAAATGTGCTCATTCACGTGGCAAAGTCGCACGCAGGCTTTCTGCTACTGTATCTTTGCGGCTTCGCTCTGTTTGCCAGGAAATGTATCGAATGTACCATGTTTGCTCCGCTGACGACCTGCAGCAGTCGCCGAGTTGGTAATTTAGCAACGTCTTACCACCGCAAGTGTTGTCTTTCGCTCAAACTGCAACTAAATGAGGGTAAAAATGATGCTTGCGTATGCTTAAATAAGGAACAGATGTCAATCAATCAAAGTTGCACCAGTTCAATTTAAGCACTGAAATGCCAACATTAATACTGTGTCATCGAGCTGTGAGCGGGTTTGCTGTTATTTATTTTTGTGACAAAGGAGTTGTTATAAGTCCCTTTCGACTTTGGTATCAGGTTATCTTGACAAACCTGCAGCAAATGTATTTCATAGAGACGCTATGTGACAGAAAAACACAAAGCAGGGCACAATGGAAAAAATATGAAAGTCTGAAATTCATTTGTTTTGTATTCAGGTCAAATTTGACCACATTCCCCATTTCTGCTAGGGGGAAAAAAAGGATCTCCACAGCATGATGCTGCTACTGCCATGTTTCAGGGTGGGTATGATGTGTTTAGGGTGATACGGAGCTCCTGCAGAGTTACCGTGGGGCTCATTCTTTAATTGTTGCTCTAATTATCCGGCTTGTCAGTTTTGGTGGACGCCAGCCTTTATGCTAAGCCCCTTCTCACACTGTGGGATTTGAAAAATTGTGCGGGCCTTAAACATCTCCCACTGTGTGACCTCGATGTGACAATAACTCCTGTCAAACCACATGAGGATGCGAGACTGCACAACTTGTTGCCGTGGACCAGGGGTCACCAACTCCAGTCCTCGAGAGCTAATATCCCACAACCTTTAGATGCACCATTTCACCAACTCACGTGAATCAAACGGCCAAATTTCCTCATCAGCATTCCTTCAGTCCAATAATAAATGGGCTGCATATTGTGGATATTAGTGTACTTACTATTAGAGAAGCAAAAAAGGGAGAAGGGGGCAGCATGGTGGACAAAAGAGGACTGCAGTGAGAATTGCACTATTTGCCGATAACATAATAGACCCTGCTTGAGATCTGTCACAGTTCGCCCTTTGTCAGGAGAGCGCTAAATTGCATCCGTCATACTGAATGGCCAAGGTCACCAGCAGACATTTTCTCTCACAATGAAAGGTTTTTTTGCGTATGGCGGCCAATAATCGCGCAGCGTGAACCCAGCTTTAGTAGGTTTCTGAGTGGTAAAATGGAAAGTGCTCAAAGATGTTGTTTTATAACACAACCATGTCTTAGTGTTCTTCCCAACTTTATCTCAGAACTGTCCCATAAACATAATTAAAAACACAGAACAGACAGCTGCTAAATTTAGTCAGAAATGAATTGTAATACAGTTTCTATGCTCCACTAATCTGGAACAAACTTACAGAAAACTGAGAAACTCCCAAAACATCAAGTTCCTTTAACTTAAGGCTAAAGCAGACTGGAACATTGATTTTTGATTATTTGATGTATAGTTCCTTGAAGATTTTGATGATGGCATTTAACAAAATGTAAAGTTTATTGCTGTTTCATAATTGGTTACTGTATTATGTCTCCATGGTGTGAAGCACTTTGAACTGCCTTGTTGCTGAAATGTGCTATAAAACTAAACTTGACTCGAACACAAAAGATTGTTTCAAATGATGATTTCATTTATTAAAGGAAAAAAAGTTATTCAAACAAACCTGGCCCTCTGGGGAAAGTAATTGCCCCCATTCTTAAACCATGAATCAACCTTGATTCAACTACATTTTTTTTTTTTTTAAAGCTTGGCTCAACTTCACAGGCTAAACACAAGTTTGATTATCACCTCACCTGCAGATATAATAAATAATTGTAGGAGAACCTTTCTGACGCCTGAAAGTTCTCAAAAAGCAACAAATCATCCAAAAACAGTAGAAAAACAAAGTGATTAATGTCTGTCAGTCTGGAAATGCTTACAAAGCTCAAGACTTTGGGTTGCCAGAGAACCAAACCAAGAGCCATAATCAACATCTGGAGAAAACGTGCAGCAGTGGTGAACCTTCCCTGGAGAGACCAGTTAACCAAAATTACTACAAGATCTTATCAAAATAAAAAATAAAAATGTTTTGGAGTAGTCTAGTCAAAGTCTGTACTTAAATCAAATTCTAACATTGTAGTATGACCATAAACATGTCAAACATGAGTCCTCTGTGGTAATGGTAGAAACTCACTGCCAGTCATCGGAAACTCTTGATCTCAATTAGTTATTAGTTATTAGGTTTAGGAGGCACCGCTCCTTTTTCCCTCAATAAATGAAGGCATCACTTGCAAACAGCTTCTAATCTCAAGTTGTCTCTATTCAAATACTAATTATCTAAAACATTTAGGTGTGACAAAGAGGCAAAACCAAGAAATTTATTGGCGCTGTGCTCTACAACAATAATAAGTTGATGTTTGAAAGTTAATGAGACCTGAACGCACGGAGCCACAAAAAGACAGTTACAAAGTCGGCCTTCTATCACGTGAACAACATTTCAAAAATTAGGAAATTAATACCTCTGTGTTTAAGTTTAGTCACATTGATCACAGGTCTGCCTAAAATAAATCAATCGGACAAATGCAGCTGATCCAGAATGCTGCTGTTTTCCCACTGAAAGCAGGAAGTTATAGCACATCACTCCAGCTCTAAAGTCCCTTCACTGGCTCCCTGTAGCTCAGAGAGTAAACTTTAAAATACTGCTGCTCGTCTATAAAACACTGAACGGCTTAGCACCACAATACATTAAAGATCTTCTGCTGTTGTATCAACCTTCCAGAGCCCCTCCGGTCTTCTGGTTCTGGTTCTGCATCCCCAGGACCAGAACCAAACATGGAGAATCAGCATTCAGTTTCTATGCATCACAAATCTGGAACAAACTTCCAGAAACCTGCAAAACAGCTGAAACACTGAGCTTATTTAAAGCTCGACTAAAACCCCACCTTGCTGGGTTGCTTTTGAAACATAATAAATGAAACATTAATCAACAATCTGATGTGTAATGACAGTAAAATGTAATGTTTCAATAGTTGACTGTGTGCTATGACTTTGTATTTACATGCCTTGTTGCTGAAAGGTGCTACACAAACAAAATTTGATTGATTGATTGATTGATTGATTGATTGAGTCTGCGGTCATCTAGTTAGCACTGATAGCTTCTCAGGTTTAGTCTTAAAAATATAACAGGAAGCCATTTGTTAGGTTTTACATTGGGTTCCACATATTTTTATTTGACCAGAAATATTTCCAAACAGCCAAACTTGTTTGCTGTAAGCAAGAGAAAAGTGCGAAACCCTGGTTTCAGACAGCTGATCAGCAAAGTGCAGCATCGCGTTTGGGAGTGGCAGAGCTGAGTTGCTCCATGGTCCACACACCTGGCGCCATCTCATTACCTGGACCTTCTATGCACGTGGCAGAAAACGTTGCAGATCCTCTTAAGTGTTACAGGAGGTTAATGTTCTTAAAAAAGCAGATGGACAGATGGCGCTCACGTTCACAGACTCGTGTCCTTACCAAAGAAGGCGTTCAGGAGCTTCTGCACTTGGATGTTGCTGCCGACTGTCCTGTACACTCCTTCTTGTGTGGCGGCTGGACAGAGGAGAGGGGAGGATACAGAGAAAAAAAAAAAAAGTAAAAAAATTGAGGGAGTATAATCTGGGCAGATGCTGTAGAGTGGAAATGTACCACATGCTTTCTTTAATGCCTGACATGAGACAGAATGAAAATGTTCTTTTCTGAATTTAACTCCTGCCTGAAACTACTCAGAGACAAGTTACATCCGAAGTCCTGCTTCCTTCAATCAAACCTTGGTGTTGCTGCTAAGATGCAATTAAAACACATTGCTGAATGTTTCTGTGTATGCTAGTGCTTTCAGCACCAACGGAAGACACCCTCCAAAGAAACAGTGAGGGACGTCAAAGGGCAAAGTTCAAACACATTCTTCATTTGATCATTTTTCCCGATTCAATTTTGCTTAACTTGAAGTTCGGATTCTAGAATTTAAAATACAAAATGGGTTTGGAGAATTTCTGCCAAATTCATAAGGCGGGAGGAAAGGAAGTAAGATGGGAGGAAGAAAGGATTGAAGAAAGGAAGGAAGGGAAAGAAAAAAAACAGGACAGGCTAAACAAAAGGCGTAAGGATACAAGGACTAAATGGAGGAAGGACATTGTGAAGGTAGAAGGCAAAGAAAGAACGACATGAGACAGAAAAGATAGAAGGACACTCGGGGAAAACAGGATTAAGGACAAAAGGAACATTATAAGGAAGGAAGGAAGGAAGGACAGACCAAAGAGAACCAACCAAAGAAGGACAAGAGGAAGAGCCGAGGCAGAAAGGAAAGACCGAATAGCTGCATAATGAAGGACACAACAAAGGAAAGAAGAAAAGAAAGAGAAATAAAGAGAGAAAGAAGGAATGAGACAAGGTATCAAGGACATTTAGACAGCGGGACAGCGAGTAAAGTATTTTGATACACTATTTTCTTTTTCATTCCAATCCAGATCCGGAAAACTCTGTAATAAAATTTGAGACTTTTCCAGACTGCGTAGGAAGCCTGGATGTGCCGAGTGAAGAGCTTTCCAACCTGAAGCAGGTTTCATATGAGCCTTTTAACAGCGCTGTGATGAGCGATAGCTCCCCTTCGCAGCAACCCCAAGGAGTGATGCCAACAGACGACTCAACTACGCCCCCAACAGGCGAGTAAGAAACCGACAAGAGTACAGACAGCAAACTTACCTTTCGTTTCAATGTAGTTGAAGCACTTTCGCACAAACTTGAATCCAGTTTCGTTTAGTTCCACTGTGAGAAAGCAAACAACAAAATACGAAAAAAAAAAGAAAAAAAAAAAAAAAAAGAAAAAAAGAAAAATACCCCCCCACAGAAATGAGACTTTTTCACAGAAAAATTGAATATTTTATCACAACTTCAGGCTCAGGGGATAGTGATGACTGACTTACTTTCTGCTTGCTTGTGAATGGGGGAGTGATAAATCTGAAATGAAAATAGCAAATGTAAAAAGAAATTGAAGACTGTGGAGCATGTGGAAAAATCCACCACTGTGATTAATGACTCCATCCATTTTTTTAAGCGAAAGAGGAGGGAAAAAACCCCAAAAAAAACAACTTATGGTTCAAGGCAACAAATCCACGGGATCCAGCTTCCTATGTACAGCGACAGACCTTTGGGATGAATTACGAGGTGATGAGCGCCATTTTCTGGTTTCAGTTAACGGTTTTATAGCATAGAACGACAACGAGGAGCAGAAAAAGAACGATGCATTCAATCTTTGGGTAAATTTGGCTCCGGTATTGCAGATACAGCTGTCAGGAAGTCAGACTTACAACTGCTGACCGTGAGACCAGACCTTATCAAACGTGCTGGTCTTTATATCAATGCTTCCATCTGATTCTCTTCCTGAAATAGCGCGCTACTCCTCCTCCTCGTGGCTCTGACAACCGTCAGAGGTCAGGGCTAAGTACAGAGCAGCAGGAGACGCTGGGAGAGTCTTGTTCAATGACTGCGAAGCAGCAGGTAGTAGTTGGGGAAAAAATATGGCCGTCACACCCGACAACTGATTCAGAGGCTGCCGATTCCCAGCCTGCTGTGTTATGGTATTCCCACAGAGTTACATTCTGCATTAGGTGTAACAAATCTAACATATGGGAAGAAAAAAAAAAAAAAAAAACAATAATAATGGGGATGCCAGAGTGAATAATTACTAAGAGTTAAAAGCGAAACTCCATTTTCCAGCATTTTGAATGATTGATTTCATTTCTGTGCCGAACAAGAAAATTGCCAACATATCCAGTCGCTTAAGAGACTCTGGAGAAGTACATGCAGGGATTTCTTTCCCCTTGACTGCCAAACACTTAAAAAAAGTTTTTTAATGGGGAATAACTTTTTATTTTGGGATGTGAGATCAGGCATGTCAATGTCTTGGCCGTGAAATGCACAAAAAGTTGCCAAAACATTCATCGAAACTGTAATGCATCAGTCTAGTGGTCAAGTGTGATTTATGGCTGTTTTTACACTCGCAGCAGAAGAGAAACGAGGGGCAGTTTGGGTTTACCAGAGACGTCTGGAAATAGGAGGCATCAAGTTATCTGCAGCTACGCGCATTCATTATTAGACCCGTTTTTGGAGAGTGGAATAACAGAAATTAGCCAAAGAGAAAAGTGATACGTTCAGTTTTTTGCATGTTCCTGAAAAAAAAAAAAAAAAAAAAAAAAAGGGAAAAACCTGGTCATTAAATAAATTCAAATCTATGATTAACAAGAAAGAACACTGATGCGTGTTTGTTTTTTTTATATATATAACAATTACATATCATGTACAGATTGTACAGAGTCTTGCAAAAGTTTTAATAATGAACTTTTTCATGTTGTGTTATGTTCTGACAAACGCCAAAGTATTTGTTTGGGATTTATGTGATCGAGCAAAATGAAAAAGTACCACAAAATTGTGAGATTAGAGAAAATTTCTAGTTTTTACATTAAATGTAAAACTTGCTAAACTTAGTGGTAGGGATCGTAGGGCAATGATCCAGCAGCCCATTATGTTACCAAGTTAAAAAAATGTTTAAAGTTGACAGAAAATTTTAAAATATGACTATATAAATATAAGTTATTGGAAGGAATTATTAGTATCTAAACACCAACTATAAAGTCCTACAAAAGTAAAACATAAAAAAAAACAATTAAAATAAATATCAATATTTTACACTTCAGTTGTTTCTTCCTAATTAAAGTGTCCAAAAATATTTTATCCTTTATCTGTGACTCGCCACTTTATTCGCTGAAGTTGTTAGCGTGTAGACCAGTATAGACAGGCTTTAATGTATTAATATATTGTAAATCCTGATATATATTAAGATTAAATTACACTCAAGTGTCTGTTTGCTGTATTTCTGAAGGCAAATTGTTTTAACTGTTGTTGTTTTTTTTTTTTTAAGTAGGACAGAATACAAACTAATGCCACGCTTTTCAGATTTTTATCCATGAACATTTTTGAAAACCATGACATATTCTCCTTCCAGTTCACAAGTATGTGTTACTTTGTGTTGATCTCTCATATGAATCCCAATAAAAAGCTGTGTAAAGTACTGAAAAAATATGGAAAACTTAATGCTTTACAAAGCTCTAAATGGGAAAGATTTGCAATTTATTTTAGTTTAATTAAAAATGACCTCTACTAAAGAATCTGCAGTCTCAGATATTAAATAACAATGGCAATCCACATCAGAGTGATAATCTCTGTTAGTCTAAAAAAAAATAAAGAAATACTGAAATCTGGCTCTAGATGAAAATTTACTACCATAACTGTACTTTCAGATTCCTCACAGTGGGATTCAGGCACTGATTGTGCAAGTTCTCCTACTTAATGAGAGGTCAGTACTTTCCACCACAGGTACACTTCAACTATGAGAGCCAAAAATTTGAGGGAATCAAATTTTTTTAAAAAGAAATTAAAGTATTAAAGTATTTCTAAAGAATTTATTTGTAAATTATGGCAGAAAATAAGTACTTGGTCAACAAACGCAAACAATGCTTTGCAACATAACCTTTGTTGGCAATGTCAGAGGTCAAACATTTCCTGTAAGTCTTCACCAGATTTGCACACAGTATTTGTATTTTGGCCCATTCCGCCATGCAGATCTCCTGTAGAGCAGTGATGCTTTGGGCCTGTTGATGGCAAACTTTCAACTCCTTACAAACATTTTCTATGGGGTTCAGGTATAGAAGCTGCATAACCCACTTCAGGACCTTGAAGCGCTTTTTAACGGAGCCACTCCGTTGTCGTCCGACTGGTGCATTTGGGATCACCGTCATGCTGGAAGACAAAGCCATGTTCCACCTTCAAAGCTCTCACTGATGGAAGGAGGTTTTGGCTTGAAATCTCACGATGCACTGCCCCGTTCACCGTTCATTCACATCAACCTGCTTGCCTTTTGTAGAGTCATTCTTCCCAGCCTGGTGCAGATCTACAATACTCTTCCTCTTGGCTCTTCGGTCTTGGCTGAGTTTGGAGTCTGGCTGTATGAGGTTGTGGACAGGTGTCTTTTATACAGGTGACATTAATATAGGTAACAAGTGGAGGTCAGAAGAGCTTTTTAAAGAAGAAGTCACAGATCTGTGGTTGTTTGTGGGTGACCCGATACTTATCTTCCACCATAATTTACAAATAAATTCTTCAAAAATCCTAAAATGTGATTTCCTGGAATTGTTTATGTCCCGTTTTGTCTTTTATAATTAAAGTGTACCTATGATGAAAATTACTGACTTCTCATCTTTCTGAGCAGGAGAACTTCTCCAATCAGTGGCTGACTAAAGACCTTTTTTATCTTGTCTCTCACTCAGGATATTGTAATGTGAAAGACACGATTCTGGAGACAATTGTTTGCGTCCAACTGAAAGCATTTTAGAAGAAAAATGCATTCTGGGAGTTTCCAGCCAGGTTTTAAAATCACGTCTCAGCTCAGTTTTTGCTTTGTTGAGCATCTTAAATGGAATCCTTCTGGGTACAGATTCAGGGGACCATATGGTCCCGGTTCTCCGAGATTCAGTGCCTCTTTCGAGGTAGCACATCACAATATCTGAATATTGTATTTACGACACTGTGTAGATATTTGTAACCAAAATGAGAGCTAACTTTAGCTCTCATGTGGAGCCCCACAAGGTTCAATTCTTGGTCCTCTACTTTTCTTTTTTTTTTTTTTTTTTCTTAGCTGATCTTAGAAGGCATAAAATTGCATCTCATTGCTTTACAAAACATACCAAGATTTATGCACTCCTGAAACAAATAGATAACTTCTCTATGTTGACTGGTGCCACTTATTGGTCATTCCCAGTGAGCATGGGCTCTGTGGTACACTATGAAACACGAACTGTCTAATTTAGGTTTTAAAATGGACAGTGATTTCAAGCCGAGTGGTCAGAAAAGTGCAGGGGTGTGATCCATCCTTTTCAGCTGAGGCACCTGGCCAAAATAAAAACCGATGTCAAAACTTGACTCCGAAAGAGAAACCCGTGATTTAATTACAACTCGACCGGATTACTGGAATGATTTGTTTGTTGGTGTTAAGCTGCCCTCTTTGGCATTCTTTCAATGGGCACAAAATGCTACCACAGAGATTTAGACTGGCACACGGAGGAGTTCCCGTTTTATTTTCATTACACAGGCTGCCCGTCTACTTTAGACTTCATTTAAAACGTTTTTGTTGGGAAATATTTGAATGGTCTTACCCCCTCAATACCAATCTGGACTGCTGCCCTCGCACTCCCTTTCTCGGTCGCACAGATCAGCTCACCGGATTTTGCTGAACTTAGATTGAAAGTGCTGAAGCACCAGAGCTTTTGCTGTTTGAAGTTCACTAATTTTTAACAACGTCTTCATTTTTAAATTTGTTGTTAAAAGTCCATGTCTTTGGGTAAGCTTTTAACCCCATATAAGAAGTCATTGGTGTCCTGATTTTATTATTTTATATGATTCATACATTGCGTATTCCTACCAAGACCACCAGTTGCATTTTATTCTGTTTTGCTCATGCTTTTGTTTCTCCTCTTTTGCAGTTTTATGCTTTGTCCTTTGGTCAGTGTTTGCTGTTTTTAAAAGTGCTTAATGAACAAAGTCGGCTTGGCGTGCAGTGAATTTACCCGTCAAGAGTAAACTGCAAGAATAGGCTTTAAAAAATATGATGACTCTGACGGGGAAGTGTCGCAGGAAAAGGGCACTAAAATGTGCGCCACGTGTCATTTTCACATCCTTTATTTGTCTTTGTCAACCACAAGCAAATAATAGAACTGGTGAGACGCAGCATTCATCAAGAGGCACCAAAACGAAAGAAATTCCTCTGTAGCAAGTAGGATCTTTTTTCCTCCCCCGCCCCCAAGATGCAGAACAGATGTATTTCTACAGAATTTGCTCCATCAACACCAAACCCTATTTGGTTTAAAGTCATTTGAGGCTGCAGCCAACCAACCTGCACACAAATACCTTGTTGTGCGCTGAAAGCATCATGTTACCTCAGATGTATCTTGTACAGAACCTGGTGCCTCATAAATGCCAGTTAAGCAGTTAAATGCCAGTTAAAGTTAAGCTGCCAGTCGTCATGCTGTTTTACGCCTACACAAATAATTGAACATCATTTAAACAGGATTTTTCTCAGCTGGTTGTTTTTTAGCTCCAGTTTTTTTTTTTTTTTTTTTTTTTAGGTAAACCACATTTAATTAGATGCATTTTAAACATCCTCAAGAATAATCAGCGCTACTAAAAGCTTTTTCAACATTGAGTTTTGGTTGCAGATCTGCTACCTCCAAACCGAATGATGTCACATTGTTGTTGGGCTTTTATTGATTAAGTTGTTTTATGGATATATAAGCACACATCAGTGGACTGAAAAACAAGAATTTGGGAGACAAAAAAAAAAAAAAAAAACGTTTGCACGCATTGTGGATTTTCTGTTATCAACACATGTTCAAATTATCCATAGACGTCTAAATAAAAACATGCAACTCCATTAATATTTAATTTGATGTCCCTCTGAGATTTTCGCCTCAAACATGTGCTTTTAGAATTAGCAGAATTCACTGAAAGTGGTTTGTTTCCCAGGGCAGACTTGGCTTTTAAAAGTAGTGCATAAATTCTTAGTAGGGTTGATTTCGGGGTTTTGGAAAGACCATTACAAAAACCTAAAATAACGATTTCGAAACCATTTTTTATGTTTGTTTGGGAACATTTTCATACTGGAACACATCACATTGTATCCAAGTTTCAATCATCTGAGCCAAACTGTAATCTTAAGAAAAAAGGCAATTAGTTGGGATGTTTAGGATCAACTTAGGAGCCACAAATGCTCAAGCCAGCTGACAATAAATTCCTGCTTCAAAATTAACAACTTTATGCTCGACTGATCTTTACATCTGACCACATGGACAGGCCCAACGCCTTCTGGGACAAAGTTGTCTGGTCAGAACCGACAAACATCAAGCTATTTGACTTCAAAGGAGGTAAAGTTGAGCAAATGTATTAAATCACAATTGTCATCACAATTTCAGAGGTCTATCTGGACACAATATTTAGCGGGACTTTATATTTTATGTTCAATGCATGCAAATTCTGCATACCAATGATTGGATGGACTTTCATTGCCTTCAAAGACCACAACTGTATACTTTTAGGGGTAAATATGTTAAACCTCACCAAAAGCGGTAGGAAAATTCCAAAAGGGGGAAAGAGTGAAAAGAACGATCCAAAAAAAAAAAAAAAAAAAAAGGGGTAATCATGATCTGTTTGCTTTTAAAAGCAACAAAAAAAGATGTGGTCTAATTAACATCAACTCCAATATTGATCAGGGTTTGTGTTTGAACCTGTGTGCATTCTTGTGAGCAGCGGAGAAAAAGTTCCAACAAATTTAACTTTAAAAATCCTCTCCAAGCAAAGCCATTTTTCATCATAGTCTAAATGAGCAACAGAAACTCACAGGCTCTTTCCCATCCATGGCCTCCATCCACAACTTCCTGTCCCCCTCCGAAAGGGCCTGGAAAGTGACGGGTGCGTTTCTGTGGAAACGGTAACAAGAGCCATTAGGAAGGCAAAGGTTGCAGTTTAATTATTCAGCTGAAGCGATGCACTCTTCAACAGTAGCCAGTTTGATTAAATTCACACATCAGACTCATATCTTTAAAGCCAAGTGGAGTAGATGGAAAAAGGAAAAGCTGATAAGAACACCCCGGGAGGGAGCGTCTTTGATGTATCCGAATACATCCTGGAAGCGAAACGAGATAAAAGCAAGTAAGCATAAAGTAATAATAAAATAAAAAAAAAACAAAAAAAACAAACACGTTGCTGCAATTGTCGTCGTGCAGAAAACGCCGCCGAGTGCCAGATTTTGCAGCTCATGGGGATGTGAATCAATTGTTAACAAAGACAACTGTGCAGTGAGATGAAAGCTTCCTCTGGCAAGCCGAAACCCTTTAATAAATTTAAGTTGCAATCAACTTTCAGAGTGAAATAAATGTCAAATCTTTTATACATGGGAAATGTTAGGTATTATAGTAACTAAAATTACTAATCTGGGCTAAATATGGATTTTATTTGATCCATTTCTATTATGTTGAATGTCTGCTTTAACTCCAGGAGCATTTCATTACACAGCACTGCCACCTTGAGTTTACCAAACAGCCAACTAGCAGATATGTTCAACTCAGAGTCACTCTCAATGCAGAATTCAAGCTCAATAAAACCCCTCCAAACAGCTAAGATGACATTCCAGTATTTCCACCCATTTCAAGACCAGAAAGGCCAGCAAGGTGACAGGGAAGCTCGTAGTTCAAGTAGTTATTAAAATGCATTTTGTTCCAAATGGTGTGCTTTTATATAAATATGAGCTTGTTGTGTTCCTTCCCCCTGCAATCAGAGAGTTTGCCATCTGTTTCCAGCGCCAGCTCATTGCTCAGGGATTGTTTGGGCTACGGTCCATTTAGCCTTCACACTCTGTCCTTGTAAGCCACCTGTTCACCTCGCCGCCTCAACCTGTTTATCCCACAAGGCTCTCGCGTTGCCTCGCCAGGTTGTGTTTGCGCTAACCTCTCCACGGTTTCCACGTCAAAGCAGAAGCGCTTGTCTATGGAGTCGGTCTTGCGGCGGATGCAGGATTTCAGGGTGAGAATCGTTGGGGTCTGCATGGAAAAGAACCAAAAAAAAAAAAAAAGAGAAAGTTGGGAGAAAGTTGGGAGAAAGTGGTCGGCGATGGGAGTCAATAACGGTAGGGTAAGTTGTTTGAAGTATGTAAGTGGCGACAACGGCCCCACGTTCTGGTTATTAGTGTTAATAGTACCTGTTTTGTTGCAGGCTTCTGTTCACAGGACACCATAATCAGCATTCTCCCATCCTTGTGATATTTGCAAAAATATTTGACCCATGATGCACCCAAAGCCCCTGGTGTGAACAAAAAAAACAAAAACAAAAAAAAAACAAAACAAAAAAAAGACACAAAAAGATCTGTTGAGCCTTGGAGGCAACATAACTTAAAAATGTGTGATTTCACATTTTGTCGTGTTACAATTACAAACTGTCTTTGTAGTAGATCAACACATTAACAGTGAAAGTTAGCAACAAATTTCAAGTTACCAAAAAATATCCACTTCTCCATTTCCCCTGAATAAATATTTTTGTGCAACTGTGTTTGACTGCAATTACAGTTACAAGTTTTTTGGAACATGCCTATTCTTGAAAGTCAAGTTTGTGTAGATTTAAAGGGACAGTACTATTTGTTTTCCAGCCTCATAGTATAATTTCATAGCACAATCCAGCAACTGTGTTGCCTTCAGTTGTTATAAAGTTGCTGTATATGTCAAACACAACTTAAAAGAACTTTGACTTTGTAATCCGAAGCCTTGAAATTGGGGCCTCTGTCTCTTTAAGAAACTAAGGCTCTTTCTGATCCTTCATCTTCAGGAAATCTTCACAACACTGCTCCACTATTAACCCCTTATCAATCTTTTTACCAACTTTGCATCGAAAAGTAGTTTGTGTAATGAGCTCAACAGATGCACAGTTCCACCAGATGCTAATTGCTGCAGGCTAGTCTAAAGGAGCTGAGTGAGGGACTGCTGGAGTGTTGTCAAAGCAACACTCCAGGTATGGTTTTGATGCGGGAACAACATTATAACGATTCTACATAAAGTCAGTTTTACACAATACTGCCCCTTTAATGTAACACAAAATGCTTTTCATTTTTGTACGATGACTTGATAAACTTTCTGGAAATGTTCAGAGTTTGGGGTATTGTCTTACAACTTGACCCCGAGTCAAACTTTTCGATATGCATCTATCACACAAATTAAATCAAATACATTTACGATACGTCTGAAATCTTCATCTTTAATACGTACGCTTTTCCTGACAGTACAAATAACCCTCCATCGGCAGAAAGTTTTGCATCTTTGAGATTTGAGAAGGATGCTTCATCCTCTTCATCAGCTCCTCCAACTCCTCACAAGTGCTCTCATAGTGGTTTCTAGACTGCAGGCAAAGACAGAATAGAACCAAAAGGGCTCAAGTCAGAAGATATTAAATCCCCCAACAATCGCCAGCAACACCACTTACATTCTGCAAGCTGAGCTGCAGCTCCTGCTTATAAGGCATAAAGTCCTGAGTCATCTCCACTGTCAAGTTGTTGAGAGTTAAAATGCTGTGAAGGAATGCCAGCACCTATCAAACCAAAGGACGAAACATATATTTTCAGACTGTGGCTGAAAGCACGACTGTCGAGGTGAATTAAAGGCCCTCTTCCCTGCGCGTGCGGCAGCAAAGAGGAAGAGTGGGAAACCGCCGAAAAACACTCACCGGCTCCACAACGTCAAACTTCTTCCTGTCCTGAACTTGATGGATCTGGTATACATATTCCACTGATGATTCATAGAAATTCACCCGCTCCCTGTCGAGGAGGTCATCAGCCTTCAGATAAAAGCAAAGATTGATTACTGGACTGACCAGAACGGTGTCATTATTAGTTTCACATTTCAATACCGAACTGATGCAAAACACTTGAACCACATCCGACCTCTTGAAGTTGACTCTCCTTCTTCTTGGCGGAGAGATTCAGATGTTTATCGAGCAGAGAGTAATATTTTTCACCCTCTTTCTCAAACTTCTTCTTCTTTTCCTGCAGGATGCATAAGCATTTTAGGATGTGTTACTGTTTATTTATGCGTAAACAGAAATCAAGAAAGAGGCATTATCTATTACAGTGTACTTAAGCAAAATTCAAATTCTATAAAACTGACAGGAAATTAAGTTTTGTTTTATAAATTTTGCTTACTTATAATATGGGGGGTTTTTTTATTAGGCACAGAACATTTGTAAAAAATTATAAAAAAAAAAAAACAATATTTAAAGGCGAAGTATTATGTGTTTTCCAGCCACATAGTATCTTTACATAACACAATCAAGTAACCCTGTTACCTCTAGTTGTTAAAAAATAATGTATAAATCAAATATCACTTAAAAGAAATTTGATCCCTTGAAATTGGTACCAAGTCTCTCTAAGAAAGTCCTGCTCTTTCCAACACTCCACCTTCAGGAAGTCATCACAACGCCGCTCCTCTATTAACCCTGTTACGTTTTTTTTATACATTTGTTAAAACGTGGGGACACGTTGAATGAGCGCTCCCAACGCAGTCTGCTAACTCCCCTACGTTTGAGCTGAATAACTCTTTAGCATCCATGAACTTATAACAAAAACAGAAAAGACGCCAAAAAAATAACTGTAAATTTAACCAGACACAAGAAATAGGCAAAAGAGTCTCCAAAGGAAAAACTGATGAAGACGTATTCGACCAACACAAGAAGAACTTTCAAACTAGCATCGGAGCTAACCACTAAGAGATTTTGGCCATTTGTTCTGATTTTAGTTGCTTTTGTGGGAACTTCTCCAGTGACATGACGAGAAATTTAACCAGTTTTATAGAGGAGGTCAAAGGAAAACTAGACAAAATCGTGGCAAACATGAAAGAGACCTGAGAAAGAGCGGAGGAATCGCTACAACGTGTGGCAGAAATGTAGGAGTGAAGGAGTTGCCGTCTAAAACTACAAGCAACCAAGATAAAATATAAGAAACAACATGTACGGGATTCCTGAAGACGCAGAGGGAGACGACTTGCTGGAGTTTCTTGAAAGTTTTATTAAGTTTCACTTGTCATCATGATGCAGCCTCCTCACCAAGATAAACCCTGACTGTAAATTTATTTAACATCCCTGTTGTAAGATTTGCAATCACAGAGATCGGATCCAGTGAAAGAACTAGGAATTGAATATTTTCATAAAGATACCCTGTCAGACATCTGGACTTCGCTAATCTTAAAATAGGCATTACTGTTTCCTATAAATAGATTACAATAGACAACTATTGTTTTGGGAGCCAGTTTAAAGGCTGGGTCTCAACTGAGCCGATTGCAGGACATTACAGAACTGTATCAGTTTGAACTGGAGAGACCCGCTCCAGCTCCCAACCATCATCTGGGGATTTTTGGTTTCAACCAAGACTCCCTAATGAGTCGTTTTGTTTCGCAAGTCATTCTTTTACTATTTTTGATGCTACTCTCATTCTGCAAATTGCTGTCGCAAAAGCACAATTAAACAAGAAACTCAATAAAGTGGAGCTTAAACTCAAATATATTAAACTAAATCATAAAAAATGGACCTTAAGCAAAAACAAATATTGGCCCAGGGACTTAAAACACAATAATTGGACAGATTCACCCTTAAAAACAAAACGCTGTTACCAACAGGACATGTATTTCTTCTGCTATATAGCACAAGTCATTTGAAATATATTAGAGGAATTTAAATAGTCAGCCCTAACTAACCAAGCTTCCATCAATAAATCAGTTTCTAGATTCTTTGGATAATCCCTCAATTGGCGTAGCACAAAATAAATAGATTACCACAGATATAAGAGAAGCAGATGTCGATAAAGCCATGTCAAAATCGAAGGAAAGCAAGGCGCCAAGCAGAGACGAATTACCAGCTGAATGGTATAAAACTATTATCTATAATGTCTTTGCTGTTAAAATGCTTAAAGGGGCAAGACCCCACCATCTTGGAAACAAGCAATAATATTCATCGTACCAAAAGCAGGAAAAGATAAAACGGGGTATAAATCATATCAGCCCATCTCTGTCTTAAACATAAATATAGTATATATTCACTTCAATAAATGTTAGCAGACTAGGAATTATTATCCCTGAGCTGATCGATATAGACCAGACATGCTTCATTCAAATATACATAAACAGGTTATAATGTAAGACGAGCATTAAATCTTATCGACATTATGAGTAGAAATAACATAAAATCCTTAGCAATGAGTTTTGATTTCAATAAAGCCTTTGATTCCATACAGTGGGAATATTTATATCTGGTTCTACAACATTTTGACTTTAATAATTCAGTTATACGTTGTTTAAAATCAATATACAATTTGTCAGTGGTCTGGATCAAATCTATACGCCGATGATGTCTTTGTGAACTTATTTGACACCAACTTCATGTCCTGCTACCACCAATCCGGACGCCATTTAGGCTATAAATTAAGTACGGACAAAGAATCTCAATCTCTGCTTTAACTATTCACCCTGAGAAGATGCAACTAAACTGTTCAAATTTAAATAGAAAACGACGACTAGGAAATATTTTGGTGTTCATATTATTAAACCTCTGAACAAAATATAGAAAGCAAATTATGGGGCGTGCTGTGGTGGCGTAGGGGATAGAGCAACCCACATTTGGAGGCCTTGAGTCCTCGACATGGCCGTCGCGGGTTCGATTCCCGGACCCGGTGACATTCGCCGCATGCCTTCCCCCCCTCTCCTTTCCCCCTTCCTGTCAGCCTACATTCACTAGAGCCCACAAAAGACCCCCTGGAGGGGAGGGGGAAAAAAAGAAAGCAAATTCTGGAGCACTATGGCCAACAAAATAAAATTGATTTTGATTTACAGAACTGAATAGAAATGGTAAAGATGATTGTGTTACTTACACTGTTACTCCTTTTTCAGTGGAAATTCCTACTAAGCAGTGTAATAAGTGGAACCGAACCATCTCTAGGTTTATATGGCGGAACAAGAAACCCAAGGTTACGCTATAAAACATTACAATTACCAAGAGATAAAGGAGGAATGTCACTCCCATGTTTGGAAAATCACTATAAAGCAGCAGAACTGCAGTACGCTGTCTAGTGGTGTGAAAGAGGGCATGATGCAAAATGGAAAGAACTAGAATTAAGTCAAATTGACATCCCCCAATCTCCAATGGGTGATAAACACCTCAACACTGCATATTCAGAAAAGTTATGTGTTTTTATGTGTCTTTACAAAAGCATTTTAGACAAGCACAGCTTCACTCTAGATTCAAGGGATTGACCAGAAAAGGCATTAGCTCATGCTGCGTGAGCTCATCTGGAACCGACCTGGACGGCTTCCAACAACTACAGGAAAAATTTCCTCTTCACAAGCAAAACTATTACAGATATTTGCAGCTCAGACACCATTTTAGTAAAAACGTGAACATATTAGAAAAGCATTGTATCTCAATATCTTCTGTGATGCCTCTAAATGTAAACCTTATGGGAAGAGGAGTCTTATCTGGTACAAATTTGAGCCTCGAAACCTAAAACACCAACACTGTACGTCCAAATTATGTGGACAAAGAAAGCAAAAATAATACTGACAATGAATGGCTAAACTTCTGCCAAATGAATTTCACCACCACTAGCTGAGGATGCTGCGGCGAAGTTTCATAGACGATATTATTAAAAGAACATATTCTCAGACCAGCAGGGCTGAATCTGGGCATTGTTGGGAGACAACATAATGATGTGATGAAATGCCACTGTCATATTTTCAGGGGTTGCCAATTAATATCTTTCTGCTGGTTAAACAGAAAGAGGTAAAATGAATCCTTGGCTTTGACATTGAACAAAACTTTCAAACTATACATTTATGTTAGGGGTGGAGCAATAAATCGGCTCGGATTTCCTTAATTTTGAGAGATTGATGATTGGCCAATACTTGCATCTTTCTCCATCGATCTTATCTACCTTGGCAATGGTCTAAAGATCAACCAGTGCCCTCTATTGCTCTGCGGTGAAAGAGGTTAGACTGATAGACCCGCCCACAAGCTCTATCAATCAAACCTCTGTTTACAGTTCATAATAATCCACCAGTTTAGCAACAGTTCAGACAAAAACAATTGGTACTGGCCAAAATCAGAACCAGCAGGTCAGTTGTTTTAAAAATCAGCCAGGAAATTGTAATAGGTGCCCCCTAATTTATGTACTTTCAATAATAAGGAAATGGTTTAATAGGGACCCCTTGACATTGAAAGAAAGATTTTGGAGTAACAAGGCCCAAAAATATTGGTCAAAAAATTAACATATGCAAATATGAAAGCAATGTAAAGTAGTGGCCCTGTTTATTTACCCTTTCCCTGTGCTCAAAGCGTGTTGGTTTGTGCTCAAAGCGTGTTGGTTTGTGCTCAAAGCGTGTTGGTTTGTGCTCAAAGCGTGTTGGTTTGTGCTCAAAGCGTGTTGGTTTGTGCTCAAAGCGTGTTGGTTTGTGCTCAAAGCCGCTTTGGCATTTCACCCATAATAACCCATTAGTATTGAAAACTCTGTTGTCCATTTCCTTTTCTGTGATGTGTCACTAACTTCCTCTTTCGGTGACACATCTGTTCTATGTGTTTTTATCCATAAGTTGTGTTTTCCTATGAAAAATCATAAGACTTTGATTAAAACTAAAGATTAAAAAAAACTTTCACTATATCCTCAAAGCAGAAAATGAGAAATAATCTTTGCGCTCAGTGCGAGGGATAGCTGCAAAGTCGATAACGTGATGCCGTGAACGTGGTTGCATTGTTTTAGAACAAAAACCAAACTGACCATAAATCTGTATGTTTGGATTGAGTAGAGTGTATGCATCTGTATGCACTTGTGATCTGTTTGATTCTGAAGAAAATATCTGCAGCCAAAAAACAGGAAAAAACATGTATTTTCCTGTCTAACATTAATCCATGTTTTCTTGGCCAAAAAACATGTATAAATGTTTCTTTCCTGAGAGACTGACAAGAGGCTAAGAGTAGCTAAACAAAATGTTCAAGAAGCTAAAAATGTGATCACCAATATCAGAATGGGAAAGTAACCTTTAAATTAAAGCTAAGTGGTTTTAAACTGAACATTTCATTATTTGGCTTGTTCATCCTCAGAACACTATATTTCAGAAATGCCAAACATGTCAAGCTTAGAAATTATAGCAGAAGAATAAACTTTAAAAGCTCCAGAGTGTCTAAGAACTGACGATTTACCACAGCTTTCCTAGACTCATTAAATTTCATTATCTGTAATGCAGAGCATAAATATTTTTACTAATATGTTAATTTAGTCTTATGTTACAGCAGGTTACAATGAATTACACAAACTCCCCTTGGCACAGAAATATAAGTCACTAATTTACCTGAAAAAGTGACTTCTTACCTGGAACAATCCCTTTATTTCTCCTTCATAACTCATGTGGCATTCATTTGTACCTTGGAAGTTAGAAATCTGAAGTCTTTGCACTTAAGTTATTGTGTCCTAATTCTTGCAAAACAAAAAAAAAAAAAAAAAAAAATGTTCGTATTCAACTAAAGTAGCTGAACGGGTCGGTTTATTTTTGTCAGTGAACGGTTAGGGTTTGCAGAGGAAGAATGACTCAGAGAGATCGCTGCTGGTTTATTAACAGGTTTGTCTGGTTAACACATTAGATCAGCTGTTTCTGTAAGCAGTACGGCATATTAATCATCTGAGAAAGGTCAGTGTATAGCTCAAATGTTTGTGAATAAAAGATTTACACTTCTAGCAGCTGCTAGTTTGGCCTCACTTTGTGTGTCGCTGCACTGTGTTATTAACCAAGTTCATCTGAAGTGTTCAACTGCACTATTTCTAAATTCATCAGCGACAAATTCTCTAAAGACAGACTACATAAAGGGATAATGGCATTTTTCCACTGACAGCATGTCATCTTAGAAAACTGGGTGAATGCGTGGAAGAAAAAAGACAAAATATGCTTAAATACACTAAAAACAAGACGTCTTTCCAGCTGGCTGGAGCCTTCATTTTAAAAAGAACAAAATATATCTTACTTGTTCAATTTAAAAAGAAGAACTGAAACCCATCATACTTTTACACATAACTGGTTCGCATACAACATGGTCATAAATTGGGTGTGAAGACTTGTATAACATTTTGAGGAAGTAACTTGAGACACTTTGAATGATAAGTGGAAGTAGCTCGGGGTGGTTCTAGATTTGCTAGATTTTGGTTCACAATGGCAGGAAATGCGTGTAAACGTTGCTGTATGAGAATTTGCATGTTCTGTTCTAAGCCGATCCAAAAACCTACTTGTTTGGACCTGAATGAATGAGCCACACTGAGCTGAGAAATTCATAACAGCACTCACTTTTGTTGCGCCGATCTGCTCCTTCCTGAACTTCTCCAAGGGCCTGATGAGGAGATTGGACGCATTCTGGACCTGGACGGACAAAAATGGAAACAACTTTATATGCAGGAAAGGAATAATACACAAAGCACGCTTTTACTTACCAAGAAGAGAAGAGACAGAATTAGCAGATTTGAGTTTTGATGCTAACAGAGATGAACGAGGACCAAAACCTAAAACCCTTGAAAATCATAAAAAATACAAAATAACCTTTCCAACACAGAAAGTGATGAGTCATGCCCACTAATACAGGAAGGCTCTATGTGTTGCATCTGTAACAATGCCATCTTAAAGGACAGATGGGTTGTTTTCTTGACCAAAAAACATTTTTTACTGAAAATATATCAAATGAAACATGTTAAACGTGGGACTTTAACAGAACCTAATGTCTAAAGCTGAGGGATGAGGTCTGAAAAGGCAAATGTTACCACTAGAATAGATAGATTAAACAAGCAGTAAGCAAACTCTTATTTAAAAAATGTTTTTTATATATTTGTTAAAACTGTTTGTTCTATCAGCATGATATGTGACAGACAAAGAGTGGAAAGAATCCAGCTCCTCTGCGCCTCCCTGTGGACCTACTTTCATCCGCAGACATACATCGCTCCCAGTCAGAGACAACCAATCAGAGCCAGGAGGAAAGTTTTGCCGCTCTCAATCATGCTCGTGTGCACACTGCTCAAGATTGTGAGTTAGCTGCTGCTGCTTTCATGATATACATCTACATCTATACATTTTAAGGACTAAAATTTGCACTGAAGACTTTGCTTGTTGAAATTTTGTCACTGCAGCTCGTTGATCCCAGAGTGAGGCACTGCAGACATAACACCATCCCTCTCCAACAACTTTGACGGTGTTCTCAGCTGCCAGGTGCTTGCTCATATTTTTCCATTTTTATCCTAAAAATTAATATGACTATAGTGAGAAATGAGCCTCAATACAACTGAAAAGGAGAGCTTGGGCAAATGATGATTTCTGGCCTTTAAAAGATAAATAAAAAGCTATTCTGAAAAGATAATGTGCTTCCATTGTCAACTCCGTCCATCAGGTGATCTGCAGGTTTTTAAAATACATAAGCCTAGTCCAACCGGTAAGACAGGATAAAGTTGAAAAGCACCATTCCTCACCTTTGTATTACTGAAAAGTTTTAGTAGTCGGAACCCGAGGTCTTGAAACCTAATGAAAAATACCCACACATGCTCTTACTAACAGAAAGGGGAACAAGAACACTAAAAAGAGGAAGGGAAACTAAAATAATTGCCAGCATTGCTCTTATCCTTTCTGCACGGGGCGGCACAGCGTCTCTGTGTGAACATGTCCTGACTAAGACAATATACCCGAATTAAATACACACACACACGCAGACAGCTGGAAGTGTGTGTAGCAGAATGAGAAGTGTTTGGCCGGGGTGTTTGCCTCTTTTGTGCAGGACGTGCTAATGTGGCTCTATATCTACTGAGGGCTCAAATAGGATGCAGAAGGGTCTTTGGAGGAAGATGATAACCCACCAGCATCATCCTGTCACGCTCCACTTCCTGCAAGAGTCCGGCGAACTCCTGGAATGACTCAGCTGGGGAAGAACAACACAAAGACAAGGACCGGAAGTCGGAGTTAGCCACTTACTGCTGAATTCCTCACACAGACGATGGAGACACATTTTCATGTAATCAAACTGTTACCAAAGGAAACACTTGAGCATAAACTTTGTCATGAAAACCTTTTCTAAATAGTTTCTTTTCACACGCTTGAGAATCTGCTTTTCCTCCTGATTCCTTGGAAGTTGGCAGCTTTTTCCCACTGAGGTCAAGTGAAGGGAATAAGTTGAATTTTAAAACAATAATAATGAGTACAAATTATTTGAAAACTAATTAGAATTCACTTATTAACCTATTAAAGAAACTTTCTTTTAAACAACTTTCCTTTTGTAAGTTTTATATGAAAGATCAATATTAATATCTTACCAATGTTAATCTCATCATCCGTCAGGGAGTCGCCAATAAAGTCGAACTGGAATGCACTGAGAGTCTGGGAAAACTTCTGCACTGCCAAGGAATAGCCTGTTAAAAAAACGAGATTTATTCCCCAACAGCCAGAGAGTAAAACTCCTCAGTCCATTTACCAACATAAACAATCCTAAAGTATTTATGTCCATTGAACTTTCGAACTCCTTCCACATCGTCTCGAGCTACAACCACAAATTTTAAAAGTATTTTATGGGGCTTTTATGTGATAAACCCAACACAAATTGTGAAGGAAAACATGTTAAAAAAAAAAACCCTGAAAGGTTCAACCAGCTAACATCAGAAAATGCAAGAAGACACTTTGAGTTTGCTTCTACCAGTTTTTCACAGTTGAGGCTTGTTTTTTTTTCCCCCCTCTGTTCTCGTTTTGCTCGGTCAGATTTTATGAAGTGTGTCTTTGACGAAAAGCATCCACTACAGCATGATGCTGCCACCACCATGTTTTAACCTGATGCAGGAGTTCTTCTCGTCATCAGAACTTTTACTTTTCTTTCTTCATCGCTTGTGGGGAATTTTAAACTGGACTTCTGATGTCTTTCTTCCAGAAATGTCAAGTGAATGATTAACATTTTCAACAGTAATCCTGTTTAATATTCCACCATCTCAGCTGGGGTCTCTGCAGGTATTTCAGACTTACCGCCATGCACCTCCTAGTTGCCACTCTGATTAATGCTCCCCTTTCACTCACAGAGAGCCTACTGATCAACTCTGCATGGCAACGCTTCAGAAGCATGGGTGGTGATTTATCATAAATCAGCCTTTCAGCAAAACATTCACCGACTCGGGCCAAGAATAACTTGCATATTTCAAAGCATTTGCAGCTGAAGTCCAGTAAATAATCCAGATTTGGGATTATTTGGAGCAATTTTATCCCGTGACCTCTGCTCAGTGACCATTATCTGGACTGCCAACACTTCCACAGCAGCAACACTGACAGCTTCTGTTGTCGAGGTGATAAGCTTGTCATTCAGGATTTCTTACTGGACGTACAGTGTCCGCCTTGTGGGTGCCACGCTGACCCAAAAGCACATATCTACAGTTGGTGTGTGTGCTGGTTCTGGCTCTGGTCCACCGTATTCCAGCACTGGGACTGAACCCACACAAGCAACAAGCACGGAGACTGGAAAACTTTCATAGCGGGAGACAGATGTTTTCAGTTTGGTCATCGTGCACATCTGCATCAGAAGCATGACCTTTTCAAAAGGAGCGAGTAGCACCTCCCTGAATGTGCCTCTCCCACTCACTCCCATTAACCCTGCAGGCCCCCATTAAGGCCTGATGATGCAGCAGATCCTTACTGTTTTCTTACTGAAGGTAAAATAGATTTGAAAGTAAAAATAAAACCATGCTCACCCTTGATTGCGGTAATGACACTGTTCCCATCTTTGATCAACTCTTTGAGGAATTTGCTCGTCCTGTCCAGCTCCAATTCATAACACTTGAGGGTCTCTCTGAAGTCTGGACTGTCCTTGTAGCACTCACTGAACTCCAGAGGAGGGTGCCCCATCTTCGAGACGAGCTGCTTTCTCACAATAGACGCTGGAAGTTGTGGAAACACGCTGCCTCCGCTTTTCTATGGAACACTGCTCATTTCAGTTCAGCCGAAGAGACTATGAACTCCCTGCTGCTCACAGGAGCGCAAACCATGGTGTCCGGGGGAGCCTGCGGCTGCCGCTGGAGAGCTGCGGAGGGAAGGGAACAGTAAACTCAGCCGGTTTAGCCTCGCTAACCCCGTCGCCCCTTGATGGACGCGTTGTTTACGCTTCGGTACAATTATATCCTGGTCCGCTTTGCCACTTTTTCCTTGTTGTAGTATCGTGATGAGAAGAGCGGCTAAATCTCCTTTGGACGCGTTCCATTCCGAGATATTTCCCCCCTCTCACAAAGCCGCTGACTGTCTTTCCCTGTGGTTTAAACAAGTTCGTCGTATTTAACGCCAGGAACCATCTCTTAAAACCACTCACTGTGAATGGGTTTTGTGTGTGTGTTTTGTTTTTTCAAGTGAACAGCGGATTTGAAACGGGTTTTAAACAAACGTTATCACCCGTTTTACACTGAGGACGTCACACAAAACGCAATGGAACGAAACCAGTTGGCTAAAGTCGCACAAAAAAACGTCCCATTTTCCACACCCAGGAGGTTCTTAAAGGGGAACTGCTTCCATAACGTAAGACAAAATAATGCGATAGATAGATAGATAGATAGATAGATAGATAGATAGATAGATAGATAGATAGATAGATAGATAGATAGATAGATAGATAGATAGATAGATAGATAGATAGATAGATAGATAGATAGATAGATAGATAGATAGATAGATAGATAGATAGATAGATAGATAGATAGATAGATAGATAGATAATGAAATATTAATACTAATTAATAATAATAATAAATTAATACTTAGTCATAATTATAAAATACAAGTTATTCGTTTATTTGTTTTTCATCAGAGTGGCAGAAATGGGCTTCCATACATCCTCATTTGTATCACCATTATGGGTTTCCAATATGACACAAGTACAACTGTGGTCTTATCTAGTCAGACTAATGTCAAAATGTCAAAAACATCAACTCTCATTGGTAGCCCTTTGTTTTATGGATTTTGTACACATCTTCACAAGGAATCCCATGTATGGGGAGGGAGCTGTACATATAGTATTATGGAAATTTAATAGCAATGCTAGCAAAGGATAAAATTAGAGTTTAAGGTATTTTTCCATATTAAAAGGAAATAAATATTGCACACCTTATTTTTTGTTTTTATTTTGATTAACTGAATATTTCATAAACTGTAGAAGATGCCAATACAAAAAAACAAAGCCGTAATGTCCTGAATGAGCAGCTTTAGGGTAAATGTTGAAAATAGCACAAAGAATGCAGAAGTAGTTTAGTGGCGAAGTGTACAAAGAAAAGTGGAGGAACTCAAGAGTGGGAATGCCTATGGCATTCACACTAATAAATCAAAATAACATCCAAACTGATTACTTCCACCTTTGTATGGAATTTTTACTGCAGAAATGAAGCAAGCATGACTTTCAGAAGTCATCAAGTTTTCATCTGTTTAGATGAAAGAACTGCTTTCAGGTCAGCTTGCAATATTTTTCCCTCGCAGACACAGTGGACGTCTCAACAAATCACGGGAACAGTGTACACTAATCCATTAGTAGTGTCAGTTTAATGGGTGTGTTACTGTTTCAAGAAGATGTAAGACTCAGAACATAACTTACCTCACACTTGGTTAACTTTTACAGCACTCCACAAAAGCAACCTAGCAAAGTAGAAACATCCATATGTAACACACTCCATTCCTGTGCACTTAATGGCACATCTGTAAACATGTGTAAAGCATCTTATTTTAAAATATATCCTTTATTACAGTTCCATAATCTGCAACTGCAATGTTATGCAGTTGCATAGTATTGCAACTAAAACTATCCTTTAAAGCTGCCTTAAAATGTGAAAGTTTGATTTAAATGGATTTGTGCAGAGAGGGAAAAATATCCAGCAACAACAAATTATTTTATTTTGCAAAATGAAAGATTCCACGCATATCATTTCTTATCAAATGAATGTTACTGGGGCATATTTTACTTTTACTCAAGCTGCCTTATAAGTGATTACTAAGTGACTTCCTTTAATGCTGGTGCGTGTGAAAACAAAAGAAGGAAGACTATTTTTTTTGTCAGACAAAAGAATCCACCACTCAAGATGATCACAGTAAGTCAGGAAATGACTTCATACTGTGAAAGCAATATTTAGTGGAAACGAAGTCTTATTTTTGTCATCATGCACAATTTGATGGATGGTGAGGGGGTAAAATCTAGTCTTTAAAGCTGATTTTTCTAAAATTATAGTCAAGAATTGCACCAGTTCTCCATAGCAATAATCTATTTTAAGGTGTTTGCTTTTACTTTTTGTCATTGACTGGGCAATGAGATGAGGGATGATGCTAGTATTGATCAGGAATTTAAATTGAGTTGGTCAAGGACACATGCACTAGAAATGTTACAAAGGTATAACAACACGCTACTTTTAAATCCTTGTATTTATTTTGATTTTTTTATTTAAAACACGTGTGTACCGATAAAACATTATATATTTTTAAATACATTAGTTTTACCTTCCCATATATACAAACGAAAAAAGGTTAAACAGAAAATACAGGTCATTAATCCTGACAAATGCTTGACTACATTTGATTTTTTTTTTTTTTTTTTTTTAAGATTTTAGTTAGTTAGGTATGGTATTTTTGATTTACAGTATGCTTTGGTAACTGTAGTAACTGTTTATGAACTCCAGATGTCATTATTCAGGCTGAACTAAATCTAGACAATACTCAAACACGCAGCCCTTAGCTGATTTATTTAAAATCCAGATCTTCATTATATGTATATGGGGAAACATTCTATGAACATGTACAGTACAGACCAAAAGTTTGGACACAACTGTGCGTCCAAACTTTTGGTCTGTACTGTGCAAGTCTTGTAATTTGTGTGAAAAGAAACCTAACATGGTCAGTAAATTAAAAATAGATTTGTTTTTCAACAATTTGAAGAGTTAGGCTTGACACTTCATTAAACCTTATGTTTGAAAACAAGAGCTAAAGAGTGTTATTAGATAAGAATATTTCTGTACAGTTTTTTTTACAGCTAACTGAACTAAATCGGCTTGTTGCATATCCCAATTTGCACCAGTGGACAGCAAACATGGTAAACTGGGCACCGTGTGGAAGTGACCTTATCTTTAGAGTAAGGATGAGCTACTGAAGAGAAATTACACTCTGACTAAAACTGTTCAATTGCCCAGAAAGAGTAATAAAAATGAAACTGAACTTGTTGAAAGGTTATGTGACCATGATATAAGATGAAACGGAAAATCATGATGGCAGTGTCGGCAAACTAGTGGACCCATTTCAGGAATGTGTGGTGCCCCTCAGACCTATAAAACATGCAGTGTCTTGAAGCAGAACTAAGTCATACAGTAGTAGTTGCTGGCAGCTTTTATAATTGGCCCTGGAGATCGAACAGAGCAGAGTTACAGTCAAAGAGAAATTCAGCCACGCTCAGTTAGGGAGAAAAAATGTGGGTTGAGAAGGAGCTCAAAATTCAGCCTCCAGTCTGTAGACTCCTGTCTTATGTGTGATTTAGTGCTGTCTTGGTTGACAGACTTTTCCAGGGTGATGTCTTAGGAAAGGCTATGGCCTTCAACACCGTAATGCCGGGTCTAATGCTGGTGTGTGTCTTGAAAACATCAACTGAATTGCCATCCCAACATGGTCTCTACAGATGCTGAACCAAAGTTTGTGTGCTTAAAAAACATGCCTGAATCAAATTAATCCTACGTACGAGACATTTAGCGGAGACATTGTGTAGTGTTCAGTACCTGTTATCACATGGCAGGTGCAGATGTAATGGGGTGCATTACTTCTTAGTATGAAAAACAATAATCTCCCCCTTCGTGTGGTCATTCTAAGGTAAACACAAACTTCTAAAAGGCTTCTTGAAAATGTGCGTGGTTGTCCACCCAAACCAATTGGTCAAACAGTTGTGCAACATGACATCCTGTCAAGACAGCATTTAGATGCCTTCTCATAATCTCGGATATTTTTGAAAAGGACCAAAAAAGTAAAGATGATTAAAATTAACCCTGAGGTTGCCACAGCCCATAAAGCCTAAGTTGTGCCAGGAATAGCTGGTTTCTCGGTTCAAGAGTATGATGAGATTTGTGTAACCAACTGATCAGGAGAATTAAGGCAAAGATTATGTACAACATCACTGTTTGACAATAACAGACATTGAATGGGTTCCTGTGAAGTACACCAGAGCTTCAGCCAAGGACTGTTCCCTCAGTAGCACCAATACTTGGAAATATGACAAAGCTGAACACCAATGGCTATAACCTTTTCGAACTTTCTTCTGTTCTTCTTAATGGAAGCTCATGTCCGTGGATATGGTCAGCTTGAGTGATTGATTATGAAAGCCAGAGGAAACTTAGGTAGCGTCCAATGTTTATGCAGACTAGACAAACCAGTTCTGAGAAAAAGTCACTTGTCAAGTTTTGAGAATGCTATCAATTACTTTAGTATGTCTGTTACCCTCAGTCACTGTTTTCACTTAGTTTTGTATAACTGCCTGACATCATCCTGCTTTGCTTGTAATACTATCAACTGTGCCTCCTAGTGTCCTATTAGTGTAAGTTCCCTAAATTATTTTATTTACATGCCCATCACTGATGTGTATTTGCACCAGATTGATGGAAATCAGTGCGTTCTGCCCTTAAGCATGTGAATGAAGTTTTTATTGAAGTTGCTTTTAAAGTTTATCTCAATTTGACTCTTTTTTTTTTTGATAATGCCACTGGATCACAACACAGACAAACCAAGTTATTTGACAGTTTAAAGAGAGTTTTGTAGCAATAATATCTCAACAGAACCATTGTTCTACTGGTGGCCACCTTTATCCACTCGTTGAAACAAATTAAACGCTTAGTGGGCTGCAACAATGTGGATGTAAAGACTGCTAAAAAAAAATAACGAGCCACTGTTTTCTTATCTTTTGGTTTCGTGACTCAGTTCTACTTTTGACCTTTCATCTTTTACTCCATATTGCGTCAAAAAACATCCTCCATGTACTCTCTCCAACACAGCACAATGAGGACAAGAGGACAGACGGCTGTCCCCCACACAGATTCTTGTGCAGAAATTAAAACGTTTCATCTGGACTCTGAGGCCATTTGTTTTGTCCTCGTAAATGGGGCCATTGTATTCAAAATCCTTGAATAGAGGCATATGACCTTCTCAGTGCAGGGCAGTGGCTAGTGTGAGCGAAATCATTAGCAATGCAAAGTCATGGTGCTCTGATACTCGTATTCACGGTCACAGATTGAAAAAAGAAATCTGCTTACACAAATGTTTCTGGATGAACTTGATTCAAAACCGCAGCTGACGGTAAGCTCGTCTAATTTTTTTTATGTGTTTCACAGATGGCTGTCAAATTCTTAGAGATATTCAGTGTTTTCAATTGGTTTATTGTATTCTGTCATGTCACATAAAATAGACTGAAATCGAATGAAACTGTGTGAAAACTAGTCTGTTTTGAAATATGTTTCATATCTTATATGTAAAAACATCAACCAAGACTTGAATGACAAATAAGGGTTTTTTTGTTTTTTTTTATCTTTTTGGTTTTTCAGTTTTCAACAAACTTTATAAGTGATCTTAAAGCTTCAGTTGTTGTAACCAAAAGTACCCTGTTAAACGGGGCACAGGTGCCCACCCTGCATCATGACGTCTTGTTAACATGTGTCACATGACACATGATGCCGGGCGTCTGTGTTGCTCTTAAGTGAGCGGCCAACTTCACAGGGGGGACAGAGAGGTTTCCTCCCTCCTCTGGATCCACATCCATGCCAAACCAGCAGGTCAACCTTTGTTCTCCACACTGCCTCCTATGCCTCTGACACCTCCAGTGGAGCCTGGTAACAACTCTGACATTCATACCTGGGCTGGGGTTTGATGCATTTAATGATGGATGACTGATGAGCAGACCTTGTACATTTAAATCCTGAAATTCTTTTAGAGAAAACGTTGCGATTGATTGAAGTTAATTTTGATGTGCAGTACTGATTAACACTTAAGTTGTAACTTTTAACTGAAGGTGCATGTTTGTTTGTGAGCCTGTATTTTTTTAATGGCACATTCCTATTCCATTAATCCATCCGACATCTTAGCACGGTTATCCCTGAAGGGTCAATACGGGGACTGGAGCCTGTCTCTAGCGACTAGCAATCATCAGGTGAGAGGCAGAGTCGCCAGTCCACCGCAGGATATTTATTAAAATAGATTCATAATGTCAAAACACTTTTAAAACATGGATTTTCACTTCTTCTTTTTTTTCATTTGTAACCAACAAAAAAGCTTAAAAAAACCCCAGAACAACTTAAATTAGAAATGCTGGATTGGGGAATGGTTTGAAACGTACCATATTTTAAGATTTTATGCAAACTTACTTATTCAGTCTTCTTTACAGCGCCTGTCAAATGTCTGATTTAAAACACAGCCCTATTGTCATCTAGAAAATCCCTAATTTTTTTCCCTTTTATTTAAAAATGGTCCTAAATTTTCAGCAAATATCAACGTTTTCAGTGATCAATTATAGAAGATAGAAATTGTGATGTAAAACAAGGAAATATTTTCTGCTTTTTCACTGGGATTCAGGATTTAATCCATCTTTGTTTGGGTCATTAAAAGGAAGTGTCGACAGATTCAGCAATAAGGGCGCTATCTAACAGCGAAGGCTCCAAATAAAAATCAAATTCAGTGAGCGTTCATAGGATCTCAAATGTATTTCTTTCACCTTTGTGGGATTATTTTCAGATTTGCTTGTGGAAAAATCTATAATTGTTCATAATTATATTAAAAGAATTGCATCTCCTCAAATTTTCAACTTGAAAATGTCATTAAAGAGAAAAAAAAATCAACAATAATTTTACTGAACTATTTTTTTTTATTTTTTTTATTAGCTGATTAGAGTAACACTGCACACAACAAGAAGCTTTTTGCTATCGGTACTAAATTACACAACCCTGAGGTCAGCATGTATAACGGGTTCTCAAGGGCCGGTGTCCCGCCAGCTTCAGATGAGTCTCTACTCCAACACAGCTCATTCAAATGATCCAAAAACCTCCCTGACATGTCATCATGTTCTGCAGAGGCTTGCTGCTTAACTGTCATTTGTTGTAGATGTGTTGAACCAGGGAATGGACTAAAACGTGAAGGACACTGGACTTTAAAGACTGGCTTTGGACACCAACTCAGGCACTGTTAACCAATACAACAAAAGGTTCAATTGAATTTACCCTACAAAATTACAGACAATGCTAACAATGTATATATATTTATGAGGCTAATTTTAAGCAATGATTCATTGTAAAAAATTCTCTTGTGAAAGTTCTGACAATTGTTTGTTTTTCAGATAGAATTACCAAACCAGTAAAAAAAACAAAAAAAACTTTTTAAATATTTCTAAAAGTTAGACATACAAACATTTTTACCTTAAAATCCACAACAACTACCTCAGTGTTAAAGGTATTAGCAATAGCATAGTCGCTAAACTAGTCACAGCTTATTCCATCCAATCAAAAATTATCCAGCACACAAACCTCGTGTAATACAAGTCCTATTGCAGTTTTTAACTTTTACTAGAAAGGTAGAACTATTTATAGCAAAACTCATTTGAACTCCTCAGTCTTACCTTCATTCATTTTTTTCTGTAAATACTCTGCAAGAAAAAAGAAAATGCTTTTCTCTCTTGGTGCAAAAACAAAATCACATCATTCTCTTTTTGCTGCTTGTTTTTGACGCACATTCTGGGCAGAACCATTTTGCTGTGACGAGACGAAGAAATATGAAGGCAGACTTACAGGGATGTCCGCTCTTGAATTTTTGTGAAGTACGAAATGTCTTTGCTGCATTAATTTTTTATTTTATTTCACAGCGTAGAAGTACAAAGCTGTCTGTTGGTGGGAAGCAAGGATCGGCCTAAAATTTGTTTAAGTAGGAATTACGTGAAAAAAATGTCAGTATAGCTATTTGCTGAGCATCATATCTACAAATGTGAGTAAATTAAATTAATAAAGAGCTACTCTTCAAAATAACTTTTATTTTGAAGAGTGCTGAACAGAAATTAGTTTCAGTACACAGTATGACCTTTAGTTTCACATAATGAAAAAAAAAAGATAATAAAATTCCTATTTTATCTGCACTCAACTCTTCTACAAATGTTTTTTTCTCTGAAATGCTTTGATGTTTATTCCAATGTTGCCTTTTCACTTTTTTTCTTCCTATTTTAAATACATGTCATAAAATTTTACTGAAAACATTTATTTGCCTTTTATTCCATGATTTTATTACTTATGCAGTCAGTCCCCATCACAGACAGTTATGGTTAAAATAATGTTTCTTAGTAGTCATCTCCAACTAGGCTCATTTGAAGTCCTTGTGGTTCTGTGATTGGGTGTGATTTTACGAATGTGGATCATCAGAAGTTGGCGGTTTCAACAAATGTTTACATTTTAATTGCTTGTTTTTGTGTCTATGCTGCTTAAGAGTATTTTTAAAAATGCATTTTATACATATTTTTGAGTTGTTTTTCACAGATGTTTTTCATTTGTTGACCTGTTCCTGAGCTTTTTTTTTTTTTCTTTCTTTTATTGCTGCAGACCCGGAACCAAAAATGAACTGGGCATCTTTTTATGCTGTTGTTAGCGGCGTTAACAGACACTCCACTGGGATCGGCCGCATCTGGCTCTCTGTCTTGTTCATATTCCGCATCCTGGTCCTGGTGGTTGCGGCTGAGACCGTGTGGGGGGACGAGAAGTCCGGCTTCACTTGCAACACCCAGCAGCCTGGCTGCAACAGTGTCTGCTATGACCACTTCTTCCCCATCTCCCACATCCGCCTGTGGGCCCTCCAGCTCATCCTGGTTTCCACCCCGGCCCTGCTGGTGGCCATGCACGTGGCCCACCGCCGACACGTCGACAAAAGGCTCTACAAACTATCTGGGCGAACCAATCCCAAAGACCTGGAGCAGATAAAAACCCAGAAGATGAAAATCACAGGGGCTCTGTGGTGGACTTATGTCATCAGCCTGTTGTTCCGTATTGTCTTTGAGGTCATTTTTATGTTCCTGTTTTACATGATTTATCCCGGTTACAAGATGATCCGGCTGGTGAAGTGTGACTCGTACCCGTGCCCCAACACGGTGGACTGTTTTGTATCGAGGCCCACAGAGAAAACGGTCTTCACCGTCTTCATGCTGGCCGTGTCTGGGGTTTGTATCCTGCTCAACATTGCAGAAGTGGCATTCCTAGTAGGGAAAGCCTGCGGTAAGCATCTGCACAGCGCTGGAGACTCAACGATGGGAGCTTGGATACAACATAAACTTCGTTCATTCTAACCAGTGCACTCTTAGTTTAAAACTGGTGAGATTTAAAGGAATAGTTTAATGAGAAACATCTAGTTTCAGCCTCAAAGAGGGAAATTTAGACAATTTATTGTGCCAGCAATTCAAGAGTTCAAAGATATTCTGTCACAAATAATAATAATAATTAAATGTATCGCAAAGACGTGCCTACATCATGGTCAATATCATTACTAATGTTATTTAATGTTATTTATTAAATTATTTATTGGAATCTGTATTAATTTTAATAGGGAAAATATCTGACTATGACTTGAACATAACATGTTAAGAATTACACCTTTTGTGGTGAAGAAAAATAATGACTTTAACCATTGTTTGCACTAAAGTGACTTTCAATGCTGTTCACATTTCTGAATAAAGGAAGCAGGAGGTAACAATGAGAAGAAATACACTTGAATAGCAAATTTTTTTGCTCTGATGTTTATTGCTGACTGCCAAACCCAGAATCCAAATGTAATGTTGTTTTTTGGGTTTTTTTTGTAGTGGTGTCATCACTGGCCATGCACAACAGAATAAATTCAAAGTGTGTACTTGTGTTATTACACTGGCCAGAAGTTGTTGTTTTTGTTTTGGTTTTTTTTCTTTTTCTCGCAACCTCTAAGAAAAGTATTTTACTGAGATTTTGTAGACCAAGTTGTGCGCAACTGAGATAAATTACAATGTAATGTCAATAAGTCGATTTCCGATTTGTTATGTTTTGTAACAAATTGTAGCATCTGTGAACATCACTGAATCTTTTCAACCACTGACTACATTTGATTGAGTTCTGGACTTTGACTGGGCCATTATAATATCTAAATAGCTTCAGCTGCACGTTTAGGCTCACTGGATGGTGAACCTTTACCTGAGTATCAAGTCTTTAAAAAGTTGTCTAACAGGACCATCCTAAAAATGTCAAGAGTCCCAAACACCTTCATAGAGCAATTAAAGTAGCTATCATCTGGATTTTTTTAAGTGTAAATAAGCAGAGTCAGTGTATTTTCTCCCTAAATAAAGTTGTAATACCAAATTTAACCAGAGGGTAGCAGTCTTCCCAAAGCTAAAACTGATCTGTGCTCCTTTCAGCTACAACCAGATCGATACAAAGAAAAAAAAAAAAAAGAGAAAACCCTGAATGAAACTTTAACACATTTAGCAACTTCTTCACCGAGTTTAGACAGATCCCGTGTTGCCACCTGTGAGCAAGCGTCTCAGTTTGCTGTCGTCCTCATAATTAGCTGAGCACTGGGTCCTGAGGTTATCAATAGCCGCCCCATGTAAGGGGGTCAGTGTGTGTGTCACAATGAGTGACCCCGAGGACAGCTGGGTCTGGAAAGGTGGCGCTTATCTTTTTGTGGAACATGCCAAAACCTCCCCATCTATTCGGTCCGTATTAATGAGAAACACTGAAGCAGGAGGATTCTAGAAGTAGAAGCAAAAATTTCCCCTATAAAGCAAAAGACCTAAATAAACAAGTAAAAAAAAAAGTAAATCATCTTTTGCAGTAATGACATACATCATTGGGAGCTGACTTTCAGTTGAAAGTTGTTAAATTGGCTACAGTTAAAGTTAATCTGACATTTTTGACAGCTAATGACAAGCTGAAGAAAAAATCTAATTATAACTACTACCAAGCAAATGTTTTTATTATCCTGAAACCATTTTTGTATTAAAAGTTATTCAATAGTTCAATCAAATGGAATAGAACAACTATATATCTTAAGTTAAATTATGCAAATGTTCTCATTATTTAATCCAGACAGCATGATGCTGCCACAACCATGTTTTTGTTTTGTGTTAATGGGGGATTTGCAATGTTTTCTTTGCATGTAGCTAAGCCAAAAACTTCAGTTTTGGTGTTTTTCATGTGTTTAAAGTGTGTTCGGTTTTAATCCCAGCTCTGCTGCAAACCTCTCCACAACTTCATCTGTGACATATCCACAGGATATGTTGATCTTCATAATGATGATTACCAAATTATTGAGACCTTAACAGAAAACATGCATTTAATACCGAGAATAAATTCAATGCAGATGGACTCTCTGCTAATAAGGTGGCTTCTAAAGCCTTGTGCTGCTCCCAGATTTTAATGAAAAGAATGAGAATAAAAGGAACTGAACACAAATACAAGCCTTATTATACAGAATATTCCATGCACATTACATTTATGCTCTCCTGATACAATAAAATAAGGCTTGTGGTTGTAGCATGACAAAACTGTGAAAAAATGTAAAACATCATAATACAATACAGTTATATAGTAAGGCAATATAACTGTAAAAGCAACTCCGCTCAATTAAAATATTTGCTATCTAAATTATCAGACTGAATTTCTTGATAAGTTCTTGAGCCTGAAGCTGCTCCACAAAGTCAGGGGGGGTTCATGTCACTAGAAGATTAGCATTGCAGCCACTCCTCACACCGCGAATTATATTTAGAGCTCACCAACACGTCAACTTATCTACACCCTCACTGGACTCTTCAGCTGCCTCTCAGTTCAAAAGAAAAATCTCAGACTTTTCAACAAATTGGAAACGTTTCACCTGGTTTGGCTGTGGCTCCTCTTCTGAACAAACACTTTGGGAAAGTCGCAATAACACCAGGCAGTTCCACACACTGCTCAGTGAAAACTATCTTGGAGAAGATCATCCTCGTGCTCCGGTTTCCTCCAACGTTGTCCCATTGTGAGGTGAAGAGTCCCACTCAGCTGAAGACTGAGGGAAATGAACATTATCAGGTAGGTCTTCCTTCAAGTAGACCGACAGGAACATGTCATACTTTATCAAACACCTGTATGATCTCTGAAAACACAAAATTTACAGTGACTACAGGCTGACAGCAGTCCAGGTTAAACAGCGTGGCTGGGTACTTGTGAATACTGATTCCACAGTTCTGCCACATAGTCTGTATTTTGAACAGATACTCAAATCCCCATGTTTCCTGATATGTTTATATTTAACTGCAACTATTTTTAAAACAGCGTGCGTGGTTTTTGTTGGACACGGTGTCACAAGATCCCCGGCAAGCCCAGAAGTCTCACCGAGACCGCTTCAAGTCTCACAGTTAGCTCGTCCAGGACGTTCCTACTAGCAGACATTAAGTGATACCAGACCGAGAAAAACGAAGGTTAACTTCATGAGAGATCAGTACGTATCTATGATGAAGATACAGATCCTTACAATAGATACAAAAGATACAATACCTCTTCCGAAGTGATATAGTAGAGAATATTAATTATAAAGAATCTGCTAATTACAAAATTTATTTTATCAATATTTCAGATGTGTGTTCTTTATGTTGCTTAGAGGAAAAGCAGGAGTATTCAGAAAAACAGAAGATCATTTGACAATTTATCAGCACAGATAAAATCTAAATTTCCACAGATTGAGAAAAGAAACATTTCTAAGTGTTGTTGGTATGGCAGCTGATGCTATTGCATAAACAGTTGTACCATGTTTTAGGACACAGGTTAGTTTTCTGTGGTCATTCTGAAGCCACCTGACCTCTGTCCTGCCCCCACCTGTTTCTACAAAGTGTGTCAAGGTATAAACAAATTAGCAATGTAGACATTTAAGCAAGACAAGAGGAATCTAATGCTTTGGAAGTAGAGTTTATGTTTATGTTCACTTTAAAGAAAAAAGTAAAATTCCGTCAACCACAGCTGCTGGTATTTTACCATAAATTGGAGACGTTTTTTTTTTCTTTATCTTTTTTTTTTTTTTACAGTGTACAGTTACTAACTGAAATCACGTACAATGGCCCAAATTATTGAAAATTGAGTTGAACTCAGAATATATTTTATTTATTTTTAAGTCAGATGTTTCTTGTCTTTTACTGGATAATATTTTTTTTTACTAATTGTAAATGAATTTTCCTAATTCTTGCAGGTTTTTTCCCAGGCTTTATTGATCATTCGTGAGCCTCCATGGCGGACTGGAACTTCTTGGGGAAGCTACTGGAGAGTGCCCAGTTTCACTCAACCGTGGTGGGCAAGGTCTGGCTCACGGTGCTGTTCATCTTCCGCATCCTGGTGCTTGGAGCCGCTGCTGAGAAAGTGTGGGGAGATGAGCAATCCGGTTTTACATGCGACACCAAGCAGCCCGGTTGCCAAAACGTCTGCTACGACAAGACCTTCCCCATATCTCACACCCGCTTCTGGGTGATGCAGATCATCTTCGTCTCCACGCCTACTCTTATTTATCTGGGTCACATCCTTCACCTGGTCCGCATGGAGGAAAAGGAGAAGGAGAAACTCAAGGACCTCGCCATAAAGAATGAAAAACAACAAGACTTACTTAGCAATAAGCCCGCAAAGGCCTCCATTAAAGACGACCAAGGCCATGTGCGTCTGCATGGTGCTCTTCTGCGGACGTATGTCTTCAACATCATCTTCAAGACTCTCTTTGAAGTGGCATTCATCGTAGCTCAGTACTTCCTGTATGGATTTGAGCTGAAGCCGATGTACACCTGTGACCGCTGGCCCTGCCCTAATGTGGTGAACTGCTACATCTCTCGACCTACAGAGAAGACAGTCTTCATCCTTTTCATGCTGGCAGTAGCTTCGTTGTCCCTGCTGCTAAATTTGGTGGAAATCTACCATTTAGGTTTGAAAAAATGCCACCAGGGTCTTCGCTACAGAAGGTCAAAGATGGAAAGGGAAGCTCCCAAGGCCTTAAGTGAGGGGGTGATACCTTTCGTTCCAAACTACACCTACTTTACAGGTCACTCTACAGTGCCTGAGCCCTTTCCTGCAAACTCAAAGTACAACATAGCAGAGCCAAACTCTGCTTACAGCCCCTACAACAGCAAAGTAGTCTACAAGCAGAACAGAGACAACATGGCTGTAGAGCGAAAAGGCCGATCAGACGGAGATGATGCAGAGAAGACAAAAACATCCGGTCCTGTTACTGATCCTCCTGTGGAAAACCAGCGTAGAAACAGTCAGTCCAGCAAGCACAGCAACAACAAGGGCAGGTTGGATGACCTGAAGATCTGAGAACTTCACGTTTCCACCCCAGACTCAGGGCCTACAGGAAAAATCCATCACATGATGTGATGCACCTTAGACATTTGTTAGCTCCACAGAGGTTGGATTGAACCACTCAGTACGGCAGAATCTAGGAACAGAAATATGGGGATGAATTTTGAACGTTTCAGAGTTTACAGGCAATTTCAAAAATCTTTGACAAAGTAGACAGAAAGAAAAATATATTTTGTAACTGATTACATTTACCACTTTGATCAATGAAATATTGGCAATGATATTAACAATTGTGTGTTGTAATTGTAAACTTCAAGGATCTCTTTATGATGTTTCACTTCTGCATTACCTACCGACTGTATCACTGAGTAATCCTCAGATGCATGGAGAATTTATATATTGTTTTCAACAGGTTAATTTGCACTGTTATGGTATGATGAATGTATGAATAGTTATTTTTGGAGATTTTCCCGATATGTTTACAATACTGACAAGTTTTAATGTAAAAGACTGAGTAACATTTTTTAAGAAGCCATGGTTTGTTTACAATTTTAATAGCTTATAGTGTATCTTTTTTGGCTTAAATAGTTGCTGTCTGGGCTGCACAGTGGTGCAGTTGGTAGAGCTGTTGCCTTGTAGCAAGAAGGTACTGGGTTCGATTCCCGGCCTGGGGTCTTTCTGCATGGAGTTTGCATGTTCTCCCTGTGCATGTGTGGGTTCTCTCCGGATTCTCCGGCTGTTTGTTTACAATGGTACAGCTTTACGTCACAGAGTACTAGATTTGCTTTTTTTAAAATAAATTGCTAGAGAAGATTCAAAAGTCTCCAAATATAGGGACAAAGTGGATATGTTGGTCAACAGTGGTTTTCTCATCCTGACCACAGCCATGTTTACCCCTTACGTTTATCCCACAATTGGCTGGGCACTTTTGTGTCTTTTGCCCACATTTGATTAATTCTTCAAAATACAGTATGTTTGCTTTCAGCAGGGTTAATTACATTTAAGAATATTTTTCAGCAGCACTACTTTGTCTAGCTGCTCTGATTAATAATGTATTTTTGTGCTAAGATACTTTTGGCCAAATATAGCACCACTTATTTTATTTCATTTTTTTTTATTTTTTGGGTGCATCAAATGTTTTTTTTTTTTGTTTGTTGTTGTTGTTTTAATGAAAATCTTGTTAAAATCACACCCTTTTACAAAAACATTGCATGCAGATGTTTTAAATTTCAAAAGCACATACCTCTGAACTAACAGTTCATATTATTTGACGGCCTTTTTTATTGTATTTGTTTTGGACTTATGCCTATGATACTTTGAAAAATAAATGATTGTCAAAGGAGTTTATGGAATTTTGTAAAGTAGTCTTTAAAAACAAAAAAAACTGAAGTCTTTATTGTGATTGTACACTCCTTCAACACTCTGATTCAAATGCCATTTGAAGGACGTGATTACAAATGTGGGGCAGATGTTCTGACTACGTCATAGGCATTGTGTCTCTACTGTGTCATTTGCCCCTAAAAGGTCAGTTTAATGGCATTTGCAAAAAACAAAACAAATTCTCCAATACATGTATGAAAACGTCTGATCAGAGCTGAATATTAATATTAGTTTTTAGGACTTTGTACAATGAGTACATTAAAGAAGTTGTAAGACCTTTATAGAATACATTTGTGAGGATTTGTTGAATTGGGTTTTTGCAATTTACAAATTGCTCAAAGGATCAGTTCAGTTCAGTTCAGTTCTGTTGACAGACACAGATGAGTGTTAATGCACACATTCCCAATCACATGCCTTCATGCACTGGTGAGAGTCGGGGCTGCAAAGGAGTCCAGTCTGTTGGCTATATATAGCGGCCCTGCAGAGTGAGGGAGTATCGTTGCTGAAATGGGGGCAGGGGACCAAGTGTCTTCTCCTGCATAAAAAAAATTATAAAATTTTTAAAGTGCTGCTTATTAGAAAAATCAACCACAACTGACATTAAGAAGTCACGCTGTCTTTAAAAAGCTCAACAGATTGAACAGCGGAGCTATGTGTCTTCTCCCGTAATGTCATTAAATGCTGGAAAATGTTGCCAGCTGAACCTTAAAGTGTTAGGTGATCTCACACAAAACCCTTTTTATGACACCCATATAGCTGTCGCTGACAGGTTGGTTAGACATTTTTTCTTCTTCTTTTTTAGAAATTGAAGCATCTTTACTGTAGTTATCATTAATGTGAATGCAAGATCTCCAGAGCACTCTAATCCAGTTGTCAATTAGTAGCAAATCACTGCATCCCTTTTTTACATACATTTAAGATTTAGCACATTATGTTTACAACCTGACAGGTAAAAATAATGGTTGGGATCGTCAGTAAGCAATTTTTTGCATGGTGAGTTCAAGCTGCAACGTTTCTATAGAGAAACGATTACTTCCTGCTCGGTGAAAACGAGTTACCCAATCCTACCGTTTGTCCGTGACATTTTTAATGCTCTCGTTCGTCACTACGAACTTACGGTGCAGGGAATCTCCCTGCCATAAATAACCATACCCAGCTAAGAGAGAAGTGCCGAGCTGAACGAGGCAGCTGTTAATATGAAGGGTGGGCAACACTGACTGAACAGCTTCATTCATATCCTCTGCTGCCATTCCTAAAACTACAGTCAGACTTCAAGTCTAAAAGAAAATCAATATCATCATTCACTTCTCCTCCTGTTTGCTGATTGGCCCGTTTGAAATTTTACTGGAGAAATCCACTTCTATGGGAGAAACCCCAGACGGGGCACTGAAGGGAGATTGGAATCAAGCGGTCAGGCTATTTTTGATCAGAAATGAAAACATTTTTAAAATCACAATGGTCGTACTATCTCATAGGTTACATTAAGAAGGTCCAGTGTATGAATATTCCCTTAGGTGACAGCTGAACAAAAATGACAAGGAAGGATGTTAAAAATTTCTAATAATGCTAACATATTACAGCTTCTAAACTCCTATGACAGAGGAGTTAGGAGGGAAAACAGAGGAAGAGGCAGAAGAAGATGAGGACAGAGTCGCTTGGCGTTTAAAATAACACAGAACAGCATAAGAAGACTTCCCCACAAGACCTCGTTTACTTGTTTATTTTACAATTTTGTTACTGCTTCTTTTTAAAACAACAGCTACCGATTAAACAGAATGTTACAACCTTGACATGATTATATGAGTTCGTTTTTTTGTTTTTTTTTTTTTTACCGGGAAATAGATCAGAAGCGCAGTGGAAACCCGCCAGATCCGCCTCTCTGGCTGCAATGCCCGCTCCCGACACCTGGGAACAGAATTTCACACCTCTTCATCATTATGGTGGGACAGAGAGAAACTCTCTTCCCCGAGTTCAGGTCCAGAACCTGCTTTCTGATCCGGAGCCCCGCTCACTATCCACCGGCTTCCTGAGCCAACACGTTTGAATCACCGGATTTATACAGCATGGCTAAACATAGCGTACAAGTGAAATTTAAGTGGTACCACTAACGTAACCCAGTGTTGCTAACACGATGTTAGCTAGCCAGTCGTCTCATAGTTATAAAGAAAAGTACCGCTTACCTCTTTGTGCCATTTCAAATGCCGAACAGTTGGAAGTTGCATTTCCGTCTGAGTTCCTGGGCTTGCAGGTTTCACTCCGTTTTAGTTGGATATTTCATGATTGATGTACCCAAAAGAAACTACTCACAGGAGCATATGTAGCCTACTTTAAGCGGTTTTTCGTCTCTTCTCTCCCCCCGTTATTTTTAAATCCCGTTAACTTGATTGGTTGTGCTGCAGCTTACTCACACATACGTACCGAGTGTGAAAAAAAAGAGGGACGGTCTGCGTCTGTTAATGCGGAATGAGTGCAATTAATTAATTGGGCCACTTTATAAATAATATGGGTTTTAAACTTTTGACTTGTGTGGAATATCAAGTCTTTCCAAATAAAGAGTTTCAAGTCAAGTCAAGTCCCAATTGTGAAAGTCAAAGTCAAGTCTGAGTCTATGAGTATTTTTTCAAAGTCAAGTCTCAAGTCTTGATTTTAACGACCCGAGTCCAAGTCATGTGACTCGAGTCCCCACCTCTGTTTGTGTGTCATACAAAGACAACAGAAGAAAGTGTCATTGATGCTGCCGTGAAAAAAAAGTGTTCATTCCACTTTTACTTCCAAAAGTACAAGTGGAATGAACACTTTCACTTGTGTTCACTCCAAGAACACAAATAAAAGTGTTCTTGGAGTGAATCCTGTCATTTAATTGTTTTATACAGTGAAGTTGAGACACTTTCATTATATAGTTGATCTTTCTACCTTTTAACTGTGCATAAGTTAAGATCAATAAGAAGCATGAAATTCAGCCAAATCTCAAAACAAAGCTTTTTTTTCCCCCTCCTTGCAGTTTGAGGTTTTTGGAGGTTCCACATTTAAATCTTCCCATTATAGAAATACCTGCCATACATTTCTTAAATAATAATAATAATTTGGTTTATAATGGGCCAAGAAATCTGAAAATTTGATTCTAGAAAAATGTGTGAACACTTAAGATCTATTCTCAGTGAGTCTATATGTTCTCCAGAGATCTTATTTATTAAGACAAAAGACAACTCATTAAATCACTGCTCTTTATTCTCATACATTTAGGCACCAACCAAACTAATCCATATAAATCAAACAAACATCCAAGCGTCACGTCTCGCAAAATAAGAACTTGAGAGGTTTTCAGAGCCACGCATCGACTTTCCCCTCCTCTGCAAAGAGGATAGACACTTTTATGGGTGTTTGAAAAATATTTTTGCATAAAGGAACGCTTAAATGTGAATACTTTAGATTTGCAAAGACAAACAAATAGATTCTTGAAATCAAAGTACTTGTGATTTAAGAATAAAGAGAAAGCAACGGACCAACGCATGCTCAAGCTCAATTCATGCACATCCTGCTCCAGAATTAGTTGCCGTTTGCATTTCATAATAATTGTGACATTCAAAGACGTTAAAAAGAAAACATGACGGCAGGCAAACAGTAACTAAATGTAAAATCATGCTCAAATTTAGCTTTTCCTTTTCCTCCCCATCTGTCGTAATAAATAGATACTAAACTCTCCTGCTGATACTCAGGACTTGTTCACATGTCCATCATTTATTATTAGACTTTAAAATTAGGAAAGGATAACATATCAATACATCAATAATGTATTTTGCTATTTTCTTACACATTTCACATAGAAACGGTGGCATATTTATTACTTTTTTTTTACTCCAGAGAGTAATGGTGAGTTTAAGATGAGTTTGTAAACTTCCAACAGTAAAAGTAAAATTAATACAACACAAAAAGGGTGGGTCTTTCAGTCCTGGTTAGTCAACGACGACAAAATAATTATTCAGCAAATGATTAAAAACAGCCAGCGCAACATTTCAGCTTCATTTAAGAGGCACATAAAAACAGACAAAAAAAAAACTAGTTACTCCGGAGAAAAGCAGAGACTCTAAAGCGACATATAAATCCGTTGATTTGGCCCCAAGAGACGACAAGCCGCAGCTGACCCCTGCCACCGAGATACGAACACAACTACAGCTTGTAAATCTTTAACAACTGTGCAAATTGTCCACTGAGACAGAAGCAATATGAAGACGAAAAACAGGACACACACACACACACAGACAAAAAAAAATAGTCAGAAACACTGAAAACTCTGGCTTCATGTAGCAAGCAGCGAAAGCAGAGGCCTTGCAAATCCTGTAACTATGCTACAACATGCTCTATATGTAAATGCTGCAGACGACACAGGTTAATATATAATTCTGTTGATATACTGCTTTATGCATCAGGTTGAAAAATATCCCTTTTTAACCCCTTATGTGTCTACGCAAATGTCACCCTGAGATTCGATGAAGCAAAAAAAAAAATATCCTTCAAAAGGTTCAACAGTCCTGGAGCTCATTGGGTCGACGGTTACAGGAAACCAACACGGACGGAGAGAAAGTAACAATGAGTCACAGCTGTCAGCCTTCCAGTCCTCGAGGGCCTGCAGTGTCCTGCAGTTTTTAGAAGTGCTACCGGTACAAAACACTGGAATGAAACGGCTTAATTCCCTCCTCCTTGTGTAGACCAGTTCTCCAGAACCTTAATGACCTAATTATTCTATTCAGGTGATGCAGCAGAGGCACATCTAAAAGTTGCAGGACTGCAGCCCTCCAGGACTGGAGTTTGACACCCCTGCGAGAGAGTCGTCCAGCGAGGTCTGCAGACAGCGCACAGCAGGTTAATCTGGACATCTCCTGGTTTTCAGGCAAGTTTTTGACCTACTAATGAAAAATGTGTTGATCTAGCGAAGCCTGTCGAGCACGAGCCTGAGTTACGTCATTCAGTGTACAATACGTTCACCTTGATTGCTGCTGTAGAAGCAAAACAACTAACTGTGTTGTGTGGCACAACAGCGCCCTCTGCAGCATGTTATTGCCAGGGCCGGTGTTTAGTGAGGGCTTTACCAGGGCAGTAGTCTGGGGGCCCCATGGCTTTGCTGTCTAAATCTGATTTGATATTGTGCATATAATAAATGGAAATCTTTCAATATCACTAAAAAGTCGGGGGGTGTTTCTGTAAAGTTTATCCAAATGATTTTATTCTCATCTATTGTGAATTATGGCTCACAGCTAATACAAAATCCTAAATCCTGTTTCTCAGAAAAAAAATAAAATAATCAGTTTTAGACAATACTTTGGTTTACAAGATGGAGCTTCTTTTGCATGAATTACAGAATCGGAACACCATTCTGATGTTTCTGGTTGAAGAGTGGATTAAATAATCCAACAGTTCAACTCATTTTAATCCGTCTGTTTGTGTTGGCTTTTCTAGCACACAGCTTTTAAATTTCCCCCAAACTGTCTAATGGACTTAGCTCTACAATCCTTGCATCTTCCTTCCACTCAACTTTCCACTATTATGTGTAGATGTAGTACTCTGAACAGGCAGCTTCTTTGGTTGGCTCTATATATCACAACATGACCACATCAATAAATTGATGACCACACCAAGAAATTTGTGCCAAAATTTCTTTCATTACATTTTTTCCAAAGTAGAAGCAAAGTTTGGGGTTTTTATTAGCCGTGTACAACACTCATCTAAATGAACAGAAATTCTGCTTGATTGTTTCGTGTTTAATGAATCTAAATGGGAGTTTTTAGTTTTTGAACTTACAGATAATTTTATTGTTAAATCTCCAAATGTGTCTAAAATGAATATGTTCTTGTTTTCTTTTTTTTTTTTTGGTGTAGTTCAATCTCCACATACAGGCATCTTAATATTTCAGCACATTTTTTTGTGTGGATAAAGACATTTTTTAATATACTTATGAGGAACTTTTTATAGAAGACAGATACAAAGATAATAAAATAAAATACAATAAAAACTGGAGTTGATGTATATCTAGCTATTTATTGTAATCTGCATGTGGAAAGAAAATCTTGCCCCATAATCCTAAATCCAGCCCTGGTTATTGCAAATGTTTTTCACTGAAGTTTATTTATTTTTGCTCTCAAAATGTGTTATTTCCAGTCAGATAAACTGATCAGTTTATGGCTTCCAGGAACAGCAGCACAACGTGTCCTCTACCCACTGCTGCTCTACTCCTCTATTAACTAAGCTGGTGTTTCTTACATTAAGCTGAAGTTCTGAGCAAAACTAACAAGTCAAAGGACAAACTATCAGACACTGTTGTTTCATTCTAAGTAGTGCATACTAATCCGATATACATTTAAACATTCAGAAACAGATTCCTAGTTTATTGACTCTACAGACTTGTCAGGTATTTGTCACGTTTGACTCAGTTTCTTAAATCTGACTTGTGAAAGTGCAGCTACGTGAGAGAATAGGGGTGAAATGCATAATGAGATCGGGATAAAATTAATAACACACCGGGTGTGTTGGTCAGTGAAGCTCCTGTAGTGTCTTTCGGATCCCGTCGTTTTGGATAATCAGCGAAACGTACGCAGAATTTTAAACCCACATTAGCGTCAAAGTCCACGTTCCAATCTGGCCGGAGAAAGGAAATGAAACCTGTAGCGTGAGTCAGAAACACAGTAACGATTCCCTTATGCCTCCTTTTTTTTTTTTTTTTTTTTTTTACTTATTGGCCTTCAGTTTGAGCTGCGCAACCCTGGCTTGTCCCAGTTTCGTCTGAATGTGAACGTGCCGCTCAAAGAAGCCGACGATGGTCGGCTCGTTGAGCAGCGAGGCCAGCACCTGCTCAAAGGAAAACGACCAATCCGGATCCGGCCGCTCCGCCGCCCCCTCCTGGCTGCTGTGAGAGCTGGAGGCGTCCGAGGTCTCCTTAAAGGAGGCCTCTTGGGTCGAAGCGGCGGTGCTGGCAGGCTGCGTGGCCTCGGCGGGCGGGCTGCTTGGCTCCTGCAGCCTCCGGCCAACCTCCTCCATCCTCAGGAGGAGGCTGGTCACGTGGGCTACGGCCCGGTACAAGGACTCCTCCTCCGGGTCGCCGTGGAAGATGTTATAGAGGGTTTTGGAGAACTGGATGAACTGAGCCTGAAGTGGGAAATGAAGACGACATCATTCTATAGGGGTGATTAATTCCTTAAGGGAAATAAACAGACGATTAGATAGATTACCTGATTAATTCTTGGTAGATCCTTGATTGTTTCCTCCTTTTTAAGTATTTCATTTTGCCATTGTTTCAGATAGGCCTGAAGGTCAACCTTTCCCCTGCCTGTTGGTTTGACAGGCGGAAGAGGATCAGATGAAAACACAAACTGTCTTCAGGATATCTTTGACATCTTTCATGTCAAAGATATCCTGTTTTTCCAGACTTGTCATAAAGAGCGCTCAGCCCTATAGAGTCGTTGTAAAAGGCAACAGATCACTAGAAACAAATGGCAGGTATTTCTACTTTGTTGAGGTTTTCAGTGTGGTACCTGCAAAACCAGAAACTCTAAGGCAAAAAGCTGCACCAGGGTAAAAAGGAAGGAAAAATAATAAAGCAAGGAAGGAAGAACACATGGAAGAAAATTAGGATATGTGGAAAGAAGGAAGGAAATTAAGAAATGCAACAAAGGAGGAAGGAAGGACACCAGTAAGGTAAAGAAGACACATCACTTGTGTCACACATATGGAAAAAAATGACAGAAGGAAGAAAGGGAGGGAACAAAGAAAGGGAATATGGAAGAAATTAAAGAAAGGAAAGGCCACCAAGGAGAAAAGAAACAAGGAAAATTCGACACAAGGAAGAAAGTAGACTAAAGAAAAGATACCAGGAAGGACATAAATACAGAGAGGACAGAACAAAGAGGAAGGAGGAGACAAGAAGGAAAGAAGAAAAGTTATAAGTAAACGACAGAAGGAAGGGACAGAGGAGACAAGGAATGAAGGAAGGAAAAAAGAAAATGCATGAAAGGAAGAATGAAGGATGTAAAAAGACATGCAGAAGAAAAGAGAAAAAGGAAACGAGGAAAAACAAGAAGAGACGCAAGGCAGAAAAGAAAAGGAGGAATAAAATAAGGAAAAGATAATGAGGATGAAAGAAGGAAGTCAGAAAGAGAAAGCAAGGAAGGATAGAGGAAAGGAGGAGGAAAGGACACAAGAAAGAAAAAGGGAAGTACATAGAGATGAGAGGTAGGAAAGAAGCCATGAGGAATGATACATGTATCAAAGAAAGACTTTACTTCAGACATAAAGATGAAAGGAAAGAAAATAAAGGAAGGATGGAAGCAGAACTTTTAGACTATGAAACAGGAAACAGAGTTAGGAAGCATTCTTTCTCCACCCGCTGGTTGAAAATAAAAACCCAGACTTTTCCAGTTTGCATGAGAATCCTGAGAATAGAGCTGCAAATATAGATGTAACCCTACCTCTTTCAGGACTTTTTCTTATGACACCATCTTCGGGAAGATCAAAGGCTGAAAAAGAAATGGGTCACATGTTAAAACTGTACAGAGGAAAAACCTTCAGAAAAGACTGAATTATGAGTTAGGGGGAAAAAAAAGGGGAGAAATGCAACTTTTTAGGGAGAAGAAAAAGAGGAGAGGCTAACCAGCGAGTCTGGTCAAGTGAGAGGAGTCTTCAATTGTTGGAAGAAATTGCTGGACTCTTTGTTCCTTTATGTGCAAAGGACTACCTGTGAAAGCTAAAGAGACAGTCTGTGAGAGAACTGAAAGCAGAAAGGACAGAGAGGTGGCAGAGAATCCGCACAGGCAGAAAACAGAAATTAAGACAGAATCCAACATAGTTTTGTAAAAATATAAGAAAAGTTTAAGACCCTTAGAAAATAGGTGAATAGTCTATGATTGAATGATTTAATAGCAAATTTCACCGTACTTGATGTGGTGCAGAAAGAAAAAAAATCTACCATAGCACAAAAAAAAAAAAAAAAGTACTGCATTTTAAATCAACTCATATTTGTCGAAAGAGCCGAGTTTTCTTTTTCTTTCCATTGCATGAAATTAGTCTTTAAAAAATGTAAGTTTGTTAAATGTCCAATCTGCTTTTGTGCATGTATTAGTCCGCTTCTTGAAGCGCTTTGCGAATTTCATCTTGGAAGGCACAAAAATAACGTTTTGTTTACTGTACTTCAGAAATCTTAGCTTGTTAAGGACACCAGGTAGGGGGTAAAAAACTGAAAAGTGTGGCATACCAACTTACTGGGCCTTGTAGGTTTGGATTTTTTTTCTCTGAAACATTTGCATGTGAGCAAAAAAAAAGAAATTACAAAATGTGGGGAAAAAACTTCTTCACATCATTATGTATACAAAAAAAATGACTTTGGGGGCAAAAAAAAAGGTTGAATATTTTTGAAAGAATCCGTATCTCAATACTTCTGAGCTCCAAGCCCCACTCATGACCACATGTGGGTGCAGGCATGCGTGTTGCTTCCATGCATTGATTAAACAATTATCCCGACAAGTCAAGCAAACGTCATTTCATCTGCCTGATGGCTTGGTGCAGCATTAGCAGCACCGCCTGAGGTCCGCACTCTAATCCGACACAAGAGACCTTCTCCTGTGTCAATCTCAATTCAATTTACATAATTTCGTCCGTGTAATCCAAAATGCTCCACTTTTTTCTTTTTCTATCCGACACTTTGTGGATGGGAATGCAGGGAAACAAATAACTCCTGCTGAGCTTCAACGTTTAAAGGAATGAAAGATTTTTATTCCCCCTGCTGCAAACAGAAAACAAAGATGATGTAACTGAGCATTTCGCTGCCCTTTGTGACTGATAAGTGCACCCAGCTGCTGCACCTTTTATTAGGGCTGAAAGATTCTCCACTCAAAGAGCACATGATTCAATTTCCTGGATCAATAAAGTGTCTGGAGCAGCACCCTTTTGCTTGGGAAGAGGAAGCGGATGACAAAGAGAGCTTCCAGTGGCTGATTTAGGCCGAATCCCAACAAAATAAGGTGACTGGCAGCACCCTGCTGTGACCTGTCCTTGGTGCTGCAGCGCTCGGCCCTCTCCAGGAGACACAGGCTGTGCAGCTTGATGTTTATTGGCCTGGCACAGCACCAATGGTGACTCAGGGCTCATCTGCTGCTAAGCTGTCAGTTGCGATCTGAGCAGCTCTTTCGCTGCGCCGCTCCTGTTTTTAGAGGAACCATCCCACGGCAGAAAAGCCCTTGCGGCTCCCGACACCCATCGTTGCCATGGCAAGTTCCTTCATTCAGCATGGGCTATTCTTACCCCCAGCCTCCGAGAAGGCGGTGACACATCACGGAGATAAGAGCCACACATTCAAGGACAAGCGTCTTGCCCGAGGCTGAGCACCGCTCGCCCAACAAATCCTGACTTTTGAAATGACAAGCCGTATGTTTTAAAGCCGCGAAGAAAACCCACAGCTGGATTAGAACTGTCTGACTTCGGCTTTGACTTGTTCTTCAAGACTGGTGTAACGTGAACGTGTTGGAAAATCCTCTGCGGTAATATAGGAAACTAAAAATAAACAATACAACGTTCTGTAAACTGCAGGGACACAACTTTACAGACTCGAGATTAAAACGTCTCAGCTGCTAAAGAATCAGTTGTCACAGTAAATAAAGAAATACAGCTATGAAAAAATTTATGCCGCTTGAATCTTCAACAGATTTTATTTAACTTTTATGTGATATTCCAACAGAAAGTAAAAGCAAATGTGCATGATTTTGTTATTTTCTTATTTTAAAAATTAATTGAATTATTTGTGTCTGTTAATGTATTTCCAATACTGTATAAAATAAAGTGGTAAAAATAAAACATCTGTGCCATTTTAGAAAAAAAAAATAAAATTCAATTAATCATCAGAATAATCAATAGATTAATTGATTGCTAACAATGGGGTTGAACACATTAAACAGATTTTTAATAATAAAAACATTTTGAGAATCATCCATTATTATTTTTACTCTTTACGTCAGTCTATTAGTTAAACATCCAGTAAAATATATTGAAGTTTATGACTGAAACATAAAATGTGTAAAAGTTTGTGGGGTGTGAATACTTCAGCAAATCGCTGCACTGCGTTGTTTGAGGGCTTCAAAGGTTAAAAACATGACAAATTATAATATTGGCCACTCCTGTCCAGTCGTTCATCACTAACCTGGCGGCAGGTGGAGCTTGAAGAGAAACTTCAGCTTATTTGTGAAAGACGCTCCGTATAAGGTATCTGTGGAAATAAAATCCTTTATAGTACAAGCAGCAGCGAGGAGAAACGACGTTCCTCTGGATGACCGGAGGAATCCAGCAAACGTACCGAGGGCGTAGCAGAACTCCTTAAAGTTGACGAGGCCGTCCTGGTTCTCGTCGATGAGGCGGAAGACCCAGAGGGAGAGCGTGCTCTTGGAGGCGCAGAAGGCCCAGGGCTCCAGCAGCGAGAAGAGCTCACTGAACTGCTGGAATCCCAGCTGGTACTGCTCCAGATACGCCAGGCTGGGGTCATGGTGGAGCAGAGCTGGACTCTTCATCGTCCAGTAGCAGCTGAGGAAATGCTGCCTCTGAAAAGAAGCGTGATCTGATCACTATTTTATGTGGGGGGTTTTTGTTGTTGTTGTTGTTTTGTTTTTTTAAGGAAAGAGTGTGCTGTGTTAACGTTATGGACTCACTTTGAACAAGTTGTAAAGCTCGTCAAGCTGCGAGGCTGTAAATCGGACATCTTGGGACACAACTCGGATCTGAAACGAATATTAATTAATCATTAATGCCTGTCATGATCAATTTTACAGGACAATAAATTATCCTAGTAATATTTTAATAATGAAAATGTGCCCCTTAAGAGACCAATAAACTTTAATTTGCACAAAAAACAAAAAACAAACAAACACCGGAAGATCTTTTAAATATCCAAAATAAAACACCAAAAACAATAAATAAAACTGAAAAAAACAAAGCAAAAAGACACACACGTACAACCAAAACCATACCTAAAATGGATTATGATATCTCTGTCAAAATATCAATTATCAGAATGGAACTTGAGCTCATTTCAATTTATGATGCGATTAATTGCTTTTTGCGTCAGGCTTAATAATAACAATCTAATTACATTCACCACCGTGAGCTCACTCACCACGTTTTGCTTGGTTGTGTCCTCCAGCGTCTGGATCACATACAGCTTGTTTTTCTTCCGTGAACTCTCAACTTCCTCTGATCGGAAATGTCCGTATTTCTGCCAAAGGAGAAGTCGGACTTATCGAGCAAAAAAACCAAACATTGCTGATTAAGAGTGAAACGGCGAAATGTTTTTAAATAAAATACCTCATAGGCTTCGCGGATCAGCTCGCTGATATCCACACTGACGTGAGATGCTTTGTCGTTGTTGCCCACTGAAGCCTGCTGCACCGTTGGGGGCAAAGGACTGTCTTTGTTAGTCACGCTATCGAAGAACCTGAAGGAGAACCATCACAAATAGATGGATCACAGTTCAGGGGGTTTACGCTTGAAATGCGCTGATCTTCCTTGCTTTTGGATGCATTCGGACCTGTTGAGGATGGTGACCGCTTCTGCGTCGTCGTTGCAGGCGATGAGGGCCTCCATGTTGTAATCCAGCACGGCGAGGCCGAGCTGCAGGATGGCTTTTATGCCGTCGTAGAAGAAACAGTCGACCACGTTGACGGCGCTCTCGATGGGCAGGACGCTGATGAACAGCGTGAGGAACCACGACAGGGACACGGACGAGAAGAAGCTCAGATCCGTCATGTGCTCCACCAGCTGCGGGAGGTTTTCTCTGATCAGGTCCTCGAACACCGCCTGGTCCACCAGAGCGCCTGAAACGGGGGAAAAAAAACAAACGGTCGCACGTCTTGACTGCGTACCAATAAGAGTCGGCAAATTAATGTTTCAGAATCCACTGCTGGCAGTTTCACCGATGATCCGTCGGTTGAAATAGTCCGGCAGCATCCTCTCACAGACGGCCACCAGCAGCCAGAACGCCTCCTCTTCCTTGGCGTACAGCAGCAGGACGGAGGTGAGAATGTTCATGGCCTACACGGGGCGAGGAGCACACTGATTCAGTGCTGTCAGAGAAAACGACCTCTGACCTGCAGCACCAGCAGAATAAGACTTGGCAGCGACTCAGGAATCTGATCTCGATTTTCCACAGAATCAGCCGCATGTGTGCAATGTTTCCAACGACAACAAGATGTTTGTAGTACTATGATTGTGTGACATAGCTGGAGAGGAGACCTTGGACAACAGGTTTGTTAAATTTCTATAACTTAAAAGAGGGTTTGTCAACTATATCATGTTACAATGTTATTCCCTCATCAAAAACAAACCTGGACTCAAAATATCACACAAAGTATCAAACGTTACCAAAAAACGTTGTTAAAGAAAAACATTATGATGACACGCTGAAAGTAGAAAGAGCAGAAGCTTCTTAAAGAGACAGATGCCCAATTTCAAGGCATTAAGGTGCAAAGTCAAATTTCTTTAAAGTCTTGTTTGAAATATACGGCATTTTTATAAAAACTGAATGCAACATATTTACTTTAGAGTACTATAAAACAGGAATATGTGTCTGGAAAATACAAAATTCTGTCCCTTTCAACATTCAATTTTATATTAAAAGGAGACAAAAAACAAAAGTTTATTTCACAGAGATATCCAGATATTTTGTTATCAATCATTTAAATGTGCTTCAGATGTGCATAGTTATTTATGAACATTCAACTTTTCTGTTTGGTTAATTTGGCTTTAACTTGGTATGTAGTCAAAAGAAAACGTCCACATGATGTTTTAAATATTATATCTTTTTATCTTATAGTTCTCTGAGAGAAAACAGAATTAACTAAAATCTGTATCAGCAGCTCAAACTTAAAGAATAAGTAAACAGATTTGAAACTGAATCCTGGTCAATGTATTGGATGTACTGATCAATTCTGATCAATAGGTCCACAGTGAAAGAAGAGTCCTGACTACCTGTTGTGTTGTCCTCAATCTAAATATACATTAATAGAAATCTTTTTTCTCCCCAGCTATTATTTTATAAAAACTTTGATTTTTTTTTTCTAAAACTGAAGTATGAAGTTTTAGTAAAACGTCATACTTTATAAACTAGCTGTGGGATTTCTATCATTTTTAATGAAAAGAATTACGCCACTGCTTGGTCTCTAAAAACTGGAGACTGAAGTTTGCCCTCCTGGTACCACATGCATGTTTCCGTCTCATCAACTTCATTCCCACCACTAATTAAAAGATCAACTTATCCGTCTCAGATATGAAACTGCATCGTTGGAGACAACCCGAGTACCTGGCAGTATCCGATTTTTGGGTTTCTGTAGGCGTACGCAGTGAGGACTCTGCGCAGAGCCGAGATTCCTGTGTCGCTCTGAAACGCCGGGTGTTCTGGGAGAGAGCGGTGCAGGTCTCTTTCGATCTCGTCTGTGGCCAAAGTGCTGGTGCCCAGAGACTGCTCCACCAGCTCAGTGTAGTAGCCGGGGTGAGTGGCCATGTCGTTTACAGCTCCTGCAAACCCACAGTGAGCCCAAACACCAAGTGTTTTCACACGGTTTAGATGTAAATCTACTCAAGGCGTTTGCCTGCAGGATGCAGGAGTGATATTTGATGCACAGATATAAACCTGAAAACAGCATCCACAGCTCTCCCCTCAGAGACTCGGGAACGCCTCGGACAATCAAGTCTCGCGTCTTCTTGGTGAAAAACATACTGGTCCCACGTCCGTATTCAGAGAAATGGATGTTCCAAGACTGCTCCTTCATCTTCTCTTTCAGCTGAAAAACACAGTAAATCTTCACATAATTTATCAGTCTTCAATTTTCAGACCTCCAGTCTCAAAAACACTCATTATGGGAATGGATGGGTGTGTGTTAAATTCTTTCAGTGAAGAATTTGACGTGCTCTTTCTTTCCCAGCGTAATGCATTATGCAACATACAACTTTGATTAATTTTAGACCTAAAAACTGAATTCACAACTTTTAATTTACTGTGATTTTGTCAAAGTGAGTGAAAATTGGACATACAAGTTCAAATTTAAACAGATACAACCACTAATATTTATCTAAATGTTCCACAGCAGGATTTTGCTTTTAGGCGTATTTCTGTTTATAGTCTGTGTAATTCATGTCAAAGGTTTTCTTATCCGAGCCAAACTGAAACATCCAATGAAAAACATTGGTCAGAAAGTGTAAAAAATGTAAAATTCTGTCAAAATGACAGAAGTTTTGACAGATGGAGAGTTTTTTAAACTCTCCATTGTTTAAAAATAAAATACGGTCAAATACGGAAAATATTCCGTTAATGCTATACTTCTATTTTTTTCTGCTTACCATTTTGGGATCGAGGTTTTCAACGTCTTGAGGGTGGAAAACCGTCATGAGGGCCTCGGTGCTCACAGCCTTGCTGGTGTCTTTCTGTCCCACCATCAGAGTCACGTCCTCCGGATTGTCCTCAAAGTGATTTATGAGGGACTGACACTCGCCTCGTATGGCCTTAGCGGTAAAGACACGGCGTACATCAGTCTGCTGTCAAAAAGCGATACAAACTACAAGATGAAAATAGCCCGAGTAAAACAAAGAGGCAATCTTTTTACCTCTGATGAAGCCGAGTGCTGTGGGCTGGCACTGATCCCACATCTGCTGCGGATTGTGTTAGCAAGCCGCTGGTAGTCCCGCACCTCGGAGAAACGCAACGCTCTCTTGCCGCGCACGCATACCGTCAAAGCCCTGCTGCCGGAATCGGGCTTCTCGACATTAATGACCTGCAAGACGGCAATATGGGCCGACCGGTCAGCCAGGGTACGGGATGTAGTGCTGGGTCACTACTAATTTAGAAATACCGCTTTACCTCTCGCATTGGAATGACGATGTGACACTGGCTTCCGTCCTGACTGGCAAAACAAAGGTAGTTCTCGGACAGGCAGATTTTGCCAAGCGTATTAAAATGACTGAACGGCACCCACAGGAAGCTCTCGTGCACTTCTAATAAGTTTTCCTCTTTGGGAAGCCTGAAAAATGCCCGGAATTGATCACTTTTTGCATGAGCTTCAAGGCCTCTGTGGGAAAACGAGCAACAGAAACCACACCATAAGAAAAACATCACAATTAAAAAAAATTTTTAAAAATGCCTATTCTTTTCCCAGGTTTAATTTTCCAGAGTAACTGTAAACCGACCAGTACCTCTTGGTAATCTGAAGTGGGTCGGAGAGAGCTGGCTCTCCCTGGAAAGCCTCTTTGTCAAACAGACGCTTGATGGAGTAGTTAGCGAGCTGTTCCATGATGACAAACGTCTCATTCAGATGCAGCAGCATGGAGAAATAATGATCCTCCCCATGAGCCAAAACATGGATGCTCTCAGTCAGGATAACATTCGACGTTTTCTCCAGCCTCCAGATCTCGTCCCAGGAGACGATCAGTTTCACTGCAGAGTCAGCACAACAAACCCATTTAAAAGCAATTATCTTGGAGGCAATGCGTCAACATTTTTACAACTTTACTTTTTCAACTGTGTTCAGACTCGTGGTGCAAGTCAGTATTCACACAACTGGAAGATCTACATGTAAAGTAATCTTTTAATTTTCATTAAGCCCACCTTTCTGTATTAAAATGATTTTATTCGTCTGATATATTCTAATGTTAAATATGGTGTTTTTAAAAAGCTGCAAGCAGGATATCATCAAAACTAAGAAATAAAAAAAAAACCCAGATTGTTAAGAATTCATTTATTGAAATAAATGAACTTTTTTGATATTCTAATGGATTCAATAAATAACGACATTCTCAAGGCTGAAACTGAAAACAATAAGAAAACGCTGTGATTTCCACTCAAGTTCTGACCGGCATCGTTTCCCTGCTACACACGACAGCAACACTTCATTCTCTCCAAACACCTGCCACCAATAATCTATGAAAGGGAGGCAAGTCATGAATTTGTGTCCCTTTTCTCCACATATCAGTCTCCGTTTTAGTAATGTAGCGTAATAAAGCTGTCAAAATGTTGCTCCAAGCTCACCTTCTGCCATTTTACTCCAGCTCAAGTGCTGTCTCCTTCATTCGGCTCAGGCACAGATAAAGAATAACTCTGTGAAAGCTAGTTATCCTTAACAGAAAGTATTTTTCATGCTTATAAAAAACACCAACAGTTGCCACTTGGTCAGGGTGTTTACTTCCTGCTTCGTCTTTCCTGGACGCGTCACAAATTGTATTTTCTTCATCACTAAGATTTAGGTTGTTGCTTCCTTTAAATCTGAGATTCCAGTTTTTCAACGATACTGACACAAGAAAGTGATTCCAACAGAGAAACAGTCTTTAATAGGTCAGGTAAAATCCGTGTCTTCCCATCTGTCTTACTTTAGTCAAGTTCTCCCACACTTCCTGTAGAGACAATGCTGTTGCAAAACTGCAGACTTTATTCTGTAACTGTGGCACCAATAAGTGGTCACACGTCAATTTGACCGTTTTACTTTTAAGTCTTTATTAAAAAGCTGCTACCCAACTACTTATAGTTTTTCGTTTTTTTTTTTTTTAAATAACAAAAATGTTTTGAAACTTTCCTCTGTGACCCACAATTCAGTATTTCCCATTACCCTTTTCAATTCTACACTGTGAGCCAGCTGTAATAGTCCTTTCACAATTTTGGAAACAGCCAACGGCTATCTTCCCTTAAAGCCATAAAAGCCCCAGTTGGTGGCTGATAGCAGCTACAGCACTCTTAGTGACATTAAAACAAAATTTTCTCGACAAAATGAAGCACACGCAACAGCACAGGCATCGCTTACCCTCGGATCCCAGAAGGTACGAGTAAAAGCACAGAAAATTTGTGCTGAGGTAGAGCCAGCCCTGGCAGGGGACTTTGCCTCTCCAGTAGCTGCATGAGTAATATGTGACCAGCTTTTCCTGGGCGGGCAGCTCGAACCACTTCTCAAACCTCAAAAGTGCTTCTCTGAATTTCTCTGGATCGTCCTCCAGCACAAGAGAGGTCTTCCCTTCTTCAGCAATAAGGCCCTGAAAAAAAAGCAAAAAATAAAAATAAAAAAAAAGCAATATTGATGACTTACTGAAGCATTAATACCAGTAGAAAATGTAGATGTTGTCTCATGACATCCGTAAAAATCAATGTATCCTACTGGGATTGAATGTGAAAGTCCAAAACCCAGCACATAATTAAATAAAAGAAAAAACGGGCAAAATGTTTTGTTTCTAGATGTGCAAAGCTGGTCTACATTTACGACGTACTGAAAAGAATCCAAACTGGTAGTTGTAACTGAAGTGAAATATGGCTCTATAAGTACTCCTCTGCACACCACACTTTTCAGATTCTTATTCCCATGAATACCAGATATATGTAAACTTTTTGTAGCCATGTATCACTTCCCTTCCACTTCTCAGTTACACACCATAGTGAGAGTGTTTATCACATACAATCCCACAAAAGACATGACAATCTGTGACTGCAATGCAAAATAAAAATAAAAAATAAAATGAATGAATATTTAATTTAGATACTTGACAATAGCCTTTATTTGGCCGAGTTCTTAGGATTACTTCTCTTACCCCGTGGAGTAAAAGTTCATGAAAACATGTAAATCTCTGGTTTTCAACAGCCTCTTACTCTAATCTTCCCCTGTACGAAGCTGGTGATGTCTTCAGTGGAGTCAAACACAGAGAGTGTCCTCATGATGTTCTGCTGCAGCCAATCCCAGTGCTGATCGATTTCTTCTTTGGTGACCCCTGACCCCGAGAACAGTGAAAGAAAGCAAATAAAAACAAAGCGTTGCCCACCCCAACTGATCATCTTTTTAAATCTGTATGAACTTAGCTGATAAATTAACAGTATTTTTTTTTTTTTAAGTTGAATAATATTTTGTGAAATTTGTTGAATAGAACCACAATTTCACAGTCTTTTCTACAACAGAAAAGACTGTGAAAGATCCTAAAAATGCTTGATTCAGGTTAAAAAACCAGCGACATACCACATGCTATGGACCAGTAGACCTGTGAGTCCGGTGTGTGGTGCAGTATGCGATAAGGAGCAACTTTGGATGTCGAGTCCAACACAGTGTCCAGAGTTCCCACAAGCAGGCCTGTAAGACACAGCAGATACAAACCCAGTGTGCCACTTTCAATCTGCTGCCAAAAAAAAAAAAAGCAGAAAAATATCAGAATAATCTACGACAACCATGACAGGAATTTAATAAAAGGTCTCAACTGGATGACCCCCTAAAACTGTGTCAGCTTGTGCAATTACACAAGATGATTGATGATGAATAATTTAAACAGTACAGCACCCATTAATGTTAGGAGGTCTGGTATTTTTTTTTTTAATACTTGGATCACAGTACAGCTTGAAAAACACGGCCAGGCAGCGGATATTAATAATGCCCCCAGCTCTATATTTAGTCAAATCTGTTACCTTTACACCCGCTCTCTGTCGAGCCCTCCATGAATTATTAACAATGTTGCGCTGAAACCCTTTTTCTAATGGGCTGCATCAGTGTTGGACCGGACCTCCCTGCTGTCGGCTCCCCTTATGGGCTCAAAATGAGCTTCCAAGTCGTAAAGCACTTGGCAGCTCCAAATCAAGTGACACCATTCATGTACTTATCTCGAGACTGAAAAATATGTCTCTGGTTTTAAAAAAAAAATGTAATGAAATCAAAGCAAAAAGGACTTTAGCCTCCTGATTCATTTTGTTAAGTATATCACCTCTGCTGTCTCCGTTTAAACCACATATGGTATTTTTAGATCCACTCCTGGAAACCACTTGTGTTAGTAATCATATACCACTTACCTTCAAGCTCTGGTAAGTGTTTAGAAGGTGCATCTAACGATGCCTGTGTCGACCTTGCAGGCGGGATTATTGTGACAACGGGCTTCAAACGTGGGCTTTAAATAAATATACACTGAAAACAATCCATATTTATTATCTCAAAAACCAAAAATCTAAAAGGATTTGGATGTTTATAGTCATAATCCTCCAAAACCTATGTTTTACAGTTTATCTACATATATTTAAACTTAAGAAATATGGATTCCGTATGTATGTATTTAAGCACATGGCAATCTCCAATCACGATGGTCTGTGGGGGTTTTGATCCACAATATATACATGAAAATGCACAATTTAGTCTCCGAACCTCAATATCTAGATAAGCCAAGCTATTCATTTTTTTTTTATATTTACAAAAAAATAAAAACAAGCAACAGCTTTTGACTTGTGTTGTGGTACAGTTGCTTTTCTTGATCACTCACAGTATGCTTACATCTACAGTGGCTCCCCAAAGTGTCTGCACTGCTGGTCAAATGTAAAACAGAACACCATGATGCATAGGTTCACAGCTTTTTCCACAAATAATGTGAGATCCATCCTGTGAAATTCAACTGAAACACAAATATCTGCAGACGAAAAAAAATAAAAATACTCTTTAGTAGGACTCTAAGCTTCACTTAATATTTAAGTGAACTAACTAAAACTCTTCAATCCCCTGTTCAGGAGAGCTCTCAGATTCAGTCTCAACTTTTTATTAGGTCATTTTAAAACATTTTTTGTCCACCTCTGAGGTCCTTCTATGTGTATCAGGATTGCATGCTTGGGCTCACTTTCATCCTAAAAAAACTAAATCTCTCTTTATTTTCAGCTTCAAGCAGACACCCGACATTTTTGGATCTGAACTGAAAAGAACTTGGAAATAATTATCATTTCATCCACCTCTGGAAAAACAAACAAACAAAAATCTACTCCAGATCATCTGACGTAACCCCAGATCATGATGCTGCCACCACCATGTTTAACTGTGATCACAGTGTTCTTTTGTATCAAATATACCTGCTGCTGGAATTGCATCACAAAAGACGGTGTGCAGTTCAAGACAATGGCACATTCTTCAACAAAGTTCTGGGCCTAAATTTTTCCTTTAGAAGAAAATAACTTGCTACGTCTCTACTTCTCAATTTTACTTGGTAATTGTCCCATTACTTGTAAAACAAGTTTGTTTGGTTTTTTTTTTTTTTATTATTACGTGCCTTTTTAACAAGGGTGTGTACGTTTTTAAAAACAACTGTATGTTAACATCTATGGTGGTGAAACACAACTTTATATTCACCATCAGCACAGGACCACAGACCCTTAAAGCCACTGAGTCTGTGTGTCCATAAAACTACAAGAGGATTTGGACCAAAATAGCCCTCAAATCTTATGCAGAAATTAGAAAGAGAAAGACACATTCTAAAAAAATCATTTAGAAATGCTAGAAACCTATGGACTTGGCACTAAATGTTAATTACATAATGTGTTACTTTCCCACATAAAGGGAAACCTGTAAACGCAGAACACAGTGGATGCTTTTAGGTTCTGTCGGCTTGATTATAATAATCACTATTGTCAATTAGAAAAATACAACATCCAGCATGCAGCTGCAGCTGTTAGTCTTTGGCTTGACCAACACCAAGGAATATCACACAAGCCCTTAAAACACAGCTCCGGCCCAATGTTTGTGAAAGGGTGGGTATTAAAAAGCTGCCATTAATCTGGCAGGCTGAACGGACTCAGGCCTAGACGCCCCCCAGAGCTGCATGTCAGGTCTGAACCGCCTCGACCCCTCAGGTCACAGGAGATCAGTTCACTCTGTGTGTTCAGGAGCAGAACCAAACAAGCTTTAGTTTCTGTGATCCTCAGTTCTCCATCAGACTTCCTGAAAGGCCCGAGACGTGCAGAAACCGTTGGCTCCTTCAAACCAGAACTGAAAACATTATTGTTGTGAAGATTCCACACACAAGTCAATGTTTATTTCAATCGTTTCATTTTTACTATGCTTCAGAGATTTGTGCTTTAAATTGATATGTTGTTTGTTTTTATGACACGATTAAATATTTTCCTTTTATCGTATTTTTCAACTGCATTCCTTTTTTTACTGTAAAGCATTCAAAACTCTGTAGTGTGTATGGTGCTGTGCAAATAAGCATGGCTTGAGTTTAATATATTTTGTTACTATAAAAAAATAGAAAAGATTTAGCATGCAGAAACTCCAAAAGTTGTTTATAAAGTTAAAGGAACAATAATTTGGGTTGATGTTTATGGGACAACTTCTTAAATATGACCGATTTATATTGGAAACAACAAAGTTGCGGCAGGTCCAACCTGAGAAAATGTTGATTTCTTTGCCCTGCTATGTATTTTTAGAAAAACAACAAGACCAAATCTAGAGAGTGGCAACTGAAATGAGCATAAAAAAGTTGCTGATTCATTTGCTGTCCAGGGAGCAGAGCTCCACATTGCTGAGAAGTAACAAATTCAGTTGGGTTTTTTTTAATCGTTATTATTTTAGCCGGTTAGAGAAAGTGATCCAAATATTCTAAAACTCTTCAGAGCGATGCAGCCATTTTTCAAATTATTATTTCAAATTGCTAGTCAGTGGCTAAAATCTGTTCAACTTTATCACCTATAGAACATTCTGTCATAGTTTGTTTTTGCTATTTTGCTCTACATTAACAGTTTGACAAGATGAAATTTAAGCTGTGAAGAACAAATTTCCACATCCACATGCCTGTGGTGACGTCGCTAGAGTTCTTGTGACTATGTTGAATTTGGCATGTTTATAATGAAATCAGTCCTACAAATGCATTTCTATTTTGCACATAAGGTCCTTATTATTATTATTATGAGTACATTGTTTATCAGGAAAATTCGGCCTAATGAAACACACTGAAGAACCAAGGTAGACCGAAATGGCCAGATTTTATTATTAAAGCTCTTCAGCTATCATATTGAGTTAAGCTGGAATAACCATATCCAAAAGACACATCTTGTCACCGTTTGCTTAAACTTCGACAGTATTTATAAGGGCTCCACAATGTTAGTAAAACATGTAGTAAGAGCTCATTTTTGTAAATGTGATAATGATGTGGTGCACAAATAACAAAAAAAAAAAAAAGTGTCTTCTTGTTTTGAGCTTAAAGCAAATCTTGATCTTAGATAATGAATTATCTCTTCAGGAACATAAAATTCATCATATCCAACTATGGTGATTTTATAAACAGCTGATTTTATTTTATTTTTTTTAAAAAGGTACAAATTCTTCTGTTAGACATCCAGTGCTATCCTATTTTTGATTGTTAGCATTTTGTTGGTTATTTTGTCTCTTCAGAGTGAAGATTTACTACAACAAATTGTCATTTTTTCCAATATTTTTTCCATTTGCAGTCTGAGGGGTCGGTGTATGGAGCACATACACTGACAAATAACACAACTTAAAAGATAAAGAAATCATTACAAAACACATGGGTGAACAGTGGCCTAGTCGGTAGCACCGTCACCTAGTAGCTAAAAGGTACTGGGTTTGAATCACATCCTGGGGAAGTTTGTATGTTCCCCTAGTGCATGCGTTGGTCCTCCGGCTACCTCCCACAGTCCAGAAACACGGCTGTTTGGCTAAGTGATCTCTCTAAATTGTCCTCATGCATGAGTGCATGCAGGATTGTTTGTCCTGTGCGTCTCTATCTTTCCCTACGATGGACTCATGACCTGTCCAGGGTGCAAACTGACTGTCATTCAGTCAGATGACGAATGAACGGGTGGATGAAATAGCAGCCGTAAAGTTCAGTCTATTTATACAAGTGCAAATGTACAGAGTTCAATAACAACATCCATTTATTAAATATAAAAACAGTGAGACTCATTCAACAGCACAAATCTATTACTGGAGCGTAAAGCCGAAATGTTACAGCATCAGAATTGCGTATTTTTGCATTTCTTCATCCAGCACAAATGCTTCTGAATCTCTGAGAATCTTCCAAATGTTACTCATTCACAAACATTGTTGCCCATGCCAGCTTATCAACTCGATTCTTGTGCCTCTTGTGGCGTCATCAACCCAAATACAACACAATAGCACGTTTTTTGTAAAACAACGTTTTATTTTAACTACTGCAATGAAGAGCCATCCTTTAATACCAAGCTGACTTTTCATTGTCATCGTACATTTGTTCGTGGGGGGGGGAAATACACATGGACGGTGTCTTTAATGACAAGACAGATTTGTTTCTACTTATTCACTCTTTCGTAGAAACAAATCTAAAAATAAAAGTGAGGAAATTATCAAGACATAAAACATGCCGTTTTTGTCGATTAAACTGAGTAACAAACACAAAACAGACTAGAAAGAGATGAATTGGACTATGTGAATTCCAGCTGTTTGGTGCCTCACATCATGGACTCTTGACTCCTACCTGTTGCAAAGACGCTGTTTTCCTGGGAGGTACAAGCTCCCGCCCTAGAAATTGCGCACCGCACATTAGCTAAGCAGCAATATTGGTTAGTTAAACCGTAACTAACTAGTGTTTACATGTGATTAGCTACGCAGTAAAAGCAGCTGCTCTAACCATACGAGAAGATAAAACCGCAAGCCCCTAACGTTACCTGTCAGCCCGCCGCCTCCTTCTCCGTACCCCCGTCGTCTTTGCAGTACGAAATACTCGTTATCCTTCTCGGTGACCCACAGTTTGAAGGCGTTCTTCAGCAGAATTTCTTCAGGTTTGAGCCACATGTTTCCAACGTGACGGAGTTCTCATGTAAATCCACCTGACATGTCACAGTCTCCCGTAAGAAGCCCCAAACAGAGGAACCAGAGACATTTGTTTGTGTCAGAATCCCTCCCTTCCCACGTCGACAAGAAATACAGCTAAGCGCGCAAGGCATCATGGGATTGTAGTTTTTGAAGAGAACATAATCTCTGAAAATGGGAACCAGGTACGGTATGTGTATCCAGCACTGACATAATAACGTTTTTATTATGTCTATGAGATCCACATCCAGAGCAAGGGGTCCTAAACCTATATTTGTTGTTGGGCCCTTAAAGCTATCACTATATTAGCACAGCTCAACAAATATCTTCAAACATATACTTAATGTTTGAAAGTTTACTTGTTCTGCACATAATCATAATTATAGAAGATGGTAAAAAGAGGGAGGATAAAAACAGCAACATATTCTACATCAGCTGTAAAAAGTTTCAAAAACAAAAATATTACAGGTATCAAGTATTGCAATAAGTAACATTTGCAAACCTGACTCGTCGTGTGATATTGTTCTTGGGTGCCCCGTTTGTTTTAGAGCCACAAGCATCTGCTTCCTGCTATATTTTGGCATGCAGAGAGGTTTACATTTCCCTTTCAATAGGAAAAGGATAAACATTTCCAAAATAACAATAACAATAAAAAAAACTTAACTAAATGTTGCTAACATTCACTAAATAGATATACAAAACAATACTGGTTACTTCTTACGCTGCATGCTAATAAAACATTTAAATTAATGCTATACACCACTTAACCTTAGTTACACTGTCAGTTTCAATTATGCTAAACAAGACTGAGGTCAAGGCGCACAGCAGGACAAATTCTGAAATACTGAGGGCCTCTGTCTTTGCTGTCTGCAACGAGAAAATACAATGCAAAATTCACCTTATGTTTCAAGTCATGATTTCCTGATTGCATTACAGCAGACAAATTAATATCTTGAAACACTATCATCACTATGCATATACAGTATGCACTCAATTCCAATGGATTTGTTTGTAAAAAGTCATTTCTGTTCTTACAGTCAAATGGTCCCCCCTCCACCCCCCGAACACTGAGCAGAAAGTTCATATGCATTGAACTTTCTGCTCAGAAGACATATTTCAACTCATGAAAAAAAAAGCTTTCCGATAACAAATTCTCTACTACGAAAACTCCCATTTCAGAAATATTTAAAATCATATAAAACATTTTTTATACATTTTTAGAAGTATTTAAACTGAACTTTAGCAGCAAATAAATATTATTATTTCTATTATTAAATGTATCACTACTGATAATACTAGTAATACATCTGCTCTGTTGGTCCAAAATCATATTTCTCAATGTCATTGCAACATGTGGTCCGCCTTGTTTAATATTTTAATCATTTATCTGATTAATTAGTTTCATTTTGAAAACTAATGTTAAATGTTGTTTAACTATCCTTCCCGCAATGACAACTACCTCTACCATTTCATTTTTATTTGAGCAAGTATCCATAATCTTAGGAGGAAAATTTGCATTTCATAATTTATCAGCGCAGTGATGTCCGATTATGTTACAACTACCTGCCATACCAGGGCGCATTGATGGCGTCACTTCTGTTGACGTGACGCCAGTTCTTGCGCAGTTTAGCGCGGATTTTTCAAAAATAGCAATCTCTTGTTTACACTGTCCAACTTATTGTAAAGTATTTTATTGCCAATATATTTAAGCAAGTTATTTTTTTTATCAGTACTTCGCTTCGGGTATTTTATTAAACCACACGATGACGCCATCAAAGAGCATCAAACAGTTTGTAACGTTAGCCAGCGGTTACTAGAGTAACTGAAGCGTCCCTACCGCCGTCATCTAAAAGGTGTTAAGTATTTTTACGGCACTCCATTAGCTGGTGTGAATCATTTTAGCTGTGTGTACAAGGTAAACAAGCTAACATGAGCTAACGCCTGCTGAGCTAACTGTTAAGTGATGGAGAGTAGTTCGTGTTGTTCTTCGACGGCAGCCGATCCTCCTCAAGAATCTTTCCTCCAGAGGACGCTGGAGCGATTACCCTCCACTCAAAGCCTGAAACTCACGGCCGAGGAGGCGGCTCCTGTCGCCGTTGTTGCCATTCAGAGGTACCTGTCCGAGCCGACCGAGGGTCAGCAGCTTGACAGCTACAGCTACGACGTGACTATCACAGACGGAGTCTGGCGAGCCAAATGCTTCCTTCACCCCAGCTTGAACCACCTGGTGCACAGAAACACCCTGAGGACTGGGACGGACGTCAGCGTCAGGCAGTGCTCCTTTGTTTACAACGAGAGGAGACTGGGGCACGGTTATATCTGCATTGAGAAGGTCGAGAGCAGCGCAGAGACGTCATCTCTCCTGCCCCGCATTAACAACCCCAGCTCACTGCCCATGCTGGTAAAACACGGCATGGAGAGGAGCGTGGTGCTGCAGAGTGACGTTCCGCTGCAGGTGAGCCGCAAACACTACCTGTCTCTGTGGAACAACGACGACCCGGAGGGAGACATGTGGATCTCAGGGTCTGCTTCACCGGACCCAGTCCTGGACGGTGAGATCCTGCTGTCCTCTGCTTCTTGCTGTGTTGTTTTGCACCTTTTCTGTCTCTTGAATTCAGTGTTGGGCAATAATTAGTTACATTTGCTCAATTACATTTACTCAGGGTTTCCCGCAGTACATTATAAGCCTGGCGGGCCAACATGCTTTACTTGTGGCCCCACCATATTAAGCATTGCTTATTTATTTAAGTCTTTTTAAAATGTTTGCATTTTTTAGTTGGTGTTCAGGTATTAATCTTCCAGTCTTTCAATAACACATAATTGTTAAATGACTTTTTCACATTTCCTGTCAACTTTAAACATTTTTCAACTCAAAAACACTACGGGCCGCTGGATGAATGACCAAAGTATCAACCATTCAGTGATTGATAATTTGATCACATACTCAGTACTTCAGTAGACTTTTTTTTTTTTTTTTTTTACCAAAAATATTTGAGTAATTTTTTGGATGGGTACTTTTTACTTTTGCTTGACTAAAAATATTTACAATTTTTGGGTACTCTGTCCACCTCTGCTCAAATTGCAATAGCTCTTGAAAATTCAGGTAAATTATAAAGAGCTAATTATATAGCTATTTATTTTAATTTTTTTTACAAAATATATATATTTTTTTAAAAAGGCTTGAATTCTAAAGAAATGTAAACTTTGTGTTTTCCTAATTTTCCTTAAGGGTAGCTTTACGTATAATAAAATGTAATGATTATTCCTTTTCAAATCATAATTCATTAATGTGTCGTTATTTTCATTGTGCACCAGGAGAACTGGAGTGTCTTAAGGGCTCTTCAGCAGATTAGAGTGAAACATTGCATAGAAGGTTAAAATAAAACATGAAACAAAGTCAATAATGCAAAATGTATAATATGATAATATGTAATATATTTATTTCAGTGTCAAAGGTCACCCTCCTTAGTTCTCTGGAGTCATCCTTTAGAGTCTCATGGAAACCTCTCCCTCTCCTGGTGAAGATAATCCACAAATCCAGGTTGAGGTATTATGGGAAATTTGGGCTGAAGATTGATTACCCCTACCAGGTGAGCTTCACTTACAGGTTAACCCTTAATCTGGTTTTGTAATCTGTATTCGCCTGATATTTTACTGCGATACCAGGTAAAATATGCACTTTGTGACATTTCAGACTTACTTCGAAGTCGCCGACCAGAGCGGCACAATGTCGCTCGTGCTTTGGAACGAGCTCTGTCCTGAGTACTACCTCAGGATGAACGTCGGCGCGGTGTTGTACCTGCAAAACTACACCTTGAAGCAGAGCTACTCAAACAGATCCCGCCCACAAATGGACCACCATCGAATGAAGATCTTCACCTCCGTAGGTATGAACTTAGGAGTGTTACATTTAGCTAACTACTACTGTGATGTGATGTTGAGTTGAGGAACGTAGTTTGATTGCAAAAGCTGCGCAATAGGAATGATAATAATTCATACTTGCCATGCGAATTTTTTTTTTGATTGCACTTTATTTCTTTTCTGTAAATGTTTTTCCTTGTAGAAATCTGCCTGAACCCCCGTAACCCAGCTGCCGACATCACTGTGGTCTCACCCAAGACCGTCCTCCCACAGTGGGGGCTGCCGGAGGTGTCCTACCACTTCACCGCCAGGTGATCAACGCTAGCCGCTGCTTTAATAAAAATGTATTTACGTGTCACTTGTGTATGTTTTCATGCGATATTCCAACAGTTTTGGCTCAAAGGCTGCTCTCTGGTTTCTGGTTTGCTCCAGGTCAGAGCTGGAGAAGATTTCGAACGGTTCCGCTTGTGACGTCATCGGTTTGGTGACGTTTGTTGGCCGTGTTGAAAGAGTCAGGAGTAAAGGGAGTAAAGGTAAAAGGGTTTTTTTTTTATTTACTCACTGGGTGAAAGCCTCTGTAGTTTCACTTTGACTGTCATGCAGTGATTGCCGTGCTTTAACTTTTAGCTCCAGAAAAATACTGGACGTATCGCTGGGTTCATTCGGTGGACGGAACATCTGATCGGCCTTTTATTCTGGAACTTTTTTCCTCGTCGCAACCTGAAATCTTCAATCAAATTTGTCCAAGTAAATCATAACCTCATACTTTGGCTTTCATAAGTATCGTAGATGTTACACGTTGTGTCACATTACACCCCAAAAGTCATTTTTTTGGCAGTGGAATTTCAAGTGATGGAGCAAAACAAAGTAACAGATAAATGTGAACCTGTGACCATGCAGTGGGAATTGTAAGACAGCTTAAAGCTGCAGTAGGTAACTTTTATTAAAAAAAAAAATATATATATATATACATATATATATATGTTTATTTTTATATTCAGTAAAACTGCCACCATGTTGTGACACTATGAAACAAATAATCTAAAAAAAATAAATAAATAAATATCAAGATACCAGACCTCCTCCCTGTGGTTCTGCTGCCATCTGCAGAAATTCACCACTCCCCTTCTGAAACAACCAATCAGAGCCATCTTGTTGCTGTCAATCATCCTCGTGTTCACGCTGCTCAATGTGCTAATAGCGGAGAAACAGCTTACCGCTCCAGGAAAACTGTTTATTTGCCAACATCAGTGGCCATGCTAACTAGCCTGGCATTCACATCAGGGTTTGTTGTGGGGAACTAGCCTAACAGAGCGGGTGTGAGTGTACATGAGGGTGAGTGACACCGCTAAGACCCTCCCCCTGGCCCTGATTGGTTGTTTCTGACTGAGCAGTGCAGGTATTTCTGCAGGTAGCTGTAGGACCACAGGAAGAAGGCAGAGGAGTAACGACAACACAGTTTTAACAAACTTTAAAAAAAAACTATATAAAAAAAAAAAGAAGTTATTGCAGCTTTGTTTGAACGTGTCCTAGATAAACAGCCTTTAATGGACAAGAGCTTGAAAGTTCATGTAGGTACTGGTGTTACAAAGTAGTTTTGGGTATAAATGTGGAAATGTATTTGTCTTCCCAATAATTACAAACCAATACACTAAACAAGGCGCTGTATTTGGCTGCTGTCTCATCTCTGCTTTGTCTTCCACAGTGACCTACCTTGTTTGCACTCAGATGAGGGTGTGTCAGGTGGAAGGGTCCTCGCCCTACCTCACAAGCAGCTGTGAAACCGAGATCTTCATCACTGGTTGGTATAATCATGTGGCAGTGTGACCAGAGGAGGATGGCAGGATTAAAGCGTAGGGCGGTGTGGGTCTGCAACAGGTTACCACAAGGGCCAGCCGTATGTGAGTGACCCCAGAGTGAAGAGCTTCATCCAGTGGACCAAGACTCTGAAAGACAACGTTGTCCTCCAGAAAACTGCCGTCGGCGGCCATTATTGTTACCCTCCTCCCCCACGGAGATTTTCACAGTCAGCGACGGATACGTCAGGTGATTTGAGTGATTTATTTATTGATTTTAAAAGCTTTAGCAGTTAGGGTGTAGATTTGTGCTTTACGCCATTCTTTTATTTAAGGCCAAGTTCCTTTGGTTGCTGCGTCTGACCTGAAGAGGGAGCTAGAGAGCCTTCAATATAGGGAGCATAAAAAACTGGCAATTCAGGGAGAGATCGCAGCAATCCGCTACACAAATTACCCAAAGAAGGTAAAAGATTTTTATTTTAAAGTGTATTGTCAATAATAATAACAAAAGAAATAGTTAAAGACGTTCGCTGCTGTTTTGTTTTGTTTTTTTTCAGGTTTCAAATGAGCCCAAGAATTATTCATCAGACGCACATAAAGATCCTGCAGACTGTCTGATGTCTCCCTCTTCTGACAGGAGCAAAGCTAACACAAGGAAAAGGACAAATCAATTCAGGTTGGATTTGATTCCTAATTTAAATTTTTTTTTATGCTTGTAAGCTGAATAATTAATCGGTAATGTTAAATTTGACGTCGTGTTTTATAGTAAAGCCGTACCTTCTTCCTTAAATTGTGCCAGCACGCCCTCTAAAAGGTAATTAAGCTACAACCACGAGCATTTATCTGTTAGTTAAAAGTTACAAACATTCTTTGCTTCTTTGCGCCCAGAAGGCTGAAATACAAAAACACGAAAGAAAGAGAAGAGCAGGAAGAAGAGGAGTCGGCCTCGGCAAATGAGGAGGTTCAGCATGAGCAGCAGGAATGTCAAGGTGAGTAACTCGCTGCTTCATTTTCGCTGCTGTGTGTGTGTGTGTGTGTGTGCCTCTGTAATGTGTGTGTCCCACTAGACTCCCCTGCTTCGTCCTGGGAGAGCAGCAACTGGTCAAAGCAGCGAGAAGAAATCTCTGAGCATTTGCATCACGGCGGCCTGCATCAGGACAGCGTCGCTCGCAGGTTCACCTTCGACGAGAAGAGTGCACTGCTGCGGTGGAGCAACCTTCAGCCGACGCGCTGGACGCCGCCGGCGGCTGCCGACGCGCCGCCACACACTCCCTGCCCGGGGCATTACCAGCTGACCATACTGGGTAAGAGCAGAGTCGCTCAGTCCTGTTTCCCGTCATTTCACCTGCTACGAATCACTCCGAAAGTGTTTTCGGTTTTTCTAACCGGAACAACGAACTGACTGACCTTTATGTTTGTGTTGTGACGCGTCACGTCATCAGTGAGTCAGACTGAGGGAGGGAAACTACTGTCAGCAAAAAAACACTGTTACAGTCAGAGGTCTGTGCGACCTTAAAAAAAATGACAGAATGCATTAGGGCTGCAACTACCAATTATTTTAGTTCTTCTGTTGATTATTCTGACGATTAATCTTATAAAATAAAAAAAAATGGCACATGCTGCAGATTTGTCATTTAACCACCTTTTTTATACAGTGTTAGAAATACATTAAAAGATTCACATAAACAAAAAAATTCCATTCCTTGAAGTAAGAAAATGAACATTTTTATTGTGTAAAATACAATAAAACATATATACAAATATTTTTAATTTTAAATGCCGAAGGTATATATTTGTCTTACAGTCGTGGGTTGATTGCTGCTCTGAGTGCATTTTGTATTTGCAGCAAATGGCCTTTTTTGAGTGTATACTCCAGTTAACGATTAATCAATTACTAAATTAGTTGACAATTATTTGAACAACCAATTAATCATGATTAGTCATTCCAGCCCTGGAATTAATGTAACTATTGTTAAGGTAGATCTTTTTCTTTCTAGTGTGTGCGTTCTCAACACGTCGCCACTAATTATGGTTATAATTTTTGAACGTTTTCTGTCAGGTATCAACAAGCAGATCGCAGTCGATGCCGCGTTTCTCCCCGTGGTGCGCTCCGACGACCCCCGCGCCGTTGGTCTCTCTCAGGACCCCCACGACAACTCGATGCTGTCCTGCCTCTCATCAGGTTTCCTCTGCCCCCTCGACAGCACAGCCGGAGACGGAGAATTAACTCCCCGTGAGTCAGGTAGCGACAGGAGAAATAAATCCCTCCTCTCATCTTCTCCAGCATCTCCAGTCGAATGTTTAGCTTTGATTTTTTTTTTTTTTTTTTACGTTTGGTTGGCTTCTTGCAGAGGAGATCTTGGCAACCGCCCGGGGGCTGGAGAACACACACGTGGTGTGTGTTCTGGAGTTGTGTCAGCTGGGAGGAGATAAAGTGGAAATCCTCATTGACAAGGTGTACAGAGTGATGGATGTCACACTCGACTAGAAACAAAGGACAGCTTCTTCTAATCATCCTCAATCATGTACATGTATTTTTGACAAAAAAAGACCTTCATGTAAATTGTATTTTTTACGATTAAAATACTGGAATGCATAAAAAAATGTTGCCTTTTATTTCAAGTATTAGTAGAATTTAATGACTTGCTTTCATAATTTCGTTAGTAGAGCAGGTTGCGTTGCTTTTGGGATCTTTGAGCCTACTTCCCGTTGTCATAAGGGTTCTGTTTAAGGGATCTGAGGAGTTTTCACCAAGGTTTGTAGAAATACACCTACACAAGATTGATAAAATTTTTGTAAGGGCTTTTAGTTTTAGAAAACACCCTTTGCAAAATGCTATGGAGGCGCCCTTGCTGGGATGCCTTGTTTGATTCAGAGACGTTACCATAGAGACAGGCAAAACCAAAAACACAACAGTCTTGTTTTAATCTCTCTTTAAGATTTCTTTTATATCTTACAATTTCAGGGCTGATGTGTGTTACTGAATACGCATTCTAAAAATATATGTAGTGTAAAGTACATTTTAATTCTTATTTTTCTGGTAAATATTTAGAGAAAACGACAAAAAACAGAGACATCTCATAATCTGTTATAAAATTACTTTAATTTTAAAATCATAACATACATATATGTAATCTATATGACAAATAAAATAAACAACTATGTAGCCTAAAGTTTTTTTTTCCACATTCTATAATACAATAAATATATATATATTTATAATATATTTGTTTCTGCACTGAAACTGCAGAATTGACTAGACGCCAGGTTTTTCTTTTGTTCATGTCCTGGCAACTCTTACACAGAGAGGATCGGATCTGACTGCCCACGTTCACATCTGAGGCGACAGTCAACATGATACAAATCGGGGGGAAAAAAGTACAAGTTAAATGTGATCAAACTGACGTACGTTTACAAAAAGAAATCCCTGTGATGAACACTATTCAAACCATAATGAAGGGAAGCCAAAGAGAGAGAGGAAAAAAAAGAAGAGGTGCGGCAATCGTCGTCACGGAGAAAACGGACCGACCAGATTTACACCCTTCGTCAAGCTCACGAGATTAACTCGCGTCCGAAACCGAGTGATTCTGGGTCTGGGTGATGAACAGACCTGCTTTTGATCAACACAGCAAGGCAAACAAAACGATACGGGAAACTTTGTCTACTCTGAATGATGTGTTTGAATGAAAAACAACCAGGTTTCCTGCCAGAAAGGCTGATATTCTGCAAGATCGTCCTTTTACTTTGTCACAGATTTACAGGTGAAGGTTAAAATTATTAGTTACTTTGAAAAAAAAAAGGTATTTATTCAGTTATTAAATTTAGAAAGTTAAAACTCATTTACATAGAAGCTAATGCATTTCAAGCAATTATTTCTGCAATTTTTGTTATTTTGGCTTGTTAGCTAATAAACACAAAATTCGCCTTCTCAGAAGATTACAATATTACATAGGATCAATAAAGGTTTTTTCCTTCCACTGAACTTTCTCTTAATATCTTCATATTTCCCTCTTCAACAATGACTCACACATGTCAGGGACAAGCTGCTGGACATCTGGCTAATCAGCAGAGCATTTCTGTGCAAGAAAATCAAATTTTTTTTTGGTTTTTGGTTTTCAATTAACTTTAACCCCAAATCTGAACAATTACCATTAATAAGTGCCTGAAATGTGTTATTTGAGCAATGAATCTATGCAGCTTTTTGAAATGGATTCTTTTTTTTTTTTTATGATATCAGTGTCACACACCTGAATGACGTGACATTTTCACGAAAAACAGAAACACGCTATGGCGCCTGCAAAGCTGGACCTTCATGACCAGACACACGTCGGATCGGAGATGAACGAAACCACTTCTGCCACAAAAACAACAACCTAACTTCATCATGTTTACACAATTGCACTTTTTTTTTCTTTTTCCTTTGCGTACTTTTAATTGTTAGGTGAATCAGCTGCAATCCGCGTGATAAAAAGTCAGATTTTTTTTCTTTTTGTTTCATCTCTTCTTCAAGGTTCAGTTCGGTCTCTTTGGGAGCCTCCGGCCCTGCGCACCGAATTCCCATGCAGATAAAAGTCCTGTGTAATCCTACTCTTCAGAGGACGCGTCTCGAGCCTTTAAAAAATAAAAAATACTGCTAAAGGAATGTTAGGACATTTCCGTTTAAAAAAATACTTCCATATAAATTACATGGTAACAACTGCTTATTATACACCTCTATGTACATCTGTTTGGAAACATTTCCAACAGTATAAATTAACATTCTTTTTCTCTCTGTCCTTTTTTTTTCTTTTTCTTTTTTTTTTTAAATTGACATTGCACGTAAAAAAGTGTAAAAACGGCACTGAACCTACATGCTGAGTTCGCTACGTCTTGTCGTGCAACGTGGGCAGCTCCGGCGCCGGACGGGGCCGCTTTCATATTCATCACCAAACACCTGTCCACCCCACCCCCTCTACCGCCGTGCTGCTTTCTATAAAGTGTAGCAACAACATGTGCAATTAAAATCCAGAAGAGAGGTGGAGGAGGAGGGTGGGGAGTACGCTATAGGATTTATTTATTTATTTTTCTAAATTGTGAAGTCACACTGTGGTACAGGCAGTTTAAATACAGTATATTCTGCTGATTGTCTTTGTACGGTGATGTAATTGTTTTGTTCTAATGGGTTTTAATTTTTTCCCCTTCCTGGACAGACTGCAGCAACACACTCCAACCCTCTTTCTGCTAACTGTCGTCTCTGTATTATCTACAAAACAGAGACAATCAAAAACAATGGTTCCTGCACACGCTCGTCTGTTCCAAGCTGACTGAGACAAAGGCGAGCAGCTGCAACAGCCGATAAGTAAGTAGCTCCACAGAATCCGCAACGTGCTCTTTCCCCATGCTAACGTAACGTAGTGTCTTTCAGATGGAAGTAGTTCTATAAGTTCTCAATGTAGAATGGTAAAATAAACGGAGGCGTCTGTGTTTTTTTCTAGTGTGAATGAAGCCGTTGCAGGCAACAATCTGAAACTCAGCTCACCTGGTTGGTGTTGGAAATTTGTAGTCTTCTGAAATATTCAAACAAGCCGTCACAAAACAGGCTGACGGTTGGACTCGCACCCCTGTTGTAAGATGTGTAAACAGCCCCAAAATAAATTCATCTTATGCCGCAGGAGCATCACCTCGCACTAAATACTTAGAAAAACATTTGCTCGGTTTGCTAAATCAACACCAGAATCAACACGCTTTTATTTTTACATCACATGTCCTGATATTTTAAAGGATTCAAAGTGCCGTGCAGGCTTGGCTACCCAGATTCCCATCCAGGGGCGGGCCCCCAGCATCACTGATCCTCCACTTTACTAAACAGTGGGCAAAACTCTTTCTCCAATCTATGTCTCTTGTTTTATACCTAACCCAAGTGGTTATGGTGGATGAGAAGGGGAAAAGTGAAATAAAAACTGTCTGTATAAATACTCTTCAGATTTCTAGATGTGGTTGAAAGGTAGTTGAAGTTAAAATGGCTAACCAAAACCAACTAAAATGAAAAGTTGTCCATGGACGACCAAAGTTTAAAGAGTAGTCGGATCTGACCCACACGACATCTGCTTCAGTTTAAGTCCCAGCAGCTTTTTGCAAACTCCACACATGTAGAGTTTGTGTGGCAACTTTTACATGACATCTAAAGGTTGCCATGGAGACTTGGCGATCTCAAGATGCCGCTGTTTGTAGCAGAGCTCACTGTATTTTTCACCTTTCTTTTCCAACATGAATCAAAATTAAAGGCGGGGTTTTCTTAATGCTGTGTTACTGAAATAAACAAAGTTATCAGAAGGCTTTTTACGCATCTTTACCCGGAGCGGTGTGCAAGTTCCCATTCGTAAAGCAGCTGATTGGACTGCTGGGAACATGAATTTACGCTTTTCTTGTGTGCATGAGGCTTTTCTGAAATGGGGCGAGCACAAGGTCTGGCATGCACCTCTGAGCATAACGGAGCGATTTCTGTCAGAACATCTGTGTATAAGACCAGCTTGTATTTCCAATCGGTAGTTTTTGTTGTGTAATGATTTCAAAAAGGACTCTTTTTGAAATGGACACTGCTCAGAAAGTAAGGACTTACTGCAAACATAAAGGTCACAAAAATTACTACGTACATATATATGTATATATGCAATTAATTAGAAAATCTGTATGTCTTATGTTTTAATAACAAATTATGCTCTTATGAAAATATACCTTTTGTATTCCAAATGGACCTGAGCTGGATTTTTAAAGCCATAATCAGACGCAACCAAGCGAACCACAACATGAACGTTATCACGTTTGAAGGCACAATTCGTCCTCCCCGCCTCCCAGCGCGCCGACACCCGGTGCTGGCTGGCGGCCGCTTCAGTTTGCAGAGGTCTGCGGTGGGACGGCCACGGCAACCCTCGCTCCTTCAATCCCGGATTGAGGCTTTAAAAATCTAGATAGACCTCCAGCTTCCAGCTGTAGTGTGTGCCACGTCACACCTGCCTTTTGATAGAGTGGTCGTCGCACTTGTTGTTTTGTCGTGTAAAGTTCTGCTGTAGTGACTCGACATGCCTAAATCGTAGTTCAAAGGGTGTGTGTGGGGGGGGGGACAACAGGACGCACCTCAGATTCTCCATTTTCACTGGCAATAAAGTGTCACAAGTAGCTTAGCGTCATGCCACACGAGGGGAGCTGAGCCGGAGATCAGGAACCGAGCAGAACGTTTGATCTTAGGTAAAAAATAAATAAATATTCTACTTCCGGGGAGAAAGGAGTACCAAAGTGCAAACACTTATATGAGAACTTTGCTAGAAGAAAACCTCCACTTGTCGGTCTAAAATAGTTTTTGTTTGTTTTGTCCTTTTTTTTTCAAACATCTTTGATGATCCACTCGTTCCAGCCGTCGCGACGCGGCCTCAAGGTTGTCCTCCTTGGATCCGGCAGCCGCCGTCGGGTCAGCACAGCCTGTACTTGTGGTGTCACTATGACGACGTATAAGCCGGATCCCTCCCCTGCAAATTAGGAGGCTTGACGGCGTGCTGCCCCCTGCAGGGCGGCGTCAGAGAGGCCGATCCTCAGCGTTCAGATGAAGTCCTCGGTGCTACCGCGTTAGCATGCTCCTGAAGTCTGAAACACTGCCTGGCTGGTTTTGGGAATGTTGGTACTGCCTTTGCTGCTGCTGCTGTTGCTGCTGCACAAGTGGCAGTTGCTGCGTTTGTGGCTGCTGCTGAATGTATCCCATGTTGCTTTGCTGTGGGACATTAGTGGTGTGTAGAAAAGCTGGAGCAGATCCACCATGTACAAGTCCTTGGGTCATCTGTGGAAACAAGAAGGTTTGAAAAAGGTCTCTGTTCAGTTTGGTTAGTGAAATTGAACCTTTTATGGAAATGTAGCGCTAACTAGACACAGAATCTTGCAGAAGTACTGCCAAAGGTCAACTTTCTCACATTTTGTAAAGTTACAACCACTAACCTGAGCGAGCTATCAAGTGCGATTCTGTTGTTTTAGAAGTAGTGCAAAGGAAAATGAAACATTGATTTCAAGATATTTACATCTAAAAATAATTTATTCTGATAAAATCATGCATTTTATTACTTATTACTTTATTACTTTTATGCCTTATTTATTTTGTGTGTAAAACAAATAAATCCACTTCTTCAACTTCCAGTGTCATTTAAAAGCACCCAATTAGAATTCATTCTGCTCTGTTGCCAGGGAGACAACAGAACGATATCGCCTCTGTGATTGGCTGTCTGAAATGTCATAGCAAGGATTTTTTTTTTTTTTTTTTTTTTTTTAATGAAGTGTCTTGAGACATATGTTGTGAATATTTGGAGCCATGTTGTGATTCACCAGTCAAAATTCCCGGAGTTGTGTGCCGCCATTTGATCAGCTTATATTTATATAATCTTTGAGAAAACGCGAGAGGATGCTGCTGGGCAGCTGAGAGGTTAGTGTGGCCTTCAGGATAAACCGACGAATGAGGATTTTTTAAAAAATGGACCTAAAAACAATGAGTAATACAAAATATCTACATATTCATACATGACCTATAAAATGTCAGATTTCTTTTCAACTTCAGAGAAGAAGGCTTTGATCGCGTGGTTGTGATTTGCTGCTGTTGTGTACCTGAAAGAACTGCTGGGGCTGCTGGAGCTGCACAGAGTGCTGAGAGGCCTGAGGCTGGCTGTGGTAGGCCGACTGGGCCTGATGCGTGATGAAGGTGTTGTGTGGGATCATTATGGGGGAAGTGAAAACGGGGGAGGGCACCAGCACGGCGTTGCAGTTGACCTGTTGCATGGTGAAAGAGGTGATCGGCTGCTCCAAGCTGTATCTGAAAAGAGACCGGTGAGGAGCTCAGACGGAATATCACCATAAGCCCAATAAATGAACCAAGTGTTGCAGCATGGCTGCTTACAGCGTTTGGGAGATGCCCATGTTGCACTGAGAGGGCTGGGAAGTGACGCTGCTAGTCGGAACCACGGTCTGCATCGGCTGGTTGAGAAGCATTCTGCAGGAGAGACGGTTTGTGATGTAAAAACCATGTCTGCTGCCTAAAACAGCAGACAATTAATTTTTTTTTTTCAGGCTTCTCACCGTAATTGTCCGTCGTGGCTGAGCTGGTTGTCTGTCTGTCTTTGGTTTGAGTCCTGCTGAGGCCTCGTGTTGGTCTGGGAGAACATCATGGGGTTGCTGTAGAAGGGCGTCGTCAGGCTGGTGTTTGTCTGCATCGGCAGACTCACCGACTGGCTCTGTCTGCTCCGAGGAGCCCGCTGCTGAACCTGCAGCACAGCGAGGGAGACGCACGATAAGCTCCAGAGAGATGCTGACATTTCATAACAACAACTTCTGAGCAAATAAAAATAGGTTTGATTTGTTTTTCGTTACCACCCAAAAGAATTGTCTGGAGCAACATTATCAACATCGATCATTTTGACAAATCAGGTGCCCAGATTGCAGACAAAACTTGCAGCATGTCTTCTTCTCTCTCCACTCTATTTCCTGTCAAATCACTGTTCAATCACGGCCCCTAACGGCAAAACAATATTCATAAAAAGTAATCGTTTAACACTTCATTTACCTTGCAAAAAACCACTGCTTTATAAATTTATGGAAAATTATCTAAATAAAAATGTCTTAATCAAAATGAAAAATGCAACAAAAACCTGTTGATTCATTTTCTGAATGAATCAAGCAAAATGCTTTTCTGTGTTTATGATTAAGTCAACATCTGTTTATCCCTCTCTTCATATTCTCCACTCCTTCACCATATGTTGAGCTAAATGCTATTATCGAGTGCATAACATTTTTCAGCCAAAAGCTTGTAATGTCGCAGCTAGCTTAGCAGTGAGTGAATGTCAGAGGTAAGTTGTGTTTACTTTGTTTTGAAATCATCCAAAATCCTTTTATACGCCGTTCATATGGAGACAGAGTCATGTTGGAGCTAGGGGTTGAACCAATTAGTCGACTAGTCGACTAGTCGACTCTAGGACGTCTCGCGAGTTTTTACATTTCATGTCGACTAGTCGCAGTCATGCGATTGCCGGTGGTGACAGCCTGTGCTGATCTGACAGCACAGTATACGTCACAAGACACAAGAAAAATAAGTTAATACATTAGTTTAAATGATATGTAGATGGATGCATATTTGTGGTTTTACAGTGTTTTTAAAAGGAGATGGAGTTGCAGCTGCAGTCGACTACAAAACACGAGCCATCTAAAACTCGCCCCCTTCCCGCTAAGGATGTCACTTAGCCGGCTCGCGAGTGTCGCGAGTGCTCTGTACTGTGCTAATGACAGTGAACTTTATTTACCCCCCCGCCCCCGTGCCACCTCTTTTTATTGTTTTTACATGCCATCTAAAAGATGTGCGTTTCCTTTTGAATGTTGGTTTCCCAGCAACTTATTATTTATCATAAACTATCCCGATGTTTTGTTGTTTCACTTGTTGCTGTTCTGTGTAAATGCCGTATTTTTCCGTGAAAACGGGTAATAGGCTAAAGCCTGTACGTTACTCCAAAGCTTTGCGTCTTGCGTTGCTATGACGTCACAACGGCTAGTCAACTCGACATCGACTCGACTTTTATCATGTTGACGTTGACTAGAAAATATCTTAAATCGTTCAATCTGCTGAGTCAGCAGAGCTTCCTGCCGCGCATCGGGCGGAGGAGAAGCAGGTGGTTTCGTTGAATTCAGCTGTAACCAAACGGGATCCGTTCATAACAAGTTTGGCTTGTGATGTTCCAAAAGCACCATGTAGTCAGTGTGATAATTTGACTCCTATAGTAACTATCCAGAGATCATCAGCATCAGCCGGTGTTTAGAAAAAAAAAGTCAGACCCGACTTTGTGCAACAAACTTTTCCCCGCTGCTCACGAAGAATGATCTGTTTATTGCTCTTTTAATTCTCCATAATAGACTTAGTAAAAGCAGGAGAAGGGGAGTGTGTGTGTGTGTGTGTGTGTGTGTGTGTGTGTGTGGGGGGGGGGGTCAATATTTGCCGTGAAAATAGCTAATAAAGCCTCCAAGTTGTGAAGGTTTTTTGCGCTTACGTCACTATGACGTCACCGCGACTAGTCGACATCGACTCGACTATTATCATAATGTAGTCGACCTTAAAAAATATGTAGTCGTTCAACCCCTAGTTGGCGCTATTATGAAGCTACAGCTAACATGAGCAGGTTAATTTGAGCCGTTGACACATGTTGCTAGCAAAGCTAATAATGCTAAACACTAATGTAACATGAAACAGATAAAAATGTCACCTCTCTAAAGATATGATTATATTTCTGTTTATCATCTGTTTAGCACTGCCTCTCTCTCTTTATATAAATGTTTTATAAATGAAGTCAAGTTGACATCCTTAGCTTCCACATTCTAGATTTTACCATTAAAAATGATCTTATTTCAAATCTGCAATCTGTATTCAACCTGTGCAGACGGTGAAGTGTTTTCTCTCAAAGAGAGTGGAGATGAACTTTGAGCCCCGCAGGCTGCTGGTTTCGGTTGGCCGGAGAGTTGCCTGATGACACTGGACTGGTTCTGGTTCTGGTTCTGTTGTGCTGGCCTTCCTGGGCCCTGCTGCTGCTGCTGCTGCTGCTGCTGCTGCTGCTGCTGTTGTTGGGCCTGATTGAAGTCATTGTGGATAGGCTGCTGTAGCAACATCTGACACACACAAAACAAATAGGAATCTATTGAAACCATTACTTACTGAAAAGAGTTGGTTTATATGCTGCAATCTATTGTAGAAAAAAAAAGATACCTCTAAAAACAAGTTTAATAGGGCCATAAAGTTGCATATGCAGAAATATAGGGGTCTAAGTCATTAAATATATAAATATTTAACAATTACGTATTGCACTTCTGGCTTTTGAAACAACAACAACAAAAAATCCATATGGGTTATGCTATAGCTAGCATTTGCCTCTAGAGGGAGACAAGCTACCTTTACGTCTGAGGATTTGCTCAGAAGTTGTTTCTTTCTTGTATGAAGCTACAAATGTTTTTCTTGACTCAAGGCTTTACGTAGACAAATGTCCATCATTCCTGTCCTCAAACTCTGTGCTTTTTGTATTGTAGATAACATGTTTTTCCGGAAAAGCCTGTGTCATTACTTGGCGTCTGTCGAGAGGCTGCTACCTGTAGATTAGCAAGATGGAGCTTCTCCTTAATGTCGTGCAGCTCCTGCTGCTGCGTCTTGATGTCGGCCTGCAAAATCCGCGTCCTCTCCTCCAGTTGTTCCTTCAGCTGGTTCATTACGCCTAGCTGAGGCTGCAGCTGATAAACAGAGGACTGCTGCTGCTGCTGCTGCTGCTGCTGCTGCTGCTGCTGCTGCGATTGCTGCTGCTGTGGAGAAGAAACACGGGAACAGATGGGAGAAAATTAGTGTTACACTTGATTTATACCTATTTATTTTCTGTAACATCTTTACACTTAACTTGAAATTGCTGATTAACTTGAGAAGCATATTCAGCTAAAGCACCCTCAGAAATCAACAGATAAAGACAACACAGACCAGGGAAAACATGCAAGCTGAGCATAGAAAAGCCTTTCTGCTTCAGTTTCAGTTCATTTGTTTGAAAAAAAAGAAATTCCCTAAGTGTCGCTGTAGTTAATTATCCCGAGGAAAAGCAATCCAGGAATGGTACAGCTCTTCTAGAAACACACAGCTCAGGGTTTCCTCCAGTGTATTATAAGCCTGGAGGGGCACCAGGCTTTAATTGCGCCCCCACCAGGCTAAGAATTGCTTACTTATTAAAATCTTATTAAAAAGGTTTGCATTTTTTAAGATTTTATAGTTGGTGTTCAGGTATTAATCTTCCAATCTTTCAATAACACATAACTATCAAGGGATATTTTCAGATTTCCTGTAAACTTTAAGCATTTCTTAACTCAAAACCACAACGGAGGTTGACTGCCCTGGCACCCAACCACTGGGCTTAGCAAGTTTCCTGGGGGAAAACCTTGCAACCAGTCTGTAGTCCAACTACAAAATGAGGATGTAGTGCTCTTTATTTTTCTTAATCTGCTCCTGATGTCCCTTTTCTAATCACAGTCTACATGAGCAGCGGATGAAATAAACCCAAATGGCAGCGGCAGTCATAACAGCGAGAAACTGTACACAAGCAGGACAGAAGGGGAGCAACAGGCAGGAGAGGAAGTCTAAACACTGACCATTGTGGAGTGCTTGCTGCAGGTCGGAGAAAGGGAGAGGCTCATTTGGGGAACAAGGTCAAAGGAATTTTGTCTTTGAGCCAAATTCTACATTGGGGAAAAACAAAAATAGACACGACTGATTCTATCTCTTCATGTAGCGAGAATTTTTTAATGTGAATATGTTTGGAATAAGCTGACCTTTGACCCACTGGGCTGGAGTCTGGCAGGTGTCTTCTCTGGCCCAATGGAGGCTGACGGCCATGATGGTGTGCAGGCCTCTGTGTAGGAGTTTGCTGCTGCAAAGGAGACGGCTCACTTTTAGAGACACAGACTGAGCATTTACTCTGTGAGAATAGTGTTTCCCTGGCAACCGATAAGTAAAACTAAGGTGAATACAGTAAAGACGTAAAGCAGTATAGGTTTAAGACAATATATGATTAGACTGCATAAATGATATGTTGCCCAACAGCGAAGAGAGAGAAGTCCTAGTAAAAGGAGAAAGGGATCAATGATTGATAATTTGATAATTGTTATAAATATCTGTCCAACACATTTATAAAATGTTTTGTTTAATTTAATGACAGTTCACTTTCTTGCATTGTTTTGATATTTTGATCAAAAGTACTGTTCAGTTCAGAAGTTCATTCACCCACCATGACTAATCAAAATTTGATCAAAATTACACAAAGTAAGAATAAAAGTTTAAAGAAATTTTTGTTTGATTATTTATTTGCTAAAACAAAGATTCTTGGCAAATCTTACACCGATGAAAAGATTGTGTATTTCCCCTTAATTGGGGAAATACACAATACAAATATATTTGTGGATTTGAGTATGTGGGTTTTGCCGATATATCCTGCCAAACCGAACAACTTTATAGACGGCAACAAAAAAACACTTGGCATGCATTGAAATATTTCTTCAAGACGAACACTGGAGTTCCAAACTGTAATCAAATTATTCTGGTTTAAAACATATGAAATGTGATGGCAACATTTCATTATCTAGATTTCGTTATCTGATCGCATTGTTTAAAAAAAAGCAAACCAAAGTAAAACAAAATATTCTCTCCTCTCAAAGGGCAAAGATTGTTTTCTTGAAGTTAAGCTAAAAGAAAGGACACAATTCATCTGCGATTATTGACTTAGAGGCCTTTTCATTCTGACATAAATCCACACACTGTTCTTGATTACAGCCCACACAAACCGAGGCTGAGCAAGTAAAATATCTGCAACTCACAATTCTGACAGAGGCTGTTTTCTAAATAAGTCCACCACTGTGTGAGTGTGTTTTTCAGGGAAGATTCAAGCCTGGTTTACTTTTTGTAAACAGATACGGTTATGAAAAAGCCCCAGCTGCTGCACTGTCTTCATTAATATGCAGGTGGAAGTATTTAGTGTGTTATATAGCTGGTGGGATCGCTGGCTGGCAGACAGAAACCATGGGGTTTGGAAACATTTCATCAGAGATGCATCATCACCCACACATATAAGGAGGTGTTGTGATGACGCCATGTCTGCTTCGTTCCAGGAGTTTTACCGCTGATTACAAAGTCTCCTAAGATTCCATAACAAAACATCCACTGGGGGATTTTCACAAAAAAATTTAAAAAAACAGAAACAAAAAAGAAACGACCTGTGATTTCTACGATGAGAAAATAAAGACGTCTATAAAGCTTTGCTCAAAGTGACAAGCAGCAGTATTTAGGCTAAGTTTGAGCAGCACAAACACAAGCATTGTGGGTTTTTTGACATGGAAACCTGCTTCAAAGTGACTTGGCATTCTGGAGAGAAGAGGATGACTCACACAAAGAGTCCGACAGGGCGGTGTGGGAGGATTTCCGAGAGCTGTGGGAGGACACTGAACGTGCGCCGCTGTTTCTGTCCCTTGTCGCGTCCAGGGTGGAGCAGATGTCCAAGTACAACTCCTGAGCCTGGGAAAAAAAAAACAGTATTCATGCCTCTTGAACCTTTTTTACATCATGTCATGATATATGTACAAACTTTAGAGGATTTTACATTATAAAATTTAACACAGCATAATTTTAAAGCGACATAAATCCTGATCTTGTGGAGTATTGTGTATGAGTCAATATAACACTTAAAATGACCACCTTTAGCTACAAATAGAGCTGTAAGTCTTTAGTTTTTTTTTCTCCCCTCCAGGGGTCTTTTTATGGGCTCTAGTGTCCCTTATATGACAGTAGACTGACAGGAAAGAGGGAGGGAGATGGGGGAAGACATGCAGCAAATGTCACCAGGTCCGGGAATCGAACCCTCGACAGCCACGTCGAGGACTCCAGGCCTCCAAATGAAGGTCGCGCTATCCCCTACGCCACCACAGCACGCCCAAGTCTTTCGATTTTTATCTAATAGCTTTAGGCCTCTAGAGACTGAACGGTTTGACCTTTCACCTTTGTAAAATAGTTAGTGAACAGCGACTTCCAAGATCCACTGTTTGAGTCAGAGCTACATTTTGTCTCATATTTGGGTCTAACGTGTTCTAAATATGAGTGTATGTATTTTTATTAATTTTATATCACTTCTGGTTATGTTTGTATTCACTAATATTTAAAACCTTGGCTGGAGTAGCTTGTCAACAAAGAAGCAATTTCCTCTCAGGGATCAAAAAAGTATATTTTACCCTATTCTGGGCTCAATGTTGCAGGGAAGTGAACCTCTGTACCAGTTTCATTCAGTTTCCCATCAAATCTGACCTAATCCCATGTCTTTGCTGACAAGAAAAAAAAACAACAACAGCATGATGCTGCCTCCACCATGTTTCACAGCGGGGATTTGTGTTGAATTCAAAAGGGCATGACACCACTCCCTCTTAGCAGGGACGCAGGCAAAAGCAAAGTTAACATGACATTCGTGTGAAACAAAGACATGCGACGTGGCCACTGGGAGATGGAGAGAAGCTGCTCTCAGGCTCTGGGAAACAAAATTGGTATTTCCAACAACACACACCACTCTCTGCATAGTGTGAATGTTACTTTTAGAACCTTTTTTGAAATATTACTTTAGGTTTGTTTAGGTAAAACCTAATGTGGTTTGAAATTCTGCCAGGCTGCTCTTCCTGTTTTTATCTTACATGCATAATGTTTTGTACAGTTCATGTATTTTTGAACAAATTACTACTCTCAAGATGTTCTTATTTTTTTCAGTAAATGGCCTTTTTTGAGTCTGAATACTCCAGTTAACGATTAATCGATTACTAACTTAGATGATGACTATTTCAATAATTGATTAATCATGATTAATCCAATTAACCGTTCCAAACCTAGAGACATTTACAAGGTGCTGCTTATGCAGAACTCTTACCTTCACAGAGGATGGCGCTATCTCAGGTAGTGAAAGCTCCTCCAGACCAAAAGCTCTCCTGCGTTCGGCTCGCACTTCCGCGTAACTAAACGAGACACATTCGTGTGACAAGTTTCATTCCCACTCCTATCTATGGATTCTCTACCAATAGATAAATCACACATGATGCTAGACAGAAGAAAACCCTCAGGATTACCTGACAACGGTGTGAGTGCAGACAATGAACTCGGGTTTGGAGTTCCACTGGTGGTAAGTAATGTAGTAATGAGTCTGCAGCCAAATCCACTGCTGTCCCTTGGTCAGGAAGCGATAATAGCAGGATTTACCCTTTCCAAACTGCATTACTGAGAAGATAAAGGGAAAATAAAAGCTGCTGTCAATGCTGTGCTCACAAGTTCCTGGTTTTATTTTATCAGTCAACCTCTAAGAGATGCGCATTTCATCACTGGATGCTGAAGTGATGAAGATTTGTAATGAAAAGGCAACCCTTGGTTTCTTACGTTGCTTGTGACACTGAGCTATGAGCTCCAAGTCATCCACATGGTAGTAATCATACCCCGAAGTCCCAAGGACCTCAAATGGTAAGTAGCCTATGATTGGTGATGCTCTGAAACATGAAGGTGATGATAAACATGTGAGATTACCTTAATCTGGGGGTAAAATAATCTTGAATAAATATGATGATTTCAGTTTCTCACCTGTGATCTAAAAACAGGAACTTCCATTCAAGGCTGTGTCTGGACGTGAATTCATCACAAGGATCGTCCACGTTACACAAATCCTGACCAAGAGTACAGTAGCAGAGTCAGACGTTTTTCCTTAAGGTATTTTTGCTGTTTGTTTTTGGCTCCTTCTGTCCAGAGGTTGCCAGATACTGACTGAAGGTTATCACCAAAAAGGACAGTGCGAGCTACTCTAGCATCACGCGTTTGGCAGCTCTGCCTCACAGTTTTGTTCTCACTAAATCACTGCAGGACCATATCTGTGCGTCACTATCAAACACGTTGAATGTTCTGACTAATCCCAAACAGATGTGGCCTTCAACTTCGATATTTATTCTGCACAAAGAAATTAGCCGAGTTTTAAAATAGGAAATTTAAAGCAAGGACTGGCAAAAGGCTTGCCACAAGCCAAAAACATTTGAAGGTGAAAGCAGGAAGCCGAACGGTTAAGTAGTGACAAACTATTTAAATTTTTTTAATAAAGAGAAAAAGGCAATAACGCTTCAGTTCAGCGGAGAGCGTCATTGATCTGAAGGAAAAGGAAGTAAATAAAAAAGATCCATTTTCCATTTAAACTTTTCTGAATTTCTTGTTTCACAAAGTAAATATTCTCTGAAAAATATCCATTAAAAACATTGTTGTATACATTTTTGTAATGTATAAACGTGACATATATTGAGTTAAAATACTGTATTATTTGTAACATAAATTAAATTTTTGCCAAAAGGAATATAGAACAAACTCATATTTGTTCTACTGTGGTTTATTGCAGCAGAATCGCTAAATTAGCTTCGGCATGATTTCTCTCTGTTTTCATATAACTTGTTGATCATTAGTGCATAGCACCATGTTTGTTGTGGGTCCAATTTATTGTGTATGAACCCAAATTATTCTGCTGCTTCATAAGCCAAGTACTGAGCTTTAAATGTTGAAATATTCACTGATTTAATGATGTGCTTACCTGAGGGAGAGCTATGGAGCTATCATACAACAGCCAAAACAATCTTTTTTTCCACTACGACTAACAGTTTAAAGGCTAAATTAACCTAAAAATTTGATTCCTATTCATCCACAAACAAATCAATATAATATATACATATATTGATTTGTTGAATTCTGTGATTCTGAGTATTTTCTGCAATAAGGAAATCACATTAGCATTAGCATGTTCTAATTCTTCACAATTTAATGTCATTCAACACCATCTAATACAGTTTAATAGATCTAACTGTTTTCAACATGAATATATTGAAGTAAGGAGGCTTGAATGAATAATGAATCATATGCATGCTTCTTAATGGAGACTCGACCGTCACCTGAAACAAAATTGATGGGTGAATTTTAAGACTTTGGAAAACGTCTGATTTTGCGTTTAGCTTTGGCTTACAACGTCAGGGTTTAACTGCTGAAGCATCCTTGGATGATGGTATTTGATGAGCCCAATGTGTCATATTCAGCCCAAACAGAACAACAAATGTGCAGACATGATAGCGTCACTAAGGACCAACAGGTGCCATGACCTTGGCCCTGCCTCATTATTAACACACATGCTGCTTGTTATTTCTCTGGGAGTTTTAACTACAGATAGATAAAACACAATCAGTATTTTAGGCTTCAAACTGCTCTTACCTTCAGAAACTGTGGAGTGACTAATCGTACAGTTGCTATGAGGCAGACCTGCTCCTCCAGCGATGACTGCAGACTCCTCGGTAACGTCAGTTCATGCCCGTTACAAGAAGATGTAGGCACTGTGTGGCAAGGAGTATGTCATTTTATTTTCAAAACGTGTTAAAATAAGGTAGATTATTTGTATATTTTTTTTAAATGAAAATTTCTTACCATGGTTATGAAACTTAAAATCTCCAACAAACTTGACATATTCATACACAGGAGGCTCCTTGGGGTCCATGTTACCCCTGGCTAGATGACAGCAAAATTCAATATGTGTCTCCTCACCTGCAAAAATTGAGACATTTTCCACATTAGAATTTACATGAATTTACATAAAATCGTCCCTTACTCCTTTTAAACTCTGCAGACCACACTTTTCATTTTTTTTTCTTAAAATAAAACCTTTCACTTCATAATTTTCCTCTACTATGTGATGTACCATGTACCATCCTATTAAAACACACATTAAAAAGTTTGTCCTTATAGCATCTCAAAATGGGCCAAAGCTCTATAAGTGCTAGTACTTTTTTAAGAATTTGTTTTGCTTTTTTTACTCTTGTGCTGTAATATTGATAAATAGCTGGGTTTTTTTTTTTTTAAGTTTACACTCATAACTTTTGTTACTGTGTATTATATCATTCAAATGCTTTGTTAACATTTAATAGCCTATAAAGAGAGGTACATGGTTTAAAGCAGAGAAAGCCCACTTTAATGTGTCGGTGATTTCCAACACTACTAGTTCAGGTTCTGTGAGAATTCTGCAGCTGCACTGATCCAACTCAACAATAAGTGGATAAAAATCAGGCTTTCCTGCTGTTACAAAGACAGACTCTTGTTTGTACAGATGGCTCTTCAGCAGAGTTGGCGATTTCTCCAGACAAGGCTTTGAGGCGGCCATTAAGGCCTCTTATGTCAGCCGGAGACACTGACGATTCCCCCTCTCTCTTCGTCAGAAAAAGTCCATCAGAAACACAGGATTAAGGTCAGCGACTTTGGCCTCCCATGCCAGACCGCTTTGGATTACTGTGTTAACATAACAGTGATTTAAAGTCTTAACTATGATACTAAGCTGGCTCCTATTATTAGCTAAAAGTCTAATCATAGATGCATGCGAATTAGAATTCCAATAAAACACAAGACTCCAAAGCCGTCATTTCTTCGATGTCTGAGGAGCTGAATAAAAATTGCAGCTGATGTGAGAAAACCTTTTTGGATATCAACAACCAGGTGTCAAGTTTACGGTTTAAAACTAGGTGAGAATACAATAAAGAGCAACAGGATCAGCGTGCTTCTTTCTCGTGTTACATTTTTTGCTTCCTGTAAATAAAAGACCATCTACGGGTTTAACCTTTGTACTTCCGCCATGCTCCAGCATGATGACCCAGACACAGATCGTGCAGCGAGGCCTCTCAGCAGGATACTCACTGTCAAGGAAATCAGCAGCAACGGGGTCAGTCATCAGCATGTGGGATGATAGCAGCTTATACACCTCCCCGTGTTCGCGCTCCGGGAGGAAATTCAAGATATTTTGGTCCACCATATCTGACTGGTGGAAAAAAGGAGACGTTTGTCAGTCATTACATGCTGGCAAGACCTCCTCTCATGTGTGTGGTCCTGTTCCTCTGTATGTGGGCCTGTCACAATAACAAATCTACTTGGACCATAAATTGTCCCAGCACTTATTGCGAAAAACGATAATGTTGTTTTGAGGCCGTTTTCGACTAATGTCGTGGGGATGGCAAAAGAATGCAAGAACACATTCTCAAAAATCAACAAACTTTAAATTGTAGTGAACATTTAACACTGGAACTGGAAGGCATTTTAAATATCCAAGATAAATAACCAAAACAACAAAAATGTCCTTCAAAAACAGGGGCAGTTGAAACCAAAACACCAGACAGAAGAGTTTATTATCCAGTTTTAGGTAGAAAGAGAGGAAAAGAGAAAAACAACAAATCATGCTAATGCAAATTATTGAGCTTTTTTTTTAAATTACCATGTGATTAATTGATTTATTGATTATTGTGACAGGCCTATTTGTATGTTAAACTTTCTTCATAAATCTGTTGAGGAAATGTGATTAGCATAATGCTAATCTTCATTCAACAAAGAAAAACAGACAAAGCCTGTATTTGTTTAATTATATCCAATTAGTAAGAACAAAAAGATCATAAACTATTACTTTTATTCAAAAAAAAAAAAAATTCAAAACAAGACCAAATATGAATAACAGTTACTGGTGATTAACAGATTTTCTTTTTCCAATTAAGCAGCCATTGATAGTGTGGCAAAAGATGATTAATGGTTAATTTACCGTTTGCTCCAACTTACCGGTAAATGGCCAATAAGTGACGACACACTGTCAGATACGTATATGATGTTGCCATCTGTCGTTAATGCAACAAGGAAGCCATCCAGGGCCTGGAAGAGGTGAATGTGCTTTGTTTATCATATGGTCACAAATGAAAGTCTCAGATTCCAACAACATTTTCCCAATAGGGTCATTCGTTTGTCATTATAAAGATAATTTGCAAGAGTAATGTTTTACTTTAGTCAGAATTCAGACTAAATCATCTGCTTCAAGGACACATCCTGCTCCGCTTTACCTCCAACATGAGCTGAGTGAACTCTTCATTACTGAGGAATGAGGGCTTCCAGTCCTGCTTCACGTCACAAATCTCATTCTGCGCAGTGATGTCTGAAAGGACGACTCAAGGTCAGTGATCCAGATTAAGTGGGTGAAATGATCTACAGACGCTCAAATGAGCAACACGAGATGTGCGGAGACCTTTCTGTTTCTGTAAAAAGTCAATCGTCCTCTGCAATATGGTGGATTTGTCCATCTTGCGCGGATGGCCTTGACCCTGGAGCATGGTGCATAGCTCCTTGATGAGCACATTGAACTGGTCTCTTCTTTTCTTTTCAGATTTGTTGCGAGATGCTCTGCAGAGCAAAGCACACATTTTTTTTTTTTAAACGGCAGCACAAGTGCAATGTAGTAGAAGTGGAAAACCAACAGATTTCAATTTAGTTGAATAGAAATTATTCTAGTTCATTATTTTTATGTAAATAGAACAAATATTTCACAGAACTTATGATGTGACATTTAATATGAGTTTATTCAAGTTTTATTTATAATTTAATATAATACAATATGTAATTAGGGTTGACAGGTAATTAATTTTTTTATCTGATTAATGACAGGGTTGCCGGGAATTAATCATGGTTAATTAATCGTTAAAAAAAATTAACAGAGTTAATGAGTTCTCAGTATTTTTGTTAGTGATGTCAATTGATTAAAATACAGTGCAACATGTAGAACATGGGATCATTTCTCAGGTCTCTGATGCTTTTGTATTTAATAGAAAAGTTTAAGTTGTTAAAAGAATATAATATAAATATAATACTATAATATAAATATAATCTAAAAGAATATATTTACTTAAGCAGAATAAACCTCAAATTAACCACAGTGTATAAATAAGTGTGCATGTTTATCTTGCATTACAAATCAAACAATCAGTTAGTTTTGTGAGTTAATTTTAACAACTTCTGGTAGCTTCAGCTTTGTTGTTTTCTTTTGTAGGTAATGTTTAACTTCTCTTCCCAATGTGCTTGTACAGCTGTGTTGATAATTTGCTTCAAAGGGTTTTGATTATCCCGGTTGGCACGCCATTTGGCTTTTTCAAGTGTCAGAAAGAATGTTTAACTTTTAGTTATCAGAAAAGTCCTCGCTTAAGTAACCGAATGGTAAAATAGCCCCTAATGCAACTTGTTTACCACCTCCGAACACATAGTACCTGTAAACAAAAATTTATGTCGCATGAGAGCAGCTAAATCAAAGACAATGTAGGTTGTACCTGCCTATAAAAATGGCGAACATGACACAATCATATACGCAAACTAACAGATAAAACATTAAGGCAGGATAAAGTACCTTTTTGCCCTGTCCTTCTCATCTTCATCCATTAAGTCCTCCACACAGCTGTTGGTACTGAAAACACAAGGACGGGCCAATAAAATATATTGTTTGAGAATAGAAAATAATAACTTGACTTTTTAACATGCTGCAACAAGAAATAAAGTAATTGCCAAAACCCAACAGTGACTCAGCTCTTTTGACTTTCCAGGAAATATGTGACAGCTGGCCGTGAAGCAGAAGCATAACATTTACCTAAACATTATTTACAGTCTTATAAAGTGACGTGTGTAAATATGCATATGTCATTTTCTATGTGTCAAAGACTGTCTTGATCATTTATTTCTGTCTTAAGAGAAAGCTCTTTCAGACAAAGTCAAACTAGCGTCGGACAGAAATGGTGAAATGTCCAAAGTGTCTGCCATAACTCTGTTAGCATAACCTGGTAACCCAGTTCAAGCTCCTGGGAATCTTCACCTTTAATCAGGTCACTGTAGTAGATTACAAAAAAAAATGCTCTGTGTTTAAGAAGGACATGCAGCAAACCTCTGCATGTTTCCTGTTACTGTTTCTACAAAACAAACGTAAGCATCCATGTCTTTCTCTTTCCAAGAGGAACAAATATGGGCACAAAATTTAAAATCCATAATTTACACATGGCCATTACCCATCATGTTTAATTGCACCACAAAATGTGGGTTGCACTTGACCCACCAGTAGAAAGCCACATCAGGAAGTAGTCAAAAAGCCATAAGCAATATGCACTTTAAGGGGTAATACTGGATTGTGGACTAAGTGTAATGTAATAAAAAGCAAAGGCTGGTGGACGTAGAACTGAGACATTAACTCCAGTCTTGATGCGACATGAGAAACATGCCATATCTGATGCATGTTGTTTACATTTAATCCAGAAAGTATTTACAATGCTTGGCTTTTTCCACATTTTTCTACACTACAGTCTTTTTGCAAATTGTATCCAATCAATCCTTTTCTATGAATACCCCATATTGACTATGTTGATTTTGTTTTTTCGTTGCAAACTTATAAAAACTCAATTTTGAGCTTCATCCACAACGTATTAACCAAAAGCTGTGAATACTTTTTTTTTTTTTATAATTTGCAAAACATTCTCAAAAAAAAAATTTAATAAATTAAGCACATTGTCATAACTGGGTATTTGTGATTTGAATTTTGAGCAAAGACCCATAATTTACACGTGTTGCACAAAAACATTTGTAACACGTGAAGTGCTGTAAATACCTTCGAATGAGGATGATGAATAATAGCTTTGCTTATATTTAAAGAATCAAATGTACTTGGGCAGCACAGATTAGAGAGAGTGTCAGGTTTTCTCAGGGAAAAATCCTGCATGTCCTACACAGATGAATGCATACGACCCCACAATGCATGAGATCAGAAAGAGCACAAGCCGGTGGACTTGTCTCACCCGAAAATGATTAAGATAGATTTTTTTAGCTACAAACAGTCCGTTGTTAAGTACGATGGAGGATCAGTGATGCTGTGGGCCTGTTTTTCTACAAGTGCATACCAGGAGATCATTAAATAGCAAACTGTTGACGTCTGCCTGAAAACTCAAAATGTGATAGTGATCATACATATTGCCAAAATCATATGGAAATTAATTTCCCACCAGTTTCAAAACGGTTACACTTGCTTCTTTTTATGTCTTAAAAACGTCTTATACAGATAAAACACATTGGGGAGATATGTACAGCTGTATTTTGACTCCTTTTAAGGAGGCTAAATTATTTCACTACAGTGAGTTGGCATGCAGTCGTACAAGTGGAGCATAAATCTATGACAACAGATAAATGTTTGCGTGTTTAATACTCACTCCCATTCCCTAAGCGTGGACGGACATGGGCCGCCGAAGTCTGAGAGGTTGTCCATACTCACTCCCTCTGCCAACTAGGCCCTTTCTGAAGTCTTGGAAGTCCCATCCGTGCTGATCTTGTTGGAACACTCTACTGGAAAAAACCTCTTGCCCAAAACCTCCTTGATTCCCCTGAAGGAATACAGAATCCTGTAAAATGACGGAAAAAATCATATAATTGTAAATATTAGCATGTTGTAGACTGATTAGCATAGTTAAACATGAAGAAAACATACAATAAGAACCTGATTTTTATTGTGGTCACTTACAATTTCAGATTATTTGTAGGCCTCTAATAGAACTGACCAGCTAAGCTGAGTGTCTGCACCCTTTACAACCTAAAGAGCTATTTTGGCTTTTTAGAGCCGCAAGAGTCACATGACTGTTACATTACAAGACGACTTATAATTTTAGATACATAGACACTCTAGGAAATTTGGAGTCACTTTTAAATAACCCCCATTTTATTTCTATTTTCAGGATTCAAAGAAAAGATAAAAATATAACTTTCCAAGGAAAGGATGGCTCTTTCTATGGGATGAAAAACAACATTAAAAAGCATGTTGAGAAAAACACAATTACAAACATGTTAGTGTTGCTTTTAGTGTCAGTTTTTGTGAAAATAAATACAAATATTGCAGGAAAACATGGCCAAGACAATACATTTATTATATCTATATTTCAAAATAATAGTTGGTTCTCCATAATTTTTTGTCAACGTTATTAATCGCCATTGTAGAACATCCAAAGATCCGAGATCAACACCATGGCACCGTGTTAAAACATTGTCCATTTATAGTTTTGTCTGCTTTTTTTTTTTCATTTTTTTGTGAAGATCAAAGAACGTAAAGCTTCTTTACTCTTCGTAGTTCATTTTTTAGATTATGTCAGCAGCTGTGTAGCCAGAAAGCAACACTGACCCAGTTCCAGTAGCATCTGAACGGGTCTTTGCCGTAACTCTGCCTTCGCCCTGATAAACAGATGACATGGAAGCCATTTATTCCCAAAACTGTCTCTCCACTCCCCAGACTCCAGTTTTGACTAGGAAGTCTGGCTCCTGCCCGTAATTGAACCCTACTATCACCTAAAACCAGGCAGAACGAGTAACATTCACATGGACAGTTTCCTATCTATCTGTCTCATTTATTCTTATTCAAGCCAAAAACAGGAAGCAAGCTATCAGCACAACAATCTTGCCATAAGGATAAAAAGCATCAACATTTTTAAATGAAGGACTACAGCTAGAAAGTGTAAAGTAGTCAGAGTTTCCACATCCTGCCTGCAAATGCAAATTTCACACTTGGAGTCAGTAGCTTCATTCAATTCAGTTTATTTATACGGTGCCAGTTTGCAACAAAGGTTTCAAGGCTCCTTCCAAAAAAAACTGCAGTTCATGAAAAGGAAATACAATGTCAATTCAAAGCCAATTACATACATTTCAATTTTGACTTTAGTTATCAACCTGTCAAAATCAGTTCAGAATTTTTAAAACTTTTCAATCTAAAGAAACCCGGCAGACTGAGAATGCATGGAGCATCATGGGAAAAGAAAACTCTCCTTATACTTCATCTTTTCATGAAAGTGTGAGTAAATATGACACGCCTAGCCAGGAAATTGGCCATCTGTGAATTTTCATATTACTTTTATACCTTCGCAAATTAAAGTACATCAAAGGCCCACTTATCTGCACCCAAAAGTCTACTTTAAAAAATTATGGCAGTGGTGTTTAAATTAACTATTAAAACTATTCTTATAAAACACTAGACTGTGGTTTTATATAAGATTTGTCTATTATTGCTAGTTCAATTTAATGCCTTCCTGTGGAATCATTAAAAATGCAATGTCAAGTAAATGAAGCATATCCACCAGGGGAAATGTACTTTGAAATAAATGAGGATTTTTGAACAGGAGGAGCTCTCCTGACCTAGAAATCTGCCAGAGGCAGGCACATCTTTTAATAACTCAGCAGAAATCAGAGTGCACCAACCTTTGTTTATGGCAGGCTTGAACAAAAAGCAGGATACACCTCTAATATAAACATAAGAACCGATTTAGTGATTGTGGCCCTGGGTAAAACAACCAGCAAAGAATCTTTCAACATTTTGTTCCTCTTACTGGTTCACAGACAACACTGAGCTACCAGCTCTAACATACTTGATTAATTTGATTTGATTAACATTTCAAACAAAGGGAGGTTCAGAAATAAAGTGGACCAACGAGCAATTACTTTTGGGTCATGAATATATGTGGTGAGTCATCTTAATGCAGGCATTCATCTGCGTTTGCTTTATTCTATGTAGACAAGGAGTTGCCCCGGGTCATAATATGTTAGCTCAATCATTACAATACATGAAGGCCCACTATCACTAAACAGCTTACCAGAAATAAGAGAAGCAAAAAATGAACTAAAAGACTGTGTTCCAATTAGCGATGGCTGATTAAGTTTTACGTCGTTTCCCCAATAAAAACCCAATAAATTCTGACGTGGAGATAAAACGTATATCTAAAAACAGGAGTGATTTTTTTTTTCAGACTTAAGCACTTTCTGTGTAATCTTAGACCTTTTCAACACTCCCACAGCAAACATGGAGATAAGATTATATGTCACCGGTCTTGGAAGACAACTTGAGACAAAAACCGCGGAGCCATATAGCGATTTATTAGTACAACAAAAGTCAGAGTCAACCAACTATCACCCCAATAGTCTCCTTTATATGGATCCACCTCACTCAGAATGAGTTTTAAACAGACAGCAATTTTAAAACTGAAAACATAAAAAAAAACAACAACCCAGCAGTAGAATACATTAAATCGTCAATTCAATATCATTGTATGCAAAATCACAAAGAAAGCCATTTCATTTTAGGTCCTATGCATTCCTCCTCCGCCTGGCAGTAATGTATTTGCTCTACTGGATGGATATTTAGATATAAAGTGAAGCAGAATTGAGAGACTGAAGCCCAGAGAGAGAACGAAGAATGTTATGATGATGGAAGAAGCAAATGGAAATTTTCTTGAAGTGATTGATGCTTAATTAAAACATAAAGGCATATTTGAAATCTCACTTTATTAACATTCTTGAGGAGTCATGTTTTGTTATATTTGAGAAAACTGAAGATGTAGCCATGCTTTTACATGGATTAAAGTAAGTAGCTTAAAACTGATGCACCAAAGCTAAAACAAATAGTGTGAAAGTCGCAGGCGAAATGCTTAAACTGTATTGCCAAGTCATTAACCATCAGCAATTACTAATTCCTGAACAAAAGTGTCAGAAATTTTGGACTTGAGAAACTACTTTAGTTGTTTGAGAATGTAAACGTTAAAATTAAAACCGTACTTCCCCAGCAGACTTCAGGCTCGCTGCCTGAGCAGATCGCCCAACAAATTACCCAACAAACATATGTGTGCTAACCGCTGCTAATGTATAAACAACAGAATTACAGAAATGGATGAGACGCTGAACACAATTACTAAGTTCATTATTCTTTAATGACTGCTCAGTCTGTAAAAAAAGAAAAGGTACAGATCTTCTGTTGTAGCTAACACTGATTTAAAATTATTCTCATAATTCTTGGCTGAAACAGAACTTGGTATTGAATTTTTCAAAATACATGTAATGTAAAGGTATAGACACTCTCTTAATTCATTTTATACTGGAGCATTTATATTTTTATTTTCTGTTCTGTTCTGAAAAAATGGGTACATTATACCACGGAGTTTTAAATTTGTGTGTAAATACATTTGTATTATTGTCAATTTGCCAGATTAATGTAAACATTATACACTATAGATTTGTCAGAAAGTTGACCTAGTTTGTAAATGTATTGTTTTATGTTGGCAGCATTAATTAATGTGACTTTACTCTGTAAACCTGGGTATAAAGTGAAACCACATTATTTTGCTGTGTAAGGTTTGAACTCCAACTTACAAGTAAAACAGCAAAAAACTATTACGGTCTCCGTAAACTCATTCCTTTGGGTTTTTACAGCCTTTTACGAACTTGAACTCACAACACCAGCTGCTAAAGTTCAAGTTCATGATCAAGGCTGAATGTTAACACACTACCAGAGAATAGGAATGGGGGAACTACTTGTAGTTTACACATGGGACTCCCAAAATTCAACTCAGAGCAATAAATGCTGGTTTCTCAGAAAAACGAGAACTCCTTCTAGGAAAAAAGTCCAAGTTGTCATGACAGAGCACAGCAGTTCTCCCTAAAGATAAATATGGAATGTAATACGCATCCGTCCACGGCCTCCGTTACACTTCAACACAGATCTGAAACCATGAGATTGTGTTTGTAGTCAAACATTGTATTTCCCAACACACGAAAATCTCCACTCTATTGCTGCAACAATATAGGCAGAAAACTGTAAATAGCATAAATTGTCACAATCCAAATTCAAACTATATGGAATTGTGGTGTGATAGGTTTTCTTGTGTTCTTGAGATTGAACTACATTTTTGAAGAAATGCAACATTTCACTCTAGCATTTTTCGGTTACGTTTTGTCTTCTCTTATAATCTGCTTTGTTCCAACATTTGCTTCACTGCTCTGTTCTGCACCTGCTTGCTGTCAGTCATTATTCCTCTGCTTCCTCTGTGTTTACTGCGAGTCCTTCCAGCTTGACTTGAGTAACTGTGGAGGGGTTTAACTCAGCTCCAGATTTTAAACTGTTTGCTTTACACCCAGTTTACACGTTTGAAACTCTTATTTTGAAGTACGAAAGGAAGTAATACTTGAGGTACCCTATTGTATCAACAGAGTCGAACCATTGACCACTCCATTACAAACAACTAAATAATGTTTATTTCGGTAAATATAATTAAGAATATTTATTTTAATAGTATTTTTCTGGTTCGTTGTTTTGAAGTTGTGTTTAGGCACAATGTTTTCCAGTAACATAAATACCCAGTAAAACTTTTACATTTCCTGTCAACTTAACATTTTTAATACAAACAACACAGCGGGCCGCTGGTGGGCCGGCGTGGCGCCCCAACCCCTGGGCTTAGCAGGTTTTCTGGAGGAAACCCTGTGTTATTTTACAACTTTTTTGTCTGGAGTGGACACCATTAATACAAATTTAGGATACTTTCACTGATCAAATTCGAGCTGGATGATTCTACACTCAGAGATGTATTAAAACTCTGTCAAGTCTATGATCTATACTTTTGAAAACACAAAAAAATTTGTTTTAATATTGTTAGCTATTTTGGGGGAGTTCAGTGAAATATTAGAAATAGAAAGGTATTATTCAAACCTGGATTCAAATATTGTTGCACTGATTACAGGTTCTATTGTTTGAGTTTTTGATTTTCCCCCTCAAAAATGAAAAGGTCTTACTTCATTTCCTAAAAAGTCAAACGTGCAGCTCTGTATAAAATACCGTAAACAGATATAAGAGTATTTGCAATAGTGTTTTTAAAGCGCGCTCCTGCATGTGCTGGTCATTTAGTCATTTCCTTCTCATTTCTTCTTTGTCACCAAATAAATGAAGCCATATGTCTCTTAGGACATTTTGTACCATCCAAGTGACAATTTGTAAATCCAAGAAGTAATTTTTTACCAGCCCTCTCAACTAGATCTAAAGTAATTTTTTTCATAATGTTTGATAATATAATAGTTTTATGTGAAGAAATGTGGCTATGTGACTCCAAAAAATCTTTTAGTTTGATCAGAGGTATGTCCTATTTTAAAACAGTCAACTGACCCACACTGGAATCAGAACTGAAAGAGGTTTTTGAGAACTATTACACAATTAAATTGTACCAGATTTAAGTGGTTTTAGCACATTAAAACAGAGAGACACTTAAGCATTGAAAGAAAAAAACTGATATGCAATAATTTATGAGAATGAAATAGAAGGAGGAAGGGATGTGTGGTTATAAAACAGAGGAGTAAATAAGCAAAATGGCATCAGTTTGTCATCTGACATCTTTTAAAAGCAAGCTGCTGAACCACTGCAGTGTTTCACATTATAACATTATAGATCATAGCTGTAATACTAACAGGCGGTAATGGAAACCATTTGTAAACCTAACAATACTCTGTAGTTGGCATAATTAAGCCACAGATGAGAGATGTTGGGAGAAGATATTTCCTGTAGCTGCCAAAGTCAAAACAACTGTCTAACATCAATGTTTGGGCTGAATCCAGCAAGTCAAGTCTCCGCCAGCCAATCAGGATCGCAGCTTCAAGGATTTTCTGCCCCATGTAATTATGTACAGATACGATGAACACTTCTCTTACATTTGCATACTGAAAACCAATACATTTCAGATGTTCTACAACAACTTCACACTAAGCTCGATTTCACAAGTAACAAGGTTTGAATCTATGACAGTGTGGGGGAAAAAATGTCAAGTTCTGTAACCTCACAGTGGCTGGAAAAGCTTCAGCACAGATGGTGTTTACACTGTAATTCAGCTCTGTGCAGTTTATCTTTAGTCTGTAAAGAAAGGGAAAAAAACTACTTTGTTCATTTGTATCAGATTAGATGAGAACAAGGGCAGCTTTTATTCTTATAATTTATTCCACAACTAACCAATTAAAATAAAGACTTTGCTACATCTCTCAACAATGCCCATTTAAAGATATTAGAGAAAGAATTTTAGAACTGCAGCTTTGCCTATGAAGAAAGCCATTTGTTAGTATTTTGATCAGTATTAGAAAATGTATGCTGTTTATTATTTTATATTCCTGGGTGAACAGATGAGACTATATTCAATATTTATAGGCAGAGCACAACTTACAGAGTGCATTTAATTTAGTGGCAACAAATCTATCACTGTCAAGTCACTGTTTCCTATTCATCATCACAGAACAGCAATAAGAACCATAATTCACCAATTCTGCTGTTTGTAAATACTATAATGCAATATATGGTGAGTTAGCATTCATAGTAATGAAAATGAGTACATTTGTTTTTAATGTCTTGCAGTGTTCATTATTTTTAGGTTGCACGACCTAGATGACCTAGCTAGAATGGCAATAAATGACACATACTTCCCTTAAAATAATAAAGCTGCAGTGTAGCAGATTGTAAATGGTGGCCCCATCAACTGCTAATAAGTTAATCACTAACAAAGAGATGTACGGCACTGGCGTCACATAATTTAAAGCATATTCCAAGAATGTTTTACGGTATGGAAACTCAACAAAAATCTTGATGCCAACAGCATGCAGATTCGCCATTTAAGTCATTAAGTAGTAGTTAAAGAAAAGGGAAAATATTTGATAAGTAGAAATTATTATAAAATATTTTCATGTTTTTTATGTATATTTTGCCATGTTACTATGTAAATCTAATGCCGAGACACAAGGAATAAATGTTCCATGGGACAGAAAATTATGCTTTCTTTGTTGTGGAACAATAACACAGTGAATCATTCCCAACATGGTGGTGACAGCATCATACTGTGGGGATGCTTTCAATCAAAAGGAGAAGCTGGTCAGAATTGATGAGGGGATGGATTAAGCTAAATGCTGGGCAATCCCGAAAGAAAACCTGTTAGACGTTGCGAAAGACAGAAGTAGGGCAGAGGTTCGCCTTCAAGCAGGATAATGACCCTAAAAATACAGTCAGAGCTACAATTGATTGGTTTAGATCAAAGTGTATTCATATGTTAGAACGACCCAGTCAAAGTCCAGCTCTAAATCCAGACAATAATCTACGACAAGACTTTTAAACTGCTGTTCACAGAATGTTTTCAACAAATCTAAATATATTTTTTGATGAATGGGTATGGAATTTCAGTTTCTAATTTAGAAAATTATGCATTCCTTTTCTTTCATCCCACAACTATGTGCTACTTTGTGTTTGTAACGAGACAAAATGTGCAAAAGTCCCACGGGTAAACAGTGGAGGAGTGTAACTGGCGACTTAAATCGGTTTGAGCTGATCAACACTAAAAACACAAAACATAAAAAAACAATAAATGATTTAAAAAAAATATTGCAAAGCTTTGAAAATCTCTTACTGATTCATCAAACAGTGGAAAAATATCTCACTGTGAACTAATACATAAATAAACTGTGAAATCCTGCAAATCCATCGCACCAAAGCCCCTTGAGAAATTATTAATAAACGCATTAGTTTTCTCCCAATTTTTTGAGCACCATTTGTGTCTGCTATGGATGTCAAGCGGGTTATAACGTGAAAAAAATTGTTATATCAACCTTGAAACCAGGGCACTTGGAGAGCTCACAACACGTACGGAGCGTTCAGGAGCGCAATGAAAATGTCGGGAAAAAACGAACCTCTTTAACACACTTTAAAAACCCTGAACGAGTGCAGTTGAGCTTCCCGGGAAATGATTAACAAGTACTAATCATGCGGTCCCTACCTCTAATCTGGGAAGAGGCCACTCGTGATAATGTAAACAGTGTAAAAGAGAGGCGCAAGAGGTTGGAGAAACTGAAGCCTTAAAGCTTACATACCTGAAGAAAGAGTGTCCGGTAGAAATAAAGAGCTTCTCTTCACTTTAACCGGCGTCGTCATTTTTGTTCTTTAAACTACAACATAGTAGCCGAGCTCAACTAGCAGCGGCTCATTCACCGAAACCCTTCAATTGCATAACAAGTTATTAACGCGTCGTTATTAAGCACCGGCGTCCCTTCCTGCGTTGCTGTCACACTTATCCAAAAAAGAAAAAAACTCTCGGCTTATTTTAACTTTACCCCTCTTTTTAGTGTTTTCCGAGCTAGCAGCTGGATTTATCCGTCGGTTTTCCCAGGTACAGTACTCCTCATCCTCGGCTTGGCTGTGGCTTGTAAACAGGACCGGGCGGCTGAGAGAGAGCGCAGAAAGTAGGTCAGCTGGTAGCTCAATACTCGGCTAACGACGACAGCGGTACATAAGCAGAGGTTGTGCAGGAAAGAAGGAAAGAAACCTACAGGCATCAGCAGGGCAGATTGCAATCTTCAACACGTGCTTAATGCATAAATAACACCAATCTTAATGTCATTACAGCGACAGTACGGATGCACTCTGAATGGTACAGTCTTAAGGGGAGCCATGGGTATAAGAGCATGTTTCATTTAGGGAAAAATCTTCATCAATTCAAATTTTACTTTATGTGTTTAAAAAAAATAAAGTAGCCAAAGTGACTCCTTAAATAGACTTTTGAGGTGGGAAAACAATCTAGAGGCTAAATGTTGCCTCCCTCTTGCAAGACATTATTACTTGATTTTTTTTATGAGGCAATCATTGTGTGCGTATGTATGTGTGTGTTTTGGGTGAGGGCAGACTAAATCAAAACCTGAGAAAGAAAGTAAAACAATATGCTAGAAACTTTTGTTTCCGTGTGTACTTCCTCTGTGTGTGTGTGTGTGTGTGTGCGTGTGTGTGGGTGTGCGTGCGTGTGTGTGCGTGTGTGTGGGTGGGTGTGTGTGTGTGTGTGTGTGTGTGTGTGCTTTAACAACTTCCTGGTTGCCTTTTCCCTCTGATGAAGTCCCAAATGTGGGTCAGCAGGCTGCATGACTTATTGGATTTAAATATTTTGCCTCTGTGAAATGATTACACAAGTGAGCAGTCAAAGGTCCAGAGCCTTTCAGAAAGACTAAAAGGCTCACCTTACAGACAGTCTGCTTACTTTGAGAAGGAGATGAAAACTTATGTCGACTCTCATGTCTGTGATTGTTACAACAGTGGAAGAATATTCTCGTTAATATAAAGTAAATGAGTCTCTTTGGCTAAAGTATTTAAGAGAAAACATCTTCTGTAGAATTGCATTGTCGTGCCTCCTTGAAAAAGTATCCAAACCCCTTAATATCAAAATCTGAAAAGTGTGGCTTGTGTTTATCTTCAGACCTCTTGGATATTGTCTTAAAACTATTACTTAGTTAAGCTTGTTCATTAATAATCTAATAAAACATCTATATTTAATTAGAAATTAAATGTCACATAAACTGTATTTACCAGTAAAATTAATTTTGATGGATGGTGTTTGCACTAGAGTTTTATTTTTGTTACTTCTGTCTAAACTCCAGATAAACTGAAGTGCAGTTTGCGGTTGTACAATGACAAAAGTTCAGAGGGTTATCGATACTCTTTCAAGGAACTGTGCAGAAACATCATTTTATTCCAATTTTTAGATTTCCACTTATGAAACATTCTCAGGTTGACTGTCCAGGCCTTATGAGAGTTTAGTGAAGAAGCAGAGCTAAAAGTATCCATGTCATGCTATTTGTGGGGACTTCTAACTCTGCAGTGTAATTGGGGCTTAACTCGAACTGTCTGCACAGAATAATAATAACTGCATTGCCCGGCCCTAGTGGTGTAGTTTATAAGGCTTCAGATGTTCTTAATATTCCATATCTGCATAATTTGCATCATATAAATAAATAACTTCTATTAATCATGTTTCTTCATGTAATCAGTGGAGAAAGGCTGATATGTATGCTATTGGCGGTGCAATAATGCTAACTATTTTGGTTTTCACTCCACAACAATCTCTGCTCATGTTTTACACAGTTCCTACGTCATTAGGCATGTGCACTCACTGAACAGATGAAATTATTAAATTCAATTCAAAAATACTTTATCGATCCCGAAGGGAAATTAAACATATACTCACAAAAATGTAACACAACTTTTCAGATTTTTGTTGGCAAAAACGTTAAAATGGCTCCCAATCCACAGATACACACAGGTTTGTGTCGGCCATTTACTAAAAATCCTAATAAATGACACTCATGTTTGTGGCTATAACATTTGTACTGCATCAGAATACCAACAATATTTTATCCAACTCAAAATATTGTTTTGCAATGACGAAAATAGCAACATTTTGTAGCAACATGCTTTAGTGCAAAGATTAAAGCATAGAAACATACATGGACTATTCAAGCTGTCGAATAGTATAATTTGACGCCATAGGTCAATATTAGCTATTTATATTAGTTTGACCATTAAATTGTTCAGTAAAGTGGAATATCTTGGTAAAATACAACTAAGTATGAAATGTAACCCATTACAATCAATAAGAAGAACAGGACATAAAGCCCAGCAGCTCTTGGTTTGGTTTAAAAGCTGCTCCCAGCATCCCAGGATAATCTGGCTTTACTATAACTATTGCTTAACTACACAGAAAATTTGGGGGTTTTTTCTTCATAGAAATGGACAATAGCAGCCATGCAAATTTAGTGGCTGCTTCGAGCTCTGCCAGGCCTCATTATTTAATGTTTCATGATTAAAGTCTCTCTCCAGATGTTGAAGGATTTCATCACGCACAGCTGAGGCTTCGCTAAATATGCATGCCTTTACTTTCAATAGCCGTCTTATTGTAATAAGTCACATTTTCCCTTCAGCTGATTCAGACTGCAGATGTCTTATTAGTCTGATGCCGGGTTGGAATTGCACTGCGGTGAAAGTATGCTGCTTTCTTCTCTAATTGTTCCACCTCCATCTGACCAATGATTCTATCTTTGTGGTCTATTGCCTCTTGAATTATTGCCAGCACTGATTGTGTTTAAAATAATTCACTGTAAGTACATCATTCCTTATGTTATTTTTTTTTTTTTTTTGCCTGTCAAATTTTCTTTAATGCATTTATTGTTTTATTGTTCTGGGCCAAACTTTATTCTTGCTAAATGATAAACACATAAAGAAAAGATCCACATGGTAAGACCATCAGTGTCAATAAAACGTAAACAAACAGAGGTATAATGAAACCAGTTGTTCTAGTTTCTCACATATCTGATAGACCTGAAAATCTGGCATGATAAACAATGAGGACACAAAAGCCTTGGGAAACGCCAAATTGGACTCGTATATTTTGTTTGTAGGTAAACAGTAGATTTCAACATAAAACATAATTGTAAGATATCTAATTCTACTCTGTACCCTCCCTAAAGAAGTTGGTGTTTGTGTCACAAAAACAAAAAGAGAATCAAAAAGCATCTGTTGAAAGACTGCGATGACTCAGCTTAGACATAAAAAAAAAATCGATTTCTACCAGAGTAAAAGATAAATTTAAGCGGTTTTATAAATGCACCACAGTCATCAGATGTTCTGATCCAAAGAACTAAGTGAGCGCAGAAATATTCCAGACTTTGCCACCAAACCTTTTAGTTTAACGTGTGGATTGGTCTTTTTGCATACTTACTGAAAAGAAAGGAGTGGCCGGAGTAGCTTTGGAGCTACTGAGCAGCGTGTTTACATACATTTAAATCGAGATGGTTTCCATATCAGCACAAAGCCAGTCATAGAGGAGCCTTATCCACCACTATAAACCTTCTAAAAAAGGTCCTGAAGTGATTACCACTCTGGATTTTTTTTTTTTTTTGCTTCATACTGAAACAAGCTGTTTCCCTACACCCACTCTGTGTAAGAACATCTCTTGTAGAAAATCTCTAAGAGATCATGTACAACTTCTAAAAAATTTTATTATTTCCGATTGCTAAAAAAAAAAATCCAAAATGTTAATTTACTTTTAAGACACTCTTAATGTAATTTAACACATATTTTGGAATATCTCAAAGTGGAATTTACTTAGGTACAAATAAGATAAACAGTAACATTTTCTGTTAAACGTAGTCTACTATCACATCAATGAAGTATGTGTATCATTTCTGATTTCATCTTTATATAATTGTCTGATCTTGGGCTGAAGGTTTGGTGCTCTGAACGTAGCATTTGATGCCCAAAAGTAGCAAAAATATTTACCCAGAGGAAAGAGCTGGATACATTGTCTATATTGACGCCATGTTGCATCACGAATAATGATTGGATCACTGCTTTGACATTTGTATAGCATATTTTTCTTATATCTGGTATTTTTGAAATCTTATGTTGAATTATTTTTATCTTTTTGGATGTTTTCATGCTGGAACTTTGTTCACAGAAATTGTTTTGTCTTAGAAGTTGAGAGCACGCTATTTCCAAATTAGAAAACAGTGATTTTGTGCTTATTTTACAATTGAAATCTGTTTTCTGGCCACAAACGGAACACACCATTAAACCCAAGATGCCCTTTATAAACTAAAGTTAGTTATTTAAAAATGTTAAAATGTTTGACTGAATAGTCTCCCAGGCAGGCTAATTGATATTTAAAATATACTTAACAAACAACATCAGTACTGGTTTAATTCACTGCATTGTAAATAAATATTTGATACAGTATCAGATTAGTACCAACAAATACTTTGTTGATTATTTGGTTGTCAGTATCAGTATGTTGAATCCAGTAAAGGCAGAAATTAATATTAAATCATCAGACAAAAGTGGAAGAGAATCTCACCTCACAGTATTTCACAATGTGTTTCACAACTCTGATCTTTTCCAAACCTAAATATAAAAAGATTTTATAAAGAGCTGTGCATCAGAATAACTTCACCATCTGTGTCCAATCTTAAATGCTCAGATGCTTCCTAATATGACAAACTACAGTGGCGGTCACCATCTGAAAGATAAAGTTACAGGTTTTTAAAAAAAAAAATTCCTTAATCCTTTTACACTTTGAAACAACTTTCTGCAGGCGGCGAAACTTTACCCAATGACATTATGGACGTAAACAAGGCCAGGGTGTTGATATAGATTTATTCCTAATTAAGGTTGGCTGCTGTGCCAGCAACCAACAAGTGTGAGACATCTAAGATTCATAAAGATCTCCCACATTTCACTGCATTATTCACCGTCCGCCTACATAGAGATTAGTTCTGCTCTTTTATGTAGGTCATGCTATTGGATAATGAGATGACATTTTCTGCTCATAAGTAGGCATCGCCGGATAGTAAATGCTCATTGTTGCCTCGTGCGTGCGTCTTTTACAGTCCTTCGTCCAGACTGTTTGCCGCAGTGAAAAGGGGGGATTATTTGTTTAATTACTGGGATATTAAGCCATATTGCCTCCAGCGACATCTGCGGCGCTGGTATTGATGATGTCACGGCGGCCCCGGAGCTGAACCTCTGACTGTCATTAATTAGACTGGCACGGCTGTTCACTCTGTGTTCCCATGGTAACAATGCACTGCGTCTACTTTCTCCTAACCGAAGCAGCCATGTCCATCAAGCTGCTGGTTTTCATTTTCTTCAGGTCGAGGAGATTTTTCATCCATAGCTCAGAAACCCATTTACCTCTCTGTTGAGTGTTAATGAGGTGGCAGGAAAAGAAGCTTTCTGCCTCTGTGATCTGACACTTAACTCACAGAGTTACTCCGAGCTCTTATAAGGTTTTTCCCAAAATAATATTAAGAAGAAACAAACAACGGAGCGCACTGTGCTGAAACTGCCGCAGTTATAAACAGGCTTAGTGTTTCATGTTCTCTCTTTTACAGTCTGTAAAGTTCAATGTTGATGTTTTACTTTCGTCACTGTGGAAAAACTGGGAACACTTCATGCTTCAAACCACTGAGCTATATCTTCTCCCACAAGGTCAAGAACATTACCTCAGAAGCCAATACTCTCCCTGCATTGACCAATAAGAAACCCACTTAAAAACAGCAAAAGGGAACCTTTGCCTTTATGTAACCATTCTTTAGTCCAGTTCAAGCTAGCCGATTTTGAACTACAGTCTGCTCTGTCTTATAAATGGAGCACCGATAAACAAAAGCTGAGACTTTGTATGCTATATTTTCCAACACAAGAAGCACTGATCAGTAGCAGGACTAATTATTATTGCATCGCCGCAGCAGTGCGATCCCTCAAGTATTGTCAGTCTTAACTAAGCAGCAGCTTCAGGGTAATCTTCCACTGATAACAGCTCAACTAACACGCCGTCTGTGCTCCATTCAAAACACAAATCTGCTGTTAACAACAAAAGAACAAAACAGATTTCCATTGCAGACTTTTTGTGAATAAACAATTTCTTATTAGAGGTATCTGTCAAGTAAAAACACCTCCAACAACCTGCAAGCTCTTAAATGTGCAAATATTTGTTAGCAGCTTTGGAAATGATGTAAATTAAATTGACCTTCTACTGCTGAAGCAAAATTAGACACTGAAAATGCCTAACTTAAAAGTCTAACTTTTAATTTGAGCGCATTCATTCCGTTTATCGGGAAATAACTTGTTTATCAAAATAACTTTTGGCACCGAAGCGCTTCAAGGATGTTCATTAATAGAGACCAGCAAGTCTGAGAGTGGAACATCATCATTCACAAAAATGAGTGATTTACCACACATGAGCTTTTAAAAATAATATTAGATGTGGCAACAGAAATCAAAAGGGTGAAAAACAACATTTGGAATACTCCTGAAATGTTAAATACATTAACGTTGTGTGATATCGTTTCAGCGTTCTTCAATTTTTGACTTCTATCTTAAAAAAATTATACTCGCCTAAAGTCCAGCGATTTATTCTTTCTCAGTGCGGACTTTCATAGGAAAAACGCTTGATGAGTTATGTGAAAGCGGTTTAAAAGTGAGCATTTTAGTTAAAAAAACCCCAAAAAACAAAAAAAAAACACTCCAGGTGGAATAAGAGAACATGTAAGCATTAATATCCACTGTTAAGTGATAAAAATGTAATGCCAAAAAACATGTGAGACAACAAATAAGAAAACTTGTCCTTGTGGTTTACAAGATTATTTCTTTAATGTCTCTACAGGACATTTATCCAAAGCATTAAACAATGGTTCATCACCAGACACCCAATCATCTTTAAGTACTCAAATTAAAGGCTGGACTCTTCTAGACTGTTCGGTGTTTGATCCAGCCATGGCAATAAGAGAAGGCTTTACTTTAAGTTTTCTTTTATATCACTTTATACCAGCTGTGCCAATAATTCTGTTCTCTTTGGTTGTGCAGATTTCTTTGGCAGATTCCATGTTTACTCTCCGGTGATGCTCTATTTCCCCCCCCCCCTAAAAAAGCTGTTTAATTACACATTTACCGCACGGCACACAGAGCCACTGTGGGTGGCCACATCCTTTCAAGTAGACCCATAAAACAAACATCCTTTCACCAGGTGGAGGGCACTCTTAAATTTCCTCAAAATTATATTCTTTCAACAATTCTAAATGAATTACCAAAATGATTCCAGCCTGTTTTTGTCTGCTGCTACTGCTTGGTGGGGAGGACAAAAGTAATTACCTGGCTCCTGATTCTTAAAGAGCCACACTCACTAAGAAAGTTAAAGCAAATTTTATGACTATATTGCAGGCAAGATATCGCTGGTTGTTAATGTTGTGATTGACCATTCCAGTAAATGTTGTTACGGATCATTTAAGCATTTGATTTTTGAGGATTTTAGTGTTTAATGTCGCTTTGAATATGTGTTCAGTGGGTTTGTGTCGTTACTCACCAGGACACCTTCATAAAAAAAAAAAAGCACTTCAAATCATAGGAGTTTTCATTTTCCCTGTTAAATAAAGGCACTGTTTGAGCAGAATATGTAGGTCACAATTCTAGGGCATGAGTGGAAAGGGCAATGCAGCGTTTTCTCTCTCTTCTCACTGCAGCCGTTAGAAAAACATCACAGATCATATCTTTGATTAAATTCCTGCCTGTGGAAGAGTACCACGTATCATTTCCAATAAAAGGAAACAGTGGGAGCTAACAGGCAGAATAACGTCAAAGTTGTGGAATCATCTGTGAGTGTTTGTGAAACCATAGCAAGTCACTCAGTTATTCTCAGATTCTCCGGTGAACTCCCAACAGCCCTCTAGCAAGGAGACAATGGAAAAAATTACCTTATGTCTCCATTCCTATCTATTGCTGTTTCATTTTCCTTGTTATGAAACACAGCCGTCCACTTTTCCAAAGCTTTTCCAACCAAACACACAAACTCTCTCTCCCATTAAGATTCAGGTTTCTCCGAACAGAACGAGAAGCAGCATTTAAAAAAAACAACAAATTATTGTATCTTAAAGAAACAAAAATCTGAAGCTTTGAGATTTTTTATTTATTTTTTGCCATATGGCTATTCTTTTCATTATTTGGTTATCTACAAATATTGCTTTTTTTCAGATCCTAAGATTATATGAGAATTTAATATTAGGATTTGCTGGCTAAGGTCATAGCTACACATTAATGTATTTTCTATATTTTGCAGAAATAATCCCTACAGATGCACCAATCAATCACTCAAAAATAAGAATCAACCAATTTTCAATTGTTCAACAGCAATGACATTGAAAAACGCTAAAAAAAAATCTTCTCTCCTTATTCATAAATGCATCAAAACTAGGAACTCCTGCCACTTTCTGGACTATGAACACATCAGCCAACTACTTTTTTGGTCACAACCTATGACCATAATCAAAGGTACGACATGGATGGGCCGGTAAGTAGAGAGCTTATCTTTTTGATTCAGCTCTTACCTCAACACATAAGACTGGATCAGTTCCAAGGCCCCAAGGCCCCAAGGCCCCAAATCCCGTTCGATCCTGGAATCACTCAGGATTCCAGCCAGGAGACATAATCGCTCCATCTTTTCGTGGCTTGGCACCAGAGGAGCCGCCAAGGACCCGTGTTTCCAAAACAGCAATATATTTAAGAGTTTTGTACACATGTTTATGAGGAATAAAAATAGCAAGTAGCTATAGAAAGTGCTGCAGCTTTCACACAATTGTGAAAACTGCAATTGTGCAGCTTCTAAAAAAAAACCAATATATGTGCATATTTGATTAGTGGCAAAAAGAAAGGTGTTGAAAAACTGCAGCTGCTTTTTTTTTCACAGTATTATGAACTTGTACACCACTTTAAACGTGAATTAGTATCTATATATACCATGTCCTGGCATTTGATACTGAACTATATGGATCTCAAATCGGTCTTCAGAAGTGAAACCTGAGTCTCTAAGGTTAAGTATAACAGCAAAATGTAATACAACTCTCTCCTCTGACATTTAATGAGCGCAAAAAGAATCACAGTCATGAGAAGGATTACTACCCATCACTGAGCTTTTGTCTGTTGACATGACAGATTGCAGATGACTTAACTGTGTGGGAGTGATCCTTTCATATGGTCTGACATGGTCATTTTGTCTATTTGACTCCTCAAAAACAAACAGCATTGTAATGCACACACACAGGCAACACCCTGTACCGAAGATCTGATTCAGATCTAGGTCACACACACGCACGCACACACACAGGGCCAGGCCCACATATATTGTTGAGGTATTTTAGCGCATAATGAAGCCACTCCCGATTCAAATGAGTGACTTCCTGTCATAGCAGCCTACGGTCAATAAGAAAAATACAAATCAGAGCAAAGGAAACATTCAAATAGGGGTGGTTACGATAATTCTGCATGCAATTAAAAGCATTCTTTTTTTTTGTAATCTTCTAATTATCTTAACTGTTTAACAGCGGTTGCTGGCTATTACCTCAATGCCATTTGATGCCAAGCTTCAAATTTGCAAAAAAAAAAAAAAGAAAAAGAAAAACGATCTAACGTGACTGCTCTAAGCCCCAGGAATTTTAAACAATTACATTTAAAAAGATAATTATCTGAATCACCCTGCAGTGTGTCTGGGCAAGGAGCTGCTGACGACAATTACTGTGTGTTCTGGCGCAAGAGATCAGCAGCAGCAGAAGAGGATGATGACGTCTGCAGAGGCAGTTATATAACCAGGGCTAAACATTTTGTCTGTCATAGCTGCAAGGTTAAAGAGAGTGATATGAATGCCTGCCATAGTCTCAGGAGTCATGTGCAACATAGTTCCAGTGGCCGAAGGAAACGGAGTGTTCCACAAAGGAGGAGCAGCGCGGCGTGGAGCGAGAGGAAAGGTCCTTATTTGACGCTAACAATCACCATCTCTGTCTCCTTCTCTTTGGAATTTAGTTTGATGCAAAAAAAAAAAAAATCACATTGTTTCCCAGCAGAATTCATAATTTCAGTCAAGATATTTTTGAACGTCAGACAATTTTGATCTACATTAATACAGATTCCTGGGTCTAATAATGATTTCAGTTACTAAATGGAGAAGGGGGCTTCAAACTGTCCTGCACCAATTTCAAAAAAATCCACAGACAAAAAGAAAATGATAATTTCTGAGGCTTTAGGACTTCGCAGTGTGACCATAATCCACACACAGAAAACAGTGCTAGTCACAAAAGAATCGGTTTAAAGCTAAGCTTTTGAACCAGAAAGGCCACAACTGGATGGTACAAAAACAGAAAAAAATCCTGAATTTTTTTGGAGATAAAGTGAAATTAAACAGCTGGCTTTGATAGAAACACTAAAGAGGACATGCAAAATTTAAGAAAATGGAGTAGAAAGCTCACTAGTACATAAAAATATTAGTAGTTGTAAACAATGGTGCTTTCATTGCGTTCTACTAGAGAAAAAGGTCTTAGAAATTAAAAGTATTTGTCTGTTTTTGCAAAAGTATGTACAAAAAAAACCCTCAAACATGAGTTATTGCTATGTAAGTAATTTCAATAAGCTTTTTCATGTTTAGAACTAGATTTCTTTGTCCTTTTTCCATTTTAAAATGATTGCTAGTGCTGTATCTTTAAGGATCTTGCCAAACCAAGCAAAGTCTACAGAGAAAAAAAATAAACCTTCCAGCAACAAACGTTCACAGGCTTTTAGCATTAGTCTAAATGTAGCACATGAAGAAAAGGGAGATTGTTCTCTTAAACATTGCTGTATAAGAAACAGAATGATTCAGGCTGCAAAACAAACAGAATGTGTGTTTTGGAGCAAGAAAAACCACTTTTTTTTTTTTTTTAGTTCTCATCCACATAGAGTAATGGGAGTGTGGGGGAGAAATAAGCCTATACATTCTACCAATAAAAATATTAAAGTATCAAAAGAAACCTGAACACCAGCAGCATTTTATCAGTTAAAATAATAAAATCTTTTAAATCAAATTCTCCATTGATTTATCAGCATTACTGTAGCACCAGCAATTAGTTTGAACCTCACTAAGTCACAGGATTTTCTTTTCTTTTTTTTTCTTTTTTTAAAGTTGATACAAACTAAACAAAACAAATAACTTACGGACACTTCTGTATTTCTTGCCATCCTAATTAGGCAGGAAGTGATGACATCTAATAAAGAGTGGGAGAGCCAGAATAAAGAATTTTTTACTTTGTAAGTTTCTACAAGTTCTGATCAAACGTAGCATCAAATGATTCCTAAGTAAGAGCAACTGGGAAGAGGTATATTACAACTTTAGGCCAGTATCATCTGGAAGCATAATGATAAACTCGTGGAACTCCTGTCAACGAGTCCAAATCTCCTGTTTTCTGCTTCTAGTCTGAGTGTTTATGTAAAATGAGAAAAAAAAAAGGGGGCGAACAGATGGTCTCTGTGTTGTTCCGACTGTGAAGCAACCGAAGAGGAGCCGTTATGTCAGAATTTGAGGCAACACTTGAACAAGGTTGCCACGGCACTCAGCGGCAACATGCTATGCCATCTGGTTTATGGTAGCAACTTCTGTTTTTCAGCATGTCGGTGACACAAAACCTTCCTAAGAGCCTTTTCATTAAGAAGCAAAGAGATGTAGCCCTGCGTTGGAGAACCTAGCTCTCACAGTCAGAGCAGCGAACATGGTTAAAGCTATTAGCAACACTTTTCAGCAAAATAAGTCGTATTCACGTGACGTGATTTATCACGTATGTTATGAATAGTTTTTGCATTTGTTTTGCTGTTCTGTTGTAAACGGTCATTGATTTCTGATCAGATCTACCAAAAACAGGCTTCCGCACACATGACTGGTGTCGTCACGTAAGGCAGAAGGCGACATTTTTTCAGGTCAGCTAAGGTAGCTATGAGTTCAGACGGCAGGAAGAGTCACATTACTATCAAAGTACATAACTACGTATGGTGAAAAAAGTAAAAAGAAGACTGTGCTATATTTACGAGCAGCCACTATGCATGTTTACATTCTTGCTTAAATGTAGCCATTTAAGCAAGAATGTAAATCCAGTAGGTGAAATCCACAAAGCTGTGTTGTTATTGCTAATGAATATCTATTAAAATACCACGAGAAATACATCTGTGGACATCAGAATAGACATTAAAATGTTTTTTTTTTTTTATTATTATTCTGATCACAAAACACTGTGAACCGCTGGTATTCATGAGGGTTAGGCGTCATTTTAGACCCCCTTTAAGAATGCTTACAACAGCCTAATAGATTTGATACCAAATATACCACAATATGGATTAATACCCACAACGTGAACAAACTTAGCATGTCGTTTGTTCCTACAATCTTTCTTAGGGCTGCTCTTTGGGGTAGAGCCACTGAGCACCATGAAAAATGAATGGTGCTCCTGGATTGAGTGCTTTGTAAATTCCAGCCAATAACATGTCAAGTCGAGTTGGACCTACATTTGTTGACTGACGCCAAACAAAGCACATCACAGCCCTTCAAAGAAGACATTAGTGTGGTTTTTGAGTATGGAAAAAAAAACTTTTATTGGTGATTACCCCTACATTTGTGCATACTTTTTTATGCACGGCTTATATGACCGTTATTTCCAAGCGCACAGCAGAAAAATCTGTTTTTAATATCCGTCTACATCAAAGCAACAGTTCCGCTCCCTTACTCTGAGAAACGAGAACACGAAGGCCAAAGCAAAGACTGATATGATTGGGAAGAGAGCAGAAGGAATTCAGCCTATGACTGACTTCAATAAAATTAAGCTTCAGAGGAAATCATTCAACCAGCCAATTCAGGACTAGTCTAAATACAGATTAGGAAAGGCAAATTTGTCTACAGACATTTTAAACCAAGCAATAAGTTAGAAAATATGGCTGTTCACAGTAAGGTAGAAAAAGAGAAAAGTAAACTATCCATTTCAAGGAGGAATCTGCGAATCTTCAGGGTTTCCCGAGTATTATAAGGCTGGCGGGCCACCAGGCTTTATTGGGCCCCCACCATGCTTTTTTTTAAATGTTTGCATTTTTAAGACTTTATAGTCGGTATTCAAGCATTAAACTTCCACAAACACATAATTATCAAGTGATATTTTCAAATTTCCTGTTAACTTTAAACATTTTTAAACTCCAAAACACGGCAGGCTGCTGAATGAATGACAGCACCCAACCGCCAGGCTTAGCAAGTTTTCTGGGAAAAAACCCTGAACCATAAAAAGTGGTTTGAAGACAGCTTCAAAATGCAAAAAAAAAAAAAAAATTCCAAAGTGCAGGATTTATAGTTAAGTTTCCTTTACTAAAACAATTTGTACTCAATGTGAATATATTTTTACATCTTTCTGCTCAGATTTGCAGAGCTAAACGCTTAAAGAAGCCCACAATATTGTTCACGTGAGAGCGCTGATGTTAAAGCAGTTTTGCATAATTCGCAACCTGTGCCGTTTGTCAACCTGTTGTCAGATTTCACTCGGTTTTATGCAGCTTTGAGCTCAATCAGAGAAGGCAGAACATTGAACATTCTATTCTATGTGGAGCGGTGCCCTGTTTTCTTAAAGAGACAGTGCGGGGAGTGGATCCCGTTTGCTGCTGCGTAGGACTGCACCATTTGTGCATGCCTGGTCACACTAAGCAGCTCTAGCAATATTCAGACTAGCATTCAGTTTAAGCTTGCAGGACATGGCCCAGTAACCTACTTTCCTCTCAACATGCTCAGTAACATCAGAGAAGAAGCCGTGTGTCATCAGTTAACTAACCTTCACCACTGCCGAGTTTTAGGGGAGAACGAGCAAAAATCTAGAGTCAGCACTGCAGAAGCAAAAATAAGAAGACGTTGTTTTTCAGCTCAATGAATCTTAAAAAAAAAAAGACATTTTCCATAAACCTTTTTCACTGTTTAGTCTAGTGGCGGAGACAACCACACGGTAATGTTGAACATCAGGAAAGAGGGGAGTTTAAGGAGTTACACTTTATCAAAGCAAAATGTGTGACAAAATAGCTGATCTAGTCAAGTACATAATATGTATTTGTTTTTTTAAAAGAAAAAGGACAAAATGGACAGGCTGTCTTGATGTGAACATGTTTTTAGTACAACCAGAACAGAGCGTATCCGTATGATCCTGTCTCACTGAGTACATCAGGTGATAAACCCCACAGGGACCCTTGTGTTTGTGGGTTTATAGTCCAAACCTCACAAGAAACACAGAGGCTAATATGCTGAATGTTTGCAGCTAACGCACGTCTGCACTTGGGCTGATTACCAGTATGAACGCATTCAAAGGTTGTAAAAGCATACAGCTTTAAACTGGGTTTTAGGTGTACTCTACTTACAAAGAGTGCTGCCCCTCCCATACCTGCTGCTGCACACTGCGAGTCAACTGGCTGAAAGAAGAATTTTCCCCAAACTGTTTAGAAAGATCTTTGTAAACAAAGTGAAAAAAAAAGTACTAACATTCATGGTGTAAAAACTAAAGCAAACCATGGCTCACTTTTCTTACACTAATTCAAATGTTCGATTTATTATTCTGGAAAAGCTATTCTGGCCAATAAGTAAGTTTGTGTAAGAGCTGCTACTGTGGTCAGTAGTTTTTGTCTTTATTCAATATTCTTGCTGTAGTGTAGAGCTCCATGATACACTGAATATTGATCATCAGTAGAATATCAGCGTGTGCAATACAGCAATAGGGGAAAAATGATTTAAATGTCAGTTTTAGTGTGGTAATTTCTTTAAATCCTATTCATTCTCACCTTTCATGTCAAACTCAGATAGACTTTGGCTGCACTTGATGCACACACCTACAATGTTTCTGAATAAAATATTGAAACATATCGCGGGCAGAGACATCATAAAATGGAAAAGGGGAAGAAAAATAAATTGTGGTTTGACCCCAATCAATGTTATTATCACAACACCCAACCAGGGTTTCCCCCAGTGTATTCTAAGCCTGGCAGACCACTAGGCTTTACAAGTGGGACTTACATTTTTAAGTCTTTTTCAAATATTTGCATTTCTTAAGGCTTTACAGTTTATGTTCAGGTATCAATCTTCCAATCTCTCAAATAATATCACATAATTATCAAGTGATATTTTTAAATTTCCTGTCAACTTTAAACATTTTTTAACTCAAAAACACGACGGGCCGCTGGATGAATGACTGCCCCAGCGCCCAACGACCAAGCTTAGCAAGTTTTCTGGGGGAAACCCTGCTCAACAGTAACATCACAATAACATGTTCTCTTAAAGTCTTGTAACCCTAATGGAAATAACAACACAAAAATCCTATAGATAACACAAGTATGTTTTTTTTTAATAATCTATATATTATACTATTTTGTTGCTTTTCTTAGATAAATGAAAGCAATTAGTTGATATTTATGTGTAAAATATTGTACAGGTACTTTCTAAGGTACGGTAAGTACTTTCTTAGGTAAGGAGCACGCTTGATATGCAGGCAGCACTGCATCTGTCTCCTTATAAACAACTCTACGCACCCAAGTACGATTTCACCTAATCTATGTAAATTCAGATCGACCTATTTAGTAACAAGACTAAAAAAAAATGTAAAAAAAAAAAACGGTGAGAAGCGAGAGAGATAGTATGAGTCATGAGGCTGGCCCAAATGTTAAGCAGCATGATGTAAACAGGAGCATATGGTGCCATGAACTCCCAGTTCAGTCAGTCATGGAGCAGCCTGTCCTGCACTACTCAGCTGTCAGCGTACATCCTCATCACTATTCATGTCTGCTGAGGCAATCTGGGTATATTAAGGTAGAAAACCAGTAAAAGAAGACGGCTTCAACATGGAGGCCCATCATAACATTCAAATTGGACTGAATTTAACAACAGTTTCTGAAAACTGATTCACTGTAGCAGCTTTTAATTTCCTCAGGTCAACTAGATGACCTGTTATAAAATATGTATGAGTCAGTCATAGGGAGCTCAGAAGCTGAAAAATATTTCTTTTTAATGATCAGTAAGTCGAAGAGAAAAATTATGCTTTTGTAATTTTTGTTTTAATACATCACATCCAACACAAGTACAAACGTCCAGCATTTTCTGTCAGTGCACAGACCAAGCGGCAGCATGCATTCTGGCGTGCTTTTATTTTCAATTTAAAATAAATCAAATAAAGGTTTTGGATATATCCTTCAAAGCTGATAATCTGGGAATTCCTATATTTTCAAAATTAGTGTATCTATTAAACAACCTGCTGCAAATATGTTTCTCCTTTATCTGATTTAGTCCTTCAGAAAAAATTATCTGAATGGTTAAAATCAGAAATTACATATCAGACTTCAAAGAAATTGAAAAAAAAAAACTTGACTGGTGCAATTCTATCTCTTAGCAGTTAATTAATCAACCAGTTAATTAATTGTTATTTGTTTTGCTCCACTTTAACAGGCATGCAGTTAAAATTCCTTTACAGCAAAAACACAACAATAAAAATAAAGCTGCATAGATTTTCACATGCAAGTGTAGCTACAAATAAAATAGTAATTAACAAAATGAAGGTTGGTCAAAAGGAATAAATAAGTAAATATGTATTTACGCAAAAGGCAAAAAGAAATCATCAATAAAAATTAAATGCAAACTCAAAATGTACAACAGAAGAAATTCACACTAGGCAAAAAGGTTAGAGATAGTATGAAAAAAACGGATTTATTTTCTGAATTAATGCACTGTACAAAAGGAAAAATTGCATCATATTTTAACTAAACAAGAGGAGGGATGAGATGTCAATTTAATTGTTTCTGGTTTGAATACTGCTGTTCACAATCATATCCTGAATATACAGTACTTATTTCGTTTTTACTTAGGTACTACTTCATGGTATTTGTTGCATGTTCTCCATTTCTTGGGACAATGTCGCAAATAAAAAGAGAATTTAATCAAAATTAACCTTTATCATTGTCGAAATAAGTATGTAACACAAAATTATCATAAATAATACCACTAAACTATTAATTATATGTATAACTGTTGTTGTTGTTTTTTTTCATAATTACTATTAGCACATTAGACCCACTTTGAATACGGCAAAACTTAAATGTTATTATTTTCATTGATTTATTTACTTATTTATTTAGATTTAGGTACTGGAGGCAGTAATAAGCCTAAGAGTGGCCAAGAGCAACAGCAGGTTTCCAGGTGGCTGTGACAACCAACAGCCCACTAAGCTTCATTATACAGCCGCCACAACATTTCTGTAACGGGGTCAGCCTTTAAATCAAATCTGCTAACAAGTGAGAGAGAGGGGAAAAAAACCACTCCGTTTTATAAATTAGATTAACAACATCAATGGAATAAGTCAGACGTAACTAATAACTGCGTTTGTATTTTATAAATGCAAGGGGGAAATAGCAATAACCAAACCGTTACGTAGCTAGCAACCTTAACTGTGATTTAATCACCTTGTCTACGACGGCGGGCAGCCGCTCAGTTCAATAAATGTTTGAAATTGTATTTATCCACAACGCCAGAGTCATTTTCCGCCACCGAGAAAGAAATATTCCAGATTCCTTCACTGAGTTTGTACTTTTCGAGCCGTAAGCTAAACTCCAGCCAGACTTATAACAACAGGTACGGTCAAGTGACATTATGAAGATGGAAGACACCTACCTGCCTTTTTCTGCCCGACAAAACGCCGAATCCAGAAGACAGCGAAAAGTGTGCCTCTACGGTCGAAAACAAGAAACCGACTTCCTACAATCCAAATATCCTGCTGCAGAGATAAAACAGCAGCGCCCGCCGGCTTAACGTGCGATATTCCTCTTAAATCTGAGGCAGAGCCCGCTGAGATCCAGTCCGCACACCTGACGTGTTACAGCTGACCGGCGCTGAGGTCCAGTCCACAGCCAGCCTGACAGAGAGGCACACAGAGAGGCTGAATGAGCAGCTGCCAGTGTGCGTCCACACTCAGAGTCCCGCCCACTGGACTACATACTAAATAAAGTTACTGAGTCAGTGTATGAGGGGAGTGTACATGAGGATAACATTTAACACAGATAACTGGCCCTTTAGGTGAGCAGAAAATAAACAATAAATTATGCCTGATGTGACAAAATTCAACAAGTCATAGCATAAAAAGACTGTCGCTTTCTCAATACTGCAAATCGACCATTTTCTAACTATTATTATATTATTTACCCCCCATATGTGTCAGTTGCATTGCTGTCCATTATACTGATCTGAACTTGAGCAGGTCAGATTTTGTGATTACAGTTTAACGCAACAACAGACGCTGCAGCGCCACCCTCAGGTCAATACTAAAATTATACTGCAAAAACATACGGGAGAAAATACATAGTATTAAAACTATGTAATCATCACCATGTTTTATGTAAAACCTAGTGATATTAGAAATAATGTTCTTGTCTTCTGCTTTTTAATATTGTGATTTATATTTAGTGAATTAAACGTATATGAAGTCATTTCAAGACCCTTTGCATTAAAAGAAATAGGTTAAATTAGAGGGGGGTTTTTTAAGTTGTTTTCTTTTTCTGTTTTGCTAACAACGTTCTGTTTCCACAATTAAGCCAGCCTTGGAAATTAAGGTACATTTTCACTGGTCAACAGTCACTTTATGCCTGAAGATGACATTTATTCAAATGGAAAACAGCCCATTGCAACATGTGGACAAGTTAAAAAAAGGTTTGTATTACAAGTAATTTATTTATTTTGTATATAGTTCCAAAAATAGTTAAATACAGCATTTCAGAAATTGTCAGACTGACCGTAATTTCATGCATTCTGTTGTGCTAGGGGGAGATTATATTCTTACAGAATTTTTTTTACTGAAGGATTAGAACAAAGCTAAACTTTAACAACTTAGACTGTAAGACAGTGAAGCGTCTCTCATTTTATTTTGATAGGTATTTCTCCTGTCCCTTTTCGGAAAACAGCACAGAGGTGAACATGGTATGGCTCTGATTGTTGATATGCCACACTAACTCGTGTAAGGTTAAATATAGTGACTAAATAGCACTTTCTATATACTATAATTTAGCAAACAGAGATTTTAGTGGCCAACCACATGTGTTCTGAAATGTTTTGATGTGGGTTAAGGCAGCCAATAAGCCGCTGGACATCTGGCTGTTCTTCTATAACGAGCGATTTTAAAAAAAATTTTATACTGCAAGGACAAAAAGGTTCAAAAGTCTCTGAGCAAATATAAAGTTTAACATATTTTCTTTTAAATCTTGAAACAGTCATTTTTACAGCTTTCAGATTTAGATGAACCTCGAGGGAGTTTATACTTTTTGAAGCTGATGTTTATCCTGAGCTGTTGTGCCTATTTCAACAACAAAAAAACAACAAAATCCCTTTTTTGGAAAAGACAATCGGCTGTTAAATTTATGAGAGAACAAATGGGAATATAACCGATGACATAATTTATGACAGAACTTACTAAAAATGTGTATGTAAAAGGTCAAAATTCTTCTACCAAATCATAAATCTCAAACCAGTGGTGTTCAGGCCCAGCATGGATCTGAATATCCTTTCTCTTGAGAGAAAAGCCTTTCATCTCAGCCATAAATTTAAACTGTCCAGCACCACTTTTCCCCTATTGTGTGAGGAGACCCATATGGTGCAAATATTTTGCCTTTCCAAATAAGAAAGTAACCATTTTTTGTTTCTTCATTTGGTTCATGGTGAGTACAGTGTGTCACATTAATATATTTTGTGATAATATGTGTGCTGCAGTGGAGAAGCAAAAAAAAAATAAAAAAAAAATAAAAAAAAATGGCGCTACAATGAAGTTAAAATAAGACATCAGCATATTTTGAACAATATTTTGGTAATTAATTTGTCAATTCATATGAATACGTGCTAGTCGTTGGTGGACAGCATTGTTTGTCCACCATCTGGCTTTCAGTCGCCACGGTAACCAGCTGTTGCACTGATTTATAGACAGACTCCAGCCTTTCCACCATGGGCAAAACCAAAGAGCTATCTAAGGACAGTAGGGACAAAATAGTAGAACTGCAATATTGTGATAACAATGAGTTTGATATATGGGTAACACTAACTGACTCTCGTTCAACTGACAGGGTCTACTTTTCCCCAGAAGGGGGCATGTCTTGTTGAGGGGGGAGGAAGTGAAGTTGTGTGCTTTGTTGCCAGGACAGAACAATGTTACTACAAATGTTATTGAGATGGCCGAAACAAAAACACATCCGTCTCTTGTTGGCTGATGTGCATCATGTAAACTGTACATAATATTTTCTGATGTTGTGCTCAGCTCAGCTGCTCATCTCTGTGTGCCAGCAAACCTTGATTTGTGTATCCAACCTTCAACAGTTTATCGTAACTCTGCGCTTTTAAATATCCTCCCAAGAAAATCATATGCATCCGAAATATTTAAATGTATATTACAAATTCCATTCTGTATCACAAAAGGGTGGTATTCTGCTACGATCAACGTGATAGCATCTGGGTTTGATGTTGAACAAGGCCTTGTTGACTTACAAACTAAGGATGCTGGTTGTGTTCTAGAGTAAACCAGCGTGAAACCAGTACAGAGCTGGATCTTTAAAAACCCTGCAGTTGTAATAACACTTCAGTCTGCAATGGAAGAAAAAGAGATTGACTGCATACCACTGCCAAAGCTGTTTAAAATTCCCTGGACATATGGAAACCCAAACCTGATGCACAATTTCTGGGAAATTGTTAACCAAATCTGTTGATTTTTTCTTTTTTTTTTTTTTAGGAATCCTCCACAATAGTGCAAAAAGCAGGATTTTTGTGACAAAAAACCCCCCTAAATAAACAGAATAAGCGCTAAACCAAATTCCAGGAAAATTGTCACCTTCATAAAAGGAGGTTGAGAACAATGAACTATTTCTGAGTGAACAAATAATCTTTTGAGAAAAAGAATCGCCATGACAGCATCTTGTGCCCCTCAGACATCGATTTTGCAATTGACACTCACACATGCTGATGTATTTACAACAGCCTGAAAGACATTTTTCATTGACGACACACAAAATCGAATAATAATGTGTATCATCAGAGAACTCAAAAGAACAGAGCATCTTTTGTGTTTCGCTCAAGGTTCAAATGCAACACAGAACCAACTGTGCTTTACTGCCATTTTCTTTTCCAGTATCTACAAACCAATTCCATTTTGCTCAGAAAGTAAAATTTGCTTTTCTGCAATATTTTTACAATGCAAAGGTCTTCTGGGTACTGCGGGGATATTATGTTCCTTAGAAAACAGGGAGATGGGCACATCAGTTCTCAAAGTACAATAAAGATGAAAACATGAGGCTTTTCACAACATAATAAAGAAATTTAACTGAGTCATACCAGAAGGTCTTGCAGTATGTGAATAATGACAGACAGAAGGGGCAAAACATAAAAAAACAGCACTTTCATTTTGCAATTCATTACTCATTAGTAACTGCTGCATCTGACTTACCGATGAATGTTTTATAGATATTTATTACAGTCTCTTAGAGAAATTTCAGGCTTTATTGTAGAGTACAAGGACACACACACACACACATACAAAGCTCTTTCACTTTACATGAGGATGTTCATGTGCAACCTTTTCTTTGGGGTAAAATCCATGAACAGACCACAGCCCATGCTATTCAAGAGAATTTCCTTTTTATGTCTATTGAAGAGGATGAGTGAATGCGTATCTCTCATAGAACATATAACAATTAGACTGCTTTGTGACTGCTATGACTCATTGTTATTCACTTTCTTTATGGTTAAATGTGAAAAATGCTTAAAAAAAGATAGTTGTACTTTCTCTTATACTGTGATGTTGCTGGTTTGTTAGCTGGGATGCAAATATTCTAAAACGTTTCCACAATTCTTCTATTTAACTCAATAAATTTATTTTTAAAATCATTTTGGCTTGAGATTTTCTTAAAATCAGAGATCTCAAGTAGAAATAACACTACCCTCGTACTTCAGTTGCCTTTAATTGTACTTTATGACATTTTAGAAACAAGCTGTATGCTAAAAGAATAAATGAATAAAAGACTGTAAATATACAACCAGAGCCAAAATTAAATGAATTACATCCAAGTATTTTTACACATTAGAATAATCCGGTCCAGTTCAAGATCCAATTTAGAATCTGTGACAAAACTTGAACATTATTTTCACAGAGCTAGCTATACAACCCGAATCTATATATTAAATATATTTGTACTCACTCAAATGTTCAGCTTGAATTCATTTATCTATATAATGTCAATTCACCGCTACTGCTATTTTTAGGAAACCGTCAGGTATAAATGGAATCGATCATTCATTACAATGTCAAACTATTACTCACTTCGATACAGTTGAACTCAGATTCAAATCCAAATACATTAATTTCAAATCAGTATGTTTACGTAAAATTCGCATCTAAATATGTTCTTTTAAATGCTGAAACTTCCAGTATGTGAGTCTGTCTTTTGCAGTCTATTTCCCATATTCATTCACCTCAGACCTCGAAGGAAGCGTCCAGTGTTAAGCTGGCTCACTGGAGGGCGCTAACACAAAGCTGCAGGTAACAGGCAACAACTTGGGAAAGGAGGAGGCCATTCAATAGCCTGTTTTAGCCACTGTTAGCTAGCCCGGCGGCTAACGAGCAAGCTAAAATATCAATTGTGGCTTAATGACGCCTGTCCTGCATAGCGATGGCAAAAGAAAAGTGTTCACAAATCGAAGCAGGTGAGTGTTGGACGCCCCGTTAATTCACCACTAATAGTTTTGAATTTCCAGAGTTTGGAACTGTGTCCATCAGCTGGTGAGCTTGGTAACCAAGCGAAGCCAGACGCTAGGTAGCGTTAGCACGCTAGCAAGAGGCTAACTGCAAATTATTTTTTTCAGAACTGTATTACCTCATTGCCAGATTTCTACAGTCTGGGCCTTGTAAAAAGGCAGCACAGGTAAATTGTTATAGTAGTTTTATTTTAAAGTGGTATTATTGGTTTAAACAAACCGCAGCGCTAGCCTGTCGGGCTAACTGTGTGTGTCTGTTGTTAGATTCTGATCGAGGAGCTGGAGGAGTATGAGGTAAGTTCAGCTGGACCTTTCTGTTCTTCTCCTGTGGGGTCTCCCTAATGTTGCCTATCTAAACCTGTCTGTGAGAAAGTCTGTGTATTTTTGGATCGCTGTTTAAAAAATGAGCGCGTCCTTTTGCCGTGTAGAAACTGTTAGCTCTGTGATATCTCTAACGGGTTGTTTTTAACTTTAGTTGGTTCCACAACGATGGAGTTGGGACGGGAAGATATTCAAACGGAGCTTCCAAGACTGGGTGAGTTGCAATTTTGTAGATATTTTTTAATTAAAAGTGTATTGTTTTTTTGTTTTTATTTAATTGCTTGTTTTCTATTTAGCTTGTATCAGTTCTTTAAATTAAATTCGCAACTCGGCATATGCGAAAAGGGGATTCGTTTATAATAAGGAGAATATATTAAAGATTTATTTTAATATAGGCCTGTTGATAAATAACTAAATGCTGGTTTCGCTATTGTGTGGGCTTGTGGGCTGGCAGTGTCTAAGCAGTAGATTGTGATTGGCTTAACTCGATACAGAGACTTGTCGATCATCTTTAGTAGCCAATTAAATCGCTGTTGCGTCTGCGCTCTATACGGAAGAGTCGAAACGAACCGTTTGATTTGCTGTGAGCTCCCAAGGCCCGCCTCCTGTATTTCCACCCTCTTGGTGGTTTTTTGCTTTTATTTGAATCGTTTTTATGTACGTTCTTTTAGATTTCTGTTGTGTTGAAAAGTAATTTCCTTTCAAAAAGCTTCTTTCACTTTTTGTACTCTCCATTTTTAACACATCACTGACATTGCAATTGCAGCGTCTTTTCCCACAATAACAATTTTCACACGTGCGTAAGCGCTTAGATATGGTGCATTCACTGATCAGAAAAAAAGATGGGCTTCATAGTCCCTGTTTACACGACAACAATTTCCGGTGGAAATGGAAACGTTTTATTGTGTTTGTAGTGTACATTTACATGAAACCACCGAATGTTTTCTCTGACAACGGCACAGATTGAAAACGGGTTCCAGAGTGCAATGTTTATGAAACGTACCGGTGTCCATTGTCTTGTGAACAGAGTAAATGGATCTTTTCTGTCAGGAAATCCCTAGCTTTTGGATAGTATGACGCAAAACATAGCTGCCTCCACAGAAGAAGAAGAAACTACTGACAATGCTGGTGTTACTACAATTCGTGTTTTCCCCATCAGACACGGTTCCCTCAGCGTCCATTCACGGCTCCGCACAGACCAGGTGGCAAAATACACGTGTGCTTGTTCAGCGCTCATAACAAGCATTCCTTCGATAAGCCCTCTTATCTAGAGAACCATGGACAGCGTGAAAGCTCAAACAACGTGTTTCAGCAAAGTTATCCCACTTTCCAACTGTGCCCTAATCAAACGCACATAGTGCGTGTTTTGCATGAACGGTACCTGATGGAGAAACGCGAATCGACGTGCTTTCAAGTAGAACTTTTTTTTTTAAATACATGCGCACTTCGTTCCAAAGAACCTAGCACTAATTAGTGGCATGGCGAGAGCATTACACGTTTTCGATGTGTACCGTTACTGTGTAAACTAAGATTATAATTAGAATCTCTTCATGTAAATGTGTTAACAGAAACAAAACAAAAATTCAGTTTTCGTTGGATCATAAACAGGGCCTTAGTTTTCAACCAGCCAACCATGGTCAGTCAACCATAAAACTGCCCAATTCCGGTCACCTCTAGTTTTAGCTGTTAACAAGTAAAACATTCGTTTTCTGGTCATGTTTACAAATGGAAGAAAGGAAATAAAAATAAGCATTAGTAGGTGTAAAATTTAGAAAATTAGAGAAGCAAGAGCATACTTACTCAAGTCATTCACTAAATTTATGCATTTGCTGACTTGTCATGGAGTGCAGCTGAGACAGGTGTTGCCGTGTCTCTCATCCAGGTGGCTTTGAACCAGCACATTCCTGCAGACTATCTCCTTCAGGTGTGTCGGCGGATAGGTCCTCTGATAGAGAAGGAGATCCCACCTAGTGTTCCTGGAGTCCAAACTCTCCTGGGGCTGGGAAAGCAGTCGTTGCTTCGCACCACCAAAAGTAAGCCTGTGTTATTCTTCTTCTATCGTCTGTGTTTTTTGTGCTTTGCCTCTGCTGTTATTATTGAAAGTTTCTATGATGAAGAGATTTCATTTCTATACATTTGTAATAATTGTTGGTTACATTTAGGTTGTACCCACAAAGTATGCTGCGGCTCAGCTGTGGCGGCGCTGCACAGAGGACGCCCACCTGAACCACCAGTTGTTATTGGGAAGGTTCCTAATGTTGGTATGTAAACTGTTTAGTTAGTGTGTACCTGCACAGTTAAGAGTTAAAAAAAAAAGACTGTGTGAATGCACTTCTTTTGCCATTTCATGGTTTACAAAAAGTTGTTTTGTCCTCCTCACGTCTCAAACTTCAGGCAAACATCACATGATATGTACAGTAGTATTTTATGTCACAGTTAGAAGCAGAATGGGAAAAACTAATTCCACCTCTGCTGCTCACACAGGAATGTATATGGTTATTACAATTTTCCTAAGATCACATGCTGAGATTATTGCAATAAAAGGGTGGAGAGTGGGCGGAAGCAATAAGCAGTTTTTTCTGTATTGTATAATTGATCAAAATCATTGATATAATAATTAATTACTTGTATTTGCTTCTAACTATTTAGCTTCATTTTGAAACTGAGAGCCTGTATCACAGTGAGACTATCTCTATAATAAAAACATTTGATAAACTTCTAGATTTGCAAACATAATTTTCACAATTCTGAGCAGAGATACTTCAAGGAATCTCTGGTTTATGTTAAATGGAGAAATTTGTAGCCTCATACCTTCTGTCTGTTGGGACCTGTTTTAATGCAGCAAGTATTAAAATTAATACGTTTGACGACTGCCCTTTGTTGAACAAATTCAAAGACAAATTACAGTCTGCAGAACAAACACACAAAACAACACAGCAGTTGAAACCAGATATTGAGGCATGGAGGGATGTACACATCTGTATACCCAAGCATTCCTAAGTCAGATATGAGGTCATCCATTTGACACAGTCTGAATTGGGTCATGCAACACAAAACTCACTTTGTGTTGTTATAGTAGCATAACAGACCCAGTAGCTGTAAAATTCAAATCTCCATTTTATTTTTAATTGTTGTAAGTTGAAAATACCTGTGTTTTTATATTTCTGGTGCCTCCTCATGATGAATCTCCTGTGTTTTCACAAAGTGCCCATCATGGGTGCTCGCCAGGCCACGGGCACGGCTCGTTTCGGCCAAGTCCTGCCGTCTTCCTCCTACCAACACATGAAGATCCACAAGCGGATCCTCGGCCACCTTTCTTCAGTTTACTGTGTGGCCTTTGACCGCACCGGTCGGCGGATTTTTACGGTGAGCACTTTTTTTGTTTTCACCCGCGTCGACATTTACGGCGTGTTTCACCTACAACAAGTTGGAAACAGCGTTTTTTTTCGTCTCGGTTTAGGGTTCGGATGACTGCCTGGTAAAAATCTGGGCCACAGACGATGGTCGGCTCCTGTCCACGCTCCGCGGCCACTCGGCGGAGATCTGTGACATGGCTGTGAACTATGAAAATAGTCTCATTGCATCTGCAAGCTGCGACAAAGTCATCAGAGTGTGGTGCCTGCGTACCTGCGCGCCCGTTGCCATTCTTCAGGCTCATGCTGCGTCCATCACATCCATACAGGTGACGCCACTGTTGCATTAATCTTTAGAGGGGGAAAGGATTCAGAATAAGTCGTGAGACGTACACACTTTTCAAGTCTAAAACCATCTTGTATGCTTTTAGTTTTGTCCTGCTGCCAAAGGGACGAAGCGATACCTTGCATCAACAGGTGCAGATGGTATGGTGTGTTTCTGGAAGTGGCACTCTCACAGTATGAAGTTTGAGTAAGTATTTGTGGCTCTATTCCAGTGGTCTGCACATTTGGGTTCCAAAGAGCCGGTTTTGAATTCAGTCCAGCTAAGTAAGGCTCACTTATGTGTCACAAATGTGACACGACCTTTTGACAAAGAGCTTTTGATTTTTAATGAAACGCCTACTAAAATAAAACTCTTGTTTTTGAAGAACCAACCTTTTTATTTCTCTTTTTTTTTTTTTTTTTTATGTTTTCAAATAAAGAAAACGTAAACATTTTCTGGTAATGAGAATAAGTACATTTTCTTCCGTAGGGTGTTGATATTATGTGGACAAAAACTAATCTAATTTTCAAACTGACAAATAAATGGCTGAAATATGTTTTACTGGTACTTTCAGTGTTGTAGAAAGTAAATCCAATTAATCCATGAGAAACGGTTAACTCTTACATTTGCTGTTATTACAGCTGAATTTAAAAATATTATCTGAGCCAACAGATGAGCCATAATTAATGGGTCAATAAATAAAATAAATAATAATAAAAATAATATAAATAAAAAATTAAAAATAACTAAAAATAAATGATAAAATAAAATAATGGCCGAAGGAAATTTCAAAAAGCCACTTGCGGCAGGTTGCAGACCCCTGATCTCTCCCAACATGTTAAACTCCGAAGCTTTATTTATTTAAGCTAAATGATCAACAATGTATTTGTCGTTTTTCCTCAGTGATCAGCCAGTTAAGTTTGTTGAGCGATCACGACCAGGAGTCCAGGTCTCCACTTCCTCTTTCAGTAGCGGTGAGTTTATCTACACGTTTCTTTACGTTTCATTGTTGAGGTGGGCTTTGTCTAATTGTTTTTAAAAAAAAAACAAAAAAAAAACTGATTGAATCCTGAGACTCCACTACTTTTGGGTCCAGGGTACGGCATGAGGGGAGCATGATGGGAGTGGCTGCTTATCTATGACATGTGGCCTGCATGAACCTGCAATGTTTGGTTCACATAGATAATGTGAAAGCAGAGAAGATTACCTTACAGCAAACTGTGGACCAATTAGCTTTATTTACTGGATCAACGTTGGTCCTATGGCTACTACGTCCTGAAATAAACCATCTCTGTTCTCAAACAAGCAACAATAAAAAATTAAGGAAATAAATGTGCCATGTTCAGCTGTTTTACATAGATTAGTACATTAGCTGGGGAGGAGTACACAGCTTGAAACTGGACATAAAGATTGGGCTCTGTGAGAATAATTAAAGTTTCAAGGTTTTTTTAGGCAGAAATTTAAAAGATAAATAAAATGTTCACACTTTCAAGGGCCCATGCCATTATATTTAGCAATACAGAGACAGGTGGATGAAAAGGCACAGCGTATGGAGTCTGTAAAGTACTTTTATAAAAATCACTGCTGAAATAAATGGCTGATTTGTCCTAAAAAAATATTTTTCATTTATCAAACTTGTCACAAAATTGTTTGATGTCACATTATTTCACAACCATGCATATAAACTACCAGCCTCATTAGAGACTGAATAATCTTGCATTCTGCAATTTGTACGCTCTTTATAATTTAGGGTGTATAATTTAATTTAAGGAAATTAAGCTTTAAAAAAAAAGATGAGGCATGTTTTTTAAATTAATGTATATGACTTTTATTTAAATGCTTGATGGTTTTTTTTGTTTTTGTTTTTTTGTCTCTTTAACTTTATTGTGTTTTCTGTTATTAGGCGGCATGTTTATGGCTACTGGCGGCACAGATCACATGATCAGGGTCTACTACCTCGGTGCAGAAACTCCAATGAAGGCGTCTGAGCTGGATGCTCACACCGTAAGAAACAGCCGTAGTTTTCTCATCCTTTTTTCGATTGTTTTTTGTCTCATCAGTCTAATGTGACTCATTTTAATTCTTGCCAACTGCTTGTGTTTCTAGGATAAAGTTGTGGTTGTCCAGTTCAGCAACAACGGTGACAGGTAAGAAGTTAAGTTTCAGAGACAGCTCCTCATTGTATGTATCTGTGGTCTATCTGACGGTTTATTGTGTGTGTTTCCAGCCTCAGGTTTGTGAGTGGCAGTCGTGATGGCACAGCGAAGATCTGGCATTTTCAGCAACAAGAGTGGAAAAGCATTACTTTAGACATGACTGCCAGGCTTCCTGGGTAAGAAAGTCTGAAGTATATTAAATACAACAGATGCTCCGAACAACATTTTTTTTGTTGTTTTAACGTTTCATGTATTTCCGTTAGGACTTCTGCTGCTAACGGGGACGATAAAACCAAACTGGTGGTGACCATGGTTGCCTGGGATCGCATTGACAGCACCGTCATCACAGCAGTTTCCAACTATATGCTCAAAGTGTGGAGCGCCACCTCTGGCCAGCTTCTGCATGTTTTGTCTGTAAGTAGCCAAAATATTTGAATCCTGCAGATCCTTTGGGATGTTGGGAAAACGTCACGTAGCCGGGAGTTTTCATCAAGTTTTCATTATATGCGTCTTTAGGGACATGATGATGAAGTATACGTACTGGAAGCCCACCCCATCGACCCCCGCATTATGCTGTCTGCAGGCCATGATGGCAACATTTACATCTGGGACCTGAGCAAAGGAGTCAAGATAAGAAATTTCTTCAACATGGTAACTGACCAACTTAGAGAGTTGCTACCCCTAGTGATCATGTGTTCAGTAGCATTTGGTTGATGTTGGCGTCTTCTTCCCAGATTGAGGGCCAGGGCCACGGAGCCATTTTTGACTGCAAGTTCTCAGCCGACGGACAACATTTTTCCTGCACGGACTCACATGGGCATTTACTCATTTTTGGCTTCGGCTGCAGCAGACCGTACGAAAAGGTATCAGCCTGTCGACTCGTGATCTGTGACTTCCTCTTTCTTGGAGACACAGGAAAACGGAAAAGTTTGGATGCAGACATTTTTAATAAAAAAATAACTGGGAGGGATATAGCCAAACAAATCCAAAGGTTGCAAAAGGTAGATGGTGGAGGGTAAAGTAAGCCCGTTGCAGTAAGCAATTAATCGCATGGTAAATTAAACTGAGCTCAATAATTTTCATTCTTATGACTAACATCTTTTGAAAGCCAAGTTTGTTTATAGAGACATGACAATCTATTTTATATAGGATTTTGGTTGTGTGTGCTTTTTATTTCCATTTTATTTATTTTTGGTTGTTGTGTTTTATGTTGGATATTTCAAATGTCTTTGAGTTCCAGTGTGCTGTACAAAATTAGAGTATGTTAGTCTTTGATAGGGTGGACTTATGTAATTATACTACTACTAACGCATCACTTGAAAATGGTCTCAAAACAACAATAACAGTAGATGTCAAACAGCGGCAGCCTTTTAAAGAAATGTTATTTGGTATTTTTATCTGAAGTCCACGCTTAATATAAATCCAAAGTGGAAAATGTTTTTTTACTGTTACTGTTTTTTAATATTTTTTTATTTTATTTATTTAATTTTTTTTACCAGAAGTCATGTCATTGTCAGGACATTCATCATAATTCTTGCAAGTTTTCCCGATCTCGTGTTTTCTCTTGATTCCTTGAAGATTCCAGACCAGATGTTCTTCCACACGGACTACCGGCCTCTCATCCGGGATTCCAATAACTACGTCCTGGACGAGCAGACGCAGCAGGCCCCCCATCTCATGCCGCCCCCCTTCCTCGTAGACATCGATGGAAATCCTCATCCTCCTAAATACCAGCGGCTTGTTCCAGGAAGGGAGAACTGCAAGGAGGAACAGCTGATACCTCAGCTCGGATACATGGCTAATGGTGAAAAAAAACACCTCACTAATCACTGAAAATGTTCCTGACGCATAAACAGTGGGTTAATTTAGGAGGTCCGACTGCCAGAGTTTAACCAGCATTCTGCCCCGTTAGGTGAAGGAGAGTTGGTCGAGCAGGTGCTCGGGCAGCAGACGGCAGAAAACGGCGAGAGCCTTTTGGACAATCTCATCAGACAGCTGCAGGACGAGCAGGATGAGCGGCAGAACGCAGAACAACAGGCCGACGGAGAAATGGGTCGGTTCTTCCTCTTTACGCACTCGCAAGCAGTTTGTCGGCTACTTTCACTCTTAACTTGTAAAAAAGTGACTTGAACTCTAAACGAATGAATGCCTCAGCAGCCGTCGAGGCGGAGGTGGTGGCCTCTTCTCCCGGGGCGGAACCCCGTCGAAGCGGCCAGGTGGACCGAGTGTGGCAGATGCAGCACAACTCCCTCCGCAGTCAGGTTGCCACGGAGAGGGACCTGCTGGCGTGGAGCCGCAGAGTGGTGGTCAACGAGGTGCCTCATGGGACATTCAGGTGAGCCGGGTGTATTTCAGGGGAATCGTATGTGATGGACGATCACTAGGTAGCATATAATTGTAAAACTGAAGAAAAATACTCATCTAATTCAAAAGACTACAAGAACATTTGGTCTATTCCACAAATATAACCTTTAAAAATAATGGCAAGAAAGAAGTTGCTGTTAAATGAAGCTATTTTTCTGGCAATATGTAATGTGTGAATCAAAACATGGAGGTGACAGCATCATGCTGTGGGAATGGTTCTCCTTATAATGAAGCTAACTATACTGGCGTACATGAGACTTCTTCCAGCACTAAAATATGCAACCTGGGATGATAGTCAGATTCTTGTTGAAAATGAATTTGCAAATTATTATATATATAAAACATTTTTTTTAAAAAGATCTAGCACAACTGCATTTCTTAAACCGGCCCACAGTTTTAAAAAAAAAATGGGTTGGTTTTCTTATTTGAGAAGTAAGATTTGAGAATATGTAGGTCAATGTTTGTGATTCCACTTTCTCCAAAATTAAGATAATTGCAAAGATGAATGGTTGATAAAATGGGAATCTAATTTTTTGTCTTTTTCGGATATATATTTTTAAGAAGTTATTTATCTGTAAAAAACAAAAACTGTTGCCCCATAAAATGGGAAAGTGTCCATCTACATCAATCACTTGCAGGCCAGATGTGCTCCACTTTAGGATTGAGCTCAAAGTCCTTCAGAGGTCCTCAAATGGCCCCCAGGCCGCACTTTGGACAACTTGGGTGCTTTATCTTCTACTTTATAGTCCGACATTATTCTGTGTTGCGGTATCATTTAAAATCCAAATTGAAGTTGCAATTTGGCAGAAATAGGGTAGGGTGAGGGTTGTGAATATTTTTGCAGGGTATTGTGTTTTAAAGAAATATTTTAATTCTGCGGACAATGTTTTTTTTCTTTTTTTCTTAGAGTCCTGGAGGAATGCAGACAAGCCAAAAGTGACATGGAGTGTTCTCTGTACAATGCAGAGAGGAGAAAGAAACCAGCAACCTGCATCCTCAAGGTACGCAGTACCCCCCCCCCCCCCCCGTCCACTTTGTTCCCGACTCAGAACGGACATCTATTCAAAACTTTTCATTAAAAAAAAATGTTATTCATGTTTTAAATTTACTAGAGCGATACTCTCAGTTCCCGTCTGCGTTCCCTGCGCCCGGCCAAGAAAAAGCAGCAGCGCCACTCCTATCAAACCCGGTCCGCTCAGGTTCGCCGGCCCGGAACCAGAAGTCGAAATCCCAGCAACAGGCGGAACTCGGAAAGTCAGATGGACTCGGACAGCGGAGACGTACGCGCCGCCTTTCTGTTCAGCACGTCTGAACCAGACATAAAGAATTTGCATTCGCAGCAACGTTGAAAATTGAAGCAGAATATATTTCGCGTTTTCAGGAAGCGGAGCAGGCGGAGCATTCGGACGGCTCCTCTGAGGAGGACGCCCGGTGGCAGAGCGAGAGCAGCTCCAGGTAAACATGCAGCAGCGTTTCTCCAGCTTTCCCATCATTCAACTAACATCTCCCATCTGTGGTTTACAGCGACTCTTCCAGTGAATACTCCGATTGGACGGCTGACGCCGGGATCAACCTCCAGCCGCCAAAGAGGCCGACCAGGCGGCCCGTCCGGCCCGCGGGTTACAGCAGCTCAGAGGAGGAAGAGGGCGGCAATGAGACCAAGGAGGCGAAGAAGAGAGAGAATGAGAAGAAGAAAAAACCCAAAGAAACTAAACAGGTGAGCGCTAACGAGACATTCTGTTGTGGCAATTTACTGTAAAATTCTCTTTTTTTGAAAAATAAATAAATAAAAAACGTGTTTCTGTGGTTTACTCAGAAACCCACTTCTTCTCTGGCCGGGCTTAACGCGGAGGAGTGGCTGCCGCCGTCATGGATAATGGACACCATCCCTCGCCGCTCTCCTTTTGTCCCACAAATGGGAGATGAAGTGAGATCCTTTTCCCTGATGTTGAACAAAACCGCACGTTACACTGCCCACACGATTTAATAAAGGCTCTCCTTTCCCCCCGTCCAGCTCATCTACTTCAAGCAGGGCCATCAGGCGTACGTGCGGGCCGTCCGCAGAGCCAAGGCCTACAGCGTCAACATCCAGAAGCAGCCGTGGAACCGGCTCAACCTTAGGGTGAGGATTTTTGGAGACAGCAGATGTTTTTTTTATTGAATTTCTGAGCCTGATAACTTCAGCCACCTTTGAGCTTTTGTGGATTTAAAAAAAAAAATTAAAAGAATTGTTTTCTCTGTTTTACCTCACAAAACGTGTTCATGTTTGAAATTTTTTTAATAAAAGTTCGCCATGCAGAACGTATACGACTCTGTTTACTCCCGATAATTGAACTTAACTTCAAGCGAGCCATTAAGATGTATTGCATATTTTTTTATTCTTTTACTTCCTCAGGACCAGGAATCTGTGAAAGTGGTTGGAATCAAGTACGAGGTGGGACCGCCCACCCTCTGCTGCCTAAAGCTGGCATTTTTGGACCCAGTCTCAGGAAAGATGACCAACGAGTCGTTCTCCTTAAAGTGAGCAATGAAAGGCGCCACATGCAGCTCCTCGCAAAACATATTCACACACCTCAAATTTTACCCACTATCGCCACAAACTTCAATGTATTTTGTTAGATTTTTATGTGACTATCATAAAGTAGGGCGGTAATTGGAAAATGGATATTAAATGGATAAAAAAAAAACTGATAAATACAGTGCAACTAGTTTCCTTGACAGGAAGTTGGACCTTTTGGAATGATGACTAAGAGAAAGCCATGCGTTGTCTGCTTTAGGAGACACAGCAGTGAAGGATTAAAAAAGCAAGCCACACTTATCAGATAATTATTTGCAAATATTTTGAAATCATTGAACATTTTCCGTCACTTAAAATCTCATGAAAACACACTAAGGTGTCTGTTTCCAACATGACATCAAGTCTGAAAAAGGTCAAGAGGTAAAAACGCTTAACACTGAGTAGCATCAACAGCTGATTAAAAGCCTCAATAAACGTCAGGATCTGTATTTCACCACCTTCCCCCTCCATGTTTCCAAGGTATCATGACATGCCAGACGTCATCGATTTTCTGGTGCTGCAGCAGTTCTACAACGAAGCTAAAGAGCGCAACTGGCAGCCAGGTTCGTTTGTCCCCATCGGATTTTTTTATTTCTTTTTCCTCAAATAGGTCTGCAAGTAATTCGTGTGGATCCCAGTATTTAACAAACACTCGATCCCCTCTGCAGGGATGAGGTTTCGCAGTATTATTGACGACGCCTGGTGGTTCGGATCTGTGGAGGACCAGGAGCCGCTGCAGCTGGAGTATCCTGACAGCCTGTTTCAGTGCTACGCAGTGAAGTAGGTCTGATGTGCACAGCTGCTGGCAGAGCGCTCCGCTCCGAAGCCGTGTTTGTCTGTGCTTGGATAATTTCAAACGTTGACACAGAGCTGTGTTTTATCGCACCGACTCAGGTGGGATAATGGTGAGCGGGAAAAAATGAGTCCCTGGGACATGGAGCCTATTCCAGAAGAAGGTTGGTGATTATTTATTTGGTTACTGTGGAAACCAGATGTTTTTGTAGACATTTTAAAAAACACTTATTACATTTATTTTCTCACTCTCTGACTGAATCGGAATAGACTTTTCATTTTAGGCCAGGTAGGACGTTTGCTAAATGCCAAAATAAGTGAAAAACATATACATATTTTTGTAACTTTCTCTAACCACAGAAATTTACATACACAAAGATTAACATTATTATGTATTTCCTAGGAACATAGTGCTATTTTACTGCACAATCAAGTAACTGTTAACCTTCAGTTGTTAAAAGAAGTTTTACGTCACAATTTGACACCTTGAAATTGGGACTCTGTCTCTTTAATAAGCTCCGACCCTCCAGGAATTGTTTTTGATGAGACAATAACATAAGATATGTTTCTTACATAATTCCCTCAGATGATGTCATCATGGCTTTTTAATCTTGTAAGAGGTAAATGAAGAACATTTGAGTTATCGTCCAAAAAGTGAAATTAGAATATTTTTGCAAGTTCCATTTCCAGATGTTAGAAGGTGACGCATTCATTTGTTCTATCGAATAGTCCGAAATATAAAGCACCGTAGGAATGACCAGCTGGTGTAAAACAGTGAAAAAGGTGCGTTCTGTGACCCAGGGATGAATGTGTTTCAGTGGAGATGTTTGTCAACCGCAGAGCAAAAGACCAAAAGATTGTGGCTGATTCTCTTAAGAGAGTGTGATTATCCGAAATGAATCGACTCACATGGGCTGAAAGGCCATTCAGAGGGGAAGAAGCTGCTACTCTAAAAGTAACATAAAAAGTTAGATTGCAGTTTTGTGTCTGTAGATGGTATCGTATAGGGAAGATTATTGAAACATCTCCAGACATCATTCAGGGTCATAATTAGTTAGAGTGGAATGAATATTTATACATCTGATATTTTGTTTTGGCTTTTTAAACGATTTTTTTTTGTGTGTGTGTGTGTGATTTCCAACAGCTGCTTTGCCAGAAGAAGTGGGGGACGGCGTAGAGGTTTTGGAAGAGGAGCTCCAAGCACTACTCTACCGACCCCAGGAAGGAGAATGGGGGGCTCACACTCGAGACGAAGACTGTGAGCGGGTCATCGACGGCATCGATCAGCTTCTTAGGCTTGGTGAGCCTTCAAGCAGTTCTGACATTACAGAAAATGGCCTCTGCTTCCAAGGCTCTATCTGATCTTACACCGGTTTGCTCGCAGATGTAGCGAAGGCTTTTGCCTCGCCTGTGAACCTCCAGGAGTACCCCCTTTACTGCACCGCCGTGGCTTACCCCACTGACCTCAGCACCATCCGCAGACGGCTGGAGAATCGCTTTTACAGGTGAAGGGGGAAAAAAAAAAACATAACAGAAGTTCAGGTTTTACTGTGAACACAAAGTCCCTCGGAGTTCTCGACTGACGTATTTTTCTGCCACAGACGGATCTCTGCGTTGATGTGGGAAGTGCGATATATTGAGCACAACGCTCGCACTTTTAATGAGCCCCAAAGCCCGATTGTAGCAGCTGCCAAGGTGGTTACTGATGTTCTTCTCCACTACATTGGGTAAGATGGCACTTAAAAAAAACAAAAAACATCTTATGCACATTTTATTTTGTTATAGCTTCTTAAAAAGTTTTCAGTTTTGAGCCTTCAAAATAGTAAATACGTCTAGAATTTTCATACTAGCTCTTAAACAACACATCGTTTGGTTTCGCTTTGATTTTTAGTTTTTCTGTCGCCTTTTTTAAAAATTTTTATTCTGCTTTCGATTGTTCCGCGCTTACAGTAACGTGTTCTTTTACACTGAGATCAAACTATAAGGCCCATAATGCAGGACAGCAGAAAGCGCCAATGAAAAAAGTTGTTTGTTGTTGATTGTTAATGATCAGAACCAAAGTAAAGACAGAGTCTGGAAACAGCTGTGAGTTTTTACATAAAAATATTCTGTTCATATTTAACATCTGAGTTACTTATTGCTCAGTTTCCAAAGTGCTGAGAACAAAAATGAAAGTTTTATTTTAAGTAATCCGGTGGAGGCTGAGCTGGATTGAGTTCATTGAACTCCTAAACATTGAGACAACTCGCTGCATGATTTGTTTCATCACTGCCTGCATAAAAGATGCTATGCTGTGGACTTGGGTCTATTTTGTCCTCGGTCATTAAAAAAATCTGCTCTTAGTTCTGATTATTTTATCTGTAGAAACGTTTCTATACTACTTTCCTTGTTAATATATAACCTCTCCCAGTGCTTTCTTTGTGGGAAAGTTTATATTTACTGAAGTTTGAAAACACAGATCTCCAACCTACTGTTTAAAATGAAATAAGCAAAATATGGCAAAAATGCAAGTTTAAGATATTTTTTTGTGAATAATAAATTTGCTTGATCTGTGGCGAGGCATTAAAAACTGGTGTTGAGTGACAGTCAGACCTGACTAAAGTAAATACAAATGTGTTTATATTTGGAAACAAATTCAGCATGTGCACTACATCGTGTTGGTCTTTTTACACAAAATCGCTACAAAATGCAGTGACGTTTATGGTTTTAACGGGACAAAATGTGTAAAAAGATGAAAGAGCATGAATACTGTGTAACACCTCTGCTTTCTTCACCTGCTCTCCTCATCAGAGACCAGAGCTGCGCTGACATCTTGGATCTGTATCACAAGATGAGGTCCGAGGTCAGCAGTGGAGGAGAAGCTGAGGTAACACGTCTCCTTCATGAAACAAGTGCTGTTTTTCTCCTAGGTTTGTCTTTTCTCGCTGACTTTGTTGTTCTTTCACAGATCGACATCGATGTGGACTCTGACACTCCGGGGACATCGGCAGGACACCGGGTAAAAACTGGTTCTCCTAATAAGATGTTGGATTTTTTGATGTTAAGCGTTTCAGCGAAGTTAATTTGGTTTCTTCTAGGGGAATCAGCCGAACTCTAAGAAGCGGGGCGTGGATTTTGACGTGAAAGCCTGGCGAGGTCATTGCCGAGAGCTGCTGCGCCGGATGTTGGCCTCCCCCGACTCTGGGCCGTTCAGGCGACCTGTTGACCTCTTTGAATATCCGGTAAAACTCCCAACGGCCAACATTTGAAATTAAGCTGTAATTTTTTATTTTTTTTTTATTTTTTTTTATGAGAATACAACTTAAAGCACGTCATTACTGCAAAATTACATCTACTCAGGACTACCGAGACATCATTGACACGCCCATGGATCTGGGCACAGTGTCGGAGACGCTGGTGGCTGGAAACTACGAAAATCCCATGGAGTTTGCCAAAGACGTGCGCCTTATTTTCAGCAACTCTAAAGCTTACACACCTAACAAGAAATCACAGGTAAAGCAGGCCAAGCGCAGGGGAAATTGGAACCTCGTAAAAATAAAAACACAGAAGTATCTAAAGTCTAACATAGTACTGACCAGGTATGATGATCGTTTCTAGATCTACGCGATGACTCTCAACTTGTCTGCCTTTTTTGAAAAACACATCATCTCCATCATCTCTGACCACAAGTCTGCCATTCAGAACGAACGGCGCACTCGTCAGAGACTCAGCTATAGAAACAGGTTGCACAATGGAGGAAACTCCCCACGAAACAGTCCATCCCCGAGGTACAGAGCGAGCTTTATTATAAAACTACAGTCCAAACAAATTGTCTTTTTTATTTTGATTTGTTGACTGGAACAAACTGGAATATTTGTACATTATAAGCAAAGGAAAGTAATGAGATCCCAGCTAATCCCCCCCAAAAAGAATGTAGGTTTCTCAAACCTTCAGGCACCGTTGTCTTTTATGTGGCTATTAATGATTTCTAAACGCTGCTGTTTTTTTTTTTTTTTACTTTTAGCCCTAAAGGGAAGCACAAATCAGGGAAAGTGTCAAAGCTCAAAAGATCCTCGGCCTCTACGAAAAGGAGTTCTCAGAGAACACATCAAGGTATGATAGTGCTGCTCTGTGCTTTGCTGGGTTTTCTGACTCCTTTATCCTGTGTTTATATTTGCAGCTTATATGTAGTAAAATAATGAATAAACTGTGAAAAGTTCTTTGCGGTTTGTTGGTTTGCTGCCATGATTCTAACACAAACCTGAGCAGCTCTGCAGAGCAGCAGCAGGACCTCACTCCAGAAAACAGGGACGGTAACAGTCTCAGACCTTATTTGGAAATGTGACCATTGCACTCCGGAATTGAAGGGGGCGCTATTTTCAATATTATCCATGGTCTCCCGTTTTTATTTTCTTTTGAAATCTGTGATACATCTTCACCTTTAGGTAGGATTTTCACTCTCGGCATGTATTTGAACTTCTCTCTTTTATTTACTTCAGCACAGCTCACGGTTTTTAACAAATTCTGTAGCTTTCGGTGTACTTCGAAATCTGCTCTTTAGTCGCATCTTTTCGGGCCTGGTACTGCCTCTAGTGGCGTGGGGGTGGTAACACAACTTATCTAATCACATTACTAAATCAGAATACTGCGAAGTCGTTGTTATTTACTATTAATTTCGGTATTTCTGGCACCGTAAAAGATAAATTATCTTATAAAACACCATATTTTTTCATTTCCTTGGCTGACTCTGGGCGGGCAAAGCCCGCGGCAACCCGGGCCCGAGTAGAACGCAGAAAAATTTTAACATTATATAAAAAGACGTGACGACATAAAGCACGGTTGACAACAGACTGTACTTCTATATGAACATCTGTCTGTACATGGGGAATTAAGTGTTTCATCTTTTAATTTTCTAATCAACAACCTATGAGGTTCTTCTTTTGTTATATTTTACATCCAAGTTCAATAGTGTGAGAAAACAACCACAATTTTCTGTTTAATTAGTGAGTATGTCATACAGCTGACAGAAAATTACTTTAAAGTTTAAATTGTTTTTGTTTTTTAAATTCAGCATATTCTGAAAAATGTAGCACTTTATTTAATAGAAAGACCCTCTTGATACAAGAGAAAACTCCAGTTTTTAATAAAATTAATGCTTATCAATTAATCATTAGGCGATCAGTGAGGTCAATCAACTTCAGATTAACTCATTCATTAATCTATTAATTAAACTTATCTGTCACGTTAAACCTCATAATACAGTAGTTCCTGGTTGTAATTTGGGATTACTATTGTAGGAATATTTTTGTCTTTAATTAAGTGGTTCCATGTGCATTCACTAATAATTGGTAATTGTTATTGTTCAGTTCAGCACAGCAGCAGTGTAGCAGAGGAAGAGGAGTCCTCGCCTTCGTCTTCAAGTTCAGAAGAAAGCGAGGAGAGAATAAATCAGGAGCCTCAACGACTGACCCGCAGCCAAGCAACTCCTGTGAAGAAATCAGGTACGATGAGCATTTGGTTTGAGAGCTGTCATTCTTTTCAGCTTCATGTCCAATAAACGTTGCGGTGCGGGATTGACCTGTCGCCTCCTGGCTGCTGCTTTAGGGTACCGCCGCAAGCTGCATCTGAGCAACGGCTCCAGACAGCAGCTGCAGCGCGGCCAGGAGCCGCTGGAGTCTGACGACGGAGACGATGACGAGGAGCAGGGCTCTGGCTCCAACAGCTCCTCCTCAGAGTCCTCCTCCACTTCCTCGTCCTCCTCGTCCTCCTCTTCGTCCGACAGCGAGAGCAGCTCTGACTCCGAGGTGGAGAAGTACGCGGAGGGTGGGGGCGATCACGACTACAGCAAAGCCCCGTGTCTGTCGGTGCGCCTCTCGGCGAAGGGAAAGCTGGCGGCCTCTGGGAAACGGAAACTGATGGGAGGGCAGGACGTGGCCCAGAGGACTAAACGAGCACGGCTGCAGCTTCCTGCGAAGGAGGAGGAAGAGGAGGATGAAAATGAGGAGGAGGAGGAGGAAGAAAATGAAGAAGAAGAAGAAGAAGAGGAGGAGGAAGAGAACCAGCCACACCAACAGGAGAATGTAAGACATGTTGAGGAAGAAGATGAAGAGGAGCCTGAGGAGGAAGAACCAGAGGAGGAAGAGGAAGAAGAGGAAGGTGAAGTCTCTGAGGTACAGAGAGTAGCATCATCATCAGCAGCATCAGCAGCAGCAGCTAGGGGTTCTAGAGGCGGCCCGGGTAAACCCGGGCGTGTCAGCACACGGAACCAGGGCCGCAGGACGGTCGTCTACAGGGACGAGTCGGACGACGACGGCCAGGGGTCAAAGGACGACCCGCTCAACCTGGGCATGTCCCGCTCAGGACGGGTGCGGCGCATGACCGAGAAGGCCCGGGTCAGCCACCTCATGGGCTGGGGTCACTAACCGCCTCGCGCCTCCTCAGACCTCAGTCAACACAAACTCTTCAACGCCAGGAAAACATCAGGGATTTTTTCTTTTTCGTTTCTTTTTTTGTACAGGTGTGTGTGTGTGTGTGTGTGTATATAATATATAAATATCTATGGTTCTGTGTATCTGGACTCGCTGGTGCTCTTTTACTGTTGCCACGGATTTTTGCTCCCTGGATAACAGAGCTAGTGTTCAACACAGACCCTCCCACAGCTGGACTAACTCACCTTCAGCCTTACTGCTCTCCTGCTCCTCCTCCTCCTCCTCCTCCTCTTCGTCACGTCCGGAGCTAAAACACTAAGCGATCTCTCCGTCGTCCCTCACACCTCTTCACCTGCTGTTCACCAAAGAGCGACGTGAAGATGCCAAATACACGGTGCTCGTACTGTTTGACTTGTCGTGTTCGACGGAGAGCGACCCAGCAGCAGTCACTCGTTCACGCGCCAACATGGTCCAGGGTTCCTACACAGTCTGGAATATTTTTGAAATATTCTCCAGGTATTGGAATAGGATGGAAAAAAGAAAACGGAAAGATGGAATCTTTATTAAAAAATTGCTTTAAAGTTGTTTCCCTTTCCATTGTTTACTTCTCTACTTCATTTCTTGTCTGTCCTTCCTTAATTTTCCTACCTTTCTGCCTTGTGTCCTTCCTTCCCTGTTTGTATCCTTACTTCTTTTCTCCCTTGTATCCTTACATGTCCTTCCTCCCTCATGTCTTTCCTCTTCTTATTTCTCCTATCCCTCTTTTTCCTGTCCTTCCTTCTTTCCATCAAGTCAATGATTTTCAAAGGTAGTTTTTGAGTTTTTTGTTTTTTATCCTACCCTATGTGAAAAGGTCAGTACCACAAATTCAAGTCATTCTTTTTCTTTTCATCTTCTACAACAAGAATTGAAATCTGAATTTGGAAATTGTGGAATTTTTAGATGGGGAAATGTGTAGGAACCCTTATAATGTGTTTCTTCGTCAGATTTTTTTTTTTATTATTATTTTTTTTTTGGACGTGGTTTGCAGCTTTCAAGGGTCAAGCAATACCTGGGAAATAATCAGTAGGAAAATTTCACTTTTACATCCATGATCTGTGAATGTTGAATGTTTTTATTTTCCCCTGCTTCGATTTTTTTTTTTTCTTTTTTTTTTCTTTTTTTTTTGAGCACCACATTTTTATGGTCTGTTATTGCATTGAAATATGTTAAGTTTTTCTTTTAGGAAAATACCTTTTGTTTTTATTACTATTATTTCCTGGTTTGTGTGAAAAAACCCACTCCATCCTTTATTGGTGTGCGCTGCATCTAGTCGTTGCTCCTTCTGCCAGAGCAGATGGGTCCTTCACAACTCTTCCACGTAAATATTTATTTTATTTTTGCCATTTTATTACTCTTGTTTAATTGTGTTTGCTATGTTACTAGTGATAAGGAACAGATATTTGCACATTTACCTACTCCTTGTGGCAGCTGAGTAATAAAGAGAGAAATTCGACATAAAACCTCATATTTGTGTTAAACTTTAAACTGTGCCAGCAGATTTTTATTTTTGATTTAAGTGAACAATTTAACAAGACTTTACTATAATTATTTTTGATTGATTTTTTTTTTTTTGATCTAATTTGGATTATTATTATTTTTTTAATTATTATTATTATTTTTCAGAGTTCCAATTGGTGTGGCTTAGATTTTGTTTATGATCTAAAATCACCTCGACTATTCCTCTTTATTTCTATTTTTTGTTAGTTTCTTTTTGCTTCGATGTTTACACGAACTTGCGCGCTGTCATGCTAGCAGCCTTTAAAGCAGAGTCCAGTCAGGACAGAGCTGGAAAAGATGACTCAGGCTCTCTTTTCAGCACCGGGTGCATAAATCCAAACACACTTCCTCAGCCCTCGACGTGTGGTTGTGAGTGAGAGCGGGGCGCTTTGTTTTCGTCGGGTTTCTTCGAACTCGAACACAAATTCACATCGACACGTCGGGCGTCTCCAGCAGCAGCATTAACTCGTGTTTTTTGAGATTATTTTGGTGGACTGCGAGAAGATTCTGATTTCTGAGTCGCTTCTTTTTCTACATGGAGCTTAGCGTCGCCTCCGGGGATCAGATTAGATGACGACGAATACTACGTTCTGCTGTAGGTGGAAACAAAAAGGCTTACATGACAATGTTTTATATGAATGTTTTGGTTGTATGTGTTTTGTTTTGTTTTTTAAAAAAAATAAAACTGTTGAATTTCCTAAAGAAGATCTTGATTATTGCTTGACATTCCAGGATTTTTATGCTTTCGAGCCGAAATGTGTTTGCGAACCAAGCTGAAGCTCGAAGGAGATGTTCAGCACCGCTAAGGTTGACTCATCTGTTGCTTCTACAATTGAAAATCCACTGAGTGCTGGAGGAAAAGCAACAAAAAAAATAAAATAAATAACACTGGGTCTGTCAGTTTCACTATGAAGCGAACAGATAAACTTGAATGTACTCTTGGTAGCAGCGTTAATGCTCTGAAAGCAGAGGGTGAGTCAGACGAGAAATAAACAAAATTACGCTGTGACGCACTTTGAGCCGTCACTTTTACCAGTAGCAGAGCCGGGAGATGATTTGGAATTAGCGTGGATTCATACACAGAGAAAGGTCAGAGTGAAGATCTGTCTGGAGGAACACGTCGAGTTTTTAGTGTTACAAATGCAGCAGATGTTGAACATCTGGAAAATTATTCATGAAAAGTATATTTTCTTCACAAATTCAGTTGCAGAAACTGGTGATTTGTCAGACTTGACAGTGTGACCAGCATACATTGACTCATTGCTGGTACGAATGTCTAATTAAAATAGGGCTTTCAGTAATTAATTTGAACATTTCATTTTCCATAAATACATCTACAACAAACAAAACTACTTGGGTGAATAAATTTTGATTTATTGTAGATTTTCTCTGGTCGACACAAGGCTAAAAGGATAAACGTCCAATGATACTTTTCTCCCTTCAACCTCATTTTTGAGGGAAATGGCAGAGTGAATTTAAATTTGTCTAGTATTCATTTTACAGGCAGTTTCTGTGTCTGTTTGGGATCGTTGTCCTGCTGCTTTGTTCAAGTTCATTTCACACAAACTGATAATCTCAGACTGAAAAGAAATTAACTGAAAAATACTCAGGAACCACTGAGGTTCAGACGAGTCACGAATGGAAAGATGCTGGAACACTAAAATCTATCTTAATGACAACCCAACAAACAAAAACAACAAAAAAAGATGCTAAATAAAATGCAGCTGTTCGCATAATCAAACCAAAAGCCTCGTGTAGAAAAGGTTTTCAGCGACATTTTGGAGGAGGTGATGGGAGAATTTTAAACCCAACATCACTGCAGCAAATGTGATTGGTGGTGGAAGCATGATGCTGAGGGGTCTGTTTCACCACAGATTGTAATCGGATGCTGGTGGATGTAATATTGAAGATGGAAATCCACAGTTCAACAGATTGAGAGTGGTCCTACTTCTCGCCAGGAATATGTCAAAGGTTACTGACTAGATCAACTCAAACTTGTGCATCCAATTCAGTTTTTTAAAAAAATAATTGTTTATCATTACTTCTCCATTTAAAAAAGGTTCAAATTCACCAGTAAAATATCAAATCTAGCGATTGGAACTGTATGTGTTGGATGTAACGTGCAGTGGAACAAACACAAATGCATACAGTGTCACCTTCTACAATAAAAACCCAATAAATAAATAAATATGTTTTTGTACTAGTTATTTGTTTTTCTTTGCCTTCTCTAGGAGCGCCCCAGTTTATCTGTCGGTAACATTTCCTGCATTTCATCTGAACGTGTTGCAAAGTACCTGCAAAGTTCCCCATAGCAGGGCTGTTGCAAATTAAGACGATTACCCAAAACAACAAACCTCCAAGCTTGAGGAAATAAAACAGTTGGCCAAACGCGTTCCACTGAGAGAAGACACCAGACACGGAGCAGTTGATTTACATTTATTCACACATTGACAACAATTTCAGCGTCTAGATTTCATAACAGGAATATCTGAGTGTCTTTACTGCAAGAACGACACATAACAAACCCCAGAGATAAATACGACCATGTCGAAGCTACAAGAGGGACAACTTACACACATTGTTATGATTATCAATAGTGAGCTGGAGGATCACAAGCATGTCAAACACTGTCAATACTCAACAATACCTAAGTGCATTTACATTGTGCTTCAGTGTCAGTGTGGGTACCTACCTGCTCTAAACTGTGCTTCACTTTGTCTTGTTTTTTGTTGTTGTTAATCACAAACCCTAAACACGAGTGCTTTGCACACACGAGACATAGGAACCAGCGGCTGCACTTTCTTTTTTTTCTTCTTTTTTTTGCACAAGACAGCAGGCAGAAAAACCCCAAACAGTGTACGCTCATGACTGCAGCAATGTCTCGGACCCAGCAAAAATCTGTCTGGGGACGACAAAGAAAAGGATTTGATTTCACCAGAGAACTGGCATATTTCCTTCCAAATGTTATAATGAAAACATGCATTCAGACTTTTGTATCGCAGCAAATCTCTGTGATGCTTCCCTCAAGAGGAATGAGATGTAGCGGTAGCTCAAAGAAACTGTGACAAAAAACGACCAATAACACCTGGTAAGCATCACAATGTCTCACTGGTTAGAAAGGATGAGAGGAACAACGTCTGAATTGGACATTATCAACAAGTTTCATATGAAAAAAAAGCAAAGCATTAAAAATATGTTTTATCTACATTTTACTACACTGCATCTGACACTTTTGAGCGGAATATATCAATTTTATACTCTTTTCCCTTCATTTTAGACGTTGGAGCTATAAACATGTTTTCTCTGTCAATGTTTGAATATTTGTGGTTAAATCTCATAAAAGATGAAAGTATTTCCGTTTTATACATCACTTTGCAGTCACTCCTGCTCATCTTGAATAAGATGTAATTACCTAATTCTGATGGAGTTCAACATATTTTTGTCAACCACAATCAAATCAGGTCAAACTCAGCAAAGACGGAGATCAGCTGACAAGTTCGGACAACACACATTTTTGAATATAGTTTCATCTCATAAGTTGTGTGAAATATTTCAGGAGAAACTGATTAACATTTTTCAAAGGAAATCAACAGTGATATTTCTGAAACAGGATGAATTAGCAAGACTTTTCTACCTAGGCCACATATTTCACACTAGTTATCGTTACATTCGTAAAGATAAATAAAAATCCTTAAAATATACATATATATATATATTAATTACAGTAGCACTGGTTACATTGATTGTTTTGAAATGAGCATCGAGCCATATAATTTCTGTATTTTTGAAGATAAGCATCTGTCTTTAAGCTGAAAAGCATTTTCTCCTGTTTTTCCCTATTTTGAAGAGAGGCTTATAAAATTGGGACTCTATCACACTTTATTCGTAGCCCATCTAAACAATATGTCGTGGCTTATTCATTAAACGTAGAAAATAAATGATAAAAATGCTTCAGAGACATTTATATTTTGGGATTGTTAGTAGAGCAGCCGAATGGTAAGTTTGGGTAAGGAATTATTCCTTGTCAAGATTCTGTTTTTTGTCTTACACTTAATAAATAAACGTTCCCAATGTATTTTATTTTTCTAATAAATAATTATTTTAAAGCCTTTGATGCATCTGAAAGTGGAAAGGCTCTTTTCAATAATAATCAGAGACACATGGAAGAAGTGATCATATCAAATCTGCTATATACATGCTTTGATTAGATAATTATTAGTTTATTACTTCAGTTATAATTTTTTTCTTCTTTCTGCAGAAACTGTAGCGAGAGTCCAAGACATTTATTCAGTTACGATGCCGTGAGGCCTTTTGCAGGTTTAATCATTGAGTTTTACCAGGAAAAGTATCACTCCAGAAGGAGATACTTTATTAGACGTTTTTTGTAAAACATGGCAGCTGGAGACACCAAGTCCTGAATAATATCTTTGTGCTTTGAATGTCAGCGATGGTGACTGACTCTAAAATTACCTACAAGCTCCCACAATGGGACTCTATATAGCAAAAAAAACCAAAAAAGTATTCCCAACACAAACTGGTGCAGAAACCACACTTTGTCTTTTGTTTCACAGTGTTGTGAAATCTAAACTCAGGTGTTTTTACAGTCACCTTATTTGTGAGCAATGTTTCGCATTTAAAGACGTTCGCTTACATAACTGATATCTAAATGATTCATAAACACATGTTGTTTCTCAGTGCTGTAATCACTTTACCAGAAGCAATTTATTCAAATCTTTTAAATCTGGTTTATTTATTCTCTAACTGCCTTCAGCTACTGTATCCTTATTACATGATGGTGTTCACAATTCACATCCACTAGAACATAATTTACCACATTATGGAAGCACCACTGTCTAATCTAACGCCACAGTAAACGGCATCTTATCTCTAAACAATGTGTACACAGGTATGGGATCACTGAATGTGGTTCAGACGAACGATTCACAAAACAGTTACAGTGTTTGTACCCCACAGGATCTCGAACTTTTTCCAGACTAAGGTTTCAAGATCCACGTAGCCAACAAGCAACAGATTACACTTAATAAGTTAAAGGTGTTTATCATGTAGACATATAACGATGCCTTCAATGCAGGAGGGTAATCAGTACTCCAAAACTGAACTGGACCAGCCGTACAGCAGGTCCCCTCGGATTTCAAAAAATCCTCTCAACAAGCTCTCGTGTTTCTCTTCTTGGGCTCTTCTTGAAAAGAATGCACATTTACCTCTGAGTCCGCCTCAGCCCTGACCACCCAATATCTGTTGTAAGCAGGAGGGATTTTAAAACTTTAAACAACACTGCAACTTTTGTTGCCTGTTGTTGCCAAAACTTCCATGTAAGCCTCTGATTGCAGAGTGCCATGCTAAGTGCATGCCTTCATGCCAGCGGAACATCTTGGCTAAACAAGGCCAGATTGCATGTGAACATGCAGAGGGTACGGGTGGTAGACAAGCGGCGGTTGGGCCTGAGGGATGTAGTAGCTGTTGTAAATTGGCTCTGACACGTATGGCGCAGGCTGATAAAAGCAAGTAACGTTTGCCGTGTTGGGGATGGCGTTCTGCTCCCCCAGAACCCTCAAAGCAAGGACAGTGATCATATTGAGGGTCTGTCTCCTCTCATGTCCCATCAAACACACTGTGCTTTCGTCTATCACGCGCCGCAGGGTCATCAGGTAGTCGTACTTGCTCGCTTCCTCGCTGCCAATGAAGTGGCACTGCAAGTAGGCCTCGATCTTACGCTGCTGCTCGCTTACGTCAGGGAAGTCGATAAAGAAGCGGGAGCACATGTAACGCTCCAAGGACTTGATTTCAGTCTCGCTGGCTGGCCGGAAGTTCCTCACCAGCAGATCGCTGTACTTCAGCAGCCCCCCTCCACGGATCTCCTCTGGGTTGTGGGTAGCAATGAGGCGTTGGCGAAGGTGGTCCATCGCTTGCTCAAAGTCTCCGTACATGCACTCTGCTTCAACAGTGATAACAGGCTCACTTTCTACACTAACACAGGGGACACTATTTGGAACAGTGTTAAGAAGTTCAGGACCTTGATCATCAACTTGAGGCGTTGAAACCGTGGTCTTTAAATCAGGAGGCTTCTTGAGGTGTTTTGGCTTCACGGTTTGTTCTGGAGAATCAGTCGAGTTTGCACCTTCCTGAGGTGCAAGTTCTGGACTGTACGAAGGAACAGTAAGAGTGTCCTTACCCTCAAAATGTTCTGATTCAGGACATAAAACGTTTGAGCCACGAAGATCTACACTATCAGGTACAGGGGGTTTTGGCTGAAGAGGTTTCACTACCTCTATTGGTGAAAAGAGTTGAGTTGTAAGGTCTGACACATCCGTGAGTAAGGACCACTTTTCAGGCTGGCTGATCAGCTTCCGTGACATTTTCCTTTGCAGTTTCGGAGAAGGGCAGTAGTCTGGCACAATGTCCTGTGATGTGCTGCAAGTTTTTTTAGCCGGGGGAGGAAAGGAGTCTTCACAGAGGGAATCTTGTAGAGTTGGGGTGTTTTCCATCTTGCAGTTCACGATGTTTACCTCTAACTTTGTACTTGTTTCAAAATGAGCTATTTCTTCGGAAGTTGATGGTTCGGTGTTTATTATGGACACTTCTTCAGTCGTCTGCAGTTTTAAACATGGATGAGTCATTAATGGGTCTCTTGCATCGGGGAAAAAAGCTTTCGACGATGCTTCCAAGGGATAATCACCATCGAACAGTTCTTTTTGTTCTGTGCTTTCTTCACAAAGCTCAAACACCTCTGACATGTCTTCCTCTGAATGGGCGACCTCACAGCCACCCACACCATCCTCCACCTGCTGTAGGCTGTTTCCCTCAGGTCCTTTCGCCTCATACTTTCCATCTGCATGATCCGTATCTTCATCTTTAAGCTCAGATGGAGAAACGGCTTCATCTGGGCTTGAAGGGCCTGAGTTAGCTGCCATTTCTCCATCTTTTTCAGCATCCTCTTTGACATCTTCACGACTGCTTGATTGTTCTTGTATCTTGTTATTGTCTTTGCTGCTGTGCCCCTGTGATGAATTCCTGGCATTCAGTGGCAGTTTTCCTTCTCCTCTCCTGTCACTCTCCCAGTAAGACTCCAGCATGCGATCTAGTATTATTTGAAAGGAGTCCACGCTGAATTCAAACTGCCTCCGGAGGGAGCTAACAAATCTGAGCCCCACCGTTTTGGATCTGTTGTTGGAAAGCAAGATCAGGCTCCATCTGTCGTGCTCATTGAATACTTTCACCATCTTTTGCACATATGCTTCCTTCATAGTGAGGCAAGTGATTTTCCGTCTGTTAACCCCACATGGGAGGAGGTCCCGCAGGCTGCCCAGCACCACGTCCTTAATCACTTGGAAGTCCTCCTGCCTGGGCAGCTCTACTCCAAATATGATGTCCAAATCTCTGTAGCCCAGGCCGTTATCTCTCACCAGGACGTGGCTGGCGGTGGCTCCGTTGAGGCGTATGTCTTTAACCTGGATGTCCCTCTCCACCAGTCGATCTTTCACCACACGAATGATGTCTTTGGCTCTCACCTGCAGTGTGGGAAAATTTCCTCGCCCGTGGATCGGGATCACCTCAGTCAGCACTTTGTCGAGAGCCTCGACTTGCACATGGGTCAGGTTGTGGAACCTCTTTTCAGTTTTATGCTCCATTCTCCTTACCTGTAAAACGAGAGGCCTGTCATTTGTATCACACATTGACCATCTGATAAAAATGGTTTGATATATTTAGAAAACCAAATTGGATTAGAAAATCACTACCTTTGCTTTTCATGGAGTCGTTTTCAGTTTATACAAGGAGATTTAAATTTATGCTCCATGTGTGTATCATTAGGATGCAATTCCCTGTAAGCATCCTTATCTAATTTCTATTTTGTTATGCTTTCTAGCATTTTAAATATACACTGCAGTCTCAACAATTAGCACCCCTGGCAAAGATTAGTCATTACCTTAAAATAGTCCATGTTTTTATTACAGTAGAATGATCTCACCCTGAAAACTGTGGAGAAACATAATTTTCAAATATGGTAGATTTAGAGTGTGTGTGTGGGGGGGGGAGGGGGGGATACTTTCCCCTCAAATATTTCCTTAGGCTTTTTTGTCACGGAAAACACTAATCACAAATTTTGATATCAAACTGAGATAATCTGAAAAAATACAGAATACATTTTTCAAATAGTGATTAAATTTATTACAGAAATAGTTTGTAATAACTGTGATAGGCCACTTCAGATCCTACATTTGGATTTTTTCCCATCACAAATGTAAATACGATTTACATTTGTGATGGTAGAAAATACTATTTTTTGGCACAACTTCCAAGTAACTACTTGGCATGTAGATGGTGTCTGGTGATTTTTATGGAGATTTGGTGAAGCCAAAATGCCACTCTGAGCTGTAATTCTCTTGCAGTAACCTTTGGAGATTTTTAACGTATTGTTTTAACCTCCCTCATTGTCCTGCTGAGTGTGCATGCAGGCAAGGGAAACATTAATCCTCATCCAGCCAACTGTGTCATCTCATATTTATATGGGGCAATGAAAAGTCATTGGTTACTATTAATAGGTTGTTTTTCTTTTTATTCCTCCAATTACATTTATTTGCAAGAAATTGTTAGACTACACCATTTGTTAGAATATGTTCTCATCTTAACTTGTCTTTAAGTTATTTTGTGTTATATGTTCATGCATTCTAATTTACGTTGAAAGGTACAGTTGTAAGTTCTGCATCCTGTCACTTTCTGTTTATGTGCATGTTGTACTGCTGTTGTCCACTGGGGGCAGTGAGAGCAAGTTCGTGTGTGTAGACTGCATTGTTCTAATAAAACAAAGAAGTGAAGACGTTGTTAACTGGAACGTTGGCAATAAAGTGAACACAGCTATCTAACAAAAGAAGTGTGGTTCATTGTCAAACATGAGTACTGAACAAGAAAACCCAACAGGTTATGGGCCCAGGCACCGCACGGGAGGACGATGGGACAGACTAGTTTTCAACGGAGACGAAAACAACTACGAACTTTGGGAGGTAAAGTTCCTCGCTTACTTAAGAACGCTAGGCCTAAAAGACACCATCCTATCTACCGCGGACCCAGACGAAGAGAAAAACGCGGAATGTTACGCGGAACTAATCCAGCTCCTCGATGATAAAAGCCTGTCGTTGGTGATGAGAGATGCCGCCGACGATGGGAAGAAAGCTCTGCAGATACTACGCGGACATTACGCCAGCCAGGGTAAGCCCAGGATCATCGCCCTTTACACAGAGCTCACGTCCTTACTAAAGGAACCCGGCGAAACAGTGACAGATTATGTTTTACGTGCTGAAAAAGCGATAACGTCTCTGAGAAATGCAAAAGAGGTTATTAGTGACGGACTAATAATAGCAATGATTCTGAAGGGACTCCCAGAATCATACAAACCTTTTGCTATTCACACAACACAGAGCACTGAAGATTTGACGTTCGCTCAGTTTAAGAGCAGACTTCGAAGCTATGAAGAGACAGAAAAGTTTGAAAGCAAACCGAAGTCAGATAATGTAATGAAAGTGGACATGACAACAATAAACTGCTACAACTGTGGACAGCGCGGGCACATGGCGAGAGACTGCCGCCAAAAGACCGCGCCAAAATGGTGCAGCTACCACAGAAGCACAACCCACAGTGACGAGACATGCAGAAGAAGATCGAAACGGAAAGATGATGCCAAGCAGACTTCAGACATGCAGGACAACCATGAGGAGGACCAGACCATGGTATTCAAAGTCAGCCGGAATCTTCTGTCTGACAACATCAGACTTAATGGAATAATGGTGGACTGTGGAGCCACATCACACATTATCACTGATGAAGAGCTGTTCACAAGAATTGACAAGACTTTTGACCCAAGTAGACATTACATGGAACTGGCAGATGGAAAGAAGATGAACAATGTTGCACTGAAGCGTGGTGATGCACAGATTGAACTGTTGAACTCAAAGGGGAGGTATGTTAAAGTTACTCTGAAAAATGCTTTATTCATCCCATCCTACCCACAGAGCATATTTTCTGTGACATCAGCTACAGCCAATGGAGCCAGTGTAACATTCACAGATGGGCAGAATGAACTGCTGAGTAAAGATGGTACTGTGTTCCCTATTGAGGCTCATGAGAAACTGTATTACCTCAGAATGAAAAGCAATAATGAAGGATGCATTGAGGAAAACTTAAATGACATGATGAGCAGAGATAAAGTGAAGCTAGCTTGTGATCTGAAAACATGGCATGAAATATTAGGACATTGTAACATGGCTGATGTTATGAAATTACAAAATGTGGTGGAGGGAATGAAAGTCACTGACAACAGTAAAATGGAGTGTAACATCTGTACAGAAGGGAAATTTATCAACAGCAGAAACAAAGAGTCAGATGTTAAAACGAGCAAGCCACTAGAGTTGGTTCATACTGACCTATCAGGACCTATTGACCCTACAGGCTTAGAAGGACACAGATATGCGATTTCCTTTACTGATGACTTCTCAGGATCTATTGCAGTCTATTTTCTGAAAAACAAAAGTGATGTGACTAAGGCAACAAAGCAGTTTCTGGCAGACTGTGCACCCTATGGTAATGTTAAGTGTCTTAGGTCAGACAATGGTACCGAGTACACATGTAATGATTTTCAAACACTACTCAGAGATAAAGGCATTAGACATGAAACGTCGTCACCATACTCCCCACACCAAAACGGAAAAGCAGAGAGACAGTGGAGAACGCTCTTTGAAATGGGAAGGTGTATGTTATCAGAAAAGGGCTTACCTAAAGAACTGTGGCCATATGCTGTTCAGTGTGCTGCCCACATTCGCAACAGATGTTATAATAACAGAACCAAAAACACCCCATATTTCTTGATGACAGGAAGAAAGCCCAATCTTTCAAACATGTGGGTATTTGGATCAGAGTGTTACTCATACAACAACCACCACAAGAAATTAGACTCAAGAGGGGAAAAGGGACTGTTTTTAGGGTACAGCAAGAACAGCCCAGCTTATTTGGTGTACCACCCACAGGCGAGAAAAGTTTCCAGACACAGGCTAGTAAGGTTCATCAAAGAAAGTGGTGTTGACCAACAGACACAGACAGATATTTGGGATGAAGGGATCCAGGATCATAGATACACGATGCAGGCAAACAGACATGATGTAACACCCTTAACCCAGGATGTTACCCAAAATGTCACCCCAAGTGACAAAGAGGAACTTACTATTCAAGGAACTCAAAATGCAGAATTTTCAGATGATCTCACTAGGAGTGAAATTGATGGTGATCAAACTCAAACGAAGCAAAGAGATCGTTATCCAAAAAGAGAGAAAAGACCCCCAAAATACCTTGAAGATTACCAATTAGATCCTAAGACTAAAGATGCAACACAAATAACTGTTGATCATTGTTACAGGGCTGTGCTTGGTATCCCTCAAACATTCAGTGAGGCTCAGAAGTCACCACAGGCAGACAGATGGAGACAGGCAATGAGGGACGAAATTGACTCTCTTAAAGAAAACGAAACATTTGAACTGAGTGTTCTACCAGAGGGTAGGAACACAGTTGGAGGGAAGTGGGTATATACACTCAAAGAAAAGGAAGGAAAAGAGATTTTCAAAGCTAGGTATGTAGCAAAAGGCTACAGCCAAACAGAAGGTATAGACTACCATGAAACCTTTGCTCCAACAGCTAACATAACATCAGTAGCATTAATGCAGATAGCAGTTCAGAACAACCTTAAAGTACATCAGATGGATGTCAAAACAGCTTTCTTGCATGCCCCAATTGACGAAGAAATTTACTTGGAACAGCCCGAGGGGTTTGAACAACAAACAAAAACAGGACAGAAATGTGTGTATAAATTAAAGAAATCTCTGTATGGATTAAAACAATCTGGAAGAAATTGGTACAAACTCCTGAATGATCATCTTGAACAAAACAACTTTGAAAGGAACCTAGTTGATCATTGTGTGTATAGAAAACAAACAGAAAATGACACGGTTATTGTGCTCATTTGGGTGGATGACTTGATCATTGCTGCTAACAGCATTGATGTTTTGGACAGTTTCAAAGAAACAATGAAATCAAAGTTCAACATGAAGGACTTAGGCAAAATATCACATTTTTTAGGCATTCATTTTGAACAAAAAGAAGATGAAATAAAAATGAGCCAAAAGAAGTACATCCTAAAAATGTTGGAAAAATATGGAATGTTGGACTGCAAACCAAGATCCACCCCATGCGAACTAAAACTTGATCACAAAGAAAATCGTGACTGATGAAACAAAAATAATGAATCCTACAGACTATCGTGAGATAGTAGGTAGTCTGATTTATGCCATGACCTGCACCAGACCAGACATCAGTTGGATAGTGAGCAAACTTTCCCAGACTTTAGCTAAACCTATGACAGAGGATTTAGTGAATGCTAAACATGTTTTGAGGTATCTGAAAGGTACTTGTGACTATGAACTAAGTTTCAAGAAAAACAATGAAGACTTGAACCTCATAGCCTACAGTGACTCTGACTGGGCATCCTCAGTAGAGGACAGACGCAGCATCACAGGTTATTGTTTTAGTTTAACGTCACAAGGTCCAGCCATTTCCTGGAAATCCAAGAAACAACCAACTGTGGCTCTTTCCACCTGTGAGGCTGAATACATTGGGTTAACAGCTGCTACACAAGAAAGTCTACATTTAAGTCAACTCTTAAATGGTATTGATAGCAAAAAGTACAGCTGTACAACGCTTCATGGTGATAACCAAGGGGCCATTGCATTGTGTAAGAACCCTGTGAACAGACAGAGATCCAAACACATTGATGTGAAGTATCATTTTATACGTGATGCATTGAGAGAAGGGAAAATAAATGTGGTGTACTGCCCATCTGAAAATATGGTTGCTGATATCTTAACCAAACCTGCACCAAAAGCAAAATTCCTGAAATTCAAAGGATGGTTTTTTGGACATTAAGTATTTGAAGGTAAAGAAGATGAGAACAAGGGAGGGTGTTAGAATATGTTCTCATCTTAACTTGTCTTTAAGTTATTTTGTGTTATATGTTCATGCATTCTAATTTACGTTGAAAGGTACAGTTGTAAGTTCTGCATCCTGTCACTTTCTGTTTATGTGCATGTTGTACTGCTGTTGTCCACTGGGGGCAGTGAGAGCAAGTTCGTGTGTGTAGACTGCATTGTTCTAATAAAACAAAGAAGTGAAGACGTTGTTAACTGGAACGTTGGCAATAAAGTGAACACAGCTATCTAACAAAAGAAGTGTGGTTCATTGTCAAACATGAGTACTGAACAAGAAAACCCAACACCATTGCTAATTTTGTCTAATTCTTTTACATATATATGGTTTGAGAATCTAACACAAGAGCAGCTCTTTCTGCACAGAGAGTCTGTGTGAGGTCAGTGTCAGTATTTGGTTTTCCACCCGTGCAAATACAGTCAGTGGGAGGTAGCCACCCGGGGCACCGGGACTCGTGGCCCATAGCAGCCTCTAGTGAATCTCAGGGGTTACATCAGCTCGGTCCTGCAGCAAGACTGCTCCTCTGCCACTTGGCTTCTTTATAGATAAGACTATATGACTCATACAGCCACTGAACAAAGCATCACTCATTGGCTCTCCTGGATTCTTTCCATGTGCGCAAAAACAACACGAAATGCACCACTTGACGTGGCATCAGGGCCATAAAATCCTCTGCCAGTGAACTTGACATATAGATTGTTGCATTTGATATAATTTAGCACAATAATGTACTGATAGGTACATTATTGTATTGCTCTGCAAAATTTGCTCTGCAAAATTTGAGAATTTTGCAGAGCCCACTTTTGTTTGAGTTTTTTCTAAATCTTGCAGTTTTTATTCTCTAAATGAAATTTTCCAATTCAAACATGTCAACAAAATCTATATAACCTAATACAGATATATTTGCAACATCTAGCAAATTACCAAGCGATTATTCTTACTCAAACTACATAAGACACTCAAAGAAATAAAACGTTAACTGCGTTTGCACTATGACAGTAACAAATTTAAGAACTCACCTGATTGGTTGTCAAATTACAGTAAAAAAAAGTAAAGCCAAGACAAAAGAATATAAGGGAAAAAAATATATTAAGGTATCCAACAGGTTTATCCGACCCTGTTGGAAAGGTTGAAGCTGAAGTTAATACGGACAATTTCCTCTCAGCGCAGCAGCACTGTTTCCATGGCAATTAGCCGTCACGAAATTCACGGTGAATCACGACTCCACGGGTCACTCTAACTATCAAGTGACGAAACACTCAAGTTTCAAACAAAGCCCGTACCCGTTTGGCCTCGGAAAAGGGGGCAGCTTAATACTTTGATAAAGTTTTCCTTGTATTGCTGGATTACAGCGGACATGTCAGCCTGAACCGCCGGCGTGCCACCGCACTGCCGAGCTGTTGCGGGGTGAACCTCACATCAGACGGAGTGAGTCATCCTCCCTCTCCACCGTGATCCACACAGTAAATCTAATCATCAGACAGGCGCTTTCACCGCCCACCGCAGCGGCACGTCCACTTTCACCCCGCTGCCCGCATTCCCTTTGTTTTCAGTCGGTGTTTCCGCAATTTTACTGTTACCGTGTGCTTCTAACGTGCTTGTCTCTGTTTTATTGATTTTTAAAATATATTTTCATTCACATTTGGGCGAAAGAGGCGGATGCATCTCGCTCGTGACGTTTGAATGGAATACCTACACCACGTGACAATGACGTAGACGATATTTTGGTAAGACACCAGGAAGTGAGGAAGAGGGCGACACTACCGAAACAGAGGAGTGTAGCGTTTAACAACTTTTTCTTTTTTTTTGACTAGTTTATTTGTGGATTTTTCTCGAGAATTTTATTGTTGGGTCTCCGAAGAAGCAATTAAAGATGCCGAGTATGGAAAGTATCCTTTGAAAGCGGTGAAAATGGAAGAGAAGTGCGGCGTAACGACAGAGAAGGCAGTGGCTAAAGCGTTTAACGCAACACGGTAGCTTCGTTAAATTATGAGATATATTTGTCACTGACATTTGAGTCTTTACAAAGTGTATCAGGCATTACTGAAAGCTTAATAAAGTAGCATATTTAATAAGTTGAACATTACTGAATTTCTTCAGGCGTCTGTAATCTTTGGCAGAGCTGCGTTTACGGCCTCTATGCTAACATCGGAAAACATAAAACTTGATACCGTACACCACAGCTGAATTATGTGGTTTATATAGTATTCCCTACAACAGTTTATCTTGATACCTGTAGTATCCTTATATTTGTTTTATATGGTAAACGCTGTATGTTTGAGAACCACATAAAAGCTTGTAAATAGATAGTAAACTAAATGTACAGTTTGATAAACACAAGCTTCGTTTGTGTTTACCAAAACGAAGCCATAGGCCAATTCTGTAGTTATTGAAAATGTGTGAATTTTAGGTCAAAAATAATAACTTTGTTATCGTTTGGATATAAACGACTTACTGAATACCCAGTTACTAATCAGTTACTCAGAGATTCTTCCTAAACTGGCATATAAGAATTTAATGTGGAAAGTCGGGATTTGTTGGTTTATTCTCACTAAATTCAAACATAATCTTTGTTCTCATTCATTTTATCTTTTAAAACGGATGATAAGGCAAATTTTTTTTTTCAGTTGGGAAATCACCTAATTGTGCTTTCTTGTGGACAGATTACGTACTGCTGTACAGTATGCGGAGCTCGATGATGTCATAGTGGACGCTCCAAGACAATGTAAAGATGCACTGATCAGAGATGTTTAACTTGACTTTCTTGATCAATTGAAACCTGTCCTGCCCTAGGAATAAAACAGATACATTAGAATTCAAATTAAAACAGAAAACACTTATTAAAAAAAAAAAAAAAACTGTCCAAAGTTACATCACTGGAAAAATCTACAAATACAATTAGAAAAGTCACTTTATGGGACAGAAAATTTATACAAGTTAATCTGTTCATTAACAGACCTCAACACTTTGCTTTACATCTCAAACTTTTAATTTTGTCAGATCACAACAAATTATGGCTTCACAGTATAATTAAAACATCCAATATGTGATAATAATAATAATAATAATTACGCTGTTTTCTTCCCTTGCTTTACCATTGGAAGCAAATAATTGTTCATCCGAATAAGTAAGAGAAAAAAGCTCTTGTTTGCTGATCTGTGTTAGATTGTTGCAGCTTTTAGTAATTTATTTTACCAATATTTGAACCTGAAGAAACCCTTTTGTTGTGGTTGATTATTTATATGATGTCAAGAAAGCTAGCGTGACAAAGCTAATTTCAATCTGCAATCTACAAACATCCTCTGTCAAACAAGTCTGTTGCTTAGCCTTGCAACTTACACAGGATTTCAACATTATTTCAAAACAAAATAGTTGTCAGATTGACATTTAAGAATCTTATCTGAAGTTTTCCTCCCTGTTGTGGCAGCTTAAACAAATGAAATGACTGAATGAAAATACAGTTTTTTCTTAAGAAGTTTCTTATAACTTTTATTCTTTATGTGAATTAATTTTCAAATACCTCACTGATATTGGAAATATCGAACTTTGAGGTTTCTTTCTTCTTTGTTAGCTTCCTCTCTAAGTCATGTTCTCAGTCCAGCCTGTTTTAGCCTAATTTGGTGCTTTCAGTGATGGGACAAAATTAGAGATTTTAGATTCCAGTGGCCTGATCAGTGGTCAGGGCAATCAATAAAAGAGATTTGTTTTCTGCTTGTCTTCCTGCTTTCTGTTGTTCTTTAACTTTGTTTCTCAGAAAATCTCTTCAATCTAAAGTTTGCTGCCAAAGAGCTCCAAAGAAATTCAAAGAAATGTGACAAAGAGGAAAAATTAGAGAAGGCAAAAGTCAAGAAGGTAAGTTGTGTTTCACTCATCAGGCCAGCTGTCAACGTCGGCTATTGAGAGCTTCATCAAAGTTTTTGTCGTCTTCAGGCCATCCAGAAGGGGAACATGGAAGTGGCGAGGATCCACGCAGAGAACGCCATCAGACAGAAGAATCAGTCTGTGAACTTCCTGAGGATGAGCGCCCGAGTCGACGCCGTGGCAGCGAGAGTCCAGACGGCAGTTACAATGAACCAGGTGCGCCGCACGCTGCTTCAGTTAACGTCTCCACATCCATGTGGCAAAACAATGGCAGCTTTTTCTTTGGTTTTATCTCACAGGTCACAAAATCTATGGCCGGAGTGGTGAAAGGCATGGATGCCACTCTGAAGAGTATGAATCTCGAAAAGGTATCTCCAACTAAATGGTATATATTCATGCATTTTAATGAAAGTAACATATTTTAAACTTGGTTGGTGCTTTTTTGTTGTAGATTTCAGCTCTCATGGACAAATTTGAACATCAGTTTGAAACTCTGGACGTCCAGACTGCTCAGATGGAAGACACCATGAGCAGCACGACGACTCTCACAACACCACAGGTGGCTTTCTCTGCTAAGCTTTTCCTCGCGGTCCGTTTAAGAACTGCTTGCATGAATGTAATATGTTATGTGCGTTACAGAATCAAGTGGAGTCGTTGCTGCATGAATTGGCAGATGAAGCAGGGTAACCACTCATTCTAATATTTCTTCTCGGATCAATTAAATCACATTGTGTTCATTCATTTTATCAGTGATATAAAATGATATTTTGTTAAGGTGAGTCTTATGAATATAATTACACCTGTCGCAATAAAAAATTCCGCTGGGCGATAAATTGTTCCAGAAGTTATTGCGATAAACGATAACATTGTTGTTTTGAAACTATTTTTAAGTAATATATTGGTAATGGCATAATAATAATAATAATGCAAGAGCACATTCTAATAGATCGATAAACTTTAAATTCTAATTAACACTGGAACTGGAAGACATTTTAAATATCCAAAATAAATAAACAAAACAACAATTAAAATACACTTTTAAGTCTTTGTAAACAAAATTGTTCTTCAAAAAAAGGGCTAGTTGAGACCAAAGCACCAAACAGAAGACTTTTATCATCTATTTTTTGGTAGAAAGAGAGAAAAAAGAGAAATGCCAGTGGAAATAATTGAGTTTGTTTTAATTTATCATGAGATTAATTAATTTATTGAATATTATGACAGGCCTATATATAATGGTTAAGCTTTTGCTTTCTGTTCAGATTGGACCTGAACATGGAACTCCCTCAAGGACAGACAGGATCTGTGGGTACCAGCGTAGCCTCTGCAGAACAGGTATCCTGTCATGTTTGCTTGTTAAATCTAAACAATTAAGTGTTTATTTTATAAGAAAACTAAATTACAAAATGATTGTCACTTATAAATGTTAAGCTAAATGTAAAATATGCTCTCATCTTTACCCTTTTAAACTGTTTCTTGCTCGCAGGACGAACTGTCTCAAAGGCTCGCCAAGCTCAGAGATCAGATGTAAAGAGCAGAAGCAGTGGAGCAGCACCAGAACAGTTCTACACACCTGATAGACACTACCTGACTATAACGCCCTCTGCTAGACATAATGTCTGCTTTTCCCTCCTCTTTGCATATTCTGTCTGGTGAGAAGCAACTGTAAAGAGTAATTGTTCCCTTAAACTTACGGCGCTTGTTGGTTTTTTTATTTTTTATTTCCAGCTTCATATTAATAAAAACAAAATAAAAAATTGTAATTGGAACATTTTTAATCGAATGAAAGATTTGATCTTTGTGGTATAAAAGATATTTATTCCTACTTACAATATTGACCGTAATAAAAACAAAAGAAATTATTGCCTTTTTATTTATCATCCATTTTCAGATAAGCTTTCAAGGTTTTGTATAATAGTACTTTTTTTTCCTTCAGGTGTGCATACTTGGGGCAGAATATATGCATATTACATTTCAAGGACTTTTGAAAGCTTTCTTCTTATTGGTGAACGGACTTTTTGTGTTGATTTATTCTATTTTCTTTACGATCAATATTTCCAGAAGGTTCTAGGAGGTTATGTTGTCTGCGTCCCTTTTCATCTTCTTAATTTACTCTCATTGTTTGAGAAGGGTTAGAAATAAGAGAATGAACAATAAAGTTTTATAATACCCATGCAAATTGTCTCCATTAGTTTTTGTTGTTAATGCCCAGTTTGAAAATTAAGTGCATAACATCCATTTTCCATAACAATTCATGTGAGAAAATAAGTTAAGATTTTTTTTATATGCATTGTGAAAGACGGCAAAGTTTTTGGCATGCTTTAAAAAAATACATCAAACTCACTTTAGATGTAGTTTGACACCATATGGAAAAATTCATTGTGAATAGTTATTTAGCCTAAATCCAATCAACTCTCTGTAAAGAAAGTTTTATAGGTACATGTTCCTGGTGACATCACATAAGGGGATTGATCAGAGTTTGTTGTAATACATAAATTTGTATTTTGCGTGTGTTTTTCTCTCCTTGTTCACAAGTTTCCAATCAAAATCAGCATTTAGTTGTGTGCTGTTTGGATGCAGCCAAACATTTGAGCTGTAAATTATTTGTAAATGCACAGAAACCAGTCAAAAAGATTCACATAACAATATTGTATTTGTACTATTAGCTCTGAAGACAATCACTGTCACTGTTCTTTTCAGAGTCAATTTCAGGAACAAGTATGTAAGACTGAACTTTTCTTTTCTCTCAAATACTTCAGAGTTTTTCTTTTGTCATATTCACTGATGGCGACTGATTAGCTCCAATCTGGCACCTCTTGTGATGTCACAGACCCAAACGATCGCTAACAGAATAGCTCGTTTTTGGGTTTTTTTTCTTTAACGGCTATTTATTTATCAAGGCCTCTGAAGATGATGATGCAAAAAGGCATTTTATGTAAAATCAAGAAAGTTATAGACAACCCTGACCATCTTCCTCATGAGGCTGTCTTACAAAAACAGTGTCTTTAGTCAACTGTCGCCTCCGTCTACAATAAAGAGAAGAATTTGATTTAATATGAGTTACAACAATATTTAATTTCCCTTTGGGATCAATAAGGTATTTTTTCAATTTACAAACCTTGTGTCTGGAAAAATCCTGCTTTTGAAACCCATACTACATTATCCAGCTGTGTTTTTATAGTCTATGTTTGTTTATGAAACAAAAAAAAACAGCTCTGGATATTATTTTTTAAGATCCAACACACCCACTGTTATTGCCAGTTATAAACCACTTCTTTAGTATAATCCAACTCAACTAAACTCAGTTTTATCACAAGACAAACAAACTTTAAAGATTATGTTATACTAATTTAGTTTATGGGATAGTCATTGCTGTAGTCTTTTTCTCCTGAATGGTCAAACGATGTACTGGTATGTAGATGAGGCCATGTCCCATTTCTCGTTATCATCCAGAGAGTTTTTACACTCAGTGTAAAGTCCAAAGGCTTGAGCTTTGCTACTTTATTTATCTGAATTCTGCTTGTCTCTGTGTGTTTTACTGATGTTTTATTCACACATTGTGCCAGACATTTAGTAACTTATCAAATTCAGTGTAAAAAAAAAAAGAAATGTGGATGCTGAAGCCATTGAAGAATCCCGCTCAAAAAACCATATTATTATAGAGATTCATCCCCAAAGGTCTATCTCTAAAATCCATTGTGTGCTGCAAAATCAATCTTATCCGCAGCTACAAACCACCATTTAAAAAAGCACAATATATCAATTTGTTCTAAGATTGTTCTTAAATAATAATAATAATAATAATAATAATAATAATAATAATAATAATAATAATAATAATAATAATAATAATAATAATAATAATAATAATAATGACAGTAGACATTAGAGTAAAGGGTTAAATTCGAACCTTAACAAAGGGCAATAAATAAATTTTCTTGACATTAAAAAAAGCACATTTTGTGATTAGAGATTTCAGTTAATTGCACCACATTTTTAGTTTCGTAGTGGAAATACTATGCAATAATTTCATAAAACACAGAAAAACTGACAAAACAAGAAATTTCAGTTAGATGTATGTTTAAAAGCCTTTATCAGTTTATTATTTAGCAACTTATCAAGAGCCAAACGTGACTCCTCGTTGGCAAATTGAAGACCCCAGCAGTGCCCAAATGTTTGACTATTTAATTTGTTCACTTCCCTCTAGTGGCACCTGCTCGGAACTTTTTTTTCTTTTTTACTTCAATTTAGACAATTTTAACATCCTTCGTTTCAAATTTGTAACATTTGTAGAAACCAGCATCGTTTGCATATTTCCCTTTGCCTTTGTCTTGTTAGGCGTTAACTGTTAATCAAAATTAATTCTCCAGCATTTCAGTGATATTTATCTTTAACAGCTCTGACATTCTGTGTGAGCATTATTTACCTGAACGTATCGATAAAATCAATCCTATCACTTGGTAAAAGAATTAAAAACTGCCTGGAAGACAAAACTCGGGGCATTTAGCAAATCGATCATCATGTGACTTTTGCGTAAACAGGAAGCAGCTGATTTTTTTACTTCACCCTGCTCTCACTTAGTAATGAGTAGAGCTGTGTCCTCTAAAACAAATACAAACCGTTCTCTGAGTTTACCTGGACACTAGTAGCTGCTAAGTCATTTAGGAGTAAGTATAAAATATGACACAAAACTTTAACTAGGACAGCTTCGCTGCTCAGTTTGGTAGGCTAACATTGTTAGCGTAGTTAGCATTAGCTAAAGTGATTCTTCGTAGCAGGACAAATCGGTTAAATTAACGTACTAGGCGAATTGTACTAATTTCTGTGTCGGATAGGATTTGAACTGTATATGTACACACATGTTTATGATAATTAGCGGGTTTAACGATGTAACTTTGGATGGGGGCTGTAGTAACAGCTGGGTGAAACTGCTCCGCAGGAGAAGTGCTGCAGAAGCAGACCGAAGTCATCTGACCTCCAGCTCAGGAAAATCTTCACGACCGTATCTCCTCAGGGGGATGTCAGCGATGAAGAAAAAGGTGAAGCTGGCCGTGTAGTTTCAGGACTTCTACGTAGTTTTAGACTTCGTTTATTGAAATGTTGTGGTCTACCTTTTGTTGTTAGGTGTTACTGATGGGGAAGAGTGGGTCTGGAAAGACCAGCATGAGGTCAATCATCTTTGCCAACTACATAGCTCGGGACACACGTCGCCTCGGAGCTACAAGTACTAAACTGAACTTATTTAAAGATAAATCATGCCTGATTAGTGTTTTGATTGTTTTTAATTAAAAACAACCTGCATTTTTTTTTTTGTTAACTCTAGTTGATGTTGAGCACTCCCATGTTCGGTTTCTGGGGAATCTGGTTCTAAACTTGTGGGACTGTGGAGGGTAAACCCTGCGTCATTATTCTCTGCAACATTAGATGTTACTTTTCCTCTGCTATGATTTCAACAATGATTTTTTTGTTTTTTTAAATCTTTTTATCCACTAGACAAGACACATTTATGGAGAACTATTTCACGAGTCAGAGGGACAACATTTTCAGAAATGTCGAGGTCCTTATTTATGTGTTTGACGTTGAGAGCCGTGAGCTGGAGAAAGACATGCACTACTACCAGTCGTGTCTGGAGGCCATCCTGCAGAACTCGCCTGATGCCAAAGTGTTCTGTCTGGTGCACAAAATGGACCTGGTCCAGGAAGACCAGAGAGATTTGGTGAGCATGAACCACTGCCTTACAAGCCTTTGCTGCGTCAACGGTACTTTCTGTCAGGCAAGTGTAACCAGGTTAGAAACAACCATTTACTTGGAAGAGCAGAAACATTGAAGTGACCTAAACAGACTAATAAAACAGGTGGTTAGTGGTAATAAAGAATGACAAATTAAAAGTGAAAGAAATCGATCAAATCTAGAGAATCAGAAACTCTGGGAAATAAATTGTGTGGATCAAATTAGCGAGGTGAAATGGCCAAATATCATTTGTAATAAAAACAAACAAACCCACATTTAAGACTGTACATATTGAACATAAATGATGATAAAATCTGGAATAATAATAAAGAAAAAAAGAATCTTAAAACATATCAGTACTTTCCATGAATATTAAACTCAAGGTGCTACAATTGAAATATCATAATCTATAAGCGACAATAACTGTAAGCTGCCACTCCAAACCAGGCTGAATAGATGTGACAATATTTTACGTTTTATTTCTCAGCCTTCATGAAAACTGATAAATATTATGTATATTAAGAGAACCTTGGAACCAGTTCAGTTTATTTGTAGAGCGTCAATTCACAATAAATGTCTTCTCGGGGCATGTTTCAAAAAATAACTTCAACTCAGTAACATGTTCCCATCGAGCCTCGTTATCAAACAGTGCATTAAGCCCAGTTAATTATTCTGAATAGTTAAAAGTTCCTGTCTAAGTAAAGATACAAACTCCCCAATACCAGGAAGCAACCTCTAGAACCGTTCTCGGTACAAGCAGCCGTCTGACGGTTTGAGAAAACAGAGCAGACACACAAAAACGAAAGAGATGAGCAGCACTCTGGCAATGGCAAAATTATTATTATTGCAATTATTAATGTGGTTTGTGAAACTTAAGATTGAATCGAATGCGACATTGATGTTTTTGAAGTGTTAAAGAGAAGTATTCCCACAGCATGATGCCACCACCCCCATATGTCACCACAGGGACGGTGTGTTGCCATTTGCAGTCTTTAATGTTCCTGCTCTGCTCCTTGGGTTTTGTGATGTAACTTCCTTTTTTTGCTTTTACAGATCTTTAAGGAGCGTGAAGAAGACCTGAAGCGGCTGTCGAGACCTTTGGCTTGCACGTGCTTCAGGACATCAATCTGGGATGAAACATTGTACAAGGTGAGTTAACTTGATTGAATGCTTTTCTTCTTTTTTTTTTCCCATTATATTAACTGATAAAGTCGCCTTTGTAAGAAGCTCGTTAAAATGTCTCTGCAGGCCTGGTCCAGCATAGTTTATCAACTCATCCCAAACGTCCAGCAGCTAGAGACGAACCTGAGAAATTTTGCACAGATCATAGAAGCAGATGAAGTTCTTCTGTTTGAGAGAGCCACCTTCCTGGTGAGAGCGACCTTTCACTTCTGTCTCACTGCAAAAACACAAGATCTTACCAAGCATTTTTAGTCTTGTTTGTAGTGCAAATGTCTTATTACACTTGAAATAAGTGAAGACTGACTCACAAGTATCTTTTCACCAAGATACAGGAGCTTGTTTTAAGTAAAGAATTACTTAATATTGGTTAAAAAGCAGCTGCTCCATTGGCAGATAAATTTATAACAAGACAATTTTCCCATATTATAAGTGAAATAATCTGCCTATGGACTGCCTATTAACTTAAAACAAGCTCCTGGATCTTGCCGACAAGTTACTTTTAAATTAGTTCCCTGAGTTATTTGTACTGGAAACGAGACTAAAAATCCTTGGTAAGATTGTGTGTTTTTTCAGTAGCCTAGATTTGGATCAGGGAATTTAAAGCATGTCGATGTACGCGTTGGGTTTGCCCGTGTAGGTAATCTCCCACTATCAGTGCAAAGAGCAGCGTGACGCTCACAGGTTTGAGAAGATCAGTAACATCATCAAACAGTTCAAGCTCAGCTGTAGGTAAGTTCACGTCGCGCGTGCTGTAATGTTTTCTGTCGATTTTTTATTTTTTTATTTTTTTTCCCCTCGTATTTAATTGTTTTGTCTACCTTTGTCATTTCAGTAAACTCGCAGCTTCTTTCCAGAGCATGGAAGTTAGAAACTCCAACTTTGCGGCCTTTATCGACGTCTTCACCTCCAACACTTACGTCATGGTGATCATGTCAGACCCCTCTATTCGTAAGTACATCAATGTTTGTGGTCATGAATTTTGCAATATTCATACCGCTTAAAATCTCTTTAAAATATTGTATTCACTATCTTTTTTTTTTTTTTTTTTTCCCTTCGTTTGTTTTTCAGCGTCTGCAGCGACGCTCATCAACATCCGAAACGCCAGGAAACACTTTGAGAAGTTGGAGCGTGTGGACGGACCCAAGCACAGCCTGCACATGCGGATGCGTTAGCCCAGACTTAAATCCCAGCGGATACTCTCAACCAATCAGTACACAGAGCGCAGATAGCATGTTGCAGCCTCGAAAGCTCTTGCAGATATAAACAGCCCGACATCATTTCTGCTCTGTCTTTACATTCAATCAGCAGTCATTCTGGGAGAATCTTTTTTTTTTGTTGTTGTTTAATTTCTACAGGGATCAGAAGTATCTTGAACAGTGATACGCTCTGATGAAATATTTATGCTTAGTTGACACATGAAGCAGTTAAAAACGTGTGTTTACCATGAAGGCCTTTCTTTTCTCACTTTGTTGTATCCATTGGATTTATATAGTCAGTGCAGTGTATCCCAGTGACACTGTTTGATTTTTCAACTACGATTTTTAAATGGTCACAAAAATATAGTTATATTTAGAAACCTAATTTTGTGTGTGTGTTTTTTGTTTTTATTCATATTTTAAAATTTTTTTTGAAACTGCAATATGTGTGTTTAGTATAGTATCCATTCAGAGTCCACTAAGCACCCTGGACCAGTTGTCTGGTACGTGTGATACGCTGCACCTGTCAAATGGGTCGACAGAAGTGTTGGGGCAGACGGAGCAGCCATTTAAAGGCACAGAATGCTAAGAACGTACATTTACTCAAAAGTTTTGCTGTGGATTTTCTGGAAAATGCTAGATAAGCTGTTTCTTTGTTTTGAAAATACTTCTTGGTTGCGTAAAAAAAATATATATATAAAAGTAAAATTTGGCCAAACAGCTACCCACACTGCCTTAGCCTTATATGCATGTCTTAATTAGCCTGTGGTTAGACATTGCTTGATGATACAGGTTTAGCTGAGCAGCTGTTCTGCTCTCTCAAAAGGAAACTGATACCCATGATAGAGAGGATTGTAAGGGGATAGCTAAGTGTTTTCATGACGCAGTTTTGTGTGTGTGTGTGTGCATTAAATAATGAAGAAATCACAGTTAACTAAAACAGTCTGGATAATCAATGAGGCTTTCATAATAAACTTAGTAAGAGTTTCTGCAATCTAATTAGAAGATCTATGTTTATTAAAAAAGATCTTCAGGAGGCTTACGTGACTGAAAGGAATATGCTTCTTTGCTTCCTCCCTTTTACTTATGGTACATGGGTTTGGTCTGTCTGTGTGCATGGATATACTGAACACACAACTGGTACTGGTACCGCTGCTGGTACTTTACCTCCTTTTAATGAAACTCAAGAAATGTTGGTGTAACACAATGGTGTGCAGATGAAGCTTTACAAGACTTTAATAGCTTTTTTTTTCTGTGGATTTCCCCGAAGTGTCAACGCATTTTAAACTCAATCGCCACCTAGTGGTTTCTGGGAGTATTGTAGCATTCACACCAAACGCTTCGAAGCGTCCCGTTTTAAAGATGAATATGAAATGATTCATCTCAGCCAAAACGTTGGGTCGTTCGGCCACATTCATCTTTAATTCAGAAACTACGTATGGAGTGAGGAAAACACAGGGGTGGCAGTGAACCAGAAAACAGGATTTAGATCTTGAATGGTAATAAAACCAGCGGTATAAAATTCCTTAATGGTACTTTTCAGTAGCATTATAAGCGAATTTCACACCAGGAACACATTCACAAAATGTCAGATGGTTTGATTAGCTACAAAGCATTAGAAGTACAAACTTTCCCTTTTTTTCTCTACTGTTGCAAAGGCACCAGACTGACTTCTTGGGGACATACATATATATATATATATATATATATATATCAAATCCCATCTTTAAACCTGTCATGCTAGGCTGGTTCAGTAAAACATTTTCTCTTTATCTTATAAAGCAAAAAAAGCAAAACCTTCCCAAACATATTCAGTTTTTAATTATTATTCTTGGTTCAGTACGACTGGTAAGTTTGACTCAGGTTTGCTATTTTGCACTTTCATAGTTTTACAGTTTGAAATCATTCATTCTCCTGCCAGATGAAAATGTAAAGTAACATTTTTTTCTCTAGAATTTTTCTTCTGATTGAAAGTAATATTAAAGTTTTGCACTTAAACACCTCTTGGTTGAGTCAAAAACAATTTTAACATTTTATCTGCTGGAGTTTGTTCCTAACGGTATTAAATGTGACTTTTTTTTTCTTTTCTTTTTTTTTTAGAAAGAAACTGTTTAAAGATTAAATTGTGTAATTTAGAATTGCTGCCGCAACTTTAACACAGAATGATGAAAGGACACTTGCAGTTCTCCTCACCAGATACGGTCCTAGCCTGTTTGACGCCCTGGGTAAACCACCTCAATTAAAGAGAAATTTTAGTATTTTAATGTAGGAATAGCTGATATGAAATGGTAGTAAATTGGGACAAATTGTTTATTAAGATATGTGCGAAAGGCAGTCTACGCTATAAAACCAAAAGCATTTATTACATTACATTTATTTTAACGAAATAAATGTAATTAAAACAAGTCATACTCCAAGCCGGAAAAATCCAGAACAAATCTTGTAATTCACAAAAACATGCAGGCTACAGGCTGTAGGAATGACGTTAACAGCTTTACTAAACAGAAAGAACGGATTGTTTATTTTTATTTCATCCTGACCCCTCCTAGGTTGCTCTGGAGCTGAGTAAAAACATTATTTACTTTCCTCTGAAACGTCATGTTGAACCCTTCAAAGTAGTGCAGCATCTTCACAACCTTAATGCAAAAAAAAAAAACCTTTTGAAGTTTATTCATAAAAACAACAAATGTAGAACAGTGGTGGAGATACACCCAAGGAAAGCAAACAATGAACAAAAAATCCTTTGCACGTTTGTCTACATTATTATCATCATAGTTCTTCATCTTAAATGTCTATTGATTGGTTGCCCATGATGCAAATATTTAAGAATTTAGAAACCCTTTTTTTTTTTCTTCTTTTTTTTTTTTTTTACCATTTTGTAGCTGAGTGAAGATTGATTCAAGATGCTTGATATCATCAGTGCCTTTCTGGCAGGATATGAATTCAACAGCTCCTGCCTCTTTATTGTTACCGGCTCTCTTCAGCTCTGCTGCTGTGAGGCATTGTTCCAGCTCCTCTTATCAACACTGCTCATGTGTGTCCAGGAATGCAAAGGCTGAAATACTGGAAAATCCCCGGCCTTTTACTTCAAAGTGTAACTTTCCTCAAATAAATGGGTGGACGTCAGTACGGGACCTTGCTCATTTTTGTTGGGTTAGAAGGTAGAACACAAAGCTTTTGCAAATAATCAATATTGAGTGTCTAAAGATTAATCTCTCTCTCTCTCTCCTTTTTTTTTTTTTTTTTAGCAAAAGGTTTTTATGGCACAAACCTTGTAAATGTAACATTTAGGAAACAGTCAAAAACACTGTTACAGATTTACAGTTACAGGTTTATTACAGTATTAATAAACCTTTTTTATATGTTACAGTCCCAAACGTCAATGTATTTTATTGGGGTTTTATGCGATAGAATAACTTTGTAAATTTGCAAGTAATTACAATTCTTTATTACAAATATTTAAATCCAGTGCCCCAACTCTGAGCGATCTCCTAATCTCTGTTAAAGATTAGTATCCCCACAGCATGACCCTTCCCCCACCCTGTTTCACAGTTGAAAGGGTAAGTTTACACACGTGGATTTTATTTACTATTTGGGTAACTCCTAAAGTCACTAGTACTTATTTTGGGGCATCAGGGTAAAGGGGGGTGAATAAAAGTACACTTTTCAGCTCTTCATTGTAAAGAATTTCCTTCTGCTCCACAATCAACCCTCCCTTTGTGTTGGTCTGTGGCGTAAATTTCCTTTAAAAGGGCATTTTGTGATTTTAATTGTAAATGTGAAAAAGCTGAATGCTATGTAGCACCTTAGAAAGGGGGGCTCTGGAAACTAATTGCTTGTGTGTGACAACTAATCACCATGCACTATCTCCTTAGACCTTTGGTTCCCTGGAGAAGCAGCAGGAGCTCATTTGAAGAGTACCAAAGCATAATAGATGACATGTAGAGGGAACTGAATGTCTCTGTTGATGCAAACAAACATGATACTCACAGGTGATCCAAAGGAAGATATAAAGAAATCCCAGAGTATCTTGTACTTGTCGTTTATATACTCTGAAACATTTATTTAGCTTGAACAGGTTAGAAACGTGAAGTCAACCTTTGCACATACTTTCAGCTCTTGGCCGTTCATTTATACAATAACTAAAAGTTAGCTGGTTTCTGGTGTTGTGCATTTTGTTTTCATGTTGATTGAAATGCAGATATTTCTTTAACTTATAAACTGCAAGAAAACAGTAAAAGGGCAATGGTGTGTGAAGATGTTCCAGCTGCCTCCAGCAGAGCAGAAACATGCATTTTAGCTTAATTGCCCACTTTAAATTACCCTGCTGTGTGTACATGCATGGCTATTTACCCGATGTGTCTCTATGCTGCCCCGTGATGGACTGGTGACCTGTCCAGGTTGTACCTCGCCTTCAAGCCATTGACGCCTGGAGACAGGCCCCATCCTCCATGATTCATCCAGTGAGTGGATGAATGAATGGCTGAAGTCTGATGTTGAAAGTGTCAGTGTTGTAATGTTTGGCTGTTTCTGTCCTGAGTCTGAACGTCGTTTTTATGTGGTGACCCATTTGTACTGCCAAAACCACCGGGGTCACTTCAACTTGCCATTTGTGTGCTGGCATGCATGTCATTGTTTGCCTCTGCGCCGCAGTCAGTTTGGTTCAGGTGCCGCTCCAGCAGAGTGATTCGCTGCTTTAGCCGCTGCTGAGTGTCTGTGTACTCAGTCAGCAGACGGGCAAAACGAGTCTGTAGGGTGTCCAGAGAGGACTCCAGTCTCTCCACCTTCTCCTCTGTGTCCTCCTTCTGTAGCCCGCCCTTCTCCGCGTTCTCGTCAAGAAGCCCTTCCTTCCTAAGAATCTCCCTACCCCTGTCCTCTAGAACTTTTTTAGCGTCTGGATACTCGGTCACTGCCTCCATTAGGTCGTCCTTGGAGAGGCAGAAGAGGTCAGAGTATCCCAAGCTTCGGATGTTGGCTGTGCGGCGATTCCCCATTTTACTACCCTTTATGTTCAAAATGCTGATCTCCCCAAAGCAGCTTCCAGCAGTGAGGAGAGCGTACTGCGTGACCCCATCGTCAGCTACTACTGCCAGCTTCCCCTCTTTAATGATATACATCTCCTTACCAATGTCTCCTTTCCTGCAGATGTAGTCTCCTGGACTAAAAACCTGCGGACGTAGTTTGAGAACAAGCTCCACGAGCAGTCCGGCCTCACAGTCTTGAAAAATGCGTACTTTCTTTAGCGTCTCAAGGTGTACGTTGATGGCAATCTCAGCGCGCAGTTTGTTGGGTAGGTTCTTCAGCACCTCCTGCTCGTCTACGGTTTTTTGATTGGTCCACAGGTAGTCGAACCACTTGATGACGCGCGTCTCCAGTTCTCTGCTGACCTTGCGGAAGTGCATGTAGTGCTTGATAGCGTCGATTCGAGCCTGAAACTCGGCCCGGGTGGCGTTCATGTTGGCTATCATGGAGCCTACATTTCCCACAATTGTTGCAAAGATCAGCACTCCAACAAGAAAGTCGAAGACCACAAACAAGTACTCCTCATCTTGCACAGGTGCAGGCATTTCTCCAATGGTGGTAAGAGTGAGGGTCGACCAGTACAAACAGTAGACATAGCTTCTTGATAAGGACGAGTACTCCGGTAGGGAGATGTTTGGAAAGACCCACGTGTCTGAACCAAACCCCAAAGACTTGGATATAGCGTAGTAGATGCAGCCATTCCAGTGAATAATGACCAGGATGTAGAGCACCAAGTTGCAGATCCGGAAGATGTTGGGGTAGTTGGTGCGTGTTTCTGTCCGGTCAAAGAATTCAAACATGCGAGGGAAGCGCAGCAGGCGATTGAATCGGAGCTGAGGAGTGTGGATGCCAGTGTAAATGTACACTAGATCAGTGGGCAGGATGGACACCACGTCCAGCTTGAACTGTAACGTTCGGATGTAGCTGTCTCTTAGCTTGGCGTGGTCCTTCACCAGGAGGCCTTGTTCCAGAAAACCTTAAACAATATAGACAGAGAGAAAATTTAGTTAGACAGCTTCAACAAATATGTGAAAAAAAAAACTTACCTACCAAAGCTTTAGGCTGTAAGAAGGTGTGTTTTTTAATGGATTACCTGTCCGTAGTCGCACAAAACTGTCCAGTATGTACACAGTATCAGAGATGTAATCCAGCACCAGCCAGCAGATGTAAATGCTCACCTGCAATTTGTCAAAGCATGCCCTGGGAACATAAAAAAGGTTCAAATGATTTAGTTCTCTAATCAAAGGGGTGGATTGTACAGATCACTGCATTTATTATCCATCTGCAGAGCTGGAGGTGACCGACTGTGGGAATTATAATACCTTGCAATCACAAGGAACCAATTGTAGAGGACAGCAATAGCAATGACAAACAGCCAACGGTAGTAGGCGTCATCAGATGGTGAGACAACAAACAATTCCCACCTCTTCCTGGAAGTATGAGGAGCAGACAAATGATACATTAGTTAAATCCGCATGGAAATTCCTCTCAGAAAAGTTATTTTGTTTTATAATGTAGCATTGACTAACAGAACACCATTTTACAAAGCAGTAAAATTGAGTTAAAAACTAAAAACAACACAATAGATAGAACAGGGCATCTTCTGACCTAATTAGACATTTCAACCCTAACCCAGTCAGGAATACCTTAAGATCCCTTTGGCATTGTTGCCATTGGCATCTGGTTGGGTGATGCTGTTGCGACTGGGGGCTATTCTCAGCTCAGGGCCGCGAAAGCGTTCCAGGAAGGAGTCTGGCCGCTCCTCCTCCTCCACCAGGCTCCTGTGTGCCCATTCCCTCAGCCTCACCACCAGTTTCACCAGTCTAAGACATGTGCAAAGCATAAATTCCCAGTGAAGCTTCACATTTGCTTATATCAAATGGAAATCATAAAAATAACACAGAAATTGCCATTCACGTGAAACCTTATCCCAGAGAAGCCCCCTAGATTACACTCGAAATTAAATGGATTTGCAGAGTGAAGCAACAAATAATCTCTGATAGAGAAATGTTTGCTAAATTGTGGCCGTATTATAACAATTTGACTCATTTGTCAGGCATGTCGATGTAAGTGCCAAACGATGCTGCTGATGTTCATATCTAACAATTCAGAAACTCTGGTAAAAATGCTAAAATGTAATTGCTGCGACGCTCCAGTTTCACCTTGAAACGGCCCCATTCCTCTGAAAAGAATTCACCGAACTGCGTCCGTCAGGGTCAAGAGCGGCGACTCGTTGTAGCTCTGATGACGTGTCATCGCAGACCGATGGCACCCTGGGACAAAAACAACAAAACGGAAAAGAAAAACTCTTGTTATTATTCGTTTCATGCACTGCTTTTATAAAACTGACTTTTTCTTACCTGCTAAGTTTACTTTCAGCCCTCTCGATCTCTTCCTCCAAGGTTGTCTTCACTGACAGGCTGTGGGGCGACCGGTCTCTCTCTGCCACCTGGCCTGTCATCTTCAGGTTCTGTCATGGAGGACAAACACCAGTGTTGAAGTCTCACTTGTTGCCATTCATCCCATGCTGTCATTAGGAGTGCTCCCTGTTTCTCTGCAGAGCTGTTGCAGCAGAGGAAAGTGTTTATGGTGCATAATGTCAGTTTATAGTCAGGGGATGTTGGCCAACTGAGACCGTCTGCAATCCCCAACCAGCATCCATCAGGTGATGACTCAGTTGCCGTGGTGAGGGAAGCATATGCAAAACAGGAACTGAGCAATTTACAACTCGACTCTATGTTGGTCTGATGGGAAAAATGTGCTGCCTAAGAATTTTTTTTTTATTGTTGCTTTGCATTCTTTTCTTATTTTACGCTTCCTGGAAAAAAGACTTGTGGAAAAACCATTAGCTCCTTTAATCAGAACAGAAGAACTTTCTGTTTTTTTTCTGTAGAGCATTTTATTACCCTCTGTAGAACTGCATGAAAAAAGCAGAAGACCTTAATTGTATTATATTTTAATAGATAGATACAGATAGTACTAATATTTACATAAGTATTTATTACCTCTTTTACTTTATATTAATAAAATAAATTTTAACCATATATTTAACTATTTCATATTTTCACTGAAGATGTAAATTTTAATGATCTATTCTATAAATTCATACAATTTTTTGTTTATTTTGTATTTAAATGAATTATACTATTATAATTCATTCAATTTCAAACAACTTTTAATAGAATATATCTCGTGGACTTCTGATATTTATTTCATGAATCCTATTTTAATTTTACTTAAAGCAGATTTTTGTTTTGACTTGGGCATTTTTACTGCGCAACTTGTTGCTAACAACATTTGTCTCATAAAACAAACATATTGTACCAGTAATCCATTTGCTGGTTTCAATGAACTGACAGTTTCATCTATGAGAAAAATATCTAAGAATTAAAGTCGTGAACCGAACCTTTTTGGGAGTTTAGGTGAAATTTTCCAAGCCTCTCCACCAGCCCCTGTGGAAGCCCTTTATTCCCCCTACCAGTTACATGTGTGGCCCGTAACGCATTTCCACCCTGCGGCACAGACAGACAGACGAGGAGCTGTTTAGACAACTGTTACCACTGTGTGGCTAATTGGTAGATCATTAACGAAAACACGGCTTCGGTCAGACTGAACCTCTCCAGCTGAGCGAGCCTATCAGCAGCTCTCCCTCCGGACCTTCATCACTCAGGAAACCAGCATGCTGAGTGCGCGCGCAAACGGTGGCTCATTTGTATCATTACATCACAGGGGCAGCCGGGTCGAACCACCAGAAGTTATCACTCAACCAAACTCAGCCTTTAAAAGAACTAATTGTTGCTCGTGAATAGAAACTTCTTGAAATGGCTCGAATATCTCCTTTTTGTGAAGCTGGAGATAAATTCGGATTAATTTAGACATTTTGAGACTTCTTTTATTCCTGTTCTGTAGAACTTCACCATCTTCATACACTGCAAAGCAGTTACACACACACACACACAGCCATGTTTTCATCACTTGTGGGGACTTCACATTGACTTCCATTAATTTCTACAGCCTAACCCTTACCATAATCCTAATCCTAACCCTATCCATCACATACGTAACCCTTACCTTAACCTGTACCCTAAACATAACCATCACAGAATTAAACCACTAACCCAAAAACAATTCCCCTCATGGGGACCAAGAAAATGTCCCCACAAGGTGCAATAGTCCCCATAACCCCACATTGTAGACAGAAATAGGTTCCCATAAGGATATAAAAACCTGGTGCACACACACCCACACACGCACACACACACAGTGACTCTTACCTTAGGTTTCCTTTAGTTACCTGAAGACCCCGTCACCCAGAGCAAAGCACCTCCGACAGATCCATCCTCAAAGCTGCGAGCGAATGAAAACACTCCTAAAACACAGCCAGAAGTGTTATTTTGAAGTAGTTCTCTGTGAGGCTTTGAAAGGTGTACCAGTCAGAGGTGTGAGCACGTGGCGGCGCTCCTCCTCCAATGAGAGTACACAGGTAGGTTAGGAGGTAATGGCAGGGTGGGGCTTCCAGAGCCCAGAAGTCAGCTCTGGATGTGAGAAATCTTTGGGGAAATATACATTTTCAATAAATCTGGATCTGTTCTTGTCATGTTAGTAGAAAAACAAATGCACACACAAAAAAATCCAAGAAATGCAAATGGTTTTTTTTGTTGTTGTTTTTTTTGGCCAAAATATCTATTCCTTTTTCTTTTTTTCCTTACAGAATTGTTTGCTCAAGGTGCCTGGATAGACTAAAACCACAACTCTCTAACGGAACAAACCATCTGATTTGTAAAACATGGTGGTGGCAGCATCATGCTGGAAGGATGTGCTGGTTTTCAGCAATGAGCTAAAAGCAGAAATAATTCAGTCAGCCTGATTAATTCAGCCTGACTGGATTATTTGTGAATCAAACCCACCCTTCATTCCAAGAGTGAGAACTAAACATGTTGGAAGCTAAGCTGTTTCAGCATGTTTTTGTTGCACCACCAATCTGGAATAAGCTTCTTGCTTTCTGTAAGACTGCTCACACTCTCGCTTTATTTAAAACAAGATTCTAAACTTTTTTATTTGCTGTTGCCTAGTTTTTATTTATTTATTTACTTATTATATATTTTTTTTGTTCCCCACCAGGGGGTCCTTTTTGTGGGCTCTGGTGTCCCTTATGCCACAGTGGGCTGACAGGAAGGGGGGAGGACATGCGGCAGGTGTCGTCGGGTCCGGGAATCGAGCCCGCGTCGGCCGCGTCGAGGGCTGGGGGCTTCCAGGCGTGGGGCGCACTACCCTCTACACCACCGGAGCACGCCCCAACTTATTATTATTTTTAAACCTGTTCAAATTTAGTCTGTCTAATTTTAATCTGTTTGATGTGAATATTGTTTTTAACTTCTTTGTAGAAGCACTTTGAATTGTCTGACTGAAAGGTGCTATATAAATTCAGTTGCCTTGCCTTGTCTTACCAAATCAGTGGCAGCTATATATCTGTATGGATACTGTGATACATAAAGACAAGCCATGGCATTTGTTGCCAAATCGGTGGCTGCTGTATTTGTGTAGATAGATGCATTCTGTTTTTTGTTGTTTTTTCTTATTTATGTGCATATTATATACGTACAATTATATTATGTACACACTGATTCAGTGTCAGTTACCAAGTCTTTTGTGACATATATGCCAAGGCATTGATGACACATGTCACATCTTTTATGACATGTGCTACATCTTTTTTGATGCACGACATGGCTTTTGTGACATATACCATGCTGCATGCCACATCTTTGGTGACTTATGCCACTGCATTTGTGACTTATGGTACATCTTTTGTGACACACTATGGTTTTTGTGACATGTGTCATTTTGAATATGTTTATACAGAAGAGACCAAACGTTTGGACACACCTGAATTGGATTCAATTTGAAGGTGTGTCTGTATATTCTTGGGAAGGGGGGTGATTTTCATTCATTCGTAATAAAATGATTCATATTCATATTCTATACTCATTGTACATGCTGTGGTATCTGTCACCAAATCCGTGGTGGATGTCTGTGTGTATATGTATATACACAAATTCTGATTTTATTTTTTCTTACTTACTTGTTATTAATAAAATAATTTATGTTTATAAATACTGTTTATAGTATTTATAAACATAAATACTATAAACAGTATAAACAGTACCAGGACCTTCTTGCTCCTGGGTTCGATTCCTGGCCCGGGGATCTTTCTGCATGGAGTTTGCATGTTCTCCCTGTGCATGGTGGGTTCTCTCCGGGTTCTCCGGCTTCCTCCCACAGTCCAAAAACATGACTGTCAGGTTAATTGGGCTCTCTAAATTCTCCCTAGGTGTGAGTGTGTGTGTGAATGGTTGTTTGTCCTGTATGTCTCTGTGTTGCCCTGCGACAGACTGGCGACCTGTCCAGGGTGAACCCCGGCTCTAGCCCAAAACGTTAGCTGGAGATAAACACCACCATTACCCGACTCCACTAAGGACCAGGGTGTAATAATAATAATAATAATAATAATAATAATAATAATAATAATAATAATAATAATAATAATAATAATAATAATAATAATAATAATAATAATAATAATAATAATAATAGTAATAATAATAAAAAACAGAATACAACTGCCACTGATCTGGTGAAGATGCTGTGGCTTCTGTGTCAAATTGAATATAGAAGATAAATATAAATTCCATCCATCTATTTTCTGATCACCCTTGTCCCTAATGGGGTCGGGAGGGTTGCTGGTGTCAATCTGCGTTCCGGGCGAGAGGCGGGGTTCACCCTGGACAGGTCGCTAGTCTGTCGCAGGGCAACACAGAGACATACAGGATACACAACCATGCACACACACTCACACCTAGGGAGAATTTAGAGAGAACCCACACATGCACAGGGAGAACATGCAAACTCCATGCGAAAAGATCCTGGGCCGGGAATCGAAACCAGGATCTTCTCTCTGCAAAGCAACAGTGTTACCAACTGCACCACTATGCAGTCCAGTTAACTTTTGTTTAAATAAATCCATCCATCCATTTTCTTTCGCTTTATCCGGGGTCGGGCCGCGGAGGTAGCAGCTTCAGAAGGGAGGCTCAGACTTCCCTCTGCCCCATAGTCCCTCCAGCGTGTCCTGGGTCTTTCCCAGGACACGCTGAAGGGACTATCCGACAGAAGGTATTGTGATACCTTCTGTCGGATAGTCGAACCTTGGATTCAAGGTTCGACTATCGATTGAGATTGAGGTTCAATTGAGATTGTGATACCTTCTCTCCAGGACCCCTGAATAGACCTTGCCAGGGAGGCTTAAGAGTGTGACCCCCCATAGAGAGAAATAAATCAGTTTCTCAAATTGTTTGAGTTCAACTAAGTTATCAGTTAGTTGAACTAACGCTGTAACAGTTCAGTTTAGTTCTTAAACTAAACTGTTACAGCATTATTAACAAGCCTGTAACAACTATGGCAAGACATGAAATGACAAATCCTGCAACTTCTCCAGTACACACCTTTTTGAGAAGCCTGTTCTCAAAATCTTTAAAGACCTTTTTCATTTGTTCTTGCAACAGCTCAGTCATCTTGGCAATGAGATGTTCATCCTTTGTTTTCAACAGATTTTCTATTTCTGAGCTACTGTGTGTATTTTTCAGCTCAACAAGCACTTTTTTGCACATGCATTTCCGCTTTTTCGATGTTGTACCAAATTTCTTTGGGATTTTGATACCTTCTGTCATCCTGTCTTTTATTTTGTTGATCAGAGCGATTTCCTCTTCGCCTAGCTCATCTAGAACTTTTAAAGCCCCACAGTCGACCAGCAGCCCAAGCGTTAAGTTAGCCGCAAACAGCTGCAGCTTATTTCTTTCAAGTTCCTCCTCCAAAGGGTCAGGAACATCTGGATAATTAAAAAATATCCTTTTTATCTTCATTTTTTCTTTAAAAGTCTGCACGACACAATTCTACGCTTTTGAGTGTGAGAATTCTTAGAATCTTTGCTTGTGAAGAGTCAGGGAAGGAGAAAGTTACTCAAAAGGTATCAAAGCCGTTGATACATCATCATTCATTTACGTCCTGTCAATGACGTCATAGGGTACATACCTTGTCAAGTCTCCCGTTTTGGCCGGGAAATTAACGCATTTTTTCCCGCCGCGCTTCCGTATTAGTAAAGTATAAGTAAAGTTCCCGTATCATGAGATAATAATTTTAAATAATTTCTGTGCCTCTCCAATTAAACCACTGGCCTCGCGAGAATTGATACCTGCGCGCTTCGAGAGCGCATACAGTCTACTTGAGCTCTGCTTGTCTCCTGTCGTTGAGAGAGCAGACCGACATGTTCAGTGATATTTAGTTCATATATAACATTTCTGCTCTAATGAGACAGAGCAGAAAATGTACTGTATTTATAGTACTGTAAATTATGTTTTAAAAAATAAACATTTACTACACATACTATTATGACCATTTGATAAAATATATGATAGTTCTATCTTTATGCTATAATCATGTACAATATGTTATTACTATTATTAATCGTATTTTTTATATACTTAACAACACTCAACTTTGCGTGAACCTACATATCTGACGGCGCTGTTGCACCTAAATATCGCCTCCGTGGGAAACATTAACTGAAAACTTTTCCTAAGCAACAAATAATGTACAAAGTTCTTCAGCAGACAAATTGAAACTTTTGGTCCAATTGTTGTCATCTGAAAAGAACTGAGACGACGAAGGCCGCATGAGACAGCCTCCTCATCAAGCAGCACAAAGGCAGATGCCGGAGCCGTAATCAGAGCCTTGAAAGACTTTACAAGGAGCGAAGCCCAGAGGAATTCACACGCTGCCGAGATCCGAGTCAGTGAACAGCGACTCGCAGTCTGCCTCGTCTACACCCCGCTGCGCTGGGAAAAGACAACAAATCAAACACACAATTACTCTTGCTCACGGTTCGCTTTGTCAGACAGATGACAGGTTTTATGAGGAGAAAGAGGGAAGGACAGCAACAGAAACGGAGATAAGAGGAAGGAGAAGTAGTAAAAGGAAAACGAGGTAAACAGTTGAATCATAAAAGTTGCGCTGAAACGTCTCTTTTCATTTCATTGCAGCAGAACGTCTGAAGAGCCACCAAAAGCTTTTCGTATCAGACCGTCAAGCATGGATTGACGATAATAATTCAGTTTTCCTAAAGAAACGTCCAGCACAGAGAAAACACTACACATCACCAAAAATGACGCCTTACCTGCAGTGAAGCATGGCAGTGGCAGCATCATGCTCTGGAGATAAGCACGAACAGTTCTAATAATCAAATCAGAGCCAAAACATTCAGGTGTCCTTTTAGAAAGCTCCAGATGAAGATGGAGTTTAATCGCCAGGATCACCAAGTACAAGCAAAATTAACAAAAGAATGACTTTATGAACAGAAATATACTTTATGAAGTAAATCTGAAATCAAATCAGTTCAGTCATGCATGGAGTGTTTTGGACAAGTGATCTTCTCAAAATCTGATGGATTTGGATAAATGTGGCAATGCAGAGAGCTCTGAAATGAATAAAAGATGTGGTGGAAAAAAAATATATTACTCGACTGTGTCCACATTTACACAATTTCATATTTTTCAACAGATTTGTTTTTCAGCTCAGCACAAGACACGTCACATTTAAGCAGAGGCAAGTTTGAAATAAAAAAAAAAGTCTTTGTAAGAAAATGCATTTAAATCCACTGGGGTAGAAATAATTGGAGACTTGAAGAGAATTCAGAAAAGATTTCCTCTGTGAAATGCATTGAAAATGCATTAAAAAAAATAAAAATAAAAAAAGTCCCTGACTATTTATTTTGTATTGCCTTTCTGACATATCTGAGCTTTGCAAATGTTACCATTTCAGAAAAGCAAAAATGATATACATTTGCTCAGCAGAGAACCCGAGTATGACACAAACTAAGTTTCACTTCAAAGTTCTACCACATCCTTTTACAAAATTTCTTGAAAAACAAACAGCAACGACCACACTGATCAGCTGTTTTCAAAGTCAAGTTTATTGTTACATGTAAAGCACTGACTTGGGAGAATAGACATGAACAAAAGACCAAATTCAATTTGGCCGTCGTCATAGCACATCATCAAGCTACTTGGAATGAAGTAACTGTATTTGGTAATGTTTATTGTGAGCAGAAAACAAAGAGAAACCCTCAAAGCACAAATACAAATCATCTTTGATAGTTGAAGGCACAGCATGAAGCCAGGAGAGTCGAGTCAGCCTGCTCACCATCGAATGGACACAGTATTACAAAAAAAGAAAAAAAATTCCCAATGCAACACAAATCAGACATCCTTTAAGACAGCATTTACAGCACGTTGCATGATAATCCCAAGAAAAAGAAAAAGATGACGAGGGAATACAAACGGTATTTCCTCCCACAAGTCATCGCCACAAACTGACCTCATGGCTTCTGTTTTCTGATATGTAGACGTCCGTGGAGTCCCTACCGAAACGCTCGCACGTCATTGAGTAAGAAAACATGTTTGAGCATCTTTTTTTCTTCTTCTAAAGTGTCCTCCACCCAAACTTTAAACCTCTCTGACTTACTTTTGGCTCTCTGATGCATGTATTCAAAGGAAAAGCACTCAGGAATGTCTGTTGCTTGGTCGAGGAGATAATTGAATTATCAGCCAGAGCAGAAATATATAAACAACCTTGCAGCTGGTATATTATGCATATTTGTATTGGGGGGGTGGGGGGGGGGACAAAAAAAAACAGCATTCTTATAAATGAGCGTAGCAGGTTGATAAGAGTCGCCTCTGGAGATTTTCCATCCTGAAGCTTCACCTTCAATAAAAAGGATCCTTCAGAAAATACCTCTGTGTATGAGAAGAGGTAGAGGGTGCATGCAAGTGTATGATTCTGACTCATTTTAAGGCAAAAAAAAAACAACCAAACAAACAAACAAAACCAAAACAAATCTTCATTTCTTCGGTTGAGGAAGCTTTTTCAAAATGCTAATTGTTTTTATTTTTTTTTTGGGGGGGGTGGGAAGTGTTAAGTATCCCTGTGATCCGAGCAGCTCGCTTAGGCGCGCTTCATCCCTCGTCCCATCAAGCAGGCAAAGACCGTCATCACCATTTTTGGCTTGACCTCCACCAGGTCCTCTGGCAGGGCGTAGACACGAGCGCCGATCTTCCTCGCCATAGAAACGGCATATCTGGAGAGGAAATGGGTGTTTACTGAGGTAAGCCGTTCGCATGTAAGCAACATAACTGGTCTGGTAAACATTCATGGTATGATGAGCTTGAGGGAAAAAACAAAACAAAAAAAAAAAAACAGTTCCACAGTTTTACAACTAAAAAGAAGTAATGATTGATAATAATTATAGTTGTATATACTGACAAAATATATAACATGATCCAGTTAAATGGAAGACTTTTTAAAGGAATCATGATTAAATTCAGGCTGTCAAAAGGTTAGCTGCTCAAACATTTATTTATTTTTGTCATTATTGATGTTTCAGATCATGTAGCACACTTTGAAATCAGATCAAGATGACCAGAGGAAGCACAGAGTATAGTTTTCATAAGATTATTTTTTTACAGCAAAAAAAAAAAAAAAAAAAAAAAAAAAAAAAAAAAAACACCTACTCCATTTTGCAGAATTAGTGTAATAATAATAAATAGTGAAATAATTTTTTCTGTATAACAATTTGTTGAGCAAAAATATACAGAACTTGCTAAATGTACTTTTAATTTTCAAGTAAATATCCCTGTTAACACTTTTTTGTAGATGTGCTCTTTATAGAGACAAATCTTCATTGATCGACAACAGCAACAAGTTGGGGAGGGGCTGATGCAACTTTACTCAAAGCTCCACACAGCTGAAGAAAACCCAATCCTTCTGACATTCATTAAAAGAAATGAAGCCATCATAACAGGACAGAAATTGTAAACGGCTTGAAACAAAAACTTTTGTAAATCCGGGGTCGGTTAAAGAACCCGTATCTTAACTCGGTTTCACAGTTTTCACTGAATTCTTACTTGGCATTGTCCAGTTTGTCGTCTTCAGACAGTTTGCCGGTTTTAACCAGGTCGAAGTTGATGCTCCCAGGTTGAATGGCATCAATCAGCTCCAGCACTGCCAGACTGCTGCTTATCTCCTTGTCCTGAACATAAACACAAAGATCGCAACAAATCGACCAAAACCAACAACAACAACAAAAAAAAAGGACCACAATCATTTCCACAATACAACCAGGAGGATCTACCTTAAAACTTGAAATCTTGGTAGATTTTCCAGCCTCTGCCAATGTTTTGTTCACCCATTTTACAATGATGTCATCATTTACTTTCTCTCCATCACCCAGTTCCTCCAGCACATTCAACGTGTATCTAGAAGAAGCAGCATATTTGTTATGACCATGACCAGAAAATGAAAGTGCAAAGAATGAAATGGACAAACGAGGACAGGGTCTGCTTTAATTAATAAAAATGATCCAACATAATGTGGACACCATTTTGATTTTTTACAGTCAATTTGAGCAGCCTCTTTCTTCAAGCTCATGTCCACTGAAAAACAGTAAACCTATCACAATACAAGTGTTTCATAACAGACAATAGTGAAAATTTTTAATATCAATAATTATTGACTAGTTTTTTTTGTTTTTTTTCCCCACCAGGGGGTCTTTTTGTGGGCTCTAGTGTCCCTTATATGACAGTAGGCTGACAGGAAAGGGGGATGGAGAGGGAGGAAGACATGCGGCAAATGTCGCCGGGTCCGGGAATCGAACCCGGGACGGCCGCGTAGAGGACTGAAGGCCTCCATATGTGGGTCGCGCTGTCCCCTACGCCACCACAGCACGCCCATTATTGACTAGTTTTCGTTTTAAATATCTGAAAAGTGCCAAACTGTTTTCACTCTGCTGTTTTTTATTTATTTATAGCAGCAGTTTAAAGTATTTTTTTACTTTAAACTGCTGCTGGTTACTCAACAAGTTGTTGCTAGGTAACCAAAGAGTGGGCGAGCTAGTTGTTGCTAGGTGACCAAAGAGTGGGCGAGCTAGTTGTTGCTAGGTGACCAAAGAGTGGGCGAGCTAGTTGTTGCTAGGTGACCAAAGAGTGGGCGAGCTAGTTGTTGCTAGGTGACCAAAGAGTGAGTGAACTAGTTGAGGCCACCAATCTTGCTTAGCTAAACGGCAGAGGTTCCTCCGCCTACATTTCCCAGAATTCTTTGCTGTTTTGAATCAGATTTCAGTGAATATTCTATCAGACATGATCTATCGATATTGATCACATGTCTGTTGGAAACTATAAATTGGTGCCACTAATCTTACTACACAATTTAAAGCAGCACTATTGTTTTTTTCCTCCATCTATGCATTTAAAATGTGTAGAGTTATTTAAGTGTGATGAGATAGATATCTCAGAGAACAGAGATACTGACAAAATGATCCGGGGGTGTTAATACATTTGAAAGAAACTGTCGTGACATTTAATTTAAAAAAAAAAAAAAAAAAAAAAAGCAATGGTGTACTGTAATCCTCTCATGATGTGATTATTTCCCCAACAAGCTTCATTACGCTACATAAACAAACTGATTATTTTGAATACAGAAACGACTGATGCTATAGAAAATTTGCCAAATGTTGAATTTCTTCACAGGTGATTATGTTCCAAGTAAAAAATAAAAATAAAAAAGTGTGCTTAAACTTAATTTAGGTCTAAAATGTGAAACTGTGATGCAGTACCTCCTCATGAGCTGCCACACCAGTGCCAGAGTCAGGGTGGGATTGCCATCGTTCAAGTCCTGCCCGCCGATGCCAACAAGAGAAAACTTGGTTGTTTTGCCCAGCTCCACTGCATAGTTACAATTCTCCAACTGAGGGGGGGGGACAATACAGGCGTCAACACAAGACGGCAAAAGCCTGGAAACAAAACTGATAAGACTCTTGACAAACTACCTTTTTCATATTTGTTCCCAGTTTGGGATAAGGCGGCTTGTTGACCTTGTTGTTCCAATCCACCTCCACTTTGATTCTCTCGTAGAGCTGAAGGATGACCATGGCATCCTGCAAATCTCTGAAACATCCAGTAGGTCAGTCAGCATCAAGCCCGTCCATGTCAGAGTCCTCAAAGGGGGTTTGAGGTTCGTTTCTGTAGGCAATACTTACACATACAGATGGTGCACAGTGGGGCTCACGCCGAGGGAGTTCATCCAGTTTCTGAATGTTCTCTCTTCTCTCGTCTCACCTAATCCAGAAAGGATTGTGGGATTTAGCCGACTTAATGGTGACTGCCGATCGTGTTTTATAATAGTTTTCATTGTATGTAGCGTATAACTAACAAAGCCAGAGGGTAGACGTTAATTTTTATTCCAAAATGTGGTATTTGCCTCTTCTGCGGCAGAAACCTAAAAACAGTTCCATTTCATCTCTACTGACTGCCAGAGAGCGGAGCTGAAAGGACTGAATGTTTCCAGTTTGAGTAGTAATACCAACAGAATCATATCTGTGACACATCAGCTGATCAGAGGCTACATGGTCTGATATCATCCAACGCTCTGGTCCTTTTTTCTTCTTGCATGCAGTTCGCTTTGCATTGCATCAGCCTTTGGGATCATTTCAGTGGACGCCCAATCGCCTGTTGATTTGAGTAGCGGTGCATCGCCTTCATAGGGGCTACGATGGGTTGATCTTCATTTGCGCCAATTCTGATGTTTGTTGGTGATAACAGTGTTTCCGCCGCCTCTCTTAACTCACAGCTTCTGACTACTGTGTTGCAATATACATACCGGTTACTATCGGAGCTTAGCCAATGGTGTTAACCTCTCCAAGTTTGTCGTTTTGCTGGATGTGATAGCAGTGTGTTTTTTTTGCTCCTTAACTTTGAGACTTGCCTGCCTTGGGCATGATCACGTGGCGGGGAACATGGTCACTGTGGCTCCTTCTAAGAAGAGGTGAGAGTCGTCTAATCAGGGTCTTTCCATAAGAGTTGAGTAGTTGTCTACAGAACTGCCGGACATTAAATCTTTTTTTTCCCCCGGTACGCCAGTTGGACACGTCGATGGCAGTGACTGGGTTCTTTTCTCCACCCAAGCCCGAGTTGGCTGCTGAGGAGGATGTGTTGTCTTTGGCTGCCTGTCACTTTAGAAGTGGAGGAGGAGGTGCAGTCTACCCTCAGAGTGAGACAGAGCGCAGCTACTGGGTTCGGTGACAGCTCTATGCTGGACATCATGCAGGTGACTTCCTCTGTAAAAGCTTGCAACACCAGAGGGTGTGCTGGCCACTTTGGCACATCTCATGTTCGCCCTCTCTGCATACCATCAGGAGACTAGTGGCACAACTACAGAAATTGGCTTTAGTGATTCAGTGCTTCAGACCTGGCATCATTAAAGCCCGGCGGCTTCTTTCAGCAACGCCTCTGGCAGGAAGTAGGGATGAAATAGAACGAAAGCGATGACCGCCAGAGAGTCTCCGCATTGTGCACAGACTTTTGTTGTTGCAATTCAATTCCGAGGATTTATTTTCATACCCACCCCCCAGGAGGTCCCAGTCGATGTCCTCGTTCTCCGGTTTGGTCAGCGCTGGGTATTTGTTGAACAGATTGGCCACAAAGGCAAGGTTGAGTTTGGGGTTCCCGCTGACGACGTCAGTCGGGGTGACAAACTGTCGACAGCCGAGCCGATCGGCCTGCTGCAGCATAGCTTCTGCCCTCTTCAAGTCATCTTTCTCCTGAAAGGCACACAGATGCCACACACACGGTCGGGTGAGAACTGCAGCACAGTTTGGCAACGCGTGGAGAGATTCAGCTGTGGGAGGTCGATGTGCTTACGTTGAAGCCTGCCATGTTGATGTCGATGCGTGGCCGATTCTCCTCTGTGCCTTTAGGGGAGATTTGATTCAGAAGGTGGAAATAGGCCTTCGAGTCCTAGGAACAAAAATAGGATTAATAAATAAGTTATTAGGGTCTTTATACCGAAAAAAAAAATTATAATAAAGAGATTGTAAAGTAAAATTAATGGGACTCCGCAACAAAATACAAAAACACTTTCCAAAAGTATTCATACGCTTTGAACATTTTATTACATTACAACCACAAGTTTCGGTGGGATTGTATGTGATCAAGAAAAGACATCCACAGCTTTTTAAATCTTTTACAAATAAAAATCTGAAAAGTGTGTAAAACATTTGTATTTAGCAGCCTTTATTCTGAAGCCCGTAAATAAGTTTCAGCTTAGGGAAGCGCATTCTCGAGGCTGGGGACAACAACCCTAAACATGCAGCCAGATCAAAGCATATAATTGTTAAAAACAGCCATTTTAAGGCAAATCTCAACTAATTACTTGTTACTTAAAACACGCTGGCAAAGAAACTGATATTTTAAATTTAATGACTATGCTGAACTTTGCATCACCAAATCAGATTACGCCTCCATTCCTCTTAAAGGAGCAGCTGAGGTGGGTGTGTGGGTGAGGTTGGTAAACATAAAGATGAGCTACCTTTGCTGGTGTCTGCTGTGTTGGTGGACTTAGTTACCGGTCATGTGGAGTTTGATGATGGGTTTAAAAATTCCACATCCTCTCCTTTAAACTCGGACAATTTGACGTTTAAATATAAAACTAGACCACTCTTACCTTGATGTCTGAACTGAAGTTGTTGATCTTTGGATAGCCAGCGTTCTCCAGGTGAAAGTTGGCCCAGCGCAACAGCAGCTCCTCTGGAGACAGCTTCATCAGGTCCTCCAGGGTTTCCCCGTCTCTCAGCAAGGCCGCGAGCGCTGGGGAAGGGTGATAATCATCCGTTAATCTACTCGACAACACACCACTGAGCCCTGGTGAGGGGGCTTAAGCATGTGTTATGTAATTGTAACCTCTCCCGATACCTTCATTTCTGCTGAGCTCGATGTCGGCAAAGAGGCCAATCTTGATGATCTGCCACAGGAGGCCCAGCACCAGATGGGGCTTCCCTTCTTTCAGGTCCAAAGCCCCAATGTTCACCACGTGGCAGCCGATGGCAGACGCCGAGTTGAGAGCCAGGTTCAGGTTTTCCTGGAGGGCACGAGTCGGACGCTTTAGCGCCTGCAGGAAACTTTAGCAGAATGCCTCCGATAACCAGTCAAACTTACCTGTGTTGTAAACGGGGTCAGCTTCTTCTTATTGATTGTTCTCTCGTCGATGGTGTCTGGCACTGACAGATTGATCATTTTGCTGTTTGAAAATAAAAATAAAACACACCTTATAAGTTTGCTGGAATATAAATTTGAATTTCAAAAAAGATAACCAAAGAAAAAGAGACGAGATTTTTAGGGCTCAAACAGTTTATCTAATATTTTCATGAAAATAAGAGATAATATATAATCATAATGATCATATGTTGTTTTTGTTTGGAGCATATTCAGACTGACTATAATTCAGGTTTATCAATTTTATTGCACTACCACTGCAGGTGAGATGTTTATAATTTGGACATTTTTGGAGTTCTGTACATTGCAGCTCAATCATCAAAACACATTTATATCCCCGTTTTCAATTTGGTTAAAATATTTGTGTTTAAGCCATTCTACTGTTGGAAAAACAAGCATCGATATTTAACCCTTTATAACAATTTAACTGAATTTCTTTAAAGACAAAAAGAAAAAAGAAAAACATTCAGCATTACTATAGTTACAAGATCTTTTCATAGGTTATTATCTACCCAGAATACAACCAGAGGTTGCAGGTGACCTTATGCTGGTGTTAGACGGGGGACTCACCAGAGCACAATGCCGTCTCCCACAGTCTTGAACAGAGCGTCTGTGTTGGGATCCATGGGCAGGACATGTCGACAGTCGGGATCCTTTTCCAGAGCCGTGTTGATCCAGTTCACAAAAGCGTATCGTTCCTCCTCTGCAAGTGAATGTGGGCACCAAATTGGTTAAAATTAAAAAGCGCCTTCATTTGTGCATCATTTGTTCCCATTAAATCAGTTTTTGTTCCATTTTTCTATTTCCGTTAAAGGTGTGACCAATTCTAATCCATTATTTTCCCATGGAAAGTACTCCAAGCTCAGTTCCCTTGTGTTCACCTGTGACTCCGAGCTGGAAAGTTCCACTGATAAAAACTATCACTAAACTAATAGTGACATCAACATGTTCTCTCTGCTTTAAATGTTTGAGTGCCACGTCCCACCAGCTGTGCAAGAAGACGCATTTCTTTCCACCTTCTGGATTCCAAGACAAAAATAATATAATCACAAGTAAATATTTGACCACATCAGGCGAGCCACTGATGTAATGAGATACACACTGTCAGGAACGACTTCCCGTATAAACAAATTATTAGAATATCTTTCCACTGTTGCTACATGTTTGCTCTGAATGAATGGTTGATACAAAAAGTCAACAATTGCCAACAATCAGCTTGACTTTTACATATTTTTGATCAATTATGTGATTAACTGAAGTTGGTATTGCATTAATGGATTAAACTGAAATGTGTGACTTTAAATATTAACATATGAACTAATCTTTTGGACTTGTCTTATAAAGTGCTATGATACAGCATTAGCTGTCCATATGTACTACAAAAAAAAAACAACTAAAGAATTAAATTCTATTGCACTTTATCATCAACAATGTCCATTGCAGAGGTTCGCTTTAGCTTTCTTTCTCTGGAACTGAAATCCACAGGGTTCAAAGTCAACAGCTCACAACAAACATTAGAGTCACATACCAGAGTACGAGTGTTGTGTGCCTTCGCTTGACAACTCCGATGTCCCACCAATCGCCAGGATGCCCTCCTTTTTGTTGATGGCCTTGAGGAATGTTTTTGCAACTTGACTGCCCTTCAGCTCCTTGACAATCTGACACAATAAGAAAAAAATTATCAGAAAGACGGAAAAGAAAAGCGAGTCCATTCAATGTAAAGCTGCACTGGAAGAGGACCGATTATCTGCTTAACAAACAAAGACTAGACAACTTGAACAAAAACAGACTAATGCATATCAAACTGGTAGTTCCAAGGAAAGTAAGACTGATATATAATACTACAAAACCTAACCTTTCCTCCTAATCACATTGGCTGCAATCTTATGAGAGATTTTACCTCAGAAGTGGAAAAATACTCAAAACATGACTAACTTGTTTTTTTTTTTCAAAGGTTGCCATCAATCACACACAGACCACATTCACTACACAAATGTTCACAGCAAAATTAGGTTTACACAGTAAGGCTTTACATAAATACCAAGAGAAATAAATCTATTTTGTACTTTGCTCTGTTCACAGAATCACTGTTACGTTCATAGATAGTTTGTTGCAGAGCTGAACACACCAACAGAGTCTCTACACATCTGCTTGTTCAGTATTTGCACAGAAGCGTGTTCAAGCTTTTAATTTGTGCAATAAATCCTTTCACTACCCGACAAGAGATGATGCTAAAAACACAAAACCTTTTTTTCCCCCCACATCAGGCCACATTGAGAATCTGTTGCTTTATGAAGTTGTAAAAATGTAAGTTGTAAATCTAATCTCCAAATAAAAAACAGATTCCACTGTCACTATCCATTCAATAAAAATGTAACAAAAATGTCAAAGCTGTACATAAAAGACAAAAATCCACTTTTGGTGGATTTAAGAGATAAATCAAAATTAAATGATTATCTTGATAGATTCCTCAGCAAGTATGACCGCCTCTATAAAAACAGTTCTTATCCACTTTTAAAACAGGCCCTGCCGTCTTGTAAGAAAAACAAATTAGGGTGCATAAAATAAACACGCATGCTAGTTGACAGCATGCGTCAACTAGCATGCGTGTTATGATGCAGTTTGACTCCAGTTTGACTCTCATCAGCCTCTCACATGTAAATCATTTCAGCAGTATGACTGACATTCTGAAATACAGTTTTACTGTAATAATCCAGCAGTTATTTAAAGCCTGACGTGATGCGTTTTGCATCACATTTTTACATCGTCTCTGAACGCAGTAACTCAAGCAAACAGTAGTAGGCTCTCTTTATTTTAGCCGACGCTTTGATTTTTTGAACGGGTTGATTTAGCATGGAGCCGAATGGTTTTTTTTTTTAAAAAAGAAAGCTCCACCAAGAAGTTGTTTTATTGCATCACACCAGTCCAATTACTAAAACTTGGTTGACACTGCAAAATATCAACAACAACAAAACGTAGGATGTGACTGCTTTCAGAGACGACAGCAAAAAGTAAAGCAACACATAAGATAAGCTTTCTTAATGGTTTAACTTATTGAATATTTTCATAAAACTTTTAAATTGAATGAGTTGATGTCAGCAAATCTATAATATTAAGGGTAAAAAAATATGAGAAGCATGGTCATATATTGACCATGCATAAAATCTACTCACTGTGGCAATAATGAAACATCCTGTGCTAATAAAGATAATCATCTTTCAAAATGTAATTAAAGCCATCAATATTTTGCACAGCTTGGCATTGCAGTTTCACTAACTGATGCAAAAATGTGGTGACATAGACAACTGATTTTAATAAGGAAACTATTAAAACATCTGAGGTTGTAATGGATGTGTGGGGTTTTCACAGCAAGTGTCAACGAGTAAAAATACTTCCTGCTGCTGAGGCTATCAGTGCTGAATCAGTGAGCTCAACCCCACAGGCGTTGGTGTGACCACAATGAGCTGTTCAGCTTGGCATTGCTCAAAATGTTTAAAAACCACAACAGGCTTTGGCACAAGCACACACAGTGGTGCAGGACGCCAACTTAAGTTACTCATGGACTCCAAGTGACAATGGTCACCGCAACAAGACAACGTTGACCAAATGATGATAAAGCGGCACTAACATCTGCAAAATGTGCATGTTTTCATTCTCAACGTGTATTTAGCTTGCACTGCTAAGGGTAAAAACAACTTAAGTAGTGTTTTGTCAAAGTCTTATGATTCACTTCCCTTTCACAGAAATCCCATAAAGTTCCTTGGAAAGTATTTATACTGTTTGAAATTCAAATGAGAGAAAATGTAAAAAGGCTCAAAGGGTAAGTCTAATGAGTTTACACATGTGGAGACTAAAATATCTGCCTATTCCTTAAAAAAACAAACAAAAAAAACATAAGAAATCTCTGGTTCAAATTGGACAAAAGGTTTTTCCATTCATTCTTAAATAGATTTAAGTCTGGACTCCAACCTTCACCCCCTGTCTATAGTTGTTTTTTGTTTTTACTTAAACTCTCCCATCTTCCAAACTCAAATGAAAGGAACACCTTTTGATAATTTGTTTTAAAAAAATCAATCTGAACCAGGAAAACTGTACAATTTTTCCCTTGTACTTCTAAGTTACGGTATAAACTACTTTATTGATCCATGTTGTGTTTGTAACAAGACAATATCTGGCAAAGTTCAGTGGGCAGGAAAACTTTGGCAGGGGTTTGTATGTGGGTACAGCACCACTGATTAGCAACACAAGAACTGTGCTGAACTTTAATTAGGCCACCTTACCTGGAGATTGTGTAATTTTTTTCAACGCATTATCCATCTCCTATCATACTGTAACAAAATAGTGGCAGTTTCAACAAATGCAAAAAAAAAAAATAAATAATTGTTTTAGAGAAGCTGGATTCTGCAGCTTTAAGGCAGAGGAGATGAAGACTGATTTATAGTTCAGAACCTAAAATATTTAGCATTAAAATATCCACAACAAGCTTTACTTAGCTTACCGACAAAAACTCCTCAAAGCTGATTTTGTTGTCCTTGTTGCGGTCGAGTTTCTGCAGGATTTCCCGGATCATGTATCCTGGTTGGGGGTGGCCGCTCTGTGTAAGAAGCTCGCCAAGCTCATTATCAGAAATAAATCCATTTTTGTCCAGATCTGGAGGAAAAACAGAGGCAGAGGATCCAGATGATTCTACTGCTGGAGCACATTTCTAAATGCCAGACCTGGGATGACGACCAATGACGACATATCCTGAAACCCCCAACAGCTTTGGTGTCAAAATTGCTCAAATCTTCAGTCAAAGCATTATCCAATAGGGGATTGTAAAATGTCAGAAAAGTTCAGGACTGACTGGGGGTTTTCTCTAGCTATTTGAGGTATGGAGAAACCGCTCCACCTCTGCCGAGTGTTGCTGTGCACTGCTGGTCAGCTGGCTGAAGGAATGCTACCAAATTTTTCCCCTGCTTACAAAAACAGCTAATGCAGCTTTCTTAAGAAAAAACAAAGACAGTCATGGCAAACAAACTAAAGGAGCGCCACCCTCAGACTAGATTCTCAATCTTTCTTTTTCTTTTTTTTTTTTTATAGTGAAATGGGCTACAAAAATAAATACAACTACATTCATCAATATGTTGAAGCTGTGGCCACACTGAATGACTCACCAATACTGTCGAACATCGCCCTCATCTCGTCCGCCTCATCTTGCGTTATTTTTACGGACATTTTTCTGTGCGTGACCAGACGTGGTCAGACGGAGGAAGGTGCGACTGCGGAGAGAACAGAGTTATCATCACCAGGGTCTTTGGAAAAAAAAAACAGGAAGTTACATTATGTTATGCTTTGCAAAGCCTTCAGCGTGTTCACCTAGGAGAGTCATTATTCCGCCTTCCTCTCAAGCAAAACCTAAGAGTTACTCCCCACATCTCCAGCTCAACACTCCCGCCTCCTCCAGCTCTGTTAATTACATCAGCTACTCCTTTCAGCGCTTCTCCTTTTCCCAAGCATGTTTGTTTAAACCAATCAGAGTGATTTCCTGTTTGCGCTATTGTGCAGCACAAGCTAGCACTGATAACGACCAGTAGAGCCAAGCATTCAGATATTTTTCTGATAAATCAGTTTTCCCCCCATATGACTAAGCTTAAAAACAAACTTCTTTTTTTTTCTTACAATAAAAAGAGTCAGCATGTGTACCCAGCAGCTGTAATTGAAAGCCGTCAGAGCCGTTTTGGGTTTTTGTCACAACAGGAAATAAAAAAACAAAAAAAAAACAAAACCTAAAATCCTTTAAACCCAGAAAAGTTACAGGCTTCGACACGCGAGGACGCAGGCCCCAAAAACTGGTTATTTAGCAGAACAAAAACCTCTGTGTTCCCAACCTCCTCTGAGGCAAAGTAACCGTCTAAAAATCCCAGAGAGAAATAAAAAAAGGAAAAAGGGGGATTTTTTTTTTTTTTTGGGTCAGGCCTTTTTTCCCGGCGCAGGAATGCTGGAGGCCAGGGCAGATCGGGCTTCACTTCACCGAGAGGTGCGAGTGTGAGGGAGTGTGACTGCATCTCTGCGGCCAAACCGGAATGGCGGCATTCCTCCTCAAAAACAAGTGTTGATATGAACAAGACGAGGTTTATTTTCCAGCTCAACAGGATTTGTTTTGTTTTTGTTTTTTTAAGAATAAAACTGCTCCATGATAATCAAACTGAATATATTTTTGCCACTACAGCAAATTAGCAAGCAATCCGTCACAAAGTTGTGCCTAGAGCACAACATTTTTAAAACCTTATTAGGAAATTCTACAAGTTAATCCTGACCAATCAGATTTGGAGGTCTTTTTTTTTTTTTTTAAGAATGAAGCACATTGTTTTGGCAAATCAGGAGCAAATTGACAATGAACAAAGCCCTGCATCCTCCCCTGAATGAAACTAATAATAGTGGTTAGAAAAAAAAAAAAAAAGATGATTCAACAACCATGTGGCCTGTGAGATGTGACTCGGTTCCTATAAAGCTTTTCCTACAGACAAAACAAAGGGATGAATTAAGCCCAAAGTGCAGATTAATTCAAAACATCAGAGTAGCAGCTTTAATTAGCCAAAATACCAACAATGTTGGTTTCTCTGCTTTTTCTGCAAAGCGACTCTAAATCAGGGCAAGTCATACTCCTCAAACTATTAGGAAAAATGGCGATGCCAGCGTTGCTATATTTAACTTTTTTTTCCCTTAAAGGATGTGAAAAAAAAAAAAAAAAGTGTCTGCTGAGGACAAACCCGGCTACAAGCAGAGGCTGACAAAACATTACCTCACTCGCCGTCCCTCGTCCCGCTGCTGCCCTCAGCAGAGACGAGGGTGGAAACAGGACAGGGGTTAAGTACATGAAGCAAGGGCACAGATGGCGGCAGACAAATGCGAGCCGGATCGCCGACCGCGCAGAAGAATAGGGGGTCTGTAAACGCCGGGGACAAACCGCGGTAATAAATCCTGCGCCACGCTAGGAAAGGAGTGCCGAGTGTCAGGCTCCGAAAGACAGTTGGTCCCTTTCTGACAGCTGGACGGTGCAAACTCCTCACCAACTAAATGCTTCATCAGCTGCCTGAATGGAGAGGCCTGACAGGATGCCAGTAGTCGGCTTTCAGGGCTGATAAAGGCTGGACTCCAAATTAGACAGTTTTCTTTTAAGACTTTTTATGACGTCACTTTGTGGCGTTTGACCCACCCGCAAATAAAACGATGCTGAAACTGGCCTCAGACTCCGCAGCGTGCAGGGCTACTTCCATCAGGACAAACAAGAATCAGTTAAAATCTACAGGAGAATACAGACAGGAAAATCACAGTCTGCGACCAGAAATACATTCTATGGCCCCCCAGACGGTAGAACAGACGGGGATCGATGTAATGATGCATTTAAGGTGGCCATATTGAATCCAGGTCAAGAAAAAGAGCAGTAAAGTGGTCTCTTGTGATTGTAACGCAGAAACCAAACTGATTGTGTTGGATTAAAACTAGAGTTTCCACCCAGTTAGCCAAAAATAAGGTCAGCATATAAACAAAATCTTTATCTAAATTACCTTTTCATTAAGATTTTTGCCACATGCTTGTTTTGCTAAACTAAAACTCTGTGCATTTACAGAATTTGTAGAAATCATTGGTATTTATTCTAGTAGATTTTTGAAAAATCTGTATTTTTTTGGTACAGTCAGAGTATCCCAAAAACACAACAAGCTACTCTGAGAAAAAAAGCATGAAGACTTTACCTCAGACAGGCTACTTCAGTTCACAAATTACATCATGTTGTACCATTACACCAACAGACTCCATACTAAGACTATTCAGTCATGTTTTCTAACACGGCGTTTCCCCAACCACATTCCTCAAGCGTTACCGCCCTGCATATTTTAGACGTTTTCCTGCTTCGAACACCTGATTCAAATGACTGCATTTCAGCAAAAGCCTGTTAATCAGCTATCAAATAAATTCAGGTGAGCTGAAGTAGGCAAATGTCTGAAACATGCAGCGCAGGGAGCCTAGAGGATCAGAGTTGGGAAACACTGTCCCCGTAGGATAGTATTTATTAAATGATGCTCCCATGCAACAAGAGTAATAAAAATGGTTCACATGAAGAAAAATATGAGGGAAATTTGATCAAAATGTGGAAGAGGTGGATATTGTGACTTCTCTGACTTGTATTTCAAATGCAAACGTTTTCATCATTGGATCGCCTTAATAAAAACACTCTCCGCTCCGAGTCTCTGTGATATAAAGCATTTGAAGTGGGCGACACTTTCATTTCATCCGTCTGCTCAGCAAATATTGGCAATAATTATTTTTGATAATGACTGAAACAAAAAGTCTTTATGTGGCTGCAAAAGTAGAATTAGGTCGTTAGGAATGATCCTGCTAGGACTTTTTTCAGAGTAAACACAAAACCCTCACTAAAGCACAAGACGGAATCTGAACAAAAAGTACGGATAGAGATACAAAAACATCAAATCAAAAACTTAAATCCAATTGTTTTCAATATCCCGGCTTACGTGTGTTAAAGCAGCTGTTGGACAGCTTTCCTCTTCAGTTTACCCTGAACTGTTATACTGCCATGTTTCACTCCAAACAGCAGCATTTAATTGTCGAGACAAGAAAGAAAAAAAAAAAAAGAAGAAGAAGAAGAAGCACACTGTCGTGCTTTACAGTTGCCTTTGATTCACTCGCTGAAGCCAATTAAAAAGCGGAGGGCTGCACCCAGATGGCGGAGTTCAATGGGAAGGGCCGACACACCCCGCCCTGCGCCTCATTCACATTTACGTGGGAAATGTGAGGCACACAAATAGAGTGGGCACCCTTCCCAAGTGTGGTCACGTCCATATGCACACACCCTAAGGCGTCTGTGAGGACACGGACGCCTTTTATTTATTTTTTTTTTTTAAACCGAGTCGCAATCGGCTGCAGATGTGAGGCAAACTGAGTCACCAAACGCTCTCTAACCACACCAGACTCTTATTTCCTTTTTAAGGCTGTGAGCCGAGGACAAGCTAAGCACAGACCCACGGTGCGACAGGTGAGGAGGTGAGAATGACAACACACACTGCATGAGGGAGTTCACACAACTCCGATACCAAGCGCAGCTGCAGGAGTAACACCAGTAAGGGTTTAAGGCTAATACCATAAAGCAAAGATAAATGATAACACATCATGGAAATATTCAAATAAAGCTCTCCGTCCACACGCTTTCTACAACTGTCCCCACCGCCTGCTCTCTTCAACCCCGACAAACCACTAGAACGAATGCTTATTAAATAACGAAACGTGTCAAAAACCGTGTTCTGCCTGAAATGAGATTCCAAACAAACAAAAACAGAAACCTGAGAATGCCATTAAGCAGGTTACTGTTGGTGTCGCTGAATCAGTCGGGTTGGCCGCAGGTAAGCAGCCACACCTACACAAGTTGGCCATTACTCAACAGAAGCATTGTAAAATATGATCCTTTAAATACAGCGTAGCCAGACAGTGCAGGTTTTTGTGAAGCCATGGAAGCAGTTTCTGGAAGAGTCTTTGAGCAAGTAGAGATAAAGTTTCACACAAAAAAAAACAAACATACAACATGTACATTTGCCTTAATGTGTTACTGCTGTATTGATGTGGTTGCTTTGCAGTTTTAGTTGCTGGTGTCTAAACACTAAAAGTATGTATAGAATACGATGTTTCGCATTTGTCCATTTGGGAGAAAATTTGTCATCACTTTAACAATTTAAAGTACTTTTCTCTAATCTGCTAATATTCTACCCAGTGGCAGTTCTACACCACATTTACTGGGTGGTGGGGGTTAGCGAAACGCTTCCATTTTTAATTCTTTGGTAAAGTAAAACTGAAGGTAAAAGATGAAATTAGCCCAAAGAACCAATTCATTATACTTTCTGTGCCAGAACACAACACCATAAAAAATAGATTTATTATGATCTCTTTATTACAGGAACTAGTTCAACTGGGGCGCTGTCCCCTGCTGGTCCCCCATTTAGAACCGCCCATGGCTCTATCATGAACATTAACAACTAGGAGATTACACAGATGCATTGTTGGTTTGATCAGTAGTCAAAATGCAGTCTTTAGGCGTTACTGGCCTAAACGGAGGCCATCGGCAAATAGAAATATTTGCCTGAATAAAGTGACGGGAGTTTTCACTGCCTGTATGAAACACAGCTGCCCCTCCCACACCTGTTGATGGGCACGACCAGCCAGTTGACTATAAAACAAAAGATACAAAACATTTCTTCTGCTTACAAGAGTCACAGACAGTCATTATGTAAAAGCTAAAGAAGAGCTACACCCTTTACTTTTTAATTAAGGTAGTAGTGTTTTAAAACCACAGTTGTCAAGCCACATGCCAAATCAGAACACATTTTGTTTTAGTTAGTCTGCTTAAAAATAGCTGGTAAAAAATAACTTATACAACTTTGCTGTATTGCTGTATTATTTTAGCAGCTGGAAAAGCAGCTATGTTTAAATAAAAGCAAATAAATTTTGCCTAATTTTTATTTTCTCTTTTAGAAATGTTGCCATTTCACCAGTCAGGCCTAAGCTTGTTTATTTACAGCAATGCGTATGGATAATTTTAGAATAATTCAAAAATGTTTTCACTCTGAAAAGCAGCATATTATTATTAAACGACATGTACACTGATCGCTGCTCTTGTGTTGAACAACAAGGTGAGAACACCTGACAGTGCAGAAAGCAGAGCAACCTGTTCAAGCAGACAAACACACACACACACACAGGTGTGAGCAACGGCGCTGGAAAAAAAAAATATATGTATATATATATATATATACACCTTTTCATTAAACGCGGCCACCCTTCCTGACAGTCTGGTTTGTCCTCAACGCGATAACATCACGCTCATAATGTCTGGCTTTAAAGACACAGACACTGTGCGAACAAGGAAACTTGCATCACATTTCAGCCTGTGAAGGTTGGAGACAATCACAGCTAAAACGACTTCCAGTTTCTACGACAACAAAATTTTTTTTTTTTTTTTTAAATAAAATAAATGTATTGTCTGCACCGCTCACGCTATCAAAAGCAAACAGCTACTAAGGAGTCTACTGAGTGCACTGCCGGGGAATTGTTTTCACAACACACTCCTTGTAAAGTCATAATATTTCTCAAGTGATGCGTTATGTGGATTTTGTTGAGGGGCTCAAACAGACTTGTTATTCAACCTTGTTCCAGCCACTCATCCTACAAGTGGGATCCCAGATGTAAAAGTGAGCTGAAAGCCCCAAAATGACTTTAGGAAAAATCTGGGGAATCACTCAGAGCAGTAAACAAGTTTACACAGACATGTTTTCACTTCAAAAAAAAAAAAAGGAAATAAAATACGTTCCCACGCTGTTCACAGGGTCAATCTAACATGAAATGTCATTTTTAAATTCCAGCTACTGTGCCTTACCTTGCCCATTAAGGCACCACTCAGAAGGGAGTGGACTCAACCAATTAAAAAGAAAAACATAGCTTTGTTATCGCGAGAAGACAGAGCACAAACTTTACAGGAAGATAAAAAAGTCTATTACATGACATATCAACCTGAATGGTGGGAAGCGTAAAGAAAAACACGATAGAGGCTGAATGGTGCAGGCTGCACCTTTACAGCTTCCTCCAGTCAGTCTGGGGCAGAGCCGCCTCTTTTTCTCCCCAGCTGACATCTTTACGACTATACGAGCATTTTTCAAACGCTACCAAGAATATTCTTTTGTACAAATGTTAAAACGCCAACTTGCACAAACAAAACTCCTCCCATGTTCAATCTCCATAGGTTCATTTTGATGTCTGCGCAAGTTACATCCTCTGAAAAGTTACCACTAGGAAATAAAGTAAAGGATGTTTACACTCCTTAATGATTTTAGTGCTATATGTGGGCAAGGATGATGAGTGTAGTAATGATGAACAAGCAGTGGCGCTAAAGCTAGTCAGCTAGCGACGGATATGCAAGTTTTACAGGCAGGAAACTATTCCCATTTATTTCTGGAAATCCATCCCTGTGATACAGAGGATGGCGGCTGTCTAAGGTAAGAACATGACATAAAAAACAACCCCCCAAAAGACAAAATAAAGCAATGAGAAGTTACTGGTCTAAAACTATTTCCCATAAATTTGGTACTCACGATGTCGGTGATCCAGAAATTCCAGACAGCGTCCAGCTTTGCAGCCCTGCCTCCTCCACGTAGAGACAAAAGTAGACGGCAAGAATTTTGTCCCCGCCCTGATGATGACCTCACCCCACAGGCTTTATGGAAGGCCAATACGGCCAAAAATGCTACCACTAACTAATGGTATCTTGTGAAACAACTGAACATGACTGTTTTACATTGCAGTCAGTCTCACTTTGAACTGTGTATTATTAATTCTAATCAATTTATATTAATATTAATTTGATTAGTGTGTATCTCTGTATTATAATAATTTCACCTGTTTTTTTTTTTGTTTTTTTTCAAGTAAAGTGCCTTCAGATTGCATTTGTTGTGGAGGAGTAGTGTAAAAATAACCAAAATTTATTTGAACCATGGAGTCTGGTCTTATTTTACACATTTTTAATTTTTGGATAGGTTTGCTCTTTTTAACTGGACTTTCTATATAAGTTTCACATTTTATATTAACTTTACTTTTCAACTGTATTATGCTTTATTGGGATATACCTATATACAACAAGATTAAAAAACACACAGATGGACTCCATTTGCCACTTAGATGACTTCTGAAGGGACAAGATTTTTGGGTGCAGTACTAATACCAAAAATGCTTACAGTTTTTAAATTCTTTTCCTTCTATTTCTAAATTATTCGTCACACAAAATCAGAAATAAAACACTATGAATTACTAAAAATATCAGTTTAATTTGTAGGGTTATGCACCATATATGCATAAAACTCCTACAGTTAAAAAACTATTTAAAATGCTCATTTATTTATATTTCTCATTCACAGTTCATATTAGAAATAACTATATCTCAAATGACAAAACTAATCTTTATGTTTTTCTTAAATTATTATTTTTTTAAACAAATAATAATACAATAATTTTTTTTACCATATTATATCTAGACAAATATGGAAGACACAATATCAAAACTGAAGCTGTCAGAAAATCTTTGTAATGTCCTTCAGGTTATGCATCAAAATCAGCAGCAAAAAGTATAATTAAACAAAAAATGAGGGATAAGTGACAAAGAATGAAATAAAGATGTCAAGGGAAGGTGATATCATCATATTCAAAAGAGAAAAAGAAATGAGAACAGAGAGGAGAAACAGAAGAGAAAAAATACCATTAGAAAGATTAAGATTAGCATATACTGCATTTAACAGCTTATTACTCAGAATACAGCAACATAATACAGCAAAATGTCAATATAGAGGAGAAAATTAGACAATAGAGCGTATTATTTTAGTTTGTAGAATATATGAGATACAAATGAGATTAATGTAGGAGGAATTTAGAAAAAATAAAAACACACTTAATTTAATAAATATTTTACAGGACTATTCGTATAGTAAAAGTATTCACATCTTAATTAGCAGATTATAATAAAGCTTGTATAAATAATTGACATTTTGAGCCATACTCCATATCAGTACGTGGCAGTAATGAAAACCTATCGTTTCTTGCCAACCGCTCATAAAATTCAAGACGAAGAAGAAGAAGCAGCACCAATAGCAGCAGCTGCTGAAGAAGAAGATGGAGACGGCGTCAGGTTATTCTTACTCCTGACGGAAGGTGGCGATATTTCAATCTTGTAAAAAGTGCTAGAACAAGAGATGTTTTTTCCCCTTTGCTTCCTCACTGAGGGTTAATTAGCGCCACAGTTTTTCTTTGACAATTTAGTGAAATAAACCCTAAAGCAATGTGAACTTTTTGAACGACTTCTATTGTTCTGCTGCTTTCCGACATGTCCGCTTTAAGGTAATTACTGAAGTTTGAAATGGGGGGCGTCTCTTGGTGCTAGCAAGTGTAACGGTAAAGTAGCTTAGCTCATTGCTAGCGGAATTAGCTAACAGCTAAGCTAACGAGAAACATAAATTCATCAAAAATAAATAATTTAAGATCAGTTTGTAGCTTCCCTTTAATAGAGAAGAAATTTAGTCACAAATATACGCCGGTATTTTTCGGCGACAATCACTACTATATAATCTCATTTTTCCTTTGACTGAGCTAAGCTCTGTGTTGTTCGATATTTTGATTATGAGATGCCTTGGTTTTATGGGGGTTCAGTGATTACATCTCCTGAATAACATGCTGTAGGGTAGTTTATAAAAACAACACGTCAATGGATCATGGTTATGAATAAGTCCTAAATAGCTTAGGTGTCCTATTATCTAAATTATTCTGGAAATTTTCAGAGCATTTCTTTATGAGTTGCTGATTTTTTTTTTCCAGTAAAGGTTGGGCCTGCTGATATGTTGTAGTTAGTGTAGAGTGTCATCATGGTTGCTTCTAATGAATATAGTTTATTTACTAGAGATGTCCCATTCAGCTCAGAACAGAGCCCCTGTGTGGAGAACTGTGACTAGTTTTCCACATAGCGGTGCACAGTATGTTGCAAATATATCGTTATTTCATTATTGATGTCACAAAGAATTGTGCTGAATGAGATATTTAGCACTGGTATGCCTTCATGAGTATATTTTCTGCACGTTGTGCATGTCTAGGCCTCAAGCACTCTTAAAGAGGTGACACTTTGAGATGAATAACAAGCCTACATGGTGTCAGACTCAACATTTCACATGACTTTTAACTAAATAAATCAATTTCCGACTCCTGGTTCCATAACACCTTGCGTCCCGTTTGATGCCTAACCTCAGTAGTGTCAGTTTTATCTGTCCAATTGTTTTGTAATTTTGTAATTATTGCATCGCGGTGCGTCAGGAAATTGCACTTTGCATTCTAACAATGTATGAAACCACATGTATGGATTCATGTTGTGTAGATGCTCACATCTGATTTGAAACAAGATAATATGCAAGAGTTATTGAACCATTTTAGCAACTGATAATACTGAAAGAACAAAAGAAGAGCGAGGTTGCCACTTTGAAGCAATGATGTGGATAGTTTTGTAATCATTTCCCTTTCTTTTGGATTAAAAACTGCTACAGTGTCAAAAAATATGTATTTCTCTCTTTATTATATCATGATTTGCTGGGGGGAGAATGCAGTTTTTCACAAATCTGAATCAGCAGGTCAGACCACAAAGAAAAGAACAATATTGGCTAGAAAAGGCCAAACATTGATTAAACCATTGTTGTAAATACCATGTTAAAGCAAAGCTTGAATGCATGAATATATGTAGCTGTGAGCTATGAGAAAAAGTGCTTTGTTGATGCTCAGCTGCAGCCTTTGTTCCCTACTGATTCCTTCTTTACTGGTGCGTGGTTGGCCATCACTCAAAAACATTGATTCAAGTCTGTTTGCATTCTTTTTGTCTAAATATGCACTTATAAGCCATGCATAGTTTGCTACAAGAGGAAAAAATGTTGTCCCTTAATTCTCTCTGAATCATCCTTTAAAGTGGAGTAAGGCTGTTAGGTTTCATTCATTATTTGCTCTCTGAGAATGAAAGATTTTTTAAAATTGTCTCTCAATATTCTAAAGGGACAATAAAAATCTAAAATATATCAGTATCAATTGAGTTACAACTCATAGTGCTGTAGATAATAAATCTCTTGCAATACCTGGTATTTAAAACAGAAAAAATGTTAACTTTAAACCAGATTTTACTGTACATGTGCTATTTTCCATTTTTCAGAGGAACCTCTAGCAACAAGCTGAATTTATTGGTCGACAAGCTTCATGAATATTTGGCTCATTCCAGCATTGAGGACAGATATGGCATTCCAACATCAGAGGAATATCATGGTACATCAATCAAAAGCGCTAGAAACTTTGTAATAATATTTTTTAAAACATTATTAATCTTCTGTTTACAGGTCAGATAAACAAACGGTTTTCTGTGGAGAACTCGAGAGTGGATAATGTTACAGAGGTAAATATGCTTCGGATGGTTAATGTGTTGAACATTGGAAAAACCAATAATCCTAACAAAATCATTATTCCTGACTGGTCATGTGATTGAAAACTATAAACTACAATTGGTGACATTTGCAAATTCTAAAAACAGTTTAGTGAAATTAGGATTTTTAGCTTTGCAGAGTCTATTTTTTTAATGTTTTCACATATTGTTCCTTGAACTCATATTATTAAATGAAGTGATTACTGTTAAACAGCACAGCTTCACTACTTCATATCGTTTGATCAAATTAGTATAATGCAATGCAAGGTTAGTTTTACTAATTTGGGAAATATTTAGAAATTTGTAAAAATAAAAATTATTGTCACAAATATCTGAAGCTTAAGTAGCTTAATTATCTACCTCACCTATCCCTACAGCAAAAATAATTTAAAGACCATCATATGTATCTACAATCTACACATTGTCTAATCTTGGAATAGCTAATAAAAACATTTTGTTTTTATATCGTTCCACTATATCATTTAGTTTATTAATTCTGCTGCATTTTTGTAAACTTAAACATGCAGCTTGTTTATGGCTTAAAAAAATAGAAATTCCTTGAGAGTAAACCTACAACCTTTTATTTTGCAGGCTGCTTTGGACACTAGATATTCGAAAAGGTGAGTTTAATGTTCATTTCTACCAGAAAAGTTGATGTAAAGAGTTTATATTTGCATTTATTTATTTTTATTTTTCCATTTTTTAAATGTAAAAATTCTGCTAGTGAGGGAAAATATTTTAATTTTGAACTTGGTGATTGCTGTTTTTGCTTTTTTCTATTACAATTTGTTGGATTTCTGAGGTGTTATAATTGTTGCAAAGTTTTGTAATTAGTATTTTTACTTTTAATGATATTTTAGAAAACCGTCAGTAGTTGTAAAGCACTCTGGATTGGATGAATCTGGCGAATCAAATGCAAGTGAAGACTTTGAGATGTCAGTCAGCTCAAATGGTCACCTTGACGTCACTAGATTGCCTAAAGGTAGGTGTTGCAGTTTTTCCCTGCCGACCCTCTTCTCCTTTGTTGTTGGATTTTACCTCTTGCTTTGACAGGTACAGTGCTGGTGAGACCTGAGCCAGTGGACAACGGGAGAGATGAATTCAGAGGTCCAGAATTTCGTAGTCGCAAGCCAGGGGTACTTCGGAAAGAGTTTTCAAGGAAACGTGCAGGTTAGCCTCTACAGAAATGAAATTCTTCTTATTTTTATGAGCAATTGAGGTGATGTTATTAATAACCCATTTGTGACCTTAGTAATTTGATTAAATTAAAAGAGCAGTGTTTTGTGGTCTTACACAAGAATTTATTTTGTTGTTGGAAAGTGGATTTTTCATTTCACTTTATGTATAAAAACAAATTTTTGTCAGTTTGTTTTAAAAGATTTCACTCTTACGTTGCCATAAATATTCAGTCGTGTTTTCAAGTAGATCCATGAGCCAACAATTGATTTTTATAATAGCGTTGTCGCTAATGATAGAGTTGTCGTTTCCCAGGAGGGCAACATGTGGGAATTGTGTGTTGTACTGCGTGTGGCCGACAAGTTAACCACTTCCGGAGAGATTTCCTTTATCAACATCCGGTTCTGAAAGTGCTTATTTGCAAGGTAAGTCTGAGTCCTGGCACCTAAGAGCAAGAAAATAATCAAAGCAAAAAAGATTATGAATAATTGATTCATTATAGTCATCTGGTTAGCTTCATTGGTAAACATGCTTAATATCATGTTGTGTTTTTTTATTTTATGGTGATGATGGAGTGATTATCAGAATATTTTAATTACTGAAGTAAGGTTATTATTGTTAATGTAAAACATTCCCACTTTGCTTCTTTGCTGTTTCTTTATAGCAAGCAGTGGTACAAATTTTTGATTAAATTTTCAGACTGACTTTGAATTACTTGCATTCACTGAATTTTACTCCGGTTAATTTGATTTATGGTGTTGACAGACAAACCGTAATTAACCTGCTGTCATAGTAAAATATGAAATAATAAAATATACCTCTTACAGTCTTTCAGTCTATCTTAGAATATAACATTTTATTAAAAAATCCATACTGCATAAAAAATATATAAATTTTCTGAGAAACTATAGTTCTGTGCCGAGTGTGTCTGTTTGAACAAAATCACTGTAGTTAAAGAGCTTTTTGATTGTATTGTAGTGGAGTTGTTGAGTTTGTCTCAGAAATGCTCCATTGATGTCCTACACGGTCGAACAGAACTTTCTGGTCATCACCTGTTCTTTACCTGTTTACCATTGCAAACTTAAACCTACATATAAATCTTCAAATTGAGCAAAACTTTGCCACAGTTACATCAAGAAGAAACTATTTAGACTTTATTTTTCTGTATAGAACTCTGGATTATAGATTTTGCATTACCTTGCAAATAAACTGCTACACAAACAAACTTTCCTTAAATTTACCAGTGATTTGAGCATTTGTATTATTAGAAGCAAAGACTTCTTATGTTCTTTAACTTGGAATGTCATCAGTTAACGGAGACTGAGTGATCAGTCTCGTAGTCAGTACTTATGTCTTGTTTGGTGTATTGAGGTTGGGCGGAAAGTATATGTAGCTCTAGATTGAGGTTTCTGTATGCTATTTTATGTCGGTAAAGTTTGGCTGTATAGACAACAATGGAAGACCACAGAGTTTTTTTTCTTGTGGTACAGTACTAAGAAACTTTGACCTTTATAAAATATGTAAACCTTTGAAGTTTTAAATATGGAAGTCATAAATGTCTAAGTTTCCGAACAACTGGTAGATTTTGATGTCATGCTCAAACTAACAATTTGTTTTGCTTCATTAGTCATGCTACAATTATTATTCAAGTGACGATATCAGTAAGGATGGAGATGGCATGGATGAGCAGTGCAGGTGAGATTTCTTGTATGTAGTATACTATTTCAATAAAAATATCCAGGACATAACACAATAAGCTGTTTACCTCGTTCGCTATGTTTTCCATGTAGGTGGTGTGCTGAAGGAGGCAACTTGATCTGCTGTGACTACTGTAGTAATGCTTTCTGCAAGAAATGCATTCTTAGAAATTTGGGCAGGAAGGAGCTCTCCAGCATCTTGGAGAGCAAATGGTATTGCTACGTGTGCAGCCCAGAGCCGCTTTTTGACCTGGTGATGGCCTGCGACACCGTCCTGGAAAATGTGGAGCCCCTCTGGCCTCATCAGCGGAGGAGGAACCGAGCGGTGCCGGAGAAGTCTGAACTGTACCGCATACTGTCGCAACGCTCGGCTCAGAACATTCCTTTGGATAAATGGGACCACAGTGGCATGGACGGAAATGTGATCTTTAACTACAACAATCTGCACGTTTCTAAGGATGTTACTAAAAAGGCAAAACATCTGGTAGACTCAACAAACGCCTTAAACCAAACATTCATCAGTTTCATTGAGACGGTAACAGCAAACAAGCCTACGCCCAGTGTTCGTGCTGTGTATTTTAACTCCTTTTTAGCTGTAGTGAAAGGCCTGCGAAAGTCTCTCACCGCACTGGAAGACAGCCTTAAGGAGGAATTTAGGGACCTGGATGTCGGGAGCAATTGGGAAAATATCCTCAGCAGTGACTGCAAACGTCTTATAAGAAATTCAGACATTGAGGTGGATATGCCTGATAAAAGATGCTTAAGCAACTTGCAGAAACTGGCAGCTGAACATATTGAAGACAATGACTCTGACTCCAAAGGATTCATTGACCTCACAAATGACTGTTCTGAGAAGGAACTAGATTTAAGTTCTGAAAACATCGGCTTGACGTCATCTTCAAGCGAGGTTGACTTGTCTAAAAAGCTAATTGTACAACTTACACCTGTACCTATGGAGCAGAAAGAATCAGCCGATGTCCCAATGTTGGACAAAAACTTCCCTGGGGAGGAAAATAAATCTAAGAAAAAGGATGCATCGGAAGAACAGGTTGTTGGAAATCCTAAAACTGAGAGACAGATGAGCATTGACACTGCTAGTACACCTATCTTGCTGAAGGAGAAACAAGGCAACAGACGATCCCCTCGTTTGAAGACGACTCCGTTGCGGAGACAAAGTGACATCACAATCAAACCATCGCTTTCAGGTGTAGACAGCGAGAGCGACTCTGAACCTGAGGAGACCCCTGACACAGTGACTGCCACAGGCAATGATGAGCAAAATTTGAGCCGGTCAAGAGATGACTCAGATTCAGATGAAGTACCTGCTGCCCTTCTTGAGCGGGCAGCGATGACGCACAGCTCAGACGAACCTCAGAGTGACGAAGATGGAAACCAAGCACCTCCGGACAAGGTGGCCAAGAAATGCCTGTTTTGGCTCACCAAGAACAGTCCGATGTCGCCGGAGAAGCTGCGGCGAAAACGCAAGATGCTGGACCGCTCATCTGAATCGGAATCGGGCAGCAGAGGAGTTAAAGCTCGACAGGAAAGCGGGACAGATTTCTCAAGTGATGATCAAGACTCTCAGAAGGAAATACAACACTTAAATACGGTGAGGTCGATCGGGAAGCCTCATCTCATGAGAAGAGAAGAGGAAGGTGTGGTGAGAAAGCAGAAGAGAATGCAAGCTAGCAAGTCTAAAAGGAAACGCCAACAAGATGTGACTGATTCGTCATCCTCGTTGAGCGATGATGAACAAGAAGATGATTCTGGCAGCGACGTAAGTGATCAGAAGATGAAACCGATCACAGAAAATGTGGCATCACTCGGAGTAGCAGCATTCCAACAATCCTCAGGTGAGTTTTTCTAACCTTTCTGCTATTACCTTTTCTTACTGAACTCACCTTCTTTATTATCAATAGGTCTGTCGCGATAAACAATAAATCAATTAATCTCATGATGAATGAAAGCTATCAACCTCATTTTAATTTATCGGCTTTGTCGTTTCTTCCCGCCCTTTTCTCTTTCTATTGATGACGCTGGACGAAAAACACTTCATATGTTGTGTTTAGTTTTTATTCAAAGGCATTTTTTGTTACTGGAGACTGAGAGTCCATTTTATTTTCGTTTTTGGTTGTTTTGTTTATTTTGTTTACCAGTTCCAGTGTTGAGTGTTCTTTTGAAAGTAAAGTGTATCTATTTGTGGCATGACATCTCTTGCATTATCATGTCATCACCATTATATCCGTTTAAAATGGTTTTCAACAATATTATTGTTTATTGCAATAATTTTGAGACAATTGCTCAGCAAAATTTGTTATCGTGACTGGTCTGATTATGAATAGAAAACTAATTTCTAATTTAAATCTTACTGTAGAGGAACATTAATTGTGAAAGGTAAGTTTCAAGTTGGATTTACCAAACTTAGGACAGAAATGCAAAATAAATGTTTGAGATAAAGTCTTCAGAAACTCGTTCATGCACTGGCGGTTTCCGATATGGGCGAAGGCGCAAGGTGACCCTCCTAGAATTGCCTTCAATGGTTTATAACTGAAACATATAATGTTGCATTAATCCTCCTTGTTATGCCACTGTAATGTAATGTTTTTGGTTATGTAGTTTTTTTTTTCTCCACGTGAAGCTCCTTTGAACTGCCTTGTAGCTGAAATGTGCTATTGTTATATTAAAAGATACTTTTACAAGACTCTAGATGAGAAGAAGTAACAAATTGATTCAAGTATAAATGTGAAGGTTAAGATTGTTATTCACCAAAGAGTTTGTGGAGCTCAACACAGATTATCTTGCCATTTGTCTTTTGTTAAGAAAATTTGTTTGTGTGTTTGATGTTAAAGAGACGACCTTTGATCCTGATAAGCTCTGGATACGGGAAAGTAACACAATGATTAGTCCCTGGCGTTAGGGATTCATCCCCTGCTGTTTTATGACACTGAAGGGTTTTGTCTGTGTGAGGCCTGTTGACCAATCTTATGACAAGATTATTTGTGTAATCTAAAAGAAAAGAGAGGTACGTTACATTTATAAAACGGTGTAAAATTACGCCATAAAGATAAACTTGACAAAGAGGCAATCAAGAGGCATGTGATAACTTTGGATGAACTGCAGAGATCCTTAGCACGTTGCGTGAGATTGAATAGAAAGAATGAATGCCTTGTAAGGGGCAGATGTGGAATATGAAGGTACTCTGATCAGATGAGACTGAAACATATATTTCTGAGCTACAAGCAAAACACTTTTTGGCTGGATCCCAACACTGCGTCTTGCCTTGAACAACATTTGTGGTGGCAGTACAAGAAAACTACTTAAAGCACACAGTCAAGGCTACAACAGACTGGTGTTGATGTTCACAGGGTCTCGGTGAATAAATCTGACTCGCCTCGAGATGTTTTAGAAAGAAAGATAAACAACTTTCATGCTTTATATGTCTAGATCTGGTAAAACATATTCCATAAAACTTACATCAAGTTTGTCTTTCAAAGCACCAATTGCTTTGAAAGACAAACTAATTGTTGTAAATAAAGGAGTTTCTGCATTTCACTGTGAACATAATCTTGTGTCTTGTGTCAGTTTTTTCAGGTAACGAATACCTTGTTTTGGGTAGTAACAGACTTAATCTGCAAATCATATTTTCTTATTTTTCCCCAAGGAGATGAAGAGCAGTCTGGGCCCTCATGGGCAGCAGAAGATGATGAAGATCCTGAAAATAGGTACGGTTCTAAAAGCCCGGAAGTCGAGTTTGTAAAAGCGTATAACTGTAAAAGAAAGAATGCAACTCCAAATCCGGGTTTCCGCTCCAAATCTGGGAACATCCAAGTCATTAGAACTGAGTTACGGTCTTTTCAGACACGGCCTAAACGTAGCTGCAGGGCTCCTACAGTCAAGTACACATTTTAGCAGAAGAACTTCTACAGATACATCAACTTTGTGACTTTTTATCTAGATTGTCTCTGTCTTAAATTGCCTTTATAATAAATAATCTAATTACAAAAGTTAAATAAATTTTTTACAATATACTATTCCATTCTCTTCGCTGTATGGTTGGATAACTCCAGTAGTAGACCTTAACTTGCAGGAACATAAATTCAAAGTGAAGTTGTTTGTTTTTTTTGCCAACTTGTCTGTTTATGAAGCACAGATTTGTTTTCACTCATTGTGATTTGATTTAAGCAAAAATATCATTGAATCTGTTCACAATGTTCATATGTTGAATCAACCAGTGACAGTACCTAAAGCAAATTGGATTTTATTTACAGATTAAGTATAAAGTTTGAAACCTGCATGCAAAAATGTGCTATATCTTTTATTCCAACAGAATGCAAATTGAATTTAATATATTTAGAAAACACTTGAAAATGCAGATTAATTCATTTTTGGAGAATTGGAGAAAGTCAGGTGTACTTGCAGGTCTGTTGAAAACTTTATACTTCACCTGGGCCTTAATTGTGTCATGATTCTGGTGTGAATTAAGTTTTGAGAAGATGATACAATATCCATTTCAAAATTAATTTTAATGATTTAATTCAATTGTTGATACATGTTGTTTCCTAAAGTTTGATTGTTTTGATCATACATGCATCTTTTACTTTCTCACCTCATAATCATTATGTTACAATAGACCAACATAGTTGAAATTGACACTGATGCATTAATCCCCAAGTTAACAGTAATTGTTAGTAATTTGCTATTAAGCCCCTTTATCATACAAAAATCTTGGACAAGTTTGCTAAATAATTAGCCTGACTCTTACCAAACATGCATCAGCAACTGATGATTACTGGTTTTGAGTTTTATTATTATTGTAAGGAACAAATCATACAACCGTTGTTGGTTTTACTTCCTGAGTAATAGTCCTGATTTAACTGTGAAATGGTTTCATCATTTAACCCAACGGCATATTTTTTCTTGGCCACCGTGAATAATAATTTCAATTGGACTTGATAATACTTACACTCGGTGTGTTTGTGCAGCTTGTGTGCTGTCAGTCACAATACAACATAATAGGCGTAATGATACATCAGCTCTGAAGGCGAGGTAATGGCAAAACATCAAGAACAATTTCTTTTTCATGACGTTAGTCTGAAAGTGCTAAAACACTTAAAAGGGGAGAGCACAACAAAATGTACATGCTTACAGTTAGCAGTGCGTTCTTCATACAGCAAAACGATTGCGGTTTAGTGTCTCAGTTTTAGTATTTTTAATCAGAGGTGGTCAAAGGCAGTCATGACTCATTTAAAACTGTGAAACGACCCTTTAGCAGATGCCAACATCAGTTTAGTAGGTGACCTATGGTTAGTCAGTCACCTTTTTCTCAGTGTTAGAAAATCATTCTATTCTTCTCAGTCACTCTGTCGCCTGTCAATCCAAAATGCCGCCTGATAAAGAATTTAAAAAGTTCTGTGCTTTCTTTTTAGCTAGTCTGATATGCTAGCTTTATTAGCTCTGTCAGCACAAAAGGAGAGCTTGAGAACTACTTCCTTTGTCTCTTCAAAGTAAGAACCTCAAGGATTATCATTATCATAGCTTATATTTTATTCCTACAAGAAGAATATGTTATAGGACCTAATAACTATTTGTTTTCTCATGATAATTCTCTATTTTTCACATTCTCAGCTTCTCTAGTAGGAGTGTGAATGATGTGTTTGAGCTGCAAGTTGCAGCACAGTGAGATTTGCTATTTATTTCAATGCTACTAATACTACTCTTGGTAGCGCAAACCCATGACAGTGTATTACTTTCCATTTTACGCATTTAAGCACACTTAAATAGAGTCCTTGCTCAGAATTGGAAATGCTAATAGTGAATACTAGAAACTTTCGCTACGTTCTATTAACACAACGACATTAGATGGAAAATCTTTGGTCCCTTCAACCTAAAGTTTTCTGTTGGAACCTCCAACTTTTTGTCTGCTTTTTCCATTTCTAAATATAAGCTTGAGAATAGCAAACATTTGAGAATGTTGAAGATGCCGTTCACTTTACAAATATGCTGCACTGCGAGAAAGTTTTGCCTTTCTTTTCATAGTGTTGCATATGAAGTAGGTTCAGCAGTTTCTTATGCAGTTTTCTGTTAAATAAGACGATGAGAACTGAATTCTTTGTCTTGAGAGTTTTATTACATCGTCTTACAACAAAGAGAACAATATCGCAAGCAATGCTCCTCAGAGCTGTGGCTGCTTGCAGGCGGACACAAAATTTCTACTTTTTTTTTTTTTTAACCCACACATCCCACTCCCACTCTCCAAGATGACCTTCACATACCGACACTTGGAGTAAAGCTCCATGTTACCACACTTTGTTGATACCTTCCAGACACACAGTGTTTTATTTTACCTAGTCATTAACTGTTACATGCAAAAAGGAGAAAATACAAAATTAAAAGTTGCATTTTTTTTGTTGCAAGTTTATACATAAACGGCTCCACGTCTCTTGTTTTGCCCTTAGTCTCCTCTCTAAGAAAACTTTGACCTGTCAGGACTAGATAAATCATTCTGAGGATTGTGCTGCAGTAGGAATGTTGGCAATAAGTAGTTTACTCTGTGTGGCAAAATCCTGCTTCCTATACATTTATACACTTCTCCCTTCTTCTTTTCTCTTAATATTAATTTAATTGAGAACCTGTGAAATAGTTTATAATACAGTTATGAAGAAACTTACTCTAAATGAATAGATGAATTTTAAATGAAGTGTCTATGCAATATAAAGTCATATCAATGAAGTAACAAGACTGAAAACATTTTATAAACTACGATTATTGGTTGACAATAGCACCCACACAATTGCATTAAATACAAGCTCATGTTACGCTGCAAAGTTTTTCTAATAAGGGTTATGCATAACTTTTTGTTACAATTAATTAGTTATTTATGATATACAATTTCTTACCAAAGTAAAAAACATAAACCGTCTTTATGGGAGTTCTTTACATAGAGAGAAATGGAATCTAGTTGGCACAATCCATCTTTTATTTAAATGCATTCCTTTATATAAATATATATATATATATATATACACATATATATAATTTATGCATATTTCATTCATATTTAAATATTTGGTCGACTCTTGTCCAAAGCAGGATTTCCTGACTCTTTCCTGAACTGGTGTTTTTCATGTTTTGCAACCACTTTCTATACACAGAGTATACATTTCTGCTGACCATTAGAAACCCAATCCCAATCCAAATTCTGCTTAACTGGAAAACCAATTGTTTTAACTGCAGTTACGCAGGTGAAGACTTTTTCTTCCAGGTCAGTCCTTTCAGTAGTTACTGGCAACTTTGTATATACTGGGAATTGAGAGTGGGCTGTGAAACACGACTTTTAAAATGTAAAGCAACCTAAACTTCAACAATCCCTTTAACGACATCCATGTTTGTTTCTCGTGTTTTTCCAGGTTGGATTTTCTGACAGCACAGCAGTGAAAACAATGCTGTTAGGAAACTGTCGCTTAATCTGGGATTTTAGGCCTCTCTCTATCTATCTATCTATCTGTCTGCCATCCCTCTGGTTTAGTTGTAGTGGTAGTGCTAGTACATGTAGATGAAAATGGTCAGCAGAAATGTAAGCTTCATATTGTTTGTGGTTTTTTGCTTAAACTATAAAAGGATATTGTAGAAACGCATCCGGTTGTCCCGGGCAACCCATGTGTGTTAGTGACCCTCATAAGTGTTTGCTATTTAGATTGTCTTTTTTTCTAAGTTAAATCAAGACTGAAGGTGCTCGTCTTTTACCTCTGCTGTAACTACTGTACTGTGTTATTTTTTTATGTTAACATATTCAGATCTAATTATATTATAACACTTGTGGAAAAGCATTTAAACCCCACCTTCAGATCTGGGTCTGACCTATCTGAGAACTTTGGCGCGATAAACTCAAAGTCCATCTCATGAAGTACGGACTTCTGGTATTTACTGCTACTTGTCGTTACAGGAGCTCATGTATATATTTTTTGTAGCTGTACATACTTTTGGTCCTTCCCAACACCATGTAGTATTGAAACCAAATGCTTTTTACATTTGTAAACTGGCCTTATTTATTTTTTTTATTACCTTTTTGGGATCATTTCCTCTTTTTGTTTTGTTTTTACTTTCCTTTGGAGATTGAAAAAACGGGCGAGGTAACTTTTTATTCTACATAAATTTTTTTTTAACAAACTTCTCAGTTATGCAGTTTTGTGCCTTTTTAAAAAAAAATAAAAAAAATTATAGAACACTTTTTTTTCTTTATGAATTTAAGTTTTCACCCCCTTTGTTCAGAGCTGAACGTTGCTGATCAGTATTTTGAAAAGGTTGAGAGTAAATTGGGCCACGTTTGAAATCATCGTGACTTTTCACTTGGGGGGGTGAGGGGGAAAACTGTTACAAGCATGAAAAAAACACTTGTGATCCCCTGTTTTGCTTAAAAACAAGAAAAATGCAGAGTTTTTTTCATTTTTATTTTGTCTGTGAACATTAATTGCTGTAATAAATATTTACTTTAAAAATGCTTCTGCCTCTTTCTATTTCTTATGTTTCCAACTCAGTTGCCTTATTTATAAAGCTGGCCTATTTCTAACTCAGCTGAAATTTTTATAAAAATAATGACTTCACTTAGTCTGTTCACACCGGTTTTACTTTTTACATTAAAGCAGCAGAGGGACAGCCATTAGCAAAGTAGCAGACATTTTATAGAGATTTCATCCACGTTTCCCTCCTTTGTTGTTGCTGTTTATCTGTGATTATATATTAAATCTGTTAAAATTATTTAAGTAATTGTAAAGTAAACTACAGGTGCCTTTTTCCCTTGTGTTCTACTTTTAAAAGAATCGCTAAGCAATTGCTATTGGCCCAAATTAAAGCCAACCTCTCTTCGGATGGGGACATTTCTTCCGAAGGGGAAACTCAGGAGGATCAGTCTGAATCAGATGGCGACGGAGAACCTAGTCAAGGCAATGAGGATGATAATGCAGCAAATACTCACAGTAAGTCTTTCGGCTTTTTGTAAGAAGAAACCAATCCGGTTTTTAGTGCTGATTCAGAACTAAGCGTCAAGTATCCACCTGGATTCCTACCTGTTTGTCAGGTAGATGTGATGGTAGAACATATTTCTGTGCAGGAGAAGACCTGGTTTCAGAGTCATCAGACAGCATGCTCGATGAGCCAAAGTCCAGGCACCATCTTCTCCGCCACAAACTCGCATTAGATGAGGGAGCTTCCAGTGACAAGACAGAACCTGAGGGTGAAGTAGGGATGCAGAAGAGCAAAAGAAGAACCAGGAGGAAACGTCTGTTTTGTAAGCAAGCGCACAAATTACACCAACATAGGTGGAGGAGGAATGGAAAAAACGCTGCTCTAATGTTTAGTTTTTATCTCTTGTCAAGCTGGTAGTGAGACTTGTAGTGAAGGTAGTGAAGAGACGGAGATGAGCGAGGAGCTGAGTGAGTCCGAGGATGAGGCTGCTGAAGATGGGATCGAGAGGTACATTTCACTTTTACCGTTTTCTTTGGTAGTAAAATGCTCACAAATGAAGGGGGGAAAAAATCACCCAAAACAGTTTCAACATTGTTGCTCCTGTGTCGCCGGAAATGAGTTCATATAAACACACGATGGAAATCCTGTTAAAGACACATTTGAACTGTTACTTTTCAGGTTGGAGGGATCATACAGTATTTTACATAAACTTTTAACTCAATATAAATTTTGTTTTTATATTGAATTTCTCAAACAGGTTCAAATGTTTACATACTCGCATTTTGCAGCTTTAAACCATTTGTTTGGGATCATTGTTCACCCGCATTTAAATCAGTGCTGCTAAAAAATTTACAAAAATAAAATTGCACATCAAAGAGTAAAAAAAGACATTAGTAATAGTATTTTTATTACTTCTAATTGTAGATAAATTTGTATACATAGAGAAATGTCAAATTCTCTTCTCTTCTCGCACCAGATCAAGCAAACGAGAAAAGGAAGCAACTTGTAGTTTTAAACTGAACAAGCAAGTGCCCTGCATTTTATTGTCTGACTCCAGTATCGAGCAGGTAGCAGCATCACTTCTTTTTACTTCACATATCTGACACCTTTATCTCCAGATTTTAGCTTTGGGTTGAGGAAAATGAGGTCTTTTACTTTACTTTGTGGGGGTTCTGGGGAAACTTGAGCAGAGCGACGAAGAGGATGCAAATCAGGAGAACAGCGAAAGTAAAGGCACCCCAAAAGGACGCAAAAAGATCCGCAAAATTATTGACGATGAGAATCTCCGTGCTGAGACTCAAGAAGCCCTCAGGGAGGAAGAGGAGAGACGTCAGCGTTTGGCGGATAGATCGCAACAGATGGAGGACTGGAGAGAGGTGCAACCATTATTCCTATAAACTTTAATTTGAACGTTAAACTTGATAGTTACATCGTTGACTGTTGATAAATGCAGGCTTCACGTAGACTTGGCCGTGTTTTTTCTTATTCTTAAGAAATCTCCTGATTTGTCATTGCTTACCAGATAACTGTAATCCCAGATGAGTTGTCTCAAGTGGAATGTCCTGTCACAACCAAGCTGGTCCTGGACCAGGATGAAGAGACCAAGTTGCCGCTTGTTCAGGTGCACAGGAACCTGGTTACGAGCCTGAAGCCTCACCAAGTGGAAGGTTAGCTTGTGCTCATACTCGCACTCTATTTGACAGCTGATTTTAGCTGCAAGTGCACCTGAGTTAGTTAATTATAATGTTATTTCAGTTTTTCACTTGAAAAAGAGAAATATATTAGCTTTCTGCTCCTAATTCAAATGATTACCGGTGAGTCGGTTCTTCAAGAGTTTTAGCTTCAAGAGTTCAGTTCTGCTTTAAGAGTTCACTCAGCTCAGTTTTGCTTAATGAATATGTTATTGCATTGTAGGCAATAACATATTTATTTTCTTTTTTAAAAAGGGAATTGATTTTTAAAAATCTTTTAGTGTATTTTTAATATTGTATAAAAAAGTCAAAAAAATCAGCAGAAAGAGTCATTTTTTAAAATCTGATTAGTCAATTGTCAGAACAATGGCTAGATTAATAAATTACTGAAGTAATTGTCAGTTGCAGCCATTGATTTATTTAAAACACATCTAAAACTTGCAGGACTCTGGTCCTAGACGGTACGAATTTCACACTCATGTTCTAATCGATTGCGGTCGCGCGTCTATATTTTGTAGGAACGTCACAAAACAAGAGTGAAACGTTTCCTACATCATTGGTTTTATGTTCTTCTAGGTGTCCAGTTTATTTGGGACAGTTGCTGTGAGTCTGTGAAGAAGGCCAACTCTTCCCCCGGATCAGGCTGTATCTTGGCACACTGCATGGGTTTGGGAAAGACTCTGCAGGTGAGGAACATGTATGCCTTCAGGACTCAGGAATTACATTTTTAGACCCTTCATTGTTGAAGGGAACCAAACATATTAAACTCATAATGCTGCCGTTTGCAAAAAAGACTCCAGCACTCTTCCTGAACTACTTTCACTGTCATCTTCAATCTCCCTTCCAGGTGGTGGCCTTCCTTCACACGGTGCTGCTGTCATCAAACCTGAAGTTCAGAACAGCCTTGGTGGTTTGTCCACTTAATACCATCCTCAACTGGGTCAGCGAGTTCAAGAGATGGCAGCACAGCCTTGGAGAAGATAGAGTTAAGGTATGACAGATAATTGACCGGCGGTCCATATGTTGGGATGATGCAAACAAACTCTTTGTTCCAGGTTTCCGAGATGGCTAATGTGAAGCATCTTCCGGAACGTCTTAGAGCTCTGCAAGCGTGGCAGAGAGACGGAGGAGTCATAATAATAGGGTATGAGATGTACCGCAACCTGTCCCAGAACTCTAACGCCACCAACGAGGAGTGCAACAAGGAGCTGAAGAGCGCATTAGTAGATCCAGGTACTCTAGAGGAATGGCCATCATGTAGTCCTCTCTGGCTTCATTTCTCAGTCATTTCCTTGTTTTTTTTTGTTGTTTTCTTTTCAGGTCCGGACTTTGTGATCTGTGACGAGGGTCACATTCTTCGTAATGAATCGTCACGCATCTCTAAAGCCATGAACAGCATCAAGACCCAGAGGAGAGTGGTGCTGACGGGTACACCGCTTCAAAACAACCTCGTTGAGTGTAGGTCCTCAAATAAAATAATGCTAGCACGGCTAAAGCACGCTGCTTATGAGGGTTTTATTGTTAAGTTACTTGTTGGAAGCTTTAATTGACACTCTTCTGACCTGTTGTACCTTTGCAGACCACTGCATGGTAAATTTCATCAAGAAGAACCTCCTGGGCTCCCTGAGTGAGTTCAGAAACCGCTTCATCAACCCCATCCAGAACGGCCAGTGTGCCGACTCCACCCCAAGAGACGTGCGGATCATGAAGAACCGCGCTCATGTTCTCCATGCGGTTTTGGCTGGATGCGTGCAGGTACGACGAACAACTACAACATGCTGGGTGGTAGTTGTACGCTATGTCTTCGCTTTCTGAAAGTTGAGTCAATTTTCTGTTTTGTAGAGAAGAGATTACTCAGAGCTAACTCAGTTTCTGCCTCCAAAACTTGAGTATGTGCTGCTGGTGAGGATCTCTCCACTTCAGTATAAGCTGTATCGCTACTACCTCGACCACGTTGCAGGTAAGGGCATGTTTAACGCTGCACAAACGCCAACGAGTCAAACCCCACCTGAAAAATGCACTTTTGCAATTTATGCTTTTTAAACATATTGTAAATACACAACGCTGCAAATCATTTCCAGATGTAGGCGTTTTACCAGAATCACATTAATAGAAAATGTTTTTATGTTTTTCTTTCCAGGTGAGGGCTCAGCAACTAGGCAAAAACCCCAGAAAACTGGCGCCAACCTTTTCAAGGATTTCCAGGTCCTTACCCGGATCTGGACTCATCCATGGTGTCTTCACCTCAGCGATCTCAGCAAAGAAAGCAGGAAGGTAGAGTAACCACACTGAATCAACACCTCACTCGGTTGACCTTGATTGACTCATGTTCTTTATTTGATGACAGAAGAATTTTTATAAGAGGAATCAGCTTCAGATGATCAATGTAGAGACGATTGTGGCGGAGAGGTAAATTCGTTTTTTGAATGCTTTCACAGTTTTTCTTCGCGATGATAATCAGAAAGCTTTCCTTCACACTGTAATGTGTCTTCATCTGCATCTGTTTCTTTTTCTTGCCGAAACAGTGGATTGAAACAGAACGAAGGGAATGAACTAAATGTCAATGGACACAGTACCAAGTCTACTGACGGACCCCAAACTGTCCGAGTGGTGGAAGGTATTACAGCAGCATGTCGCTGTACCCTGATCCTAAAACTTAGAAAAGTTTCAACCAGAGCTTCTTCTCTTTTCTGTTCTTTGTAGGTGAGAAATCATCCAGCAGCTCGAGGTGTCAGAGTCCCGTTGAAGCCTGGTACAGGCATCTGCTGTCTGAAAGTGACGCCAGAATCATGGAGCATTCTGGGAAAATGGTGCTCTTGTTTGAAATCCTCCGAATGGCCGAAAGCCTGGATGACAAAGTGTACGATTCATTTGTCACACCATACCGTTTTAAAATAAACCCCTTAAACTTTTGCATATTTCTTCATGTACCAGACTAAAACTTCAACGTGAGATTTTATAGATCTGGTTAAAACAAAAACTGTAATTATATCGAGGATGACGGGTTGTTTACAGAATTTGTTGTACGAGTTAAAATCAGACGACTTTAGAAGATCAGCGATGACACTGGATTTTATTTAAGGTTGTCTTAGTAAAGGGGGTTAAACACAATTATCTGCAGATTTTCATTTCAAACTAGACATTCTTTCACTTCTACTTCTCACATATTTGCCACTTTGTGTTTGTTTGCCTCAAGGGGTGTAAAAACCTTCAAAAGGTTCTGAAAGAGAATATATAAGCAGTATATTTGATCAGCTTTGCTGCTGTTCTGATGGTTCCTCACATCCTAACATGTTTTTACATTCTTAGGCTGGTGTTTAGTCAGTCCTTGGTCTCACTGAACCTGATTGAGGATTTCCTCGCAGCTTCTCACAATGCTAGAGACCCATTATCATCCGTCAAAGGTAAGCAAGAGAAAAACATCCGGTTTTACCTGGATGTTTTTCGCAGTTGTTGTTGATTTTTGTGCTTTCTTAACTAATCAGAGGGCAGCTGGATTAAAAACGTGGATTACTATCGACTTGATGGCTCTGTCAGCGCCTCATTGAGGAAGAGATGGGCGGATGAGTTTAATAATTCTGACAACTTCCGGTACTCTTTGTCCCTTGTTGTTGATTATGCTTAGAAAAAAAACACACAAAAAAAAACGTTCCCTACTGTAATTTAATTGTTTTGTTTAATGGTTTCAGTGGCAGGCTGTTTCTGATCTCAACGAGAGCCGGATCACTTGGGATCAACCTTGTGGCTGCTAACAGGGTCGTCATCTTTGACGCTTCGTGGAACCCTTCATACGACATTCAGAGCATATACAGGGTGTATCGCTTCGGTCAGCTGAAACAAGTGTTTGTGTACCGCTTGTTGGCTCAGGTAAAGATTGGACCTGAATAAAATATATCTGAATAAATGCTTTAGCAAGTTATTTGTCAAATAATAATAATAATAAAAAAAAAAAAATGGTCTGGCTGTCACCAGGGAACCATGGAGGAGAAGATCTACGATCGTCAGGTGACCAAGCAGTCTCTGTCCTATCGAGTCGTAGATCATCAGCAGATTGAAAGACACTTCACTTTTCATGAGCTGACTGAACTCTACAAATTTGAGCCGGACCTGCTCGATGATCCAAACTCTAAGAAAAGCAAGAGAGCGACACCGATTCTCCCGAAGGTGACTTCACCACCTTCAAATGATCACAGAAAGACCAGCTTTTTTTTTTTTTCTTTACACTTTAACCGTACGCGTTTGGTTCTCAGGACAGCATCCTAGCAGAGCTGTTAAAAATCTGTAAAGACCGGATAGTGTCTTACCATGAGCACGAATCCCTGCTGGACCACAAGCATGAGGAGGAGCTCAGCGAAGCCGAGCGCAAAGCTGCGTGGGCCGAGTACGAAGCCGAGGTAATGCTACTATCCTAAAAGATGATTGATAAAGACATAGTTTACATCATACTGTTTATATCTTGTGCATTTAAAATGTTTATTTTGCTTTTCACCAGTCAAACACAGTGAAACTCCCAGCCAGCTCAAGCCAGGACAGATTGCAGAAGTATACCAATGAGCAGCTACTGGTGTGAAAAAAGAAATGTAAAAATTATCTTAGATCTGATGCGACTTATATTTGGGATCTAAAACAAACTTTCATGCGTCTTTGCAGGAAATACTCAACAAAAGCAGAGCAAATGTATCGCTAGCTTTCCTGACCCTGCAGAATATGAGGATTCCCTCCATTGAGGACTACATGGTGCGACTGGTGAGTGAACTCAAACAGGACGGTTTTTGAGGGAGGTTTTTGACCGCTGGTTTGCTGAGGTTCTCAGCACGATCTCAGTTGAATGGCCAGCAGGGGGCGCCACCTTCCCAGCATTTGCACATGCATAAAAGCAAGAAAAAAAATACCCAAATGTATTCAGGGTAGAACTGATGAATGAATGATTCATCAGTTTGTGCTTTTGACATGGTAGTTGTGTGTCGCCCTTTCTAATACCTCCCTGGGCAATCACCATATGGGTCATCATAAGAGTTTGTTAAAATCACATGCTTGGGGTAGAGTGCTACAGGTGAAGGTTTGTCTGGTGAAATATTATTATTCCTCTCTTGGTTCCACAAACACTCACCTTCACATTTTAAGAGTCCATATTTTTTACCTCCAAAATTTGTCAAACAAATTAAAGTATGGGGGTAACATAAAAGATGGACACAACAGAAAAGTAGGAAAGAAAAAGCAAGAAATAATATACTAAGTTCTTATTTATATTTATCCACATGTAAAAAATAGTTACATTTCCTACTTTTTCAGACAGAATTTTCCTGTTTGGGGTGCTTGTGAGCTTTAGGAACTGCTCCTTATGTGGGTAAAATACTGGAGATGTAACCGCAAGAAATAGACTGAAAACTAACCAGATGTTCTAGTATTAATATTATAGTAGAGATAAAGTGGTATTAGCTTGTTTTCAGGGTGGGAGGGGGACTACAGTATATATCTGCTGAAATCCGAAGCATTAAAATCAAGACAAAATCTGAACGACTCACTATAGGACATACATACATGAACATATGCAGCTCGGCAGGAAAGGTTTTCATTGCTTTGAGTTGGTTGTAGGCAGGTTATTGTCCATTTTAAAGCAATAAATCACATTATTCGATGGTAATGTTTATTAGAGAACTGGCCTTCAAGAAAGAATTTATATTTCACCTCTTATCCACTCTATCACAAGACTCTGAACTGAATAAAGTAAGCAGGCACAATCGAAAGAGACGTCTTTTGAATATTCATCGACTTTGCGTTGTTTTCCTACAGCGGCAGCAGTACCCCTTCCTACCTGAGGCGGAGCTGCAGATCAAAGCTGAGATTTGGAGACAATCTGACGTGAACAGACGGGACATCACACAGTCCTTTTATCAAGACTCTCTGGCGCAGCATCAGTCTGTAAGTCGCTCGTATATTAGCGAATGTTCCTTGTCAGTACAGCTTTGTGCAAATGGCCACTCTTGCATTTCAACCCTCTTTTCTTAGCTCACGTTCCAGATTCAGGCCTTACTCAACAGTCGACGAACTCTTGTGAGTCCCGTTACTCTGAACACTTCAACCCAGCCTGGCTAGACGTGAGTGAGGGATCCAAGCCTTCAGACAAACACGAATGTTTTGTTCTTTGCTACGGTAGTCACTTGACTTCATTTCTTCACTACATAAATGATTGTATAATTGCACCCTGTATAAATGAGAGGAATCCATAACGCTGTTTTTATCCTGCATCACCATGTTAGCCAATGTGGCAGTTTGACTTGGACATGCTGTGCATTTTAAATTAAGATTGTTCACAAATGTTATTTGTTTAGTTTGGGGTAGCTCCTTATTTGTTCCTGTTAAAAAAAAACTTTTCTTACAAAATAAACTTTTGTACTTTTGCAATGATACCTGATTGCAGCATCTGTATTTAAATTTTCAGTCTGCTGATCTGCTTTTTAATTTAAACCCCAAGATGCCAAAAATCCCACTAACACAGTCTTTGACTATCTTCACTTATTCCTGACAGAAATAAAGACCACCGATACAAAATAGAAACATTTTTTCTCAAAAGTTGTATTTTTTATAATCTTTAGGACGTACAAAAGGCAAATAGAAAAAAAAAAAAAGAATAAAAGTAACAGTCAGTTTGCACACAATTTGGTTAAAAAAAATTTGGCCATTTTACAGTTTGTAAACAGCATTAAGTCAGATCAGGTTACTTTCCCACACAAGGTTTGGGTTTATTGAAATGGGATTAAAGCAAGTAAAACTTCAATATTAATGCACATGTGGATCAGTTATGGTGGTAAAATACACTGGAAACCTTCAGACTCAAACAGAAGAAAACAAAATTTTAAAAAACTTGTGAAAAACGTAGTTTTGGCAGGAATCACATTTTTAACAGGTAGCATACCTGTTAAAATTTGGCAGCATGCAAATCTGCCTTGCATTTGACATTGCTCCTGGAATCTATCCCAGCATGCATTGGAGAGAAAGACAAAAGACCATGTTCAACATGACAATAAAAACAATACAACAGATTTAGTCAGGTTCATCTCCAGAGATAATTTGTAGAAATGTACATATTATGACGGCACACTGTGATGAGAGACATATGACCCATTTATCTTCTCTATTCTGTACTGAGGACGGATGAAGAATTGTAAACACAAAAGGACACCTAACGTTGCAATTTTAATATATCATAATAGTTAAAAAAAAAAACAACCTCAAAATAAAACATCAACCAAAACTCCTGCAAACATGCACAAGTTTGACCGACTTTAAAACGACCAACAATTTCCACATAGAATCAGTCATATTTAAATTATTTAAGAATTTAAGACATAAAAAAAAAGACATAAAAACAGTCCAGTGACCTTCACAGTGATGGTTGTAGATACCTGCAGTAATGGTGATCAGCCTCCAGAGGGAGCTACAGTCTCTCGCTAGAACACAACCAGCTGGTCCTGTTTGGTCCAGGATGTGTTCCTCCGACAGCCTGGCTCACACGCGGCTCCCGCAGCCGTCTAGTGTCCTGTGTCCAGGTCCTGCATGTATTCCTGAAGTGCCTGCAGCCTTGCATCAATCTCTGACAGCTCAGCCCCAGTGTCTATGGAGCTCTCTGTGGTTTGGACATCGAATGATTACTACACAAATAGCATCAACTAAGACTTTATTAAGTGTTTTCCGGCCACATTGTGCTAAACTTTATATATCAAATATAAGACTTTTACTTCCTAATTTAACACCTTGAAATTGGGCCTCTGTCTCTTTAAGAAACTCTGGCTAAGCCTTTTGTCTTGTTTTTATCAGTTTCACTGAGAAGTAGCTGTTAGGAGCTCAAATGATGAGCAGTTCCACCAGGATTTTGCTAACTAATGCTGAAGGGGCAGAGTGTTTTGCACATGCCATGGGAAATTAAATTATTTCTCAAACATGCATGAAAGAATCAAAGCAGCTCCAGGTGTGTTTTCCAAGAGGAAATAACATTATAACATGACATAAAACCCACCAAAAAAGAAGTAAATTTTACATAACACTGCCCCTTTAAAAAGAAGAAGAAGAAAAAAGAATTAATGAATTTACCTTTGTCTTTTATTCTGTGGGTTGGAGTGCTACTTAATGGCTTTCTGGTTAAAAGGCCTCGAGACTGAAACAGAAAATAGAAACAAGAAACCATTAATTTTACATGCAAAAGGGGAAAAAAAGGCACAAATGGATTAATCAGAAGTACTGTTTTTATAGCTCTGATGATTTTGTAACTTCATTTAATTCAATTTTTTTTTTTTTTTTTTATCAAATATAGTCTACATTTACCCACTCACTATCAAGTTAATTACTCACCATATTAGGTCCATTGTATGTCTGTTTTCGTCCCCTGTAAAAAGAATTAAGGATTAAAATAGCTCAGACACTTTTCTGAAGACTCATTTCCAGTGCAGTCCCAGTACCTGAAACGTGTTTTGGCCCTTTCATCCATGTCTGCTAATGAGCTGTCAGAGGAGTTCCTGCTGCCTCTACGCTCCAGTGACAGGCTCCTTCCTCTGCTTCCGGCCCGGACAGCCTGAGGATAAGCCTCCCTGGACCGGGAGCGGCCCCGCTCCGGGAGCATCGGGGAATTTAGGATTTCCCGCCGCACCTTCCGCTGTCTGGCAATTAAAAAAAGTAAATTAAAAGGTGTTAATAAATTCACCTGCTGCAACAAATACAGAGCCAATAAAATGTAAAATGTATAGGAACCGACTTTTGGAGTTCTGCCTCTCTCTGCCTGCGCTGCCTGTCCTGGATGTAGGCAGTGGGGTCAAAGCGAGGAACCCGAGACCCTGCGCGACACACGGTGACAGTACAAGAGAGTGGGGATCATTAATGACTGAAAAATAATTTATAAAGACATTCACATTATATATTTGCTTGCGTGAAAACAAAAAATGGAGTAGTTTAATTGTTGAGTGTCGCTTTTTCTCAGGCTAAGTAGTCCTTGGTCATTTTGCTGATTTAACTATGGAAAACTGGCACCAGTGTGTTGAGTGTGCGTCTTGTTGCATTAATGCTGCGTTCCAGTTGTACTTGAAACTGGGAAATTCAGACTTCCCAGTCAGAAAAATCAACTGGAACGTCCTTCGTCCTCGGAGCCTGGCAGCAACTCCAACTACCCCAGGTTAAGGCTTGTAAGGCGGACTTTGCATCAGCAAACGTCCGTTTAAAAATCAATGTTGCATGTAATGGCTGCAACAATAAACTGCAAAAAATATAAGCAGTGTTTGCTTTTGGAAAGTAAAACTAAAATTTAAGTTTATAAGAGCTATCGGAATCCATTTTTTATAGGCGTCGCCATTTTAAATTCCTACTCCTTAACTAAAACGCTGTTTCTTCAGGTCTGACGTCAAACCCAGCTCTGAGTTCCCACTTCTCAGGTAACTTGAACGCAGCATTAACTTAAAACAACGTTTTCCATCACCATAAAAAATTAGCAGTACGTACTGGTGGGTGAAGGCGACGGCCTCAGCATGTGAGGACGTGATCCCGACGAATCCGACCTTCTTTCCCTCTCCCCTGTCCGCAGTCTTCTGTCCTCCAGCCGCTCTCTGGACCCGGAGCGAGCCCTGACCCCTCCGTACCCAGTACTCCTCTCACGCGACAGCGACCGATAGACCTCCCCGTCAACTCGAGAGCTGATGCGACCCGAAACAGGCGTCACTCTGCTGCAGAACGCGAACACTCAGTGAGTCCTCACACGCCGAGTGCTCCGTCCACAATGAAAGCGAATGAATGAATGAAAGAGAAGGAAAGTAAAGATATAGTACACGCTTAGATTGTCTAACCCTCGCCGAAGGAACGCCAGCTCATTGGTGAGGCTCTTGACCCGAACGCGGAGCGCGCACTCTGAAGCTCTCAACTCCTCCAACTAGAAAACGAAGGAGGGAGGTTAAAACCAGCAGAGAAACAAAGTAAACATCAGCGATGTTACCCAGTGAACTTTCACCTGCTCCATTAGGAGTCGCTGTTCTTGGCACCTTTTGCTGGTGGAGCGTTGATTTTTGGCCCTCTCCTTGATGAGCTGCTCCTCCAGCGTCCGCACCACCTCTTTGACCCTCCAGTCTCCTCTGCCCAGTTCAGAGCTACTCCCACTCATTTGCAGTCTCTCCAGAGTCCTGGCCATGGCTTCCTTTTCTTCTTTCACTGCAGCAAGCCTTCAGGGAAAACAGTAGTGTCAAAAAAAATAACACTACTGTTACTGTAGGGGGTGGGGGGGGTCGTTCTAATTTGTTCTGACCGATTAGAACTCCAAAACACAACAATTATCTCTGATTTTAGTTCATTAAGCTACCTAGTCACGTTACCGGTTCAAAACCCTAAGTACTCACAGAAACCCATTTACTTGCTGTACTTTTACATAAACATTCTCCTTCTTAAAAATTGTGCTGTTTTCAATTACAGCATTAAACCTGCTGTATAATTACAATAAATCTGGCTGAAAACCAGCAACAGTCAGTATCAGCTGATGGTTTTTTCCCCCCCCCGATCGGGTTGGAACAGAATGCTCTTGCTGACCAACCAAATATTCAAATCCTCACATCATAAAGTGTGTTGAATAAATATTCACTTTAACTTGTCACCAAAACTCTAATGCATTTTTTGGGGTGTTAATGTGACAAAAGGAAGTATTACAGAATAGAGAAGAAGGAGGAGAATAGAAATGTTTTTTTTTTAAATTACAACAAAAAAAAAGAGATAAGCAAGATGAAAAACCAAAATAGCTCAACACATCTTTAGACTCCTGAATTCAACAGAGAGATTAAAGCGACCTACTCTTGTCGGAGACGGTGCATTTCCAGATCTGTAGATTTGCCGCCTCCATGGGAGGTGAGCGCACTGATCTCAGCCCTGAGGGCTCGGATCTCCTTCTGCAGGCTAGCTGGGTCAGGCTTTCCCACATACGGCAACGGCAAAGGGTAGTGTATCCTACAAATACAACAGAATTAAATGCAACGATTCAAAAATGAAATCTAGGTCCAAGGGAGGACAGAACAACATTCCATACGGAGATCCAAACCTGTCAAACTCCACTGTGTAAATGAGGATGAGGTATCGCTTGGTGGTGAGAGCTGACTGCTGCTGGTGGCCACGAGGACGACTGACCACTCCCGCTTTTCTGTTACGCAGCAGCTCCAGGTCAGCATAGGTCAGGAGGTCAAGGGTGACAGAATCACTTGTCTGGAAAGAGAAACTGTAGTTAGATGGAGCCTGTTTCCTTTCATCATCTGATAAGCACACACCTCAAACACTGCTGGATCATTTCCTGTTACAAGCATGAACACATGTTTAACTCCATGTAGTCAGAAATAACTAATTTTATTTTGATTTTCAAAAAATTCCAAATGAAGTCTCAAATTCTAATTTAAATATGTCAAATTCAACAAAATTAAATGCAAGTCCTTAGTAGCTAAAATAAGCATAACTTAATATGTAAGAAGGTAATTAAGTGTCTCCAATACATCCCTCTGTGTGTGTTGAACAGCATTAGTCTGAGTGGTTGTTTGATGTGAATTTGCGACATCAGGCAACAATATAGGCAAGTAGCAGATATGTGTCTGTGGACGCCGTTGTTCATTTTGCAAAAATTGTTTTATACGTTGAGTAAGTTGAACTGGATTTGTTCATCTGGTGGGATTCGAGTGCTTTTCTTCTACTATTGTCAGTGTGTTAATTTTTTTGTTTGTTTGAAGCAGCTAACAAATCTCTGTCTGTGAGAAATGTTCTGCTCGAGAGGGCAGAACATTTCTCACTCAACTGGAAACACTGAACTCCAGTGAACGACCCTCCTCATCGGCCAGCATCGCCCCAAGCAAACCTTCCATTACTACTATTACTACTCAAACTCTAAACAGTTAGGACATCTAAAAAAAATACAGCACTGCACCTTCCTCACAGCAGATTCCAACATGCTGCAGAAAATAGGAAACTGTTTGAAGTTGCCAGTTTTGCGAGTGAGATCTTCAATGTCTAACAAAAAAAATAAGAAAAAATGAAATCAATATAAACACAAGCACAATCTGTGTCATGTGGGACATGTGTTATTTAAATAAACCACTTACACACAGGATCAAACTCCCCCCGCCACTGATCTGCTGTCACAGAGTCAGAGATTTCCACAGTCAGCAAATTCTTATCCAGTTCGATCTTCACAGAAAACTCCACTCCTCGAAACACGATGTCCTCCATCAACTCAGAGCCGTCTTCCATCTCTCTAGACCTGCACTGGAGAGAATAATGCAAAATTGTCTTTAATCAAAAAATACAAATTAATAGTAATTGATAAAATAGAACAGGAATTGGTTACTTTATCTGCCAGCTGTGTTACAGTTTACACAAAAGGAGCTTCAAAGAGTATTTAGAGCACGACAATGAGCCTGATCACAATTAAAATATGTACTTTACTTTCCAAAAAAACATCTGTAAAATGTATATACAACAGGCACAACATGTTAGTTAACCCCCCCCCCCCCGTACTGTACTATAAAGTTTAAAGGTTAATTATACTTGCTAAAAGTTGGCAAATTGATCAAATTGTGTACATCTTATCAGACATGCTCTGTTATAGGTTGCAATCACAGTCAAGTTTTTCCATATGGTAAAATTCTGATTTGTATTTTACTGTACAAAAACCCAAACAAAAACAACATTTGATATAGGGGGGTTTTGTACTGTGTATATCCATTAAGCTAATATTACTAGGCAATAATTTTCTCTATTTATCAATCTACAAAATTTACCAGTTTTTTATTCTGTTTTAATCAAAAACGCCACACGGGGCAGTAGTGAGCAGAATCGATGTCTAAGACTTGACATTTTCATTTATCCTGTAAAAATATAAAAAAATATGCATAAGACGTAAGGTACTCATTTAACATCGGAAGGGATGATTTTAGGGAGTAAGTTATTAACTACATCATCAATGTGGCGTATAGTCCTGTTAGGATTATTGCGCTTCACTTCACTTTCTCTGGTCACAGCGAGTCTGTAAACATATTCTTAATCGCAGTATTAAACTAAGTGAACTTGAAACATATAAAGCCTGACAAAGACAATAACTTTGTTTTAACAGAGGCTTTGGAAAGCTGATAATAAGCTGCTGAGATGCAAATGTTTTCATCTTCAGACCAGCGGTCAGCTAGCGACTGTTACCGCGTCCGCTGCAGTCAAATTAACTGACCAACGTTAGCTAAGTGTAGCTAGCACAGACATCACTAAATAGTTAGGGCTAATTGTTTAAATTTGCAATACATTTAGCTTGAAAAGAGACGCATTTGGGTCGCGAAACCGTGTTCGGAGTGAAAACACAGCAAACAAACAATTGTAGGTTAACAGTACCTTGAGTTGCAGTGATAATCCTGACCGTGTCAAGCTGTCAAAGCATAGCTGTTGGGAAACCGTCGAGAGGAACTCGCTTACAGAGCTCAATGAAACCTGAAGGCAGTAAATTGGGATTGCTCTCAGGTCCCAAACAAGTTGTAATCCATTGGTAAACCACAGCGGACACCAGAGCGGTTCAACAACCGGGAACCGTTAAATTCTTCTTCGTCAGTGCTGATCTACCTCTGCTTCCCGAGATTTGTCGTTCACCAAGCGCAATACTGACACCTAGAGGCACCGGAGAGACATTGCCAAAACAAGACCACTTGATAAGGAGACATGAGTCAGAAACAGGAACACAGAGTGAATACTAATTGTATTTTACTCAATCACATTTATTTGAGCAACTATTTAAAATAAAAAATATAAACTATACTTTGTACTTACACTTAGTTAATTTTAACCCTCCTATTGTCCTAAAATAACATTTAGTGGATCTTTGGGGAGTTTTAACACAGTGGCGAGTCATTTTGACCCGAGGACAACAGGACGGTTAAGAAGAACTAGAAGTATGTCCACTCTATCCACTGTGATTAGCTTCAACTAATAAAGAACAAGCTTGTTTTTATTATAAATGCACCAGAAGAAAACATATAGTTTATTTAAATGAGATGTCTTGTTTGTGCACAAGCTTTGTTGTTTTTATGTTATTCTCTGCTGAGCCTTTTGCGCTATTAGGAGGTCATCATAATTATACAGTAAATTGCATAAATTGTCAATGGCATTCCTTTAACTTTGTCCTAAAATACATGTACATTACTTACTGTAAGTTTTAGTTTTGTAAGTTTTATATTGAAATAAATTGATTTACTTCCTTTTTCTCGAGAAAGGAACTACCCAAATATAAAAAAGAATACTATATTCAGAGCCTAACAGAACACATTTTATTGTAAGAGTGCGGAGAGAAGGAGAATATGTGTGCTTTATTGCATTAAATCTGAGCACAGAAACAAAAACTTGAGATACAAGCGTAACATTTAAAACAAGATGTTTTCTGTTTCTGGACTCAACTTTGTAAAAAAATACAGTCCTCATTTGAATGTAATGCCATTCAAAGTAAAAACAGTCTGCTTTAACAGTTCCTCCAAATTCTGTAGAAATGATGACAAGCATTTGTAATATCCTGTATTTCTGCAGCAGAAAATTATTTTTGTGGGGATTGTTCTATTGAAAGACACCTGCAAAAATGTTGAAATCATCTTTGATGTTTCACCTAATCTAGTGTTTGCGATAACCACACCTACTCAAACTACCAATGAAACAGGACCAAACACAGTCTGCAGCCTCTGCAGCAGATGTCTGACCTCCCCACACACCTCCCACTGTCTTCCTTTGACCCGCAGGCTATTTCAGGAAACACAGACTTCCCCAATTATAACCTACAAATAGAACTTCTCTGAGTGGAGAGTTGTTTTACCGACACAAACATTTATTGATAGAAATACCTGAGGAATCAGGTCAATCACCACAATAACACGAGGCATACTCAACATTGGAAGGCATCAATATTTTCAGTGTCCCAACAACACAAGCCAATATTTACATAGGTCACAATGGTCAACTTGAATCCAACTCAAGCATCTTCTACCATGTTTGCTGGTAGAAGACTTGTACATTCCACAAGTCTTAGTGACTTGTGGAATACTGCAAACAGGACTTCTTATGGTATTTTTTTGTTTTGCTTTCATTTTTTTCTTCTTAGAAATTTTTAAACAGGGCCAGATTTGTGAGGTGCAGCTAAAAGTACCATCAATTTGATTTGTCCCCCTCTGCAGCTCCTTCAGAGCTAACATCCGATTCTTGGCTGCATGTCTGGTTACTGCTCTCCGTGGCCGATGGTCTCCAATGGCCATGTCAGGGTAGGGTTGCAGTTTTGCCATGCAAATTTTTGAAAGAAGAACAGAGCTTTGTGAAATGGGACATTGTTTGGTGTCTGTTTTAATCTTCCCCACATTTCTCTCTGACTTATCTGCTGTGTTCGTTAGTCGCCATGATGCTGTTTGTCCCTAATGTCCTACGGATCTCAGAGACACGGGGAAGTGTTTATCCTTCATTTAAACTGGCAACAAACTACATTGCAGTTGGAGGTTCTAACATGTCAAAATCTGCATGCATACTATTAAAACAAACTATGATCAATTTTCAAAACTTGCAAGAACGGGTGCAAAACACCTGCATGTTGCTTTGCTGGTTTGCTCAGTTAAAGATCCCCACAAAGGAAATAATAATTGTATTTTTTTTTTCTTTTGCTGTGTAACTTCTTGAAAAATAGCACAAGGCAAAGACCAATGGCTTTCTTCATATTAAGGCAGATGGGCAGTGTGTCTTCCACACCTGCCCAATGCTGTCATCAGTGGGCTGGTGGGGAGGGGAACCCATAACCTTACCTGCAGCACCAGACAAGATTAAAGGGATGAACAAACAGAAAACCTAATGCTCATGCTCAGTCCATCCTCCCACACAGTCTGCAGAACAACAAAAAGCCACTTAGTGGGTCTGCAAGCTGCATCATGATCCTAAAACCAGAGGCGGAAAACAATGTTTCCAACACTCTAACGTCATTACAGTGATCTGCCAAACCACACAATGGTTTCGCTTTTAATAGTTTTAATTAATCCTGTTTAATTAGAAGAAAGCCATTTGTGTCTGGATAGCCGGCACAATCAAGTGTCTTAATCAACAGTTATATGAGTGAAGTTTTTTTTAGCCCAGTTTGGCCAATCTGGGACGTTGTAAATGTGTAAAATCAAGAGAAACACTTTAACAATGAAGAGAGAACTATATCACTCAGGGCGGTGTCAAAAGAAGATGGTTTTTATAGGAGATGATGATGTCACTGTATGACAGATGAAACATCAGACAGACACACACACACACACGCAAACACACACCCCAAAACTCAAGAGGCTTCTTGTCATTGTTCAGCTCACACATGGAAGAAGCGCACACTAACCAGCTGTGCTCTGGGGAGCGGACTCTCAACATCCAGGTAGAATAAAGACAAGTTTTATATTTTGTTTGTTTAATGACCTTTGGCTTGCATGTAAAATGTTATGATTTTGTAACGGTTCCTTTTCTTCAAGTGTTAATTTTCCACTCTTACAGTCCTTACGAGGTTCTAATTCAGTCAAAGTTAGTCATGTTTTCACTTTGATTTGTTGAGACATGGCGAAGATTAATCTAAATCATCTAAAAGGTTTACACTTGCAACAGCTACTGATTGATCTGCATCTTTTTGTGCGTTGTTCCAGATTTTCCACGATGAAATAGTCAAAGCAGCCCTCGGCGCATTTATCCTTTTCAATTGGCTTTCTTTGCAAAAAATGCAAGTAAACCGTGTTTGACTTGTGGGGACCTGGCGGAGGGGTGGAGGTGCATGCTTCTGCAGTGGCGTCTCTGTGCATCGGCTGTGCTCATGGCTCAGAGGAGGGCTGCAGGTGGCTGCTGCTGCTGCTGCTGCTCCCGGGCTCCCCTGAACGAAGACAACGCTCGTTTCTGCTTGCTGGCCGGCCTCATCCTCCTCTACTTGCTGTGCGGAGCGGCTATCTTCTCGGCTTTGGAGCACCCATTTGAGATCCGCGCCCGGCTTCTCTGGAAGCAGCAGCTGGAGAACTTCACGAGGCGGTACAGGGTCAACCTGGGCGCCCTGCACACCCTGCTGCGGCAGTACGAGCAGGCGAACGGAGCAGGGATCAGAGTGGATGCGTTGAGGCCACGCTGGGACTTTTCTGGAGCTTTTTACTTCGTGGGCACTGTGGTCTCTACTATTGGTAATGACTCACTTTTATGCACTTTAAGTTGTCTTAAATCTTCAGTAATTGAGGCAATAATTGTAAAGATACTGCCGCCGCTGACTTTAACTGAGTAATGTTTGAAGAGGGTGCTGGGGTTTTCTTCAGATCTAACCAAATTGGTGTTAAACTTTTGTGTAGCAAAACAATTTGTAAATAAAAGTGACTTTTAATGAGGTCATTGAACAGGGTCTGATATCAGTCTACTGTACTACATTTGTGCTGGTTTGTGCAGTAAAAAGATTAGAATAATAAAAACTTTCTAGAGGTCAACAGAGATAAACATAACCAAACAAAATTGATATAGATTGCTTGTGTCACGTTTGTGACAATTAAAATTTTAGTAGCACAGTCGATTGATACCCTATTTTGTCTGATTTTGTAAATGTGGTGGAGGGTGCTGGTTGACCTTTGATGACCTCTGGAAGCATTTTTATGAAGTGATCACAGCACAAGCAAAAGCTTTTGCTGCAAAATTGTTTACAGCAATTTTGTTTGATTAAAAAACTTCACTCAGTTTTTTTTTTGGACCTTACCAGGTTTTGGCATGACCACACCGGCAACCATCGCCGGAAAGATATTCCTCATCTTCTACGGCCTCATTGGTTGTGCAGCCACCATCCTCTTCTTCAACCTCTTCCTCGAAAGGATCATCACCATGCTGGCATACATCATGCGCTGGTGTCATGAGCGGCGGTTGAGGTGCGGAGGAGCGGGTGTGGCTTCGAGCAGAGAGGAGTCATCCGGTGAAGAGGACAGCCTAGAAGGCTGGAAACCATCAGTCTATTACGTGATGCTAATTCTGGGACTGGCGTCTGTTGTGATTGCCTGCAGCGCCTCCACCCTGTACAGCACCATGGAGAACTGGAGCTACGTCGACTCCCTCTATTTCTGCTTTGTGGCATTCAGCACCATCGGCTTTGGGGACCTGGTGAGCAGTCAGAGGGAGCGCTATGAATCCCAAGGGGCCTACCGGCTCGGAAACTGCCTTTTCATCCTGATGGGAGTGTGCTGTATCTACTCGCTCTTCAATGTCATTTCTATCATTATCAAGCAAACGCTCAACTGGATCCTGGGGAAGCTGGCCTGCTCTGGGCAACGCAAGCTCTGTTCCTGCCCCTGCCTTCGAGGTAAGAAGCAAAGCCAGAGGGGTCCAGCGGCACGCCTCAGACTCAAGCGAGTGAAACGCAACGCTGTGCAGCCTGCCTCCGCCCAGTGCCCCATGGGAAGGCAATGCTACACGGACGGCTCTGTGGAAAGTGTGTGTGACAGCGAGACAGACGCTGGTCCAGGCGCTGAAGTGCACCTGGGCCGTCGTCTGTCTGGAGAGATGATCTCTGTCAACGAGTTCATGGTGTCCAATAAGGTATCTCTGGCATTGCTGCAAAAGCAGTTGAGTGAAACTGCTCACCAAGGGCCACGGCAGAGCTACGGGCACCAGAACGGGTTTTCTGGAGGGGTGGGGGCCTTGGGAATTATGAACAATCGCCTGCAGGAAACCAGTGTGGATAGATAGCATCATTGCTTTGGGCTCTTTAGAAAACGATTGGAAAACCATCTGCTATGCAGATAGGATAGCTTTGTCCTATCTGCATTTGAAAACCAAATCATGTGAATTCTGACTGTTTTTGCCCCAAGTGCAGTAGATTAGCTCAGTTGAGAGAACAGCGGACTTTCATAGTAAACTCTGCAAAGCAAGTAAGTGATCATTTTATTTGGCGGGGCGAGAAAAGAAATGACATTTTTAGCTTAAAAAGGACTTCTGAAGAGGGGCTCGCAGTCATCAAGTGACTGACTCATACCAAAGCAATCAGGCGAAAGAAGCAGTGAAGGACCACTTAAAGGAGGCTGCTGATTTGAAGAATGCTGCACATGTTGCTGGACCTCACAGAACAGAGAGGGTTGTATCAGATCATAGCAGTTAATAATGTGCAAACGCAATATCTACCACCGCTTCTTAGCTATCCATTTCAAACGTAAAATAATTAAAATGTGACATGGATTTAAAAATAGCTCCTGCAGAACTATAGAAAGGCTAGCAAACAGCAAAAAGGAGACATTTTAATTTGTCGATTGCTCACAAAGCACCCATATTAGTAGTCATTTAAATTCATAGTCATCTTGAAGAAGATCCAGGGCTTTCAGCAGAGAACATCTAATCAAATGTGGCTTGTAAAGGACACTCCTGTGTCAATAAGTGCCACATAAGTAGTCAAGCTATCATATAAACATAGAGAGAAAAGCTTAAGCGATCCACAGCGAACTCTTAAGAGATCCTTTACTATGCAAGGATAGAGGTATACATTTATGGCAAGTAGCATTAATGTGGCGTGTTTTTAACAGACATTTTATTTTGACAGTTCAAAGTTTTTTTCTTACGTTTTTGTTTCAATAAAGAAACATTTTTGGCAAAAGTTGTCAACTAATTTAGTAAGTTTGACAGTTTTATTTTATTGTTGTGAGACAGAATCCGGAATTAATTGTAAATAAATGTTAAAGATCTACCATTTGTTAATCAAAAAAGTGTCAAATCTCCAGGAAAACAGATTTTAATACTTGTGGATTGTTGTTGTTTTTTTTTGATAAGTGTTGCAGGAAGACTTTTTCTGTTGCTGCTCACCGAGTTTACACACATCTCAGGAGGGAATTTAGCTCACTCCTCATTAAACTAGCTTTAAATCTTTTATTTCTCTTTGCCGCTGCTTGGTGTCTTAAAGCTTCAGCTCCCTGCACACATTTTCTGTTGGACTCTGGTCCAAACACTTACAGTGGCAATCCATGACCTTGTTGTGTTTCTTCTTCAGCCATTTTTGCGTCCTTGTAGACATGTTTTATGATATGTTCAAAATGTGGAAGACAGAATTGCAGCATCAAATATGTATTTATTTTAATACAAATGCAAATACGGTTTAACATTTATGCAATTTGTTTTTGTCTTAACTATTATGTCATTCTGTCTCACAAAAATGAAACAACCTTAAAAATGAAGATTGTTTATTTCCCATAGGTGAAAAAATGTACAAAATCAACAGAAAAACAAAAAGTCAGTCATATGTTCTTTATTCAGATTAAAATCTTTACTCTCATCATTTAATGTTTAAACAGAAAATGTTACACAAACGTAATAGGATGATGCAGAATGATGTAGATAAAAGAAGCAGTACGGAAACTGACCCGTTCTATTGTTTGTTGCTGATGTTTTATCTACCATTTAAAAGACGAATAAGGCAGCACAGGACATGATCAATTCACTGAAAAAAATACATTTCACAGACAATTTCAAAATCCTTAGAAAGTTGGTAAATGCATGAACATGGCCATGTAGAAATTTGATTTGTCATAAAATTCAGACTTAGGCCGTTGTCTGGATATGTTCTGGTCAAACTTCCTGATAAGCAGACGTTTTTATCTGCGGTTACAATAAAAATACAAACATCATTAACCACTTCAGAAAAAAAAAAAAGATATTCTCTTCTGGTTTGTGAAATGTATTTTTTCCTTTATGTACGTACAAATATTTACAATAAAATATTTGTAATTATTTACTTATCACCAAGCAATAAATGAGAGTTCCCTGACTCCCGTTCATTGTTACTACTGTATTTCCTGTAGGAACAAATGGCCATTCGCATGCTCACTTATGACTAGCGTTGACAATTAACTGTTTAATTCGGAACATTTTTACTTAAAATTTTTCTTTAAAATACAAGTTCATATGTATCAAATAGTCCTGTGTTTTTATCCAATGAAAATGTACAGTGTCACAGTTGGTTTTAATCCGGTTGTACTGATCTGTCCTTTGAATTGATTAGCTGTGCTGTGTGTTCACTGAATTAGAAGCAGAGGTTCATTCCTTGCTCTGTGTCTGAGTACGTTTTACAAAATATCTGTCTGGTACAAATATAAAGTTTTAGGCTTTATTAGATCTCTTTGTGCATTGCATTTGTTTTAACAAGATGCTGCCTGCGAGCATGACGTAAACAAACACCTTTGCCAGGTCATGTGATTCCCCCCTATGGTCAGATTACACACATGAGGAAACAGTTTAATATTCACATTTATTACAGTCCATCTGAGTCGGAGAGTCTCCACTTCTGGGTCTCATTAACTTCCCAGAGCCTGTTAAGACAAGTAATGTTGAAAACAGAGGCATATTTTGTATACTGAAATAAAATAAATGGATTTCAGTGAGAAAACTGTTTACTGTGGACTCACATTTGGTGCTGCAGGCTTGTGTGTCTCTCTTTGATTATAGTAAGCAGAGATAATACAGTTTCTCCTGTAACACACAAAAGTGACATGGTGGTGTTGTTTTTTTGTAACCAGTGTATATATAGGAGTAGCTCTGATTGTACATGTAGACAGATTAGGCTACATTTTGGCTGTCTTACTTGCTCTGTATGCCTCCACCTGGAGGTAATCCAGGAATGACGGTGGACGCCAGGACTGTGAGGACGGACAGCAGGTCAGGCTCCTCTCCGGAGGCAGACAACTCGTCATAGATTTCTGCCAGACATCAGGACACAGAAACACTCAAATGAGCACTTTTAGCAAACACCTCCATACTTTGTGCACTTCCACTTTTGAAGTAAATTGCTTTGTTCTGCAGTTCTGTCGGTAACCTTGTCTGTTCAAATCACACCACATATCTTTAATTTCTTATGTGTGGTTATCTTATCAGTCTGCATCTGTTTACTATTCTTATTAGTGCTTTTTATATGAAGTACTCTACAAAAAAAAAAAAAAAAAAAAAAGTAGTAGAGTAGAGTCTTTCTAATAGGCCTTTCAGGATATTGCTGAATGCCTGTTGCCCTGCCCTCCTCTTTCAGTGTGGCATTTTCTTAAAATTGCATTTTTTGCTCCTTTAGTTTCCTTGTTGCAAATCACCTTTTGTATTGGGCAGCATTTTAATGAATTGCAATTCAACATTATTGCTATTTTGTATCTGCTTTTCCATTTTATTATACCACGTTTTGTTTATTTTTTAATGTTATTTCTATTGGAAAAAATTGTAGGAGGAACTGTCAACAGGTGGAAAAGCTTCGAGGGGGTGAATAATTTTTAATAGTGCTGTCTGCATTGTGTAAATTAAGTTATTAGATCATCCCTGCAACACATGAATAGAACATATGTTGATTCCATAGCAGTGGCTATACATGTATATGAACTGTTAAAACTTTTAAATGGATAGATTTTTAAACACTGTGTGGATTATCTAAAGATAATCAAAAGCAACAATGTAGAGCTGCACCTTATGAATACCTATGATAATTTTTTGTGCTAAAATATACAAAAATTTTCCGCCCCCACTCACTAAAACCTCAAATTTGGCCCAGCATTAACAAAGGGATGTCTCTTCTTCATTTGGAGTTTGATGCCATTACAGTGGCCTTTAGCATCACTTGCTGGCGTGGCATATGTATTACAACATTTTTTGACAAGAACTTCACAGATTGTGCGACATAAATATAGATTTTTTTAAAAAATTTCTAAACAGGTGAAAAAAAACTTTCACGTCAAAAATATTCAGTCAACTGTAACAGCGGCATCTGAGTTGCGATTCCTATGCCAATTAATTTTTCGGCATGTCAAAGAAATGCGTTAGCTTAACTCTCCATAGCTGTCCACACAAAAAAATCATCTAATTTACAGTAAAATACCGGAAGCTGGTAACCATAGAATTTAACCGTATTCTACGGACTTTACCGTAAAATTCTGGCAACAGCAGCTGTGGGTATTTTACCGTAAATTAGAGAAGTTTAAAAAAACAAACAAAAAAACCCAGTGCATGTTACATAATCAACAGCTTTAATTACCGAAAGCTTCCTACTCCACTGAAACGGGAGGCAGCTGTACGATACAATCAAGGACTTGTGACAAAGGTAAGGTCTTTTTAACTCTGCATCATAATCAATTTGACACATAATTGCCTATACACAAATGTATCTATGTTTGGGTTTATAAATGTAGATATTGAAGTTGCAGTAGGAAGGTTTGGGAAAAAAACCCCCATGGGTTTAAATTTGAACAAGCACATTAATTAAAGTTGAAAAACAGATTATATAACAAAGCCACTCCTGCATTATAAAGTTTACTCCCCCAACATACCTGCCACTTTGGATTCCAGCAGGTCCTCCAGCTCGGCCTCCTGGTGTAATGCTTCTGCTGACAGCTGGGGGGCGCCCGGGAAGCAGAGCAAGATGATGCTGATGTTGTCCAAGCTGCCCTGTGAAGCAGAGCAAAGCAGCGTCAGCACGGGCTGAGTAATGATGGCTGACCTCACAAATGTCAGCACACAGGACGCTCTCTCGTCCTGCGTGAATCGCTTTAGAGATGGGTCAGTTTCATCTCAAGGTTTGCACACCTCTATCACACGGATGGAGTGGTGAAGCAGAAAAATGTAAACCGAGCGTAACATTTTGAGGTTGTGCTGCACATCCAAGCTGAAGCTCTGTTACATAACTGAGACATGATGTCCTGACAGGGTATCTTTCTACAAAGGATCAAGTCTTGTATACCTAAAGATTTTTGGGATGTAATCAGCGATAGTTTCTGAAATGGGTACATTTGACTGGGGATCCAGGAGAAATCAATGTAACATCTTCTGACACTCCTGCAGTCTATTTCGAAGCGCTGAGTGGACTATTACACCATGAAGGGCAGCCACAGCGTAAATGAACTGCGAGCTTCAGCAGAGGTCAGCGCTGGATTTTAAGTCAGTGTCATGACTTTCAGAACCAGGGATTCTCAGTAGTGTTCAGAAGAATGCAACAACACAAATAGGTATATTATATTATATTTCTATAAACTTGTAATGTATAAATAAAAGCAATCAGGTTGCTCACACAGCAACACTCTGCAGTGAGGATGTTGTTGTTCAGTGAAGAAAACTCAGTAAGAGAGCTGTTGTCAGAGTCACTGGAGTGTTTAAATTAAATCAGAGGAAGTACAGAGACATTAGAAACTATTGGCATGCCTGCGATTTAATTAAGACACAAGAGAGTGAGGGAGAGAGCAAGATTTAAGGCTGAGCAGAGTACACACAGTATGAAGTCGCCTCTACTCTTAATGCTAATAATTAACCAATTAAACCATGGCCAGAAAAAAAATTGAATGTCATTGCTTCATCATCAGCTATTGTAGGACTTAATGAGAAAATTGGAACTGGCCAAAACACAAAATTCTGATAATTGCATCATGTGTCTTTATAAGCAGCCCTCTTCTTGTCTTCACAATATTATGTATTTTCTAAGCATATAGTGCCATTTCAAAGCACAATCAAGTAACTATTCTGTCTTCAGTTGTTATAAAAATAAAAGAAATTTGACTTTGCAATTTAATGCCTTGAAATTGGGCCTCTGTCTCTTTAAGAAAAAGTTCTGAACGAAACACGAGGCGTGCAAACATTCTGTCGTTACGACATTGTGCTGAAAGTGGAGCACCGCTTCTCCAGTTGCCATGGAGAAGCGGTGCTCCACTTTCAGCACAATGTCGTAACGACATTCCTCTATAGACATTTAACATTGTTCTTAAGAACATTTCACTGAGAAGTAGGTTGTATAATGAGCGCAGCAGATGTGCAGTTCCACTAGGTGTCTGCTAATTGCTGCTGCTAGTCTGAAGGAGCTGAGTGGAGGAGGCACTTGTGAGAATGGCTGTCATAAGAGATTCAAGAACTCCTCAACATGCATAAAGGAATGAAGGAATGACATTATAACATGATATTAAACTTAAAAAGGTCGATTTTTAACCTAACCTTTCAATAAATTTCCAAAACTATTTCTAAATATTCATGTATTTTTGATTAGTTGCATTTCTTAAAAACACAATTTTAATAACCATTGCACAGTGACAGTTGATTTTATTTCAGGAAAAATCAAATCCAAGATGTTTAAGTTCCTGCAGAGCCAACTAGCCTGTCAAATTAAAATCAGTTAACTTGTTAAGCAATTATTGATCCTTTTAAACAAGACACTGTCTGCCTGACAATGTTACTCTAAGCTGAATTTAGAACCTTTAGATTAGGGATAAAATCTACAGAAATATGTAACTGCATGAGCCTCTTGCTTTGGTTTGCGCTGCAACTAAAAGTCTCTGTTGCTCTCATCACAGTAGGACCATGTTGTGACCCACAAGACTTGAAGCAACATGCACAGACGTCACTCTGACCTTGTACAGACAGAGGTCGATGACTTGAGTGCAGACATCCCTCAGGTCAGTGCAGACTTGCAGCCGGTTGTGGACAAAAGCGCAGAGCTCCTCGTTGCTGATGGTGTCCCACACGCCGTCGCAGGCCAGCACCAGGAACTCGTCCATGGGCGAGCGCTCCACCACACACACCTCCGGCTCCGGCGAGACCATCTGCTGGCTGGGGGTCCGGTTTTCCACCCCTTTGTAGCTGAAGTCCCCCAAAGCTCGGGACACTGCCAGGGAACCGTTGATCCTCTGAAGGGACACCGACCCGCCGGCGCTTTCGATGCGCTCCTTCTCCAGGGGACAGTAAGGTTTGTGGTCCTCAGTGGAGAAACACACCTGACCCGACCGGCAAAGCACGGCCCTGGAGTCGCCACAGTTGCCGAAGTAGATGTAGTATGGGGAGATGAGGGTGGACACCACGGTGGTGCCGCCTCTCTCCCAGCCTTCTCGCCGGGCCACAGAGTGCAGGTGTTTGTCTGTCTGCAGGAAGCCGTCTATGATGGCCCCCTTCACCTTTTCAGGGTTGTCCTCAGGTCCGACCCCACCTGTGTGCACAAATGGGTGTAAACTGAGACTGAACCCCGACCCTCAAGAAAATAGTGCATGTCTTCATCACATGTTCAGTGTGAAATCTTTTACCTGTGGCCAGGATGTGTCCCAGAAGGTGCTGGGAGCAGTATTGGGCCACCGTGCTGCCGGCGTGGCCGTCGAACACGGCGAAGAAGCTCCAGTCGGCGAGCTCTCCTCCCAGCTGTGGCACGCAGTTGTGGAAGTCCTCCATGTTGGCCCTCCAGCCCTGCATGCTCCCCAGGGCGTAGGTGAGGCCCCAGCGGGCGCAGCCCTCCTGGGTCAGCTTCTCCAGCACCGGCCGGTCCAGGTACGGGCTGGGGATCACCTCCTCCTTCTCCCCCTCCCCCATCTGCTCCCCGTCCGACTCCCCTCCACGCCCTCCTTTGAAGAAAGAGCTGACCCTCTTCTCTGTTTCTTTGACCAGCTGTCGCACGAATGCAGGCATCTCCACATTGCCCTTCCTGGCTGTCCTCATGGCTCCTATGCGCAGCTGGTGGGGGTGTAATCTTCGCTTGTCCCGGCTCTGGTGCTTGTGGATGGGATGCAGGGCCGGGCTTCTGGCCTGACTCTGGGCCTGTGCAGTGTCTGCGTAGCCCTGCTGCTCCAGGGCTCAGAGCATGGCTGCCTCAGCTGATGGATGCTCTGCTCCCCTCCCTCTCGCTGCTCATCTCCTTTCGTCTTCCCCTCTGGAGACCTCACTGATCAGCGCGCTCTCCTCCCCTCATCCTTCCTCTCTCCTCTTTGTTTTTTGGTGTCTTCTCTGTGTGACTGTGATTTCACCTTCTCCCTCGCTTTTTCATAGCTCTACCGTCTTTCTCCAGCTCTCCCCCCCCTGGCCTTGTTATTTTCCCTGCCTCCGCAGTGATTGGCTGGCTATTTGTGTGCACCAATCTCTTCCTCTGTTGCTCTCCCTCTGTCACTGTCCTCCTATCTGCAGCTCTGGCCCTCCCATGCTGATGGTAATCTCAACCTTTGATCGGCCGGGATTATAGGCTTGTGGATTAAAGGGCTGTCGGCCATTTAAGGAGCATGTGATTCGATAGTGAGACTCTGGTGTGGAGGATCTCTTTAAAGTGATATCACACTTTATTTCGTTTCCTTTTTTAAAACATTTGCCATGGTGATACATGCGCCCCCTAAAATAAAGCCTGTTATTTAAGCTGCAGTTATTGTCTAATTATGTGTAAGGACGAGCTCAAGTCTTTAACTAGAATTTAATCTTTATCGCTTCGTGGGTGTTTAATGTTTTTTTGCATAACAGCTTTTTGTGCCTCGGTCTGAGCTTCTTCTTCTGTATGCAGGTTCACAAACATGAAACCCTTGAAAAGTTACATTTTTCATCACGTTAGAACCACAAAGTAAGATGCATTTGCTAAAAATTTGATTTGTTCGACCAACACAAGGTAGCACATAACTGAATAATGCATGGCTTTTATGTTTTCAGATAAAAATATGAAAAGACTTTTGTCTTGTGGGAAGGTGAACTTTCATCCCACTGTGATTTTCTGTAATTAGTATCTTCTGTTTTCTTTCGACTTTGATCCGCTGCTCCAACTTAAAGCTACACTTTGTTACCTTTATTTTAAAAAAATCTCTCTTTTTTTGTACGTTTGCTAAAACTGTCACTAAATTGTGACAGTTTAGCACGAGACAGATAATCTGTGAAAAAATTGAGCTCCTCTGCCTCGTCCCAGTGATGCTGTTGTCGCTCCCATTCAAAACCAACCAGAGTCAGGTCAAACGTTTTAGTGCTGTCAGTCACTCTTGTGTTTATGCTGCTAAATGTGCTAATGGTGAAGAAACAACTTAGGGTTCCAGGAAAACTATTTATCCACCATCATCAGACGAGAGCATTCATTGTGCTGAACCAGCTGTAACCTAGCAGAGAGCAAGGGGGAGGTTGTGAGCAGCACATACATAAGAGTGATTGGCAATGCTAAGACCCTCCTCCTTGGTTTTGATTGGTTGTTTCTGACCAGGCGCTTGAATTTTTCGCACATTAGCTGTTTAATGTCACAACAAAGTGCCTTTTGAACGAACCTGATGCAGAGACTTGATATAAATTCCAGTCACTCGCAAAAATGGGTTGAGAAATTGTAACCAAAGAGAAGAGAGTTTTAATAACAGTCCACATTACCATATAGAGTATTAACAACAATATTATTGTTTCAATTACTGGATTTTTTTATCTTGTGTTTATTTATACCAAGATTTTATTACACACTTACGGACTCTGTTGGTTAGGTGAATTCTGAAGGCAGTTCTTTGTACTGGATTTTATTTAGCGTAAAGAGGATGAATGCCAATTAGTGCCAGAAGTTTCTTCCCACGATGCAGTTGTGCATCACAGTTCCTAGTCAAAGCCCTAATAAAATATATTAAAATTTGATGCAATGTTGCAAAATGTGTACAGGTTCAGGGGGGTGGATCCTCTAGTGAGGTGCTGGAAAGCTACAGAGGTTGTGGATTGGAGACGTAAATTCAATCATTTGTTGGCATCACTTGGTTCTGACTACACAGAAAATCATTTTTCCATTGATAAAAAAAAAACAAAAAACGGGAAAAATATATAAGAACTGAAAACTGTAGTGGATTAAGCTGTTGTAGCTTGAGGTCTAAAATCCCCTCTGTGTTTATTCTAATCTAAATGAACAGATTTTGTTTTCCCACGATTATGCAACTGACAGCTGCTTTCCTTGGTAACTTTTCTCAGACAACAGCTCAAACCTGTGGGGTCAGCCAGAGTGACAGCGCCTCCCTCTGTAATTAATCATGCAGCTTGATGCGCTTTGACAACGATGGATGTGGAATTTACAACACACTGCTGGTCGCAAAAGAGCAAAGAAAATAACTTATTACCTGAGTTTTGATTTCCTCTAAATAGTCATTTGTTGCTTTGGTGCTACTCATAATCTGCTTTTTTTTTTTCTTTATTTAAATCCCACTGAGCTACAAAATACCAGGCCAAGTAAGCAGCAGCAAGTATCAAACACAGTTACAAGAATTATAGTTGAATACAGGCATAAACGAAACAAAAATACTTTACAGTTTGATAATAATTGCAAGTCATCTAAAAGAAACAGTTGCATGTTATGGAATTAGCCTCAAAGACTATTTTTAAAATTCTATTTGTTGTTGTTTTGTTAGTTTTGACGTGATACAAAACTAACAAAGAAGAAGACAGAAGAAAAGCATGACGACATTATAGAGTCTTTACCTTCCACACTGGCATTATTTCCTCAGCAAAAGCCAAATATGAACAAAAAGCTTTTCTTCTTCAGATCATTCAGGTTTGTTTTTAGTAAGCACAAGCTTTCAACCAAGCTGAGGTCTGGACTTGGACCCAAAGCATCACTAAACACTCCTGTTAATTAACCAGTTTCTGCCCAACTTTAGCTGTTGGGCAGGGGAAAATATCTTTTATTTTGGTTGGTCGAATCGGTGACTGTAAAACAAGTCCAGACTTTCACCGCCATGATTGACAGTTTGCACCAGGTATTTGTGGCTCAACACTCAGGGCGGCATGTCAGGGGGCGTCACAGCCTCAAGTTGTGAACAAATTGTGTCAGCTGAGCTACAACACAGTTTGCTGTTTCTCAGAATGCTTATCAAATCTATTTGGGAGAGTCACATGGCTCTGTACCACGGCTGGATAACGACGCTGAAGTTAGAATCTGATTCTGGTTCGGTCTTGATCTCGGTATTGTTTGTTTTTGATCTCAGCTCAGTCTCAGCTTGGAAATGGCCTTATAACTCTTCACATATCAAACGACAGCAAGTAAGGATTATCTAAGAACTTTTAAAAGATTTTAAAATCTCAGGCAGCATGGGTGTACTTAGTTTTTCCACTTACAACTTTTCCATTTTGGTTTGTTTTCTCAAATAGTTAATGGAAGTGTGAAGAAAACCTCCCATCTGTTTTATTATTATTATTTTTTTTTTACACTTTGGGTTAGAGTTAAAGAAAAACATTTGAACCTGTAATGTCCTGCTTATTTTATGATGCTTTCCCACACAATATTTGAAAATTTCTTCAAACGAAATTGAATCTAAATTCCCTCAAGGTGCAGTAATTTTGGTCCGACACATATTAAAGGGAGTCCAAATGGAGTCAAATTGGCCAACAAGTCAGTGTGAACATCGAACTTAAATACTGAAACAGAAACCAGAATTTGGCTCAAAGGGACACAATTTAAACCACAAACTTAGAAGTGACTCAGCAGAATCTGTTTACATTTAAGACCGAACTCTCCTGGGAGGTGATGAGCATATATGCTGTTTCCATCTATTCTACAGCATGAGTCAGCCTTAATCTGAAATTCATCATTTTATCATCAATGCTGCAGAGCGCAGCTGGTGCAGAGAGCGGCCTGCAGACCTGAGCTGTTTCCTCATGAATCCTGATCAGTGATGAATTTCACACCAGAAGCTGCTCCTGGCTGGTCTGGACACGCGCAGAGGCCTCTCACACGCTGACTGAGAGGGCAGGAGGGTCCCAGGAAGCTGAGGGGACATGTCTCAGGTTCCCAATTTTCAGTGTGTGTGTGTGTGTGTGTGTGAGTCGTCACAGGGTGTATCCAGCATGGGATAAAATTAGGCCGGGGCAGCCTTATACTGCTGACAGAGCTGGGAAGGCCAAAAAAAGCCTGGGGAGCAAGCCAACGGTGGAAGCTCAAGGAAGAGAGGGGAGCAAGCAGGACCGCCGCCGAAATGGCCTCCAAACGTAAGGAAATAACGAGCGGCAGCTAAAGGCTTAGAGAATCAGAACAGCTGTGAGGTGGAGGGAAGCGATGGGTTCTTCGTTTCTCCTTCGGGCAGATTTAAGAGGTCCAGGTTGAACTCTGAGTCCACCATGTCTCATAGCTGGTGGACAGAAAAGGGACTCATCTAAATGAGACCTGTGTTATCCTGATTCATTTTGAAGAAGATACTGACAACTATGTTTGATTTGCTACTTGTTCGGGTTGCGTTTGTTTTTCAGGATTGGTGTGTAGTTTGGTGTATGTTTGCCAGGCTGTGGGAAATTACTTAATTGGTGCACCAGCTAAACTGAGAGTGGGTCGGCTCAGTCCTGCATATAAATTCAATTAAATAGCTACATTTGATCTCGTTTGAGCATGTTTTTGAAAACGTACGGCAAAACCCAGCTTCAGTTCGTCGTGGTATTTCATCCCCCGTTGTTTGAAATGCAACTTGTTTGACTTTAAACTGAACTCGCTAATCTGAGATTCCCAACTATTTAAATAGGAAAGATTATTATCTCCAGATTTAAAGTAGTTGTCAAATCTTTGGGAGGCTGAGTATTTGATAAAGGATCCTAGCTAATATTTTACACCTTTATTCAGAGCCCTTCATCGCACATTATTAATAGCTCCAGACATTTTTTTTTATTTTGTTCTCCTGAATCTGCCGTATTTCTTAATTTAAATTCAGAAGATCGTTTTATTTTTCATGACTGTTAAATATTTTTCTGCTTTCCTTGACAAAACCTGTGTAGGCTGCATGCCTGATGGTCCAGTCCGTCGCAGACATAATGATACTCGTCGCATTTAGTTTGTTTTGAAGATGAACCTGATCTGAGCGGTGAGGCTGAAGAGTGGGTCGCTGCCACTAGTGGACTGAGTCACACAGCATTTTGGAGTCAACCGAAAACAAGGCGGCTCCATTTAAAGAGACAGTTCCATTTCTTAAATCGGATTCTGCTGAAAGGTTGTGAGTAGTAAATATCTTACCAACAGTGGACATAATTGAAACCGAAACATTTGTGTTCAGTGTATGAAAAAGATACACGTTTAACCTTTTTCTCCTCTCACTTCAAGATGGAACTAAACTTTTCCTGTTTTAATTTGTTTCGGATCAGCAGAATGATTCATATTTGCTGAATAACACAACAATTAGAAATACATCTTTAACTTTCATTGGCTTTAGACGTTTCAACACATCACCTTAGTATTTTGTAGATTTTCTGTGTAACTTAGGTGAAAAGTTTTGGGCTTCCTCCTACAATTTTCTCACAATAGTTTGCTGGACTTTTGTCTCATTCCTCCTGACAGAACTGGTGTAGCTGAGTCAGGTTTGGACTTTAGGTCAGAGCTTGGAGGTGGTCACTCCAAAGCATTGACCTTGTTGGACTTTGTGTGGCCATTTTGTGACTAATTTGTTAAAATGGTCATTATCCATTTCGAAGAGCCATTTAAACCACACCCTAACTTCCTGGCAGATAAGTTGAGACGTTGCATCAACATTTCAACATAATGTTCTTTCCTCTATTTTCTGACCCATCGTTCCTCTAGCAAACTAGCCACTCAGCATCATGCTGCCACTTTGTTACTGCAAAGTTCGGATGGTGTTCTCAGACTTATTAGCCATCTAATGAATAAGTAGGAAAAAGACTATGCAAAAATTAACAAACTAGCATCCATTTGAACTGCCATGCAATTATTTACTTGTCATGTTTCATTACTGTAACCGGTAATGAAACATGCTACAGTAAGGAGCTTTAGTAGTGGCCCAGCTCTGACAAGGTGCTAGTTCTGAAACTTATGTCTGTTTTATAAAAGTAGAGATGCTACAATGTTACTAGTGGTCAGATACTGACTTCTCATAATCTCTCAACAGAACGGCAATTAAATAATGCAAACTCTTGCTTTACAGCTTTGTAACCAAATTAGAAAAAACACATGTTTTAGAGCTTTTATGCATTGTTTATCTGAGTTCTTATTTAGACTAAAACACAACAACAATTATGGAGAAAGTTAAATTCGTGTTGTGTAATCCCAAGGAATAGAAACAGTAATAGATCAAAACTGTGATTTCCCCCCTTTTCTTCTGGTATTGTTCTGAAATACTACTTCTTAGAACAGTGCAGCTGATTGCTGTGTTTTGCAGTCATGGATCTGGTGTATTGGAGGAACATGCGGTGGACCGGTGTGGTATTTACGGGACTGGTGATGTGCCTGGCCAGCCTCTTCCAGCTGAGCGCCATCACTGTGCTCTCTCACCTGTGCTTGGGTATCATGTGCATCACCGCCACGCTCCGTCTGTACTACAAACTACTGGAAGTGCTGCGCTGGAACCCTGGTGTTCACCCCTTTCAGTGAGTTGGTCTACATTCATACTTGAATATTCGCTGGATCTCCTCCTGTACTCCAGAAATGTTCACATTTCTCCTGATTTGGGGGGAAAAGTGTCATGGAGGGACGCCCTCCACATGTTGCACGCTTGTGATTTTTGTGCCCAGGTCATATTTGGATTACGACAGCTCTCTGACCGATAAGGAGACGGTGATGCTGGTCGAAGAGGTGGTGCTGCTGGTTGCCTTTGCCGTCACAGAGATTAAACGCCTTCTCTTCATCGAGAACGTGATAGACTCTGTTAAGGTTTGAGAGCGATAACAATGAGACAATATATACTCTACATATGTATGTATATAGTGCTTTAGAACAGAGAACGTTGTCACATTTTTATCACTTTAGAACATCAACCTTTGAGGTATTTTATTGGGATTTTGTGTAAGTGAGCAACACAAAGCAGTTTGCAATGAAGAACAGAAAAATCAGTCGATTTTCATATGACTGCACATGTGAAAATCGGGTGGAGACATATTCCAAAAGATCTTTATCAGTATTTGAAGTGAAACACCACAATTTTTAGACTTTTATTAAAAACCCAACTGATTATTATGTATCATTTTCTTCCCTATCAGAGCCATGTGGTACTTTGTGTTGGTCTTTTATATAAAATCTAAAAAGGATGTGGTTGTCACGTGATAAAAAGCAAACAAACAAACAAAAAAAAAAAAAACGAGGTGTGAATATTTTAAAAAAGATAAAGAGAAAAAGTTGTTGGATTGAAAATGTTTGGCGCCCTCTGGTGGTATCAGAAAAACCTTTTTTACTTTACTGTAGTGTAGGATCATAATCTCACACAAGTCTCAAAGTCCTAAAAGCTGTTTCCGCATATATAAATACGCTTTAACACAGAAATATAATTCATTAAGTTAAAGTTCATTAAGTTAGAATTCAAAATGGAATTCAAAAGATAAAACATGCCACCAAAATACTCATCTGTCTGCAAAGTAAGGGTACTAAGAAAATAAAAACAAATTGTTAAAACTCAGTGTCTCCACAGCAACCATTTTGTAAACATTGTTAACTGGGTTTACAAAAAAACAGCATAAGGCGCTGTATGACTTTTATTTAAACTTGGCAACAGGGTTAGAAAGAAAACTGATGGAAAAACAGTGCAAATAATATATATATTTTTAAAAACAAATATCACTTCTTTAAAAATAATCCTGACAAAAGATGATCTATGGTGTTCTTGTATATTAAACGTCTGTAGTTTTAAAACTACAGGATCAGAGCTGATCACCAATCACCCCTGGTTGGTGATCAATGGGCAGTTCCCATACAGAAAAATGTGATCTCGTTTATTTTTTTAAAAAAGGCCTCATTTTCTGTGTGTAAACAGTTCAACTAACAGCAAGTACTCTCCTGTGCAGTTTTTCAGTTTAGTAAAAAAAAAAAAAGACCTATATAAATATTCCAGGCCATGATAAATAAGATTTTAAAAAAGACCCAAGAAAACAAACAAACAAACAAACAAAACCAAATCAATCAAAACCTGAATTCAGTCAGAAAGATCCTGATTGGTGCAGGTATGATTTTGTAAATTAAACGGTTTTGTTTGTGTTGGAACATCCAGTTGTTTACCTTCCAGCTACATAATATCATCTTAATGATCTAATGATTCATCTTCTGTCCCTCAGTTTGTGTTGTTCCTCTATCTGCTGACGTATGTGGGCGTCGCCACCAATGGGCTGACTCTGATCATAGCTGGTGAGAAACATTAGCCAGCACTTAAGTAAACCAACTCTAAACTCCTCCTTCACACTTTCAACTCTCTGTCCTGATCTGATTACTAAAGATTTATTCATCCTTGTTTTTTTTTTTAGTTTGATTCTTTTTTGTTTTTGCTTCCAGCTGTGATTGCAATTTTCTCCCTTCCTCTGTTATACAAAAAACAGCAGGTAAATATTTTATTCATTTATTTTTTAACCCAGAATAAGTTAGATTTGCTTTGGGGATTCTAACTTCTCGTTTTGTTGCCAGGTCCGGATAAGGAAGGTTGTCAGAGCGTTCAGAGCGTTTGTGAAGAAAATCAGAAATCTGTAAGTAACCTGCTACATAAAACATGTTGTTTTGCGATAATAATACCAAGCTACTGGTATCTTTTTCACTGTGCATTGCCTTGTTGCAGGTTTGACAGTTTGTACGAGATGGTGAGACCCTCCTCTGCCCCTGCCTCCAAACCGGCACCCCCAGCTGCTCCCGCCATCAAACAGAAACCCAAGTTGAAGTAACTTTTTGGTTGCACACTGAAGGAATTTGGGATTTAGAAAACGTTCGTCCTCTGTGGGGCCGCCAGTGGGGCTGCTCATTTCCATCTCTCCACTGTGATTGTTTATGGGAGCAAGATTTAATTGATGCCGACAGCAGAAACAAAGCTGCCATTCACACACAGAGAGGGACGGGCAGAGGATGAAGTGGGAAATGTTATTTACTGAGATGCTCTCTGTGGGCAACTTTTTAATGTTACCATTTTTGCACGGTCATTTTCTACAAATGGTGACAACATATACCTTCATAGAGTACATAGATACAGGTTACTTATTATCAAGCTCTAAACTTAAGTTTAAACAACTTTAGAAACACTTAATAAAAAAGGAAACTAATCACACTTTGCTTAGTTAACAAATTTATTTCAATCAGGCTCCTTTGTCTTGCTTTCATAATTGTTTATAGTAAGGGTTAATTTGAAACAATAATTTTCAGTTGGAGCACTAAATCCGAGGGATTAGATTAATACATTTTGTTTAGTAAAGTGAACTTTATCGCTTCTGCTATAACTTGTAGTTCAACGTTTGAACACCAGGAGGCAGTGCTGAAAACAATGCTGACAGTCAGATCAAAATAAGTACCAGCTCTGACTTACCGGATAATTACGTGAGCAGCAACAACAACAACAAACAAAACTGCCTGTCGAGAACATCTCAGTAAACAAACAAATCCACTTACACAAGACTTTACATTTTGTGTAATTCTAATTCCTGGTGCAAGATCACTTCATGCGATCGCTTTATTTCATGTGAATATATTTATACTTCTAATGAGGTCGATTCCATGAATAACCCACAGAAACCTTCCAGAAGAAGGACTAAAAGTTTTTTTTCTTTTAAGTTTCTTTTAAGAAACGACACTGCTGCTTCAGTGAGCTGCACTCATACTTTCTGATCTCGACCATCCGGATTTGTGGCGCCCCACTGGAACCCCACAGATCCATCTGGACACCATCTTGGATCTCAAAACGCTAAAGTCTTGAACTGTGTCACATTTCGTCACGTTACAACCTCAGATTTTGGCTTATTTTATTAGGCTTTTGTGAGACAGACCAACACCAATTAGTGCATAATTGTGAAGTTGAAGGAAAACCACACGATGTCTTACATGAAACCAGTACTGAATGCAAAATGTAAACTCCATCTCAAGGGTTACGCATGATGGTGGCAGCATAATGATGTGGGAGTCGAGAGTGAGTTCTAAAATGGATTTGTTCAAATCAAAACATATCCATGAGTTAGGATGACTTGTTGAGAATCTGTGGTAAGACTAGAAAAGGCCTGTTAACAGATGTTTTTTTTTTTTTTTTGTGTGTGTGTGTGTGTGTCCAATCTGGCTGAGCAAAAATTCCCAAAATTTTGTTTCCTTTATTTTGGGAGCTGATGTGAAATTTGAGTGACAATTTGTATTTGTAAACTATTTTAAAAACCTCCTTCCACTTCAAAATAATGCACTATAGTTTCTACTGATCTCTAACGTACTGTAAAACACATCAACGCTTGTGACCTGGAAATTTTCACCCATCTACGGGTCACACTCACGTTTAAATCTAGTATATGTGGGGACTTTTCTTACTGACAGCTAGCTGCCAACACTGAGCCAGTGTGTGGGTATTTCAGTGCAATTTCCTCGCCAGAAACCTGCTTTATGCATATCAAATTAATGTGAAAATGAAGCTGCATTCAAACTGTTGTGTCTTAATGAGCTTAAATTACAGACAGTGTGTAGCATATATCCACATATATTCATATGTACTGCATTAACATGTTTTTTTTGTTTCTGTCATCACTTGTGATGTGGGGATCTAGATCTGCAGACATTTCGGCTCTCAGTATTTTCGCTCGTCTCGTTTTTCCCTCAACTCTTTCCATTCAACCTGCATTTTCTTTACTTTTGGTGCCGTGGAGTAAATAGAAAGTCCTGAAAGTTTGTTCGTGTTAAATTGGTCTAAGTGGGCATCGGTTTTAATAAATGCACAATTATATATTGTAAAACTTAGTTGTGATTTTATAACAGTTTAATCACTGCAGATGTCATCGCTGATGTGACTTTTTTGTTTTTGGTTTACAATATTTCTATTGGTACTTACTATTTGTGTTATTTCCTATTGGAATGTTGCTCCCTAATAAAGAAAAGTATTTGCTATACAAGTGTGTTGTGCCTGTAAAAAAAAATTCAACACGGGTCGCTGGAGCTCAGCTTTTCGTTGTAACTTCTGTGTTTAAAAGAATTGCACCTCAAGCTGAGAATAAATCTAGCTCCAATTATTAATGCAAAAATAGGAAAAAAAAAAATCTACAGAAAATATGCAATTTGCCTTCCTTTAAAGCTGCAGAAGCACATTTAACCACTAGGTGTCAATCTCGGAATGGTGCTACTGGGCCGAAGCTGTGAGTGATCTAAGATAACACACCATTCTCAAACACTTTCAACATGATTTCATTGCAGCGTCTAACTCATTATTAGTAAATGACCCTTTTTAAAATGTTCCCAGTATTTAACAATAAAAAACATCCCTTTGTCTGGGAGCCACGGTAATGTGTTGGTGACCTTGAGATATTGTTTCTTTTTAGAAGAGGAAAAAAAAAGCAAAAAAAAACAACCTAGCGTCAATTCACGCTCTCTTTCATATCTTCAAGGGCAGCTTCTCTTATTGCCTTAAATCGTGACTCAGAGCCTCCATTTGTCAGTGTTTACTTAAAAAGCTCACCGAACACGCTCATGTGGAGCCGCTTGACGTTTCACAGTAGTTCTAAATCAATCCCTTTTTTGACTGTTTTCTCCCTTCACATGCCGTGTTTGTGATTTCCGTGCGTCACAATGAGACCCGACTGGTAAAAATGTGCATTTTAATACATGTGAATACAACACAGGAACACAGCTTATATTCAGCGCTTCACAGTGGATTATGTCATTGTTACAGTGGTCTGTGGAGGTCAGTAAGACCCCGCCCCCCCCCAAAACGGCACTTAAACAGGTTAGTTATTTTGAAGAACAGCACATTAAAACTCAAACTCCGATTCACTTTAACTATAGATTCCTACACAGCTCTAGTCACAGCTATAGTGTCTGATAAGTAAAAGGTTAGGTTTACAGTGCCTTCAAATAGGACCACATTTTATCACATTTTTATCACATGAGATTAAAATACATTAAGACAACTATAATAGCTCATAATTATTAAAAATAAAAGTTAAAGTGATGCATGGTTTTTCTTATTTTTCACTAATGAAACCCACAATTGTCATCTTGACAATGGCTGGAAAAAAACAAACAAAAAAAAACACAAGCGGTCCTCTGTGTCGTTTGTCACAAGCGACATTTGCTCTATCCAGGTTTGATCAGACTCATTTTGTTTTACCCTCTAAACAGAACTGCAGCGATGCACGGTGGAGGCAGTGTCATTCTTTGGGGATGTTTGTCTTTAGGTTGGACAGGACCTGAATGAACCTCCCCCCCACCCCACCACCACCACCACCTTCTTCAAATCAGACAAAATTGGTGTCAATCAACTCGACTCTATTTGTGCAGCAACATTTTTTTGTCTGCGCTGCGTTGACTTTGAAGATATTAATGAAAGTTTAAAGGTCAACCAGTTGACCCACCCCCACTTTTATGAAATCAAAGTTACCTTTAAAATTCTCATTAATATCTTCAAAGCCAAACACAATCTGACATTTTTTATATTTTTTTTCTATGTAGTTATAGCTACTGTCCTTGCATGTGCTGTTTTTATTGTTGCATTGCAGTTTTGTCCCTCCTTCCTAAACAAATTTATCCTATGGGAGACCAATAAATTATCTTAATTTATACGATAGCAGCACACACAAAAATCTTTGCTGCACAAACCTCCATAAATGTAGCACTCATTTGAAGAAGGTGGGGAACGGAAAGCCAGTCAGAGTTGGTGGAAAAATAGAGCTGAATACAGAGCAATAAAAAAAAAAAAAACGACATAAAGAGAAATGTTGTGGAGACAACCAACCTCCATAAATAAACAGCAAAAACGGTTCAGTTTGAAGCATGCTTGGCATAGACAAAGCACAGATTGGAATCTTAGATTCAACAGGATGCTGATATGGGCAAAAAAAAGGGGTAAAAATATTGTCTTCTTAACATGAAAAGCTGGTAGATATGTACCTCAAAATACATCCAGTTAAAGTATTGACTCTAAGTGGCTGAATAAATTTGCAGAGGCTTTGAAAACCATGTACTCGCTTCAACTTCACAATTATGAGCCACTTTGTATAGAATCACAATAAAATATATTTAGGTTCGTGGTTGTAATCTGGAATATGTGATTAAATTTCTATGGGTATGAATACTTTGTCAATGCACTAGAAAAAGTTAAATCTATCCAAAGCTCACACATTCTAATCCCAAATGCATATTTTCTATATCCATGTTCAAGCTCATAGATTGAATCTCACTGGATCTCTGAGGTTTGGTTTGTTTGTGAGTCTGAGTATAAATAAAATGCCACAGATTTCCATTTTAAATAATTATCTGTTCTATTGTATCGTAAGGCGAGGGTTTTTTAAAAAAGTAAAAAAAAAAGAAAAAAAAAGAAAAGCTGAACGTCTGATACAGCCAAGCCAGAGAAAGTCTGACATTTAGGGAGCAGTACTGGCTGTTCCCCTGATTCCACTTCTGTTCTGTGCTAACCGTGGCTTTCTACAGCTACAAATTCACAGCACAGCCTATTTCAGAGAGAGCCTGGAAACGGCTCGCATCAAGAACAGGCTGTTCCCTCAAAATGCCTAACTTTTTTTTTTTTTTTGGAGTAATATGTGATAAAAGCTGCCTGCACAGTGAGACATTTCCCTCCGTCGCTGCCACCTGTCCTCTCCTCTCCTGCGGATTGATGGCTCGGTGAATCAGGTGAAGCACATATGTTGGGTTGCTGCTCAGGTGATTGGTGGACTGCATGTGGGAGATCTGTCACACGTAGTGCTCACGGTGGTTGATGTACACCCGGTCCGTCCCGCTTTGATGGCACACCCACTCCAGGCGGGAGCGCCGCTGGGCCGATGGTGGTGCGGGCCTCGCTGCTACGGGCGGGCGCTGCTCGAACCTCTGGTCCGCTCTCCGAGCCTGCGAGTCAGGATGAAGCAGGTTTGAAAAACAACATCCCAAGCAGATTTTGGCTTTGTTCCCTGCATTCGTTAACTCAGTTAGACAGAGACATATTTGGGATCAACACGAACGTCAGCTGATGAAAAGCGTTTGAGTTTATCCCCACGGGCTGCAGGACAGACACCAGTGACCAGGAACCTTCATCAAAAAGATATAGTAAGGAGCTCTGGTAGTGCCAAAAAAGTATATATTTTGGAGGGGTTTGTTTGTTTTTTAATTTCAGTAAAATGTGCCTAAATTTGTTATTTTCCTTCTCTCTTTTTTTTTTTTTTTACACTGGATTTCTAAAACAATTTCTTATTGTTGAATAATAGCTGGACAAACAAAACCAGATACGTACATTAAAAAAGGGCTCAAAAATAAGCAATCTTAAACATGCAAATTTAAGTGTATTACGTTTAGTAAGTAAAAACACTGAAAATACCCAGTTTTGTAGACGGTGTCAACCTGTACCAAGTGCAAATTGTCTAGATATTTTTCTTTTTTTTTTCACAAAAACGTCTCTAAAATTTGCTGTAGTTCACCGCAGCTGCATCAGTCCTTACAAAGGTAATGTCCACAAGTGAATCTCTAATTTACAAAAGCTTGCAGCCTCATTTACGATGTTTCTAAAAGGTTAGTAGACTGGATAATGCAAGCAAAATTATTTTATGTTCTATGCTCATTTTCTCTGAAAGTGTAGCAGCCACTTATGCCTTTTGATCGAGTCCTCCCAAATTCTAGCATTATTTTGATACCGAGATTATTGGAGTAGAGTTTGCAATTCCTGAGAAAAAGTAAACTAGATTCGTATGACTCAAAAACAACTCCACATGCGAGTCTAAAAAAAGAACATGGTAAGAACACAGATAAAAAATTTATCATGCTTTATACGAAATGAGGAAAGCCAATAGGTCTCAGCACTTAAAACCCTCAGATAATGACACAAACCACTTGTCTTATTGTTTTTAATTATCATTCTGACTATCTGCTGTGACTCATCATGAGCAAACAAAGTGGTCTCTCCTCACACACACGCCTCTGAGTCGGCTGCAGCGAGGTGGCGGGGTTTACCTGACACAGCCAGGCCACTTGTGATGCGTGGACTCCCAGAGGAACAGCCGGTGCTCTCTCCGAATACGGAGGGGGCGGCTTGTGAGTCGGAGGAAGGTCAATCCTTGGCAGAGAAAGGAAGAAAAAAAGAAAAAGAGACATGGCAGAAAGGAGAGGATCTTTTTAATCAGAATGAATAAAACAATCAAAGCAGAGAGTGTTTATAAAGGATAGAAAATTAACTTTTGAATCGTATGTTCAGGATGGCTGCTTACAGGAATAAGTTTTTAATCAAGCCGATGTTATTAAGGTGACAAATTAATAACCAGAGGTGAGAGAGGTGAGGGTTTTCTAGGCAAGGCTGGATGCGTTTTGGGAAATATAACGCTCAAGTTTTCTGCAGCTTGAACAAATCTGTTGAGTAAAAGGCAATTTTGTCTGATATTAGTTACCAGGGCCTGTTGTAAGTCAATAAAATTGCTCAGGTATCCCTGTCAAGAGGGACATCAGCCTCCGTAGAGATGAAGGTGATGGACTCCTCCTGCAAGTGCCAGTAAATTTGAAGGTTTCTGACAGCTGTTCATCCGGTCTCCCGCGTGACGTGGACGTCACAGTCACTCCGTTATTTCCTGAAATCCCCATCCTCCGCTAAACCGAAAACCTAGAAACTGACCTTGGCAATTCATAAAAAAGATGTCACGACAGGCATCGATTTTTCCACCTCTGTGTGTCGCCTAACGCTGCTTCCCCCCCTTCCTCTCGTACACAGATTACAGTCGGTGCTCTCCGTGACCTGCTGTCCTACACTCACGGCTGGACGTGATGAAGGAGAGGGACGAGGCGTGCGTCCACTCCCGCCTCTCCTCTCCCCCACCACTTCCACCGGGACTTCCGACCACGGTCACACTTAAGATGCTAAGTTTGTCGTGGCATTGACCACCCCGGCGCGGCACATGGCCGCCGGGCCGAGCGATTCTGTAGAGTCAGCGCGGTGATGCAGGGGCGCTGAGCTGCTCTCCATGCTGCCGGGTCCGCCTCAGACATGAACCGGAGACGTCTTTTAAATCACTTTGAGGACCGAGTTGTCACTGACATGATGTAGACATGAACAGAGGACAGGAAGATGTAATGGGGAGTGGGTGGGCTGTCAGTCCCATATTTATACCCATCGAAAAGTTTCTGGGTTGACATGAAATTACATGCACTCATAATTGGCAGGAATGTCATTTTATTTTGAGCTTTAAATGACGCATAAGAATCGTTTTTTCCCCGTTATATGAAGAGGGAGATTCAGTCTAAAACCAATCTGTGGAAAAATCACCCCTTAACAATATTTAGTGTATTTCCATTGTACAATACAGAAATAAGTTGAATAGGACGTGATGAATAGGTAAAGTAGGTTGAAAGATGTCAAAAAGCAATTTATCATGCCCCGATCTAAAGAAATTCAAAAAGAGATAAGAAACAGTCAGTAACATTTTTACACCTGAAACAGGTTATAAAGCCATTTAAAAGATATTTTTATACTTTTAAGACTACACAATGAATGTCTGATTTCCTAAGGTACAAGGTAAAAAAGGCAGCAATGTTTGGCACAGCTAAATGTTAGCTGCTAGCTAACAGCTGATAAACTGGCAATTTGTTAGCTAAATGTTTGATAGCTTGATAGTTAACTAGCTGCTAAAGCTAGCTAGCAGCTAACAGTTTGACAGTTAACTGTTAGCTAAAAGCTGACAGTTTGACACTTTGCGCAAAGGTAACGCAAAGTGTCGAAAATCTTCAATCTACAGACAGACTGCAGCCTTCAAATTAGTTCAAGAACAAGTCATGAAGCTCTTCTATGGACTCGGGGTTCCCTCCTAGTGCTGCAGCATACCAAAACAATTTGTAACAATTTCATACTCCTGCCTACGTAGAAACAGTGTTGGAATGGCCATTCCTGTTCCAAACTGTTCCTCTGTTCACTAAGGAACCTGGAATATCGAGACTGAACCGGAACCAGAATACACTGGTTGTTAGTCAGAACAATGCCAGTTTTATGATATCTGAGAACAGGTTAATATTTTTCCAACAGCTGGCCTACATAAGTATTTATCATTATAATCTACCCTCCTAAGTCTAAGATTTCTCTGGAGTGTGTTCAAGTAATGGAAAGGAGTGAATCATCTCCAAAAGTGACATAAGGTGAGGCGCTTAGCTCTTCAGCTTAATTGTAGCAGTGCTGTTCATTAGACGTACACGAGTTAATGCTGTATTTTCATAATAAAAACGTTCCTGCTTTCTGCAAAAAGTAACGAAGGTCCATCTTCCTCCTAGAAGGTGGATTTTATCAGGGATAGATAAAATCCCTGTGATTTTATCTATCAGAAAAAAAACGTGGCACTGGACTCACAAAGTGTTTCACGTCAGTCACATTACTCCGAGACAGAGTGTAAATAATTTAACCCCAAAGTTCATCCTCGCTCTTATATTAAACGTGGCAGCTGGTGGACTGCAGACACATTTGGAGCAAAAGTAGGACAAAGGCTTGCTGCCAAGACAAAGACCATCTCCCGCCCTTCAACCTGATCCCGCAGTGTTTCCTGCTCCGGGGCGCGGAGCTCTCCACAGGAGCGAGAAGTAAACCACAGCTACCAGTGGGCTCCAGTAACCTCCAGAGGTCCCATGTCGTTATTTAACTAGCCAAGCACATTCTCCAGCATGAATTATTTGTTAGACTTACACTTTGTCGGTGTAGGCCGTCGGAGGGGCTTTCCGAGCGGTGAGAATCACGATGATGAAGACGGTGATGAGGAAGAGAGCGAAGACGGCGCCCATCACAGCTCCGGCCACGACTATGGAGTTGGACCTCTCCGCTTGAGACTGGTCTGAGACAGAGCACACACACACAGGCTTCCAGTGTATCAGAAGGAATTAGATAATTATCTAATTAGATAATTATCTAATTAGAATTAGATAGATATTAGCTTCTGTCAGACCCAAAACAGACCAAACAGGAAGCAGCTAAAGAACATATTTAATATTTCTCTTTTACAAAAGCTGTACACTTTATAAACATTTGTAAACAATTTTAAAGAATACTTTGTGTATTGATCAACAGTCTCTCTGAGGTTGTGTTGATAAAGGAGCAAGAAATATTCAAAAACAAAAAAGAAAGCTTAAGAAAAAGGGACAATTCTCTAAAGGTGAGTAACCCAGAGAGTACTATGCAGAAGTTAAAACTTTGTACAACTTTGTAGTTAAATATGTTCAAAAGCCCTAAAATAAAATCAGCTTTTATTGTGGCAGCATAACTGAATCCTGAAAACTTTACAAAAGTCAAGCCTTTAATTTGAACACATTAATTGGAGATTTTTTGACATATACAGTATATATATATATATATACATACTGTATATGTCTCAAGTTTATACTTCACTTTTTACAGTTATTTTTAAGAATTTCTAATTTGGAAACCCTTACTTTATTTCTTTGGGGTATAATAAGGAATAAAGCATATATTTTTGGCACTGGCCATTAAATTGGATGGGGAGCCATATTTATCCTGCCGCCACTCACAGCCGAAGTAAAACATAAAAAAGGCTCGCTGTTGGAGAACTGCAGCAGCAGGTTGGGGTCAGAGCAACTATCTATTTTTATTTATTTATGTTTTTTTTTTATATATTTCTACAGAATAAATCTCAGTTTCAAGAGAGATTTCTTTCTACAAAATTATTCAAATTCATCACCCACATGCCAACTATTTGTCTGTAGCAGTGTCAGAAAAAGAAAAAAAACTTCTACAGAAAACCTTTTGGATGAACTGAAGTGATCAGGGCATAAAAACGACCCAAGACTCTGGATGATGTTGGGAATAGTCAGAAACATCTTTCTCTGTCAGATCATACTGATTTGTTCACAACTAGTCCTTCTTAATGTGGGATTTTACCAACTTAATACATGTACAAGCATTAAAGACTGCAATCCGAAATATTTTTAGACCCAATTACTGCAATGAAATATGAATTTATCTATTTGCATGCTTTTTGCATATCCTTACCAGTGATTCAATAACTGCACGTTGTCACAGTTTAACACTTAAAATCACTTACTACTCACTTAATAGAACAAAATTATACACCTGTCTTCTGAAAATGAAAGGCTGACTCAGTTACTGTAGCTAAAGACAAAAAAAAAAAGACCCAAAACATTGCTTTTTAAAAATCTTCTCAATACAGCTTGCAGACTAAAACCTGCGGCTTCGCAATCAAGATGCTGGGAAGTAGATTTTGTCACTTTTGACAAACAGCTTAAATTGTTTCACCGCTTTCACCAGGTGTGAAGCAGTTTCTGCTGCTTATGTTTAAATCAAATTCATTTTGATTTGGACACTCATTACCTCTCTGTCCAACCTCTCTTGGCCCCATCGGGTCTTTTGGGTGCTTTTCCGTTGTGGGACGAATTAGCTTTGTTAGACCATATGTCTGCATATGCTGCATGTTGTCCACTGAGGGGATTAGGATTAATCACGATTAAGATGTATTAAAAGAGACACAGATGAAGGCTTTGCCCAAATAAGATGCGATTGGCCCAAAGCTTGTGAATGTAGGCCACTGGAAGAAGTGGAGGACAAAGAAGGACAGGAGGCAAAAAGTGGAATGGTCAATTCCACTTAGTTTGGTCGCTAAGGTGGGGGCAAAATCAATAACGTGCTGAGATGAGAATTTTAAATAACAGTTTAATTACCATGCAGATTGAATAGTTGCACTGAAAGTCACTTTTTCCCCCCTCGGTGGCTCCCTCTTTTCATGCTGTCCTGTAACGACTAATAAGCTTTTCATTACCTTTGACGGCTGGTGAACTACAAAAAAAGGGCCTCTTGAGTTGATCGAATTGACTTTAAGAATGTAGCTTATCAAGGTGTCTGCTTTATTGCCCGTCCACAGGCATTAAGACTGACTTTTAGAGAGAGAGGAAGGACACAACTGGGTTAAAGTCACCATGCTCAGAGAGAAAATGGGCTCAATAAATTAGGATAATATAATAAAGTCATTACTAAAGGAATGATACGTTTTAGTTGTTCATTTTAGCTGCAAACAAAACAAAACCCAGAATTCAGTTTCTAAGAAAAGTAAGTGATTTAAACACTTTAACTGGTGGAGTGGAGTGACAGTTGTCCAGCTGACAGACAGACAGACAGACAGACAGACAGACAGACAGACATCCTCTACTGGGATGTCAAATTATAAAAATGTAATTAGTAAAGAAGCTGGCTGTACACAGCGTGCTGTACCAAGGAAACATTAAGCGGAAGTTTAGAGGAAGATAAAAATGTGGACAAGAAACTGATAACCACAGGCTTGAGGGGATTGTGACTCAAAGTCCAGTCAGAATAAAAAAAAAAAATTAATATAAGTAATTTGAGTAAATCCAAAAATAATGTTTGGAATTATTTTTTTCCTAAAGAGAAATAATCTATTCAAAATGACAAAAATGATAGAAAGGTGGCACTTTTCAGTTTAAATCAGGCCTGATTAACAAGAAGCCACCATCTAGAGACCTGACTGGCAACACGAAGTAGGCAAAAAAAAAAAAAAAAAAATCTCAAAAAGCAACAGCATATTAGGTCTCTACATTTAGGATAATTTTTTTATTGGTCTTATGAAATATTTAGATTTCATAGAACCCAAACTACAACTTGAGTCAGCAATCAAAAAGTATTTCCTGTAATTTTGTGTGTGCATTCATTTTACAGACACACCTTCACATACATAGACCTGGTCTCCCCTGAAATCTATTTACAATTTATGTAGTCTTTGTTTAAAAGGAACAACAGTGTAACTTTTTACAAGCAGTTTTGCCTTTAAACACCATCCATCCGAAGAGTGGTTTGGATTACTGGTGGATCAACTGTGCCCACACTGGGATTTGGCTCCCTTCTGTCCTTTGCACGCCTCTCCAGGAACAACAGGAAGGAAAAATGAAGCAGCAGCAGCAGCAGCAGCACCACTGAGGCCAACAGAAGTGCACAGTGTTGCTCAGGGAGGGTCGGAGAAGCAGACTTATGAATTAACCAAAGAGGCCTAAGCAAGAGAAAACATGTTTTTATTTCTCCTACGATGAGCAGGCCTGACCTGGTGGGGGACGGAGGCCGGAAGCTTTTAATAATGGGTTCGTATTTGCGCCCACCTCGTCCGGCGTGTGTGTGGAGGGGGAGATGATATCAAAGCCTCTCCCTCACAGGCGCTCTCGTCAGCGCTGCATCCCTCTGTGCCGGCTGAGACGTTCACTTAGTCCCTTTGTGTGTCGTGAAAAGTATCCTTGGAAACTGTTGTGTCGCAGGCGAAAAGCAAATCTGGTGATCTTCTACACAAGTGTCTCAAAACAAACTCGGAGCGTCGCCGGCTGACATCATTACGGCTACCGAGCTGCTCCAGCATTTTATTTTCAGACCCAGACAGAGTGCCAGCCTGCCCTACTTTAAGGTCAGAGTGACAACCGCTGCGGACGAGACGGAAACCCTTCCGCGCCCGGACAGGTCGGCTGAAATGAAGACTTTTGAAGTGTGACCTTAGTAGAGTCAAGGTCACAGCGGTGTGGTTCTACCCTCCGAGCGGCGGGGGGAATAAAAGGAATATTCTTCACGACGAGCAGTTAATTCTCTCCAATTTTTTTCCCCCCATTTAACCTCTCAGCTCCGCGGCAGGCCCCGCTCCCACCGCTTTCTGTGGCCAGGTACGGACAACAGCCTCCATCAGCAGCTCCAGATGAGCTTGTTGCCATGGGGACAGTCAATGGGCTGGAGAGTGGGGACTTTGGGCCAGTCGGAAACACTCAGCGTTTAATTTTACCAGCTGGCAGACGTCGGGAGAAAGACAGCGGGGCGGAGGAGAGGAGAGGAGAGGAGCGAAGGCCTCCCTGTCCTGAGACGACGCGAGCGGGGGACTGATGGAGGGGAGAGGGGCGAACGTCATGAGGGTCTCCACTGCCCACAGAAATACCACCAGAGACCAACAGCTCAGCAGTACAGGAAAAACTAGAAATCCTCAACCTCAACAGAAACAAAGATGAGATGAAGTAGATGAAGTGAGAGAGGAGGAGGAGGAAGAGAAAAAAAAAAAAAAAGGCTTCCGAATTACATCATGTGGAGCGTCCCAAATACACACGCTGGATTTTTCTCTGGTTTTTTTTTTTTTGGAGGGGGTGGGGTTGGGGTGGAGGAGTTATGCAGCAGTATGCGTTGGGGAGCTGAGATGATGTCATTTATAGATGAACAAAGAGGCTGAGTCTGAGCAGTCTGAGTAATGGGAAGCTGAAAACGCTCCAGAGAGAAGAAGAAGAAGAAGAAGAAACTCACAGGTGCTAAGGTGCTTTATTGAACAATAGCTTCTCAAAAGGATTGACAAAATAATGTTCCACTGCTTTCAGTGACTTTCCTCCCACAATCTTACATTTTCTGCTCTATATACAAAAAAGAAAGAAAAAGTTTTTTTGTTTTTTTTTAAATTAATGACACTGAAGTTTTGTTGTTGTTTTAAAAAAAAACAAAACAAAAAAAAAAAAAAAAAAACAATGGTTACGTTACATAAACCAACCCCTTTTACAGATCTGTCACTTCACAGGAAAATTCATTCAAAGCTTTCACCGAGTGTTTTTTTTTTTTTCTTTAATGCCTCTAGGTTTGCAAATATACAACCAACGTCCTCCGTCTGGGTGAATATGGCACTAAGAATTCCTCCTGGCACTAAGTGAAATCAAAATCAAACACAATTGAGAGAAAATATGTCACATCCATCATAAACAACAAACAAGCGAAAAAAAAGAAATAAATAAAGTATCTAAGGCACTAGTTCTATTTCTCAACTTAGGTGAGGTTACTGATGATCTGGTTACAAAAGAACTTCATCGATCCAGGCGTGGAGCTGGAAACCGAGGAGCCGAGCTGAAAACGTATCGATTAAAGGAATCTCCTCCTCAGTGCATAGGAGCGAGCACACGTAGGGTTCAGAGTGCCGCGCTTCCTGTTTTCCACATGTATGCAATACGAATCCAATAGGGAAAACAGATGGCTGTTTAAGCCGGTAGCTGAAATCGTCTTTACAGCGTACATTTCATTTTAGTTGGACAATTGTGAAAGATAAGGACTGATTTATCAAAAATCAATTAAAAAAACCCCATTTTAAATAGATTTAACAAAGCAGCAAACTTAACGGAAATTTTTACCTCAAGTATTTTTTTTTTATATATATATATAAGCAAAGAGATCAAGTTTTTTTCTGTTATTATGAAAGTGTGCACCATCTTTCTATAAATTGTAATACTACTACTTTGCTGACAACAGTAAGTGGTCGTTTTCTCGTTTTCCGCAGCCTAGTCACTGCACAAAAGTCACAACCGGACAAGTAATTTGTAATACACTTTCCCATTTTAACAACTGTTACTCTGATAATAAAGCATCTCTTCTATTTTAGGCTACCCTGTACACAACAGTGATATATTTTATCTATATACGCTGATGATACTGTTATTTATGTGAGAAAATGCTTCCCTACTTTAAATACAAGTTTGATAGAGTCGGCATCCGGCAGTTCGCGTCGTAAAGGTGTGATCATACTAATAAAGTTGGCATTTGTTCACAATTACTGTACATGAAAACAAAAATATTTGGATTTCCTCCATGTGGTCAAGTAAATGGGTACAAGTGCCAGGATACCTTTTTTCTTCTTCTTCTTCTTACAAAAACTTTACATCACATTAATTTGTGAATGTTTGAGACCTGAACTACTGGAGCTGTGAAGCCCAATAACACTGACAAGTACAAAAAAAAAAAAAAAAAAAAAAGTCACAGTACTTATGTTCAAGAGTATAAACTGGCAAGTAAATTTTTTTTTAGTTTCAGTTTCACGAGTGCAACTGATTATTTTCCGTCTCGGTGCAGTGAAAGAGTAAAAGTGCTGATAATCAGGAGAGAAACAGACCTGATGTGTCTACATCGTTTAAGTTTTTCTGCTCTATGAATGAATGAATGCAAGAGAACGACCACTATCCATTACCGTCTCTGCTTGTATTTGCAACGCATGATGAAAATTGCTCAGACGAGAGAAGAGAAAACCGTTAGCGGTTCGTGTGGGAAAAGTGTTACGACAAAAAAAGAAAAAAAAAAAATATGTGAAAAATCTAAATTAATTATGCAACAAAGCCGTTTTTGATGAGGAGGCCAGCGTGTGATGGTTGCCTTGCAGTAGCCTGCTTCAAACAATACCCTGCTGATGGCACGCTTTTGATGCCAGTGACCAAACTCTTAAACAGAGCCATCATTATATAAAAAGGCGGCAGGATACTGTGAACATGCTTGGCTAACTGATGAGGATAACTAACCTGGAACTTTTCCCAGAAAAAAAGCTAAAAATATCATGGAAGTAATTTCCCTGCTATTTCGTTTTATGGCATCGGATTAATGATCAACTAAAAACGAAAGTTGTCCTGCATCAGCTCAGGATGAATGTTTCTTTAAGTTCCTTTTCTGCCACGTTGTCCTAAATTTTTACCTCACGATTTACATAAGAGCAGACCAAATGAAAACTAATTAGTGTAATGAGTCATTGAGTTTTGTGGGACAGGCAGTGCGATACACTTCATCGCTGTTAAAGTTCAAAAGCCATCGGATTCGTTACGGAGACAAATCTAGTGCATAATGAACTTCCTGTGCAGGTTTTTGGGAAATTATTTGCTTAAATCCTGCAAGTTCACCTTCATGGTTTAAAACGGAGGAAACGTATTAGTGGTTTTGTAAACAGGTGCAAACACAACAAAGTTAACGCAAACTAGGTACGTGCCACATCGGCTCAACCGACCTGCTCAGCTCCGAAAAAGAGATCAAATGGTTGGCGAGTCAGGCACAATTCTGAATCTCCTCCATAAATACTCGTATCAAACAACATACATGACAACCTAAATTGAGTAAACATTTCATAACTAAAAATTTCACAGCAACCAAATGATTTTAAACAAAATGGAACATTTTAGCAATGACTGTTATCAGCTATCTACAAAGTTTCACTGATGTCGTATTTCAATCTCAATCAAGCATCTTTGCAAAACAGAAAGATGAGACTTAAAGTAATGTATTTACAAAGAAGCTACAGAACTTTGCAAGCAACTAATTTTCATGGGATAATTTTAACAAAACAAATGAGTAATTTTTAACCAACAGAGTCTGGTAAGTTGGCGTGAAATGATCAGTTGGAAAAAGTTTGAAACCGTAGAATAACATAATTTGATTGTTGTTGCAACCTCCTATCTGGAGCCACCAGGGCTTTGACTGAAGAGACAGTATTCATGCTAAATCAACTGTGGCAGTCCACGTAGTAAGGCAGCAACAGCACACACTTCATTTTTATACAGATAAAGGTACCAAGATGTTACACTGACTGAAGAGTTCCCAGTGTTTCCACATTCAAACCATCCAGTCCCAAAGAGTTGAAAACAAAGCAGCTGGAGAGAACTAGAACCGAGGTGTGTGTGTGTGTACACGTACAATAAGGTGTGTTCTTCATAAACAAAACCTTAGTTGCATTTCTGCGCCTGCAGAACCATCCAGCTTATCAAACGTACCACTCTCTACGAGAGATGAGCGAGCCGTCTGTGTGCGACACGTAATCGCCGTCGGCCCCGCTATCGTAGCAGTCATCCGACAGGTAGGGGGAGCCGTTTCCCTGCCGTTTAGGTGGGTGAGGGTATCTGGCGCACCTGGGCCGCTGTGGACTAGAAAACTGTGCGTGTTCCTGACGGGGAGTCTGTTGCTGGTTGAGGCGGCCGCTCTCCCTCATGGCCCTCGTGTAGCCGTTAACGGGATACTTTTCTCCGTTGTACTCGTTATAGCGATGCTGGTCTCGTTCTTGTTTGAGCTCGCGGTCGCCCCACTCCTCCCGGTCGTGATCCCGGGTGCTAGCGCCGCCGCCGGCCTTCGTGGGCCGCAGCTCGTGTTGCCCGGCGGCCTTCTGCAAATCAGAGGTGCCGTGGTTCTGCTTGGCGTAGTAGCTGCCGTGAAAAGTCTGCGGGTTCCGTAGGTAACACACGCCGACCAGAGACAACACCAGAAGAAGGGACAAGGCCCCGCCCACGGCCCCACCCACTATGGAACCAAGATTACTTTCGGGCAGGGCTTCAAGTGTAGGGGAGCTCAGGAGGACGTGGCCCTTATCGACCATAAAGGTGGAGGAGGAAGAGCCGGTTAGGACAGGAGCGGTAATGGTGGAAGGCATGGTGGGAGGATCTAATGGAGGGGAACAGGGTGAGAGGGGGATGGAGGGTAAAAGGGGAGAGATGAACAGACAGAAGCAGAAAATGTCAATGGCATCTACATCAGCATTTCACTAAGAAGGGACAGATAATCAACTAATCTAAGGTCTATATGCTTATAGTGGCCACGGGTTTCTAAAAGCTGCAAGAAAGTTAGGAGTAAAATCTAGAGTTTAGGAACAATGAGACACCAAACTTCTGTCTTAAGCTTTGTTTTCTGGGCTTTACTTCAAATCGAGTTCATCGACTTTGTGCGAAGATGAAGAAAGTTGTTTTAAAAAAACTAAATGAATTCTTAGATCTATGATGAAAATAATTTTTATCTTGACCAGCATCAATTGATCGATTTTTCCAATTATTGAACGCACCATTCTTAGGTACTACCAGGCTGCAGTAACACCTCTCTTCAGTGTGGAAGATGTTACTGTAGGAACTAGACTCAGATCGAGGTATTTTCATTTTCAGTGCATTTTTTTTTTATTTTTTTTTAAGAATTTGTAGAAAAAAAAAAAAGAAAAAAAAAAGAAAAAAAAAAAGCTACCATTTCGAATAAGGAACATTTTTGGATGTTCAACAGTGAGCTGAACAATAAATGCTGGTCATGTTGCTCCTTCGCTATTCCCTACATTTCTGTTTTGGTTGTTTTGTACCAAAAAAGTAGTCGTCTGCCACCGGATGTAAATTTATATCTTGCTGTGGGGCGTTTTGGTGAACAACATCATCGCCCCCATTCTGACTTTAGCAGATAACAGGAGAGTTGAACTGGGCACAGCAAAGTTTGGGTTTATATTCAGCAACCTTTCAGAAGTTCTTAAAAAAAAAAAAGTTCATACTGGAAAAGTCATAAGTTATTTTCATCACTAAAATTAAAGACATCAACACCCTGAAATACTGTTTGAAGGACATATTTTTCTCTACGCAAGAGTGGGAAGGTTCACAAACTCCACGGTTCAGTTTTGAGTTACAGCTTTTATCTTCCAACAATAATTCACTATAATTCAGCGGTAGGTAATTCACAATTAATGAGCTGGGATGTGATTTTTGTACAAAAAAAAAAAAAGGGGGGTTTGGAGGACTATCAGCATTTCCTTTTTTGTGCAATATAGAGCTCAGTCAACTTTAGGGCCATTAAGTGGATCCTCAGCACGCAAATAAAAACATTCCCATTTTAAAGCTATATTTTCTGTGTCGGACATCTCTGGAAATTCCTCGTCACCTGTTGCTGAACTGTCAGCAGGCGGGAATGTTATTTATACGACGGCGTGAGCACTTTCCCCGTGTAAATCCTGCATCCTCTAAAACAATATTCTGAGCTATAAAACATCCTATTGCTTTGATTTCAGGCTCTTCACAGTCTGACTCTTCACGAAAAGGCATTAAAAAGCTACAGAGGAAAGAAATGGCTCTCTCCTAAAACACTTTCTCTTATTTGAGCTGTTAATCTAAAACTCCTGGCGTCTCCATGGAACATACTGCTGCTAGCAGCCGCTGGAAGAAGGTCACAGCTAAAGTTTTATAACACTATTTAACCAGAAATCTAGAAAGTTTCAGTTAAATCATTTGGTGTGCTGTGCTGCAGGTCGCCTAGACAACCAGCTATTTACATACACAGATATCTATCTATCTATTTTGAACTGCAAGAAGAAAGCTAGAGTACCAGGAGAGAAACCGCAGAGAGAACAGAAACAGGAACCTCTTAAGCAAAACGACGTACTATCCTCTCTGCCACTGCATAACCAAAAGATTATTTCAAAAATAATATAATTAGCACAATTAGCACGTTTAGATCAGCATTCCATTTGCATATTCTAGATAATACAGGCCATTTTATACCTGATATTTCTAAAACTTTGGTAATATTTCTAAACCCAGCATGTCCCGTAACAGAGGTCGAACCCTCCAAAGAAAGACTGTAATGCATTCAGCCTTTTCTAATATCCCCTAAAGTCGACTGCGGCTCAGATTGCTTTTTTGCCAATTCAACAAAACATCCCCTAGGTAAGTATGGATCTATGTCCTATGGTAGACTGCTCCTTTACGGGAGCAGAACTGCTAAAACTGCAAAAGCATGAAATGATGAAGGAGCGAAATGACCAGCGCTCGCTAAAGTTTAGCTCTGAATGAACAGCAGAAAATAGAAAATGCTGTTCAGTTTTAAATAGCTTCCTACTCCAGCTGTACGGTACACTGAATGGCAATATGCTTTGCAATATCAATGGGTGTGATATCGCAACCACAACTGGCTGCTTGCAGCCAGTGTTTCCTGTACTGTTAGCACAAATTATGCAAACCAATAATATATTTTGCCTTTTTGATTCAAGTTTTACTGCCAGAGTTTAAACTTTATGCACAATTTTAGAGGTTGAGATGCTAAAGGTCCAAAAAGAGAGGCGATATTTTAATGACGGAAAAGAATAGAGTCAAAAACTGAAATATGTTGATCATAATTAACACCATTATTGCAGTGTTCTGCTCTAGAATTACACAATTACCTTTCCAGCTCAACTTCTGACAGGCAACTTTAGAGACTCTGAACATGAGTTTGAGTCTTCACTCAGTAACGGCATTCATACTGAAGAGTGTTGTTATTAAATGCGTGGTGTTGACTCATCAAAAATTTGGGGATTTTTACTTTTTTTTTGACCGTCTGATCACTGGTCAGATCCAGTCAAGCTAGAAATTAATTGACTGATCACTGGTCAAATTCTGGCTATGTCTCTAGACAAAAGTAAACTGTTATTCCCTTTATTTTACACTCCTTTCTAACAACATTATATCAATGCTGCTCTCCCTGTAGCACTTATGGCAGCAGGTTAGAGGTACTATGAGACAAAGAGTCACAAACTAGAGGAATTTAGAGATTTACAGACTGTTACACAAATGAGTATTACAAAAAATAAACCCTGAACCACACAACAAAATTTTATAAAAAAACAAAACAAAAAAAAACAAAAAACTTTTCGTATATTTAAAAGGGTTAGTAAGGGTCATCCCTTGCACCTGGATTTCTAATCATGAGCACACATGTAATTATTTTCAAGCCCTTATTTTGTGTGTATACTTTCTCCACACTGGAGAAAACCCTCCTTATGGAAAGTGGGTTAGTGGTTATACCCACAGACAGGCAACTCAAAGGCTATAATCACAACCAGCTAAAGTAATGGAAAAAAAAAAAAAAAAAAATCACTTTGATACTGTAACTTCAGTGCAGGGCCAAATGTGAGGCAAAGATTCCCAGCTTAGAGATCTGAAACATAAACCCAGAGGTTTGTTGTCTTCAAGAGCGTAAACTCTACAACGAGACGAGCAAACCCACGACGACACATACAGTGAAGGGAACACCGACACGTGCACACACAAAACACGCACGTACAGGTCCTCTCAAAGGAAAATGAAATATGGATGATAAATAATAAATAGGAGTTGAAAAGGACTAGTTAATGTTTTATGAATCTGGGACATCATCTCACAGTGAGGCTGCAGGCTTTTGCTTCTTACTTGCATGACACATGCAGAAATAAAAGAAACACAAGAAGAAAAGGAACTTAAAAAGGGGGGGAAAAAAAACCCAAAAACATAATAATCGCAGCTTTGAGATTCATTCAAGACGAGAGTTTCCACAGGCGAGAGAGACTTGGAGAGGCCAGAGGAGCATGCTCACAATGCACATCAGAGGTACGACATACCTCAGCATCAAGTCAACAGGATAGAGCAGAAAAGCAATGCACTGTGGTCTTTAAGAGGAATTAAGTAATAGCAGCTGTTTGACCTAGGGACTCCCTGTATGAACATCTGGAGGCCTCATGCTAATCAGGGCTAATCTGCATGCAGCTAGGTCCAAATCCAAGATCATTTCCAGCACACTGTATCATGGATTGCTTCATACACTCAGTTTGTACACAAAGCTTTAGAGTGGCACAGTGTCACATTTCAGCTCGAAGGACAATGTCAGTGTCATGCCCTCAATGACGAACACGCATGCACAGAGCTTCCTGGGAGTCAGCTGTGTTCCCGTCTATAAACTCGGCTCACCTTTTATGAGGATGCGCACATCTCGACTGCGGAGGTTAATGTCATTGGCAACCTCGCACCTGTAAACGCCAGAGTCATTCCGATGAAGGGGACGCAGGAAAAGCAAAGTGCTGTTCCTCGTTTCCACGCCGTCTGGCATTTCACTGTCCAATCTGCAAAACGCACACAGAAGGGGAGACGTCAGAGACGAGCCGAAAACAAATCACCAGTAGAAACTGGCAATCAAAGCTGATCTTAATCTGAAGAAGCATTTTATAGGTTTCTGTAGCTTGGAAAAACTGCTAAAGCTGCAGTATGCAACTTTTATGAAAAAAAAAAAGAGATTTTTTTACATATTCATTGAAACGGTCACTAACTGTGACTGTAGAATATGAGACAGATAATTAAAAAAAAATGGAACTCCACTGACTTCTCCCAGCGCCAATTATGGACAACCAATCACAGCCAGGAGGGGGGTCTTTGTGTTCACATGGCCAATCATGGCCAATCACACGCCACCTCTCTTTTAGGCTACAGCTTCTCTCCTTGGGCAGAATGTCAGTGTCAGAGATGCGTTTTGTGACATTCAAACAGTTTTTTCTGTAAAGATGAGTTGTTTCTCTGCCATTAGCACATTCAGAAGCATGTTCATGAGGTTGATTGACAGCGCTAAGACAGTCCTCCTGGATCCAATTGGTTGTTTGTGACAAGGAACGGTGCATTTCTTCAAACAGCACAGGGTGGAGGTGGAGGATATTGATCTTTTCACAGATTATCTGTCTCATATTATACTGTCACGACATGGGGATAGTTTCAACATGTTAAAAACTTAAAATTATTTTAAACATAACTTTAAAATAAAAGTTACATTCTGCAGCTTTAATTTGCTCTGAGGCAGGTTTTAATATGAGTCACGGGGGCAGTTGCCCAGGGCACCATGAGAAGACGAAACCAAAAACCATATTTAAAAAACACGAGTGCATGTTTTCATCGTTTGCGCTTAAGAAAAGTTTCATATCATTTTTACGCATTTGGAGGCAAACATTAAGCAGAAGGGAGCCAAGAATCTGCCAAGAACAGAGACCAGGCTCTGTTTGTTGTCCGACACAGTGAGCTCACTTTTAGGGAGACGCAAGTTACTGTGAGTCTAAGCACTATTTTCATCTACAATTCAAATTTGTATCACGCTATAGTATGGATTTGAAGCAGCAGCAGCAGCAGCATGAGCCTCATCCAGGAGGCCATTCACAAAAGGATAGAAAATTAAAACTAGAAACAACTTCCTGGGATTTTATTTGATGGACTAAGTAGTGCATAACTGCATAATCTTCAGATCCTGTTTTTACTGAATATTGATTTCTCTAGTATTGCCACAGATTCCCATTTGGATTTAGATCCATTTTGCTCCGACTGTCCGTTCAGGTCCTGTCAAGACATCCTGGATTTTATTCACAGGTATTTGGGAGGCATAGAGCAAATGCACATACTCTATTTTTTTTGTCCTTTTTAAAAATGTTTTCCTTCCACTTTTCTGTGGTTTGTGGCAACCAGTATCTTATCTGCAGAATGGACAGATAAGATACTGGTTAGAGACATCCCAGTCTAGACAAACAGGAATAAGTCCACCAAAGCTCACTCTAAATATTCTATACTAACAGTTTAAAAATTAACATTAATATCACTAATGTGATATTCACTCTGACCAACTGTTGGCATAATTGTGTGGCTGAGTTTTATCTTTATACCCCAAAAGTTATCTAAAATAACTGGTAAGATTTATGTCAGAATGGACACAAATTTGTTCCTTTACTAGAGTAAACAGGTTAGAGTTTTAGTGCGAAATTTCAAACTTAACTTCTCCATCCGCTATCTGAGAGGGTTTTGATGTCTGAAAACTAAAAGACATTTTTTTAATGCTACACTTTTACACAAAGCTCTTCAAGTAAAGCCTTTAGATGGGATCTGCTTTGTAAGAATTGATGTGACATTTGACGCGCTACTCTTTGTAAGTGAATGCTTTTCTGTGTTGGCTGTCATTTTGAACCAACGTACTTCACCTCAACATCCTACAAAGGCTCTATGTTCAAGGTGAAGCTTATGAAACATAGGACTAAAAGGAGCATACAAGGAAACCGTCAGCAGAGTTGAGTGCATTTGCAGAACCGCCACAAAGTGCAACTAAATCTTGTGCTACAAGATGGAAAGATTTAGATTTACTTGCATTGGGCCAGGAAAGGTAGAAAAAAAGCTTATTGTGTTTAAAGAGAAGCACACACCTGATCCATCTGAAGTGATGAGCCGGTGGGTTGGCGTTGGCTTTGCATGTCATCTGAACATTGTCTCGGCCCACGTACCAGTCCCCATCATACCCCACAACGGATATATCAGGAGCAACTGCAGCGAGAGGAAAACATGTTTAAAACACAACTTTGTTCAATAATTTCCAGCAAAATATATTAGCATGGTTTCGATATAAATTTTAAAACACAAGAGCCATTTCTGATATGCTGTAATGATAACTCTGGAGCTGAGATTGCTGTAGTTTTCCCCCATTCAAAATTAGCATAACGACCCTGTTTCAGTGCGCCATTTTATACAATGTTGTGTGCAGGTGTCTGAAAATTCAAAATATTTTAAAATAACTTGGACTTAACGAATTGCTAGTTTAAATTATGCCGACAACATTTAAAATCGAGAATATTGACAGTGAGGATAAAAAGAGAAAAACTGCTAATTCAGAAAGCAAAACAGGAAAACAAAGCTGTTGCAGTACTTGCAGAATTGTAGTTCCTTAACCCAGTAGTGATAGCTTTAGATTAATATTAGCAGATCCAGACGATCATATGGAAACCTACACTGCACGTTGAGCTGGTAGGGGATCCTGAAGTCGCTCTGGAGCGCCGGGTGACGGACCACGCAGGTCAGCGCGTGGCCCTGGACGTGGCGCGTGGGCTGCCAGATGTAGCGCACCTGTGTGCTGGTCGTGCCGTTGACGTCGTCGAACAGTTGCACCTCTGACTGGCCGAAAAGGTTGGACTCCCAAGACACCTCAGCAGGGGGCCGAGCTCGCTCGGCGATGCAGGTGGCCACCACGGTGTCGTTGCCCCCGTCGATCAGAGCGGCTGAGCCGGCGGAAACGTAGACCTTTGGCTCCACTGTTTAACACACGGCCAGAGAAAAGCTAAATAAAACCAATTCTACCAACAGCATCAAGGCTTCATTATGCTGTTTATATTACTTTTGTCATTACTGAACTATTAGATCAACTTTGAGACTTCATACGTTCCACCACACAAAATAACAGCTTTAATAGGCGTCTCCATCCCCCTTTATGATGTGTTTGGTAAAAAAAACAAAAAACGTACAGGGTGGAAGCACACGCAGCGTCTCTGTGCAGTGACAACTTCTGGCCCAAATGAAAAATGGGTAATCCCCTCAGCAAAATTGAAAACACAGCCCTTGAACTTGATGTTGCTCACAAACTGAACAAATGACTCTGATACACGGATCGGTAGGAGACCCTGACTAAACTGGAGCATCCTGAGGGGAAAGATTTCTGTTCCTCTGTCTTTGGTTTTAAGGTAGCAGCAAGGAGTTATGGGATAAAAGAAAACAACGTTTTACAGGTAGGTGACTTATTCCAAAGACATCTTGCTAAATATACTCTGAAAAGAAAGCTAGGTTAAAGACATCAACACTAGTCCATGCAAAGCGTTTAAAAAGTGTGTTTACTTAAAATGCATTTAGTCGGCTCATTAACTCATGCACTAACTTAACTGTTGGGATTTTAGGAAATTTATCACTTCCTGTATAAAAAGAAACTCTTGTTTTCAATAATACGTCTCTTTTCTCCTCTGTTGCTCGTTTGTCAACACGCAGCTCTTGTGTGCTTCAAGATGTGCAAGCGCTTTGAGAGTCAATCTGATTGGCCAGACATCCTGTGCACATGTAACTCCATGAGGAATTTGGAAATTTGGCACTCATTTACTTTGTAAATTCTTGTGCCATTCTGTCATTTTGTCCACTGATCGTCATTTTCTCTATAGTGCAACTGTGAAAAGTTCTGATCTGATTTATTTGACCTCATTCCGCAGTCCAAACATTCAGAAATGTTCAAAGATTCTGACGATTCAAACCGAGATTGTAAACATTTGATTCACTTGTCTTCAATACTGAACCATAAAGCCAACAACTTTGTGTGAACCCTTCAAGTGCATCACTGAACTAGTTACATTTACATGGAAATATCACCTTTCAAAACAAATGGAGTCATTCAGATTTATACATTGAGTCTTCAATATTTACAGTCTTTATTCTTTAGAGAACTGGAGCGTCCTTAAGGGAAAATCAGTTTAAAAGTTGGCTGAAGTCTTGACATAACATTTGTCTGTTCCCTAGGAAACTACAAAAGTTAAGAGCACGGCATGGGATGCAGTTTTGGAAGCTGAGCAACAAAGAAAAGAAGATTTTGCTGTGATATTTAAAACCTGCTGACTGCAGGGCTCACCGAGGGTGCAGAAGGCATAAAAATGACTTTCCATCAACTACAGATATGAGGAGTTGAGCTCGTCAGCGACTCCAATACCAACTACTTAAAAATGCATTAGGAGCTTAATCACATATTTGGGATTGGAACGAGACGTCCAAAACCCAAATTAAATTGGATTAAAATGGCAATCCTAAAGTCAAGAATTAACAGAGGTGGCGAAGCAATCTTTCCCAAACTGCTGCTATTTATATTCGTTAAATTATTCATAGAATGTGGAACAATACGGCACTAGCTAATAAAGAGTATCGGACATGTGTGACAGAGTCTATAGAACATAGGACTTCAATCTCAAAAGAAAATTGTTACAATACTTACCGAGCACACTAATGGTGGTAGAGGCTTGGGTGTTTCCCAGAGGAAACGTAGCCACCTTACAGGTGTAGATCCCCACGTCTGAGAAGCCCACGTTTCCCAGTACGATAGTGGCATCGCGAGAGGATGGCGACCGGAAATGCAAACGGTTGATATACTCCGGTGGGATGAAGGTGCCAAGCTCGGGGTTATACACCGCCACGGTTACGGAGCCCGAAGGCAGGCGGCGCTCCCAGGAACTCTGAGTCAGAGTGAGGTTTGTGCCAACCTCCACCCGGCAATCTAAAGTCACATTTTTTCCCAGCACGGCGCTCACTCTCTGAGGCACCACCACCTGACTGCACACAGCACCTGGAAAGAGGACACAAAACGCAATATAGTCACAACCCGACTTCAAAAACATCCATCACAAAATGCTTACAAACTTTAACAACTAACCATAATTCAGGAATATACTTTTTTTTTCTTTTAAGAACATGAAGGAATTTTGTAAAGTGTTTTTCACATTCTTAATCCAAATTAAAGTCCACAGTTTAATTAAACTACAATATTCTCCTGGTCTAACTAGAGCCACAAATTATTTTATTGACATTTGGAAGCTTCCCCTTAGATTTATGCATTTGTTTATGCATCCTAGCATAAACAAATAGCTCTCGGAAACAAATTAATGTTAGGATGACCAAATCCGGGACAATTAAGTCTTAAAACTACTGTAAGGTATATTTATTTGAACCGACTTCAAGAACTTGGCAGGACTGAGTCTTTTTTTTTTTTTTTTGTTCCCTAAAATGTGTAATATTTCACTGACTTAGAAAAAGGCAGCAGAAAAGGCTGCAGTAAGTTTTTTCTTTCACTGAAGATGAGACTATTTAAAAAGGCAACAGCCGTAATACACCTCGGTGATTAAAAACGTTCTTACCTGCTGGGATAAAAATGAACAGGATTGGTGAAAACCCATTTATGACTAAAGCCGCATAACTCATTCTGAATGAGAAACTTTTAGTAAAGGGAAACTTTTCTCCAACGATACGTTTCCTCACAAGTTTTCAACAGTCTCATTTCGTTGTACTGGGTAATGGACACCCGAGTGGGACTTTCTTCAGGTCATAGATGCTTTTGACTGCAGTGCCAACAGGAGAAAATGCTAATGCCTCACTCATTACCGTCAGGTTGAAGCCTTTACCAATACATTATAGTAGGGAGGAATCAACTGGAGCCCAAACATAGATGATGTTTATCTCAACCATCCCAGATTGTTAACTAAATGGTCATAAATGCGCAACAAAATTGCAATAAACAATCTTTAGTGTGGAAGTTGTTGGTAAATGAACATGACTGAACATGCTTATATGACAAGCAAGCATGTCAGCTGTTTTACTGAGGTTAGACGACCACAAAAAGAAAACTGAACAAATGAGAGCAAAGTTGTTCTTCTTTATCGTTCATAAGTTTCCTTCAGTCAGAACGTTAGGATTTGTTCACCTTTTCGAAATCCGAGTTACGGAAAGGGGCTTCATTCATTAAGAAATCCCTGTGAAGAATGCTCTTAGTAATGGTAATCATGCTTATTGCTTTTATAACCCGATACACAAAAAACAGATTACAAAGCCAATTTCTTACTTTGTCTTTGGTTTGTCTACCTGCAGAGCTATGTTTAAATGTTTCTAGTTTCAAGTGCATTTACAATAACTTAATAAACTGTTTAACAACAGCTGCAAACCAGATCCTCTTCTGCTGTAATGACATTATTTAGACATTGTTTAACCTATGCTGTGGTTGGGAAAAACAAAAAACCCTTGATGTAGTGCACAACAAAATAAAAATAAAGTTGTAGCTTTTGGGCTATCTTTCAAAAGTATTTTTTTCACAAAAATAAAACAAAGTGCTGCATTTTCCAGCCAGCTACACCAGCTAAAACGTGGAATGGTATATCTTTATAAAATCATCTGCAAAACAAAATAAAATGCTGGTCATTGAAGCACTAATCCTGAGATCTCAAATATGGAGCAGAGTGACAGATTTATTTACTTTAATTTGTAAGATATACCAATCCTCTAAGAACAAATGCTTAAAAAAAAAGAAAATAAAAGATGTAATTTATGTGCATTAGTGTATGCACGCATGTTGTCCAGTCAGTGACAAGAAAGACGTGGACTGTAGATAAAACATTTAGTACTGAATCAAACACCAACTCTCATCCACAACCACTGCAACATAATACTTTAAATACCTGAAAAGGAAAGATCAAAAATATCAGGACAGCTTCAGTGGGAGAAGTGTATTTTTGACATTAAAGTCCATTCGATATATGAACCCTCTGACATATCAGTTTAAAAATGTCTTAACCAAAGCATGAATCTGGGGTTGGAACAAATACCACACAGCTTACATGGAGACTAAATGGTCTCAATCACAAAAAAAAAAGAAAGAAGAAGAAAAAAAGTCTCCCTCCTACTGACCTGAATTCAGGAATTATAATCAGACTTTGTGTACGTCTTTTGTCCAAATATAACCAACCCATGCACTCTACCAGGCAGAAATGCTGAAAGACTGAAATGTAGGAGCTCAACGCTACGCTGAGGAAAGTCCAAATGACGAGAACAGGCTGCATCTGGTAGGGGGAAAAAAAAAGGAAGGAAGGGAAGTGATATGCTAACACGATGACATCATCATTAAGAGAAGAAAAGAAGGCTGAGGGAGAGGAGAGGCAGGAGCGCATCGAGGAGAAACATCAGATCTAAATACAAAAGCAGGAATTATATTAACATACTAAAATGCATCGAGCAGCAATCACACACTTAAATTCTTTCATTAAATCCCTAATTGTAACAAGCTGTCAGGAGGAAAACATCACTGCAAACTGAAATTGGCTGCACGCGGTTGGGAACAGACTCCAAATATTCTTCTGTTGTTTTGCCAGAAACAGTTCAGTCATTGACCAACCTCAATCTACAAAGGAACAGGTCTTCAAACACTGGCACAGTCTGTGGAAGTTTTCCTGAAAGTAAAGCACAAAGTGCAAATGTCCTTATTTTTCCAATTCCAAACCAATACCAATCACTTTTGATTGGTATTACAAATGTTAATATTCTGTATTCTCCGAGACTGATCTGCTGAGAAAGTCTTCAAAATCTTCGCCGAAGCTCAGCTAAATTGAACAGTAGTGACAGTGTGATATTACTTGGCTGAGAAATTCTTATTCCTTTAAATGCAGATCTCATTTCTGATTTAGACAGACCCAGACATAAAAATCTCATCCAACTGAGAACAGGATGTGTCAGAGTAATAACCGCAGGAGTACCAGAACCCAGAACTTTCCAATGCCACACTGCACTGAAGCCAATGAAGATCACTGTCGTCATCCATGCAGCCCCTGCATGTTCTGGCCTGTCAGTGCACACAAAGTGGTCAGTAAACCCCCCTCAAATCATCATTTTATTGTTGATTTTGTGTCGGTACCATAAATCCCAATACATCTCTGGAACCTATAAAATTTTAAGCCAGAGAAATTGGTTTTAGAAAATATTCTGATTATTGCAAAACTGGTCAAAAGAAGCGTGTTAAAAAGTTGTAAAGACTTTATGTTCATGTTAGCAGTTAGTTTTTCTGATTAAAAGTTTCTCTGTCAACATTAAATCACTTTACAGCAGCAAATCTGTTGACAACTTGTTTTAAAAAGCCAACTTGTACGTGTTCACATACGTTTATGTACAATAGATTTTCTTGAAATTTAAATAACTTCTGACGAATAATTTTGTCCGTTTCTGTAGACTTGCACTCATTCAACAATAAAATACATCAGGCGTTAAAAGTGTAGTAAAAGTGTGCTACAGGTTCCTTGAAGGTAGCAGTAGTTTTAAAGTGTGTATCTCAAACCTTGATCAGACTTGTTTTTTTTGTTGTTTTTTTTAAATACATGTTGAAAATACTTTTATCCATTTATAATAGAGCAAAAAGAGAGTCATCAGTTTGCAACAAGAAGAGTAAAAGAATCAGATTTTTCAAAAGTTGACCTGCCTAGAGCTGGTCAAAAATAAAAGTAACTGATTTTTATCACCATTGGTGGACTATCAATATAATAAATGTTTATTAAAAACTGAATATTCGAAAAGCCCTTACACTTGCTGTGACATGCATAGACATTTCAGAGTTTCTAGCCTGGTCTGAACCATGCAGACCCCTCAGATCATTGGAAACTAAAGAGGGGGCAGCATATACATCAGGACTGAAAACATTACTTCCTGCAGTTTAGCCATAAAACCTAAAATCTGCTTTATTACTTCATATTTTACATCCATTTTATGCGATTACATCTCAGGTTTTATGCCACATATGCTTTAATGCATTATATTTTTCATTTATCTGTACATCGGCATTTAAAAGGAAGGTTCATTCAAATATTTATTCCCTTGCTCTATTACACGGTGTTGAAGATGCCGCCCTCCCCCCACAAAAGAAAAAAAATAAATTGTAAAATGCCAGTGTAGTGGACTGTAAGCAGATCTGTAATCTCGCTTGTCCCTTGCCAAGTGGGTTAAGCCAAATACCTCCATGAGACCAACAGAACAACGTTTGTTTAGCTGCTGAATGCACAGAAATGCCAAACCTAAATCCAGCTTGAAACAACAAAACAATATGGAGCAAGTGATCCACTTCCTTCTGCAAGAAGCCAATTATGTTCCTTATTGAATGGTGGAAATTGGGGGGTAAGCATCCCGTCATAGCAGTGGGAATTTCTCCTGCACTGAATATGAAATGGAAGAGGTATAGCCACCAAATTAAATTTTTATTGGAGACGTGATGACAAGCTTACATAACCGTGGCCTTGTTTTCCTCAACTCAGTAAGAAGAGTGATGATGATCAGAGCATCCTCCAACTGATCCAACGTGCCTCCCATCTTGACACAGCGACTGTGATTCCTGCCTCATAACCCCCAGAGACCGAGAGAGGAGTTCTTATTATAACCTAAAGAGAGAAACCTCTAGACACGTTCAGTTAGGTTTGCAAATCCAACACGCCGCGTCTCACTGACGGAGAGCAGGAAACAGATTATACTTATTATCGTCCTGGCATCAAGGACAAATTGCTCCTTGGGGACACTCGGCTTGTTCTCACTTTAGTCAATATTACCTCCACGTGCGCCACTTATGTGGTGGTAAGTGTATTAGTATGTGTACCTTGCTAAAGGGCAGCTTGTCTTGGTGAAAGTGGAGATTCCTGGACAAGTGGTAATAGTGTTGGGGTGGAAGTGACAGAGCTTGTTGAGAATGATAAGGACAGCGAAGGAGTATCGGATCTCACGCCTCTATCTGTTTTTAATGTCAAATGCATTCAATTAACCTTTTTAAATTAGGTGCAGTTTTGTTGTTCAGGCAACAGTCAGGTCACTTCTGAGTCAGCATTTTCTTACTACCTAAATGCTGTCAAGTGTCAAGACCAGAGTTATGAATGGCTGTAATAAACAGAACAAAGTGGCTAATTAGAAGCAAATCCCTTAGGAGGAAGAAGACTTGGCCAGCAGAAAAGTGCATCATAGATTTGCGTCGTGTTTTGGTAGAGAATGACTCTGGAGCAACACACTGAGCTGTAAGTAAAGCAACACGGCTAAGGTTACTTCCAAATTATCGACCAGGTGGGCAGTAAAGCACACTTCCTTCCTTAGAATATGAGAAGGCAGAGCAAATGTGAACATTCACTGAGTGTAAAACATTAGGAAATCCTAGAGCTGTTTTATTAAAAAAACAAAAACAAAAAAAAAAACATTTTCTATCAATAGAAAAGGAAAAAACAAGAGGATTTTTCCAGTTCTCATATTTTTGGTGTCTGGATAATGTCAACCAATTTCCAACATTTTTCTTACAATGGCTCTAACAACAGAAAAAAAAAGTATCCGAGAACAAATTATATCAAGAGTTTTCAAGTTTCTTACTGCTAAAGAAATGTTTTAATGGTTTATTGAGTATACCTGTTGGAAAATACTGACTCAATCTTCATGAAAACAAATGCAGTGGACCACTCTGCCTAACTGTATTCCCTAATTCACCAACTTGTGGACTTTTTCTGTGGAGAGTATCATCAAATTATTCACGGAAATTTGCCTAAAATGCAGCTTGGGAAGTTGCGCTACGTAAGCTCTGCTACTTGTGACGCTACTGGCTGGGGTTTCCAAAGTAACCAATCCAGGAGAGCCGTCCATTTTCCTTGGTGGCGATTAAATGTGCCAGAGAGACGACAAGGAAGACTGTAGATTTTAGCTTCTGTGGTAGTAAAAAGATAGTTTCCACTGTCTGCTTTAATTACATATCAACTTATAGTTGGTGTCTGAGCTAGTAAAATAAACAAACATGAAATTTACTGATGTTTAGTCACTTCTAATTTCTTGACCAGTTAGTAACTAAGTTTTTTACATGTTGACGTTCAGAAAGATATTTGAAACATCGAAAGACTGAGATCTCTGCTAGAAATCTTGTAAAGTTGGGCACTTTATCAGTAAAGAAGATTTCTAAAATATTAACCAGGCCTTTCTAAGGTTAATTCACCCGAGGATTTAGTATTGCCCAGACTCTAAAAGTGGCTATGTTGCTAAAATTGTCTGCATAAAATAAATAGATACTGCAGAATAAAGCATTACCTTCTGTGATTAAGTTTCACAATAAGGTAACAGAACAGCTGGATTGTATTACTTCATCTCACGATTCTTCGCATTTGCAAAAGCAACATTCGCAAACTCTTTCAGGATTGGTGTAAGTCAACACTGATTCTAAATATACTTTGCATCTTGCTGTCCTACTTATCACTCTTCCAAGAGATCTTATACATTTTGCAGGCTATGTTGTCTTTTTTTGCTTTATATTCATTTTTAAACATGTTGCTCAAACTGAAAATAGGCACCTTTCCTCTTTAACAACTTCCACATTGGCACAGGTCAGGGCTGGTGCCTTTGCTGAGCAGAACAAGTATGAATATGTGACTTTCTTCACTAAATTTGTGCAGCTCAAGTTGAAGAACAGTCACATATTGCCATCAGTCCAATCCTTGGAATATATATAGAATTTTGATCTAAAGGTAAAGTAATGAAGAGAGGAGAAAAGCAGTGACGAGTGCATTTTTTGTAAGAAAAAAAGGGGGGAGAGGGAAAGAAACAAGAGAAAAAAAATGTTTGTGCAACTTTAAGATTGTTGGAACGCCATAAAATGGAACGGTTTAGGGTTATCTATTTTGTATTCAAAACAAGCAGAAGGTCAAAACTCTCATTGAAATGTGCAGCAGACTTTAACTAGACCTACGAAAGCGCCCGTCTCTGCCCCTAAACTTGAACCCTCAGATTCATTAACAGCTTTAAACAAAACAATGACTCATGTTAACAAGAAGACAATATGCAGGATATTAATAATATGCTAAAGAATTTATGGGTGACTTTTCTAATCCTCATCTAAATGTATCTAAGCAGCGTACACAAAGGCCTCCGGTCGTTGCAGACTGTCCTGTTGCTTAATTGCAGAGGAAACACTCCACAACACTCAAGTGGAGGATCCTCTGAGGCCCAAACAGAAACATGATTGGCGGCAGAACTTGTAAAGGAATTAAAATTTAAAAGCTGTTGCATTTTTTGGGGGATTTGGCTCACCATCCATCAAGTTTGGCTTGAACAGTTTTGGACTAAATTAAAATGGCCGTTTCTGTGTGTTTTTAAAGGGACGTGGACTGCAGCTCTAGTTCTAGTTTACATATTTATATTGGTCAAACCACAATGAATATGATGAAGGATTCTTAACATTTCTTTAATTTTTTTGTGCTTTTTTTTTCCCTTTAAATTTTTATGTATCCAAAAGCCCAACTACAGACAAACATTGGAAAATAGTTTAGGCGAAAAATGTAAAAATTATTATTTTTTTTCCCCTATTGTCCTTGTCCCTAGAAAAACATAAGATAAAATCAATAATCCAGGTAACATTCACCCATTTCCACTCATCATTTAAGCACCTCTACATAGAACAATCACTTTAACATGAAGCTAGAATTTGACTTTCAAAACAACTTTTCATAACAGACAAACACTAAAAAGGGAAAATGGTTAATTGAAACCACTTCCTGGCCTGCATATTAAATCACTTTGCTACATACTGAGCTGGTAACTAATAAATTAAGGGTTTCCTGGTGGCCCGCCAAGTAAAGCCTGGCGGGCCACCAGGCTTTACTTGTGCCCCCACCAGGCTAAGCATAGCATATTTACTGAAGTTTTTTTTTTTTTTTTTAACGTTTGCATTTTTTAAGATTTTATAGTTTGTGTTTAGATATGAATCTTCCAATAACACATAATCATCAAGTGATATTTTCAAAATTTTCTGTCAACATTAAACATTTTTGAACTCAAAAACACGGCGGTCCGCTGGATGAATGACTGTTGAGCGTCCTAAGTTTCTTTAGCAAGTTTCCTGGGGGAAACCTTGAAATTAGTCAGGCTATCTCTCCTAGATTGTAAAATAATATATTTTTTAAGTTATCCTTAATTGAAAAAAAAAAAGCAATGGCACTGTCCACAGCTAATTTAAGTGCCTTTCAGCCAGCTAATGGGTAGTGTGCAGCAACCAGCTGTGGTGCATACACCCATCAGAATTGTGCATAGTTTTGCACTTGATATCCGACGTAAAAAAAGGAAAGAAACTCACTTAACCTTTTGCTGGATCACATCGGCCCATTCATTATGCCTTTCTGGGTTCTGAACTGAGGGCAGATCTGAGCCGAGCTTTCAGTCCAAGTTGGATCCCAAAACCCAGAGCTCTGGCTCTTCTGGCTGCTGGTGCTGCACAAGAATCAGTGGGCACAAACTTGCGTGGTTCTGGGTGGAGATAGTAAACTGCCCACTCTTTGATTAAACCATAATGAGCTCAGGCTGAACCACAGGCACATGGTGGCTGACCCTCATCCCACTGCGTGTGTGTGTGTGTGTGTTGGGGGTGGGAGGCTGTATTATCATCACCGTCTCCGTCTGGTGACTCAAATCTAAGTTCCTCAACTCTTTAGTTAAAGCAGGTGGCTTCGCCGCATCACGTCACATTAATATAACACTTTATGATGCTAATATGGCTGCCACTGGCTCCGCAGTGACCTCCTCGTTCGCTAATTGAGGGTTTAAATCACTCTGTGTCACCGTGTTCGCCGTCTCTCCAGCTCCCACCACCAACCACGGAGGTGCCAGTCCGCTTGCCGGCTCCTCCGAAGCGAACTTGGCACCAAGTTTCAGCCTCTAAATGACACCGGCTGAACTCACGCAAAACACAAACTTCGTCTCGAAAGCACGCCGCGGCGTCCGGCTGTCGGTACCAGCTGGTTCGCTCAGGTTTCTCTGATGCTTCTTGACAAAACTTCTGTCTGTACGCCGGAAGAAAAAAAAAAAAAAAAAAAAAAAAAACTACCATAAAATAAACCCGGACTCACCTGAAATAAAGCACAAAACGTAGCAGAGCGCGCTCTTGCTCTGCTGTCTGAGATGCCTCCGCTCAGAAAAGAGTAGCATTGTCAAAAGAAGAAGTGCATTCCCCTGCTGCTTGGCCAAAGCGTAGGATGCATGCCAGTTTGAGGAGCGCTGAAGAGTGGAACCTCCTCGGCAACAACTCCGAACCGCATGTGGACTGTACCATGTGGGCCGGCGGGAGCGGGGAGGCCGTGGGCACACCTGACACTGGGAGCGAGCGGGGCCCTGGTTACAGATCCACAGCATCCTCCCCCTCCAGGAATGATCCATTGATATTCACATTACGTCATCTTTGTTGATAACTCCACAGATATTGATTAATCAGATATTTTCCTCTCCTGCCGTCGTCTTTTACTAGATGAAAATATGGATAAGTATTTTTTTTCTCTTGTAAATGCCAGAGTATGGCTATGATATTTGCCTGCTTTGTTTTTATTTTTTGAAATAGTCAAAAGTGGCTCAATATTAAAAGAGAACCTTTCACTTATGCGGCCTCAGCGTTATTTTTTCCGTCCGGATCAATTCTGCTCTTAAAATTGGACTATTGAACAACTCTTGCAAGATTTGTCAACTAAATTCAAAGAAAGATTTTCAAGAAATTCCTATGATACAGCAGAAAAACTGTTAAATGTTCCTAAAAGTGTCACTCACGTCCTCAAGGTACTTTATTGGCATTTTGTGTTAGAGTAACACGTTTTTAAAGATGCTTACCAGACAAAATAAGATGCCTTTGTTTTCAAGACTTTGAGCCACTTTTTGCTGGGATTAGATTAAAGTATTCTTGTTCTTAAATCACGACCAGTTTTGCACATTTTTCCCAATCCAGATCTCATTGGATACAGATTATGTAAGATAAATTGTCAACTTTTTGTGTTTTCCCTTGTTCTCATTAATGTCCATTGTTACTTATTTGTCACACATTTGCACATTTGCGCTGTACTCCTGTTGTTTGGAGACAGACAAACAGCAGACAGAACTTCTTATGGTTTCCATAAACATCTCATTTCTTTACAGGCTGCTCGACTAATAGATGTGCTGCTGTTTGATTATCCAGAGGTGGCGCTGTAGAGGGGCTTTTAACTGATCAAAAATCTCCTTTTACAGTCACTTAGGTGCCCAGGTTTTGGTGGTTTAGTTGAACCTCAACGCTTATCTCCATTTTCAGATGATGTAGTGAACAGGTTCAGATTTTTTACTCCAGCTCACAAAGCATGCACTGCTTTGTGTTTGTCTAGCGTCTATAGTCCCGGTGGAGGACATTGTGATTGAACGTGACAAAATGTGAAAATAAATCAAGGCGTTTAAATGGTTTTTCAAGACCCGGTATATTCACGGCTGTCACCAAAATGTTTCCAGAACGTTTCTGATTCGTGTCGGTCCTTACACACCGTTTTTTTTTGTTTTTTTTTTAGCTGAACAAGCTGCTTCCTTCTTTCATCTAGAAATTTCTTCCACCTGAATCATCACAACCTTTTATGTTATTTCAGACTTTAAGTCAGAGCTAATTGTTTCCTAGTTTAGGAAAAGGGCATTTTTGTTTTTTTCAAGCACAGTTTATTAAGCATCTCGGTGCGTAATTCCAATAATAATCCGTTTAATTCACATTAAGATGTTTTTCAAGCTCAATAATGAAGCTCTAGCAGCTCTGAGTGCAAGAAGCTGGTGTTCCTTCCTGTGTTTTACCCTCCCGCCCACAACCTCCAACAGCCCCATCCAAAAAAAGACGACGTGTTCTCAGCAAGATTTAACTTGTCTTCTGTTCCTCTTCAAAGTTTATTTTCCAAAAAAAAAAAAAAAAGTGACATATATAATTATTTTATGTAAATTTCAAGAACTTTTTTTTTGTACTTTGCTTCTAGACAGCAGATGGTTTTGCTTTAATGTGCCTTGTTTACAGGCTGAAATAATAGTCTAAATCTTTTTTCTTTTTTTTTAACATTTATGAATTTAAGGTGATTATCTTTAAAATCTGCTTTGGAACCCAAACATGTTAGAGCTTGGAAAATTCAAACATTTGTTAAAAATTCAAATTTTTTTGGCTTTCTGCCAAAGTAATCCAACCGAGGATAACATGAAATTACTTTTGTTGATGTTTTTCTCTCGCTGCTGCTTCTTAATACAACCACTAAATAAGTATGTAGCTTAAAGTGCAACTGTTTTCCCATCCACAAAATCTTTTTTGGAGGAATTGGAAGTGGCAGGGATCGAAAGCCCCCCATATAGGGGACACAGAGCGCTAACCAGGTCAGCTTTTCACTCTGAATTACATGGACAGAGTTTCTTTTGAAGTATCCTCTTCATCCGCAGCCCTACATGCACAAACAGTTGTTCACAACTACATGTTTTCAGTGGATGAAATGCATACTATTCAACTTTTACTACTCATCTTTTGTCACATTTTAAATTCAAATGCATTTGACTGGGATTTCCATGTCTTCTGTTGAGATAGATATGTGGCGTCACCACAAAGTGGAGGAGTAATGTTTAAAATATTTTTGTACGTGTGAGAATCTGAAAAGCATCCCGTCCCCTTTTTTTATTTCAATTAAAGCAAGAAATCTGTTGGAGTTTAAATCTCCCAGCACCTACACATTTAATGTCTGAAACGTTTTGACTGATGAGTGAGATTCTTTCGATGTGTGTGTGCGTATGTGTGTGTTTGACAGTGAGGCAGAGATTTAGAGGAACTGAGACAGGAATTTTATCAGAGTAAGCATTAGATGTGGTATCAGAAAAAAGAATTGAGGGTTAATGAAAGCTTTAGAAAATACATTTTGTACATACATTTTGTAGTATTTTTAATTGGTCTACAGGTCTGGACTTTGATTAGGCCATTTTAGCACATGAAGGTGGTGTTTTTATTTATCCTCTGGCTATTTGTTTAGAGTCATTGTTCTGCTGAAGGGTGATTTTTTTCCCCTCAGTCTCAGATTTTTATGGCCTCTGATTTTCTCCCAGTATTTAGCTCCATCTATTCTCCCATCAGCCTGAGCCACCTTACTGATTTTCCCACAGCATGATGCTTTCTCTACTACGTTTCACATAGATTATGTGTTCAGGGTGATGTGCAGTGGTAGTTTTCTTCCTCATCAAGTGTTTATACATTTTTTAAAACAAACAAAAAACCCCAACTTAATCTCATCTCACAGTGTACATGTTTGCTGTCTGATAGCTTTTAGCAAATGCATGACTTTGTTTCAACAATGACTATCTTCTTACTGCTCTTTGCCCTGGAGTTCACATTGGGGTCTCGCAGTAAAGAGGCTGAACTCAAATGTGCACCAAAATGTGAAAACAGGGCATCGAATACTTCTGCAAGCCTGCATTTAGAGGAAAAGAAAGGTTTTAAAATTTCATTAGCTTTTTTTTTTCTGAATTAGAATCTGTGCAGCTCTGCACATCCTCCTATGGTTCTCTCATAATGGAACAGAAGACCTACCAATCCATCACTGTACTCTTACAGAGAATGCCCTTTTTCTCCCTTTTGTTGTTGTATTCTCCCCTCCGCCCCCTCACATGAGCAGCTACCCCACTTCTTCCCATTCTGCTACACATAGAAGTTTAGAAACCGCAAAATCAGCAGACGCAGACAAATGTCGCGCGATCACCTGGGCTACAGCGAGGAGACTTTGGATGGACGTTACAGATCCGTCCTGAGGTCTGCGTCTCTCCTTACAGCCGTAAAAGACGAGCTCTCTGAGATGTCCAGGGCCATCTTTGTTTGTGCGTCATCGGCTCTTTAGTGGATGCACTCCCTGTTTGTACAGCCGAGAGGCCTCCCTGCAAACCTCCACGATTGCACGTGAAACTCCCCCCCCCAGAGAACCTCGCCACTGTTAAGACGCAAGCTGTCTTGTCAAACATCTGAGAGGTCTCCATTATCATCACAACAAACCTTTTCCCTCTTGCTCTTGTCGTCCAAACTAAAGCGCATCTCGGTCACCAAGTACTTTCTCCCTCTGGAATGTTTTTCAGCCCTTGGAGAGCTCTTTCACAGGGAGCTGGAGAGGTATTGAGCGGGCTTGTGGACTGTGGCGGTGTAGAGATCGCTTAAATTAGTCCACCTCCTGCTCAGATGCTTCCTTTATTCTGCCTTCCAGCCCCTCTCTGCCTGTTTAGCCTCTTAAATTGTTTGCAGCCAGGCTCAGTCCTTATTCCTACACAACCATCCATCTTCACTGTGAGAACGAAAGACTTTCATCAATAAAGTCACGTGTTACTGGGTTTATTGCACATTGCAGATTTATGAGTCGCATACTTGCACAGACTAAGTCAACATTAATTGACTGGTGCTGGCGATGCGCTTTGGGAGCCTGTTTCCAAAGCCTGTGGTGGCATCTGCTGGTTAGAGCAGTGAACTCAGCTTCTCCTTACTCTATCAAAGGGAGTGTGACCTAAAACTTAAAAGCTGTGGTTTTGAGCAACCTGAAAAGGTTTAGTTTCAATTGCAATATGTTTCAGCTTTCACAAAAATCCAAATAGAAGGACAAAGCACAGCTAGTGTCATATTTACACAACAGTGAGGAAATAAATGAACCCCTGAAATAAATGAACTCCTGAAAGCCCAACTGTTTTCATCTGCTTGATTTCACTCCGAATTGTAGTTGAGCCTTTTGAAATCAATTTTTAAAACATATTTTTAGTTTTTGTTTTTAGATTGCTATTGTGCATGTTTGTTGACTTGTTTTATGGTTTATAGTTCAGCACTTTGGCACCTTGGATGATTTAAATGTAATTCATAACACTCACATCAGCAGGTTTCTTTACTAGTTGTAAACAATGACCAGCTATGGATATGTTTTACCGATCAATAACATACAAACAAACAATTAAACTAGAGAGTTTATCTGTGGTTAAGCTTGCTTTCGCTTAAAACATCAAGTCAAGCTGTTCCCCTTCACTATTTTTTTTTTAAGTTACGTGTTTGAAATATATCAACTGTAATGGAAAATCGAGATAAATTTTGTAAACCTGTTTCCACAGATAGCGCAAGCATCGACATCGAGACTTAATAAATTATATTCACATGGACGATTTCTGCATAAATATTAGATTCCTCAACATACAAACACAGAAACCAAAAAGACGTCACAAAATAACACGTTTTTACAAGGTTCCATTTTGGACTAGTTTATTTCTGACAGATAAATGGAAACAGCATTTTCTTTTTTGACAAGTTGCACAAAGCAGAAGCAGATTTAAAGGAATTATATATATATATATATATATATATATATATATATATATATATATATATATATATATATATATATATATATATATATATATATATATATATAATTTTAGACTGACATAGTTGAAATCAAATGTTTGTGTATTCTGTATAATGCTCTCAGGGGTAGAAACCTTTGTTTTATTGAGACACCAAAACAAAAATATTGAAGTATTTGGCTACTATGACTGTCACTTGGAAGCAAAATGGTAAATTTATGTTTTTGCAATAAGGGGGACTGGTCTACTTTACAAAAATAGATGGTATCATGAGCAAAAAAAAAACAAAACAAACATTACGTGGAAATTTTGAAACAATATCCCTGGACAGCAGCCATGCAGTTCAAATTTAGCCACAAATAGGGCTTTCCAAGTGGACGACGACAGCAAGCATATCTCCAAATTAGCTGTAGAACGGGTTAATATCTGCCAGTTTCTTAAGACCTGATCTGAGTCCACTTAAAAATTTGTGGGTAGAGCTCAAAATGTGCGTATGAGCAAAGCAGATTTTAGAAACAGACCCAGTTCTGCCAGGAGAAATGGGCCAAGCGTCCAGAAAGCTATTGTGAGAATCTTGTGGTTGGACAACCGAGAGGTTTGACCCCCAGGCATCACGTTTTTAAACAACTGCATCAATTGCTAAAAATAAGTACTGTAAAGATGTGAATTTGAACAAAACAATAAAGAAATCTCTCATTGTTCTTGCATCCACAAATTATACAATGTATGCAAACATGCAGCCTCAATCCGTTTCTTAGTTTTTTTATTTTCGTTCAACTCTTTTTAACTTCAGCAAAAATACTCGGTTTTTCTGTTTATCCAAAAAAAAAAAAAAAAAAAAAAAAAAACACTTCAAAGCACCTTTTCATGCACTATGCAAATTAAAACACAACTTATTCCAATTAGTGATCAAGGCTTGGGATACGGCTCTACTGAAGATCTGTAGCCAAAGGTAAAGTAGTATTTGAAGACGTGTTTGAACGTCTGATCTTTAAGGCCGTATAAGAGCGGGCTCAAAAACTTGGGGAAAATGATTAGCCCTAAAAAGAGCGTGTGGTTGACGTAAAGAGCAACGCCTGGGTCCAAGTTAAACAGGTCGCTGGAGTTTATCATGTTAAACAGGGTGGAGATGAGATACAGGCACAGCTGCAGCGCATGCAGGATCACGGTTTGGTGCGCCACTTTGGCCTTGTGAGCGCACGAAGAGCCGCACTTCACCGCCACCATGGTGGCAATGTAAGTGTAAATGATAATAACGGTAACCAGGACGAAATTTGCGACTGTGAAAACCTGGTTCACAATCACGTAAACCTGCAGCTGAAACACCGTCTTTTTCCTGCAGACCTGCTGAGCGGTGAGGCTTCTGTTGCCGATGCTGAAAAACAGACAGAGCTGCGTGAAAGAGTCCAAAGAGGCCACGGTCCACATCACAGCGATGGCGCCACGCGTCACCCTGGAGGTTGCAATGGCGGCGTGCCTCAGCGGGAAACAAATGGCAACGAACCTCTCCAAAGACATGACAGCCAGGTTGATGGGGGACATCTTCACGGTGATGGCTGTGAACTGGATGAGGAAAATGCAAGCGCAAGTGATGATTCTGACCATGGTCAGAGCGAATATGTAGAGCAGCGTGGTCAGTAGGACCTGGAGGAAGTCGGAGAAGAGCAAATGCCCAAACAGGATGTAACGGGGTGACTCCAGAAGCAGGGGCTTTTTCACCAGGGCGAACAGCATGACGCTGTTAACGTACAAGAAAAAGAGGCATGGGAGCACAGTCAGCAGAACCCTGACGGATACATGGATCTGGATCCTGCTTGGACTTTCCGTGCCGTTCATTCCTGTGGCTCCAGTTCAGTTTTCTGAAAATACAGGACAAACACGCATCGCTCTGATCAACAACCAGAAAAAACGTCTGGGGTTTCTTCATCTGTTTTAGGGTTGTTTTGATGTGCTGAACCCAAAAACCACATTGGTTTTGCTCAATCAGGTCAACAGGTCAACTTGTTCTTACGTATGGATCGGTTTCCCGAGAATCCATAAGGACATAAAAGAGATGGAGAATTTTGCACAATGATGTAATGTTCAATTTACATGTACTTACCCTTATCAGTGTTTATTATTCAATTTACATAAATCCAAGTTTGTAATATTCAATCAATACACTCTGTTAGAAAACTTTTCTTTTCTCCTAAAACTTCTTTTGGATGAGAAATATTAACGGAAATGAACTGACGATGTCACAAAAATGTCATCGGTTTAGTCAGAAGATCAAATTTCTCTAAATCAATCAGTCCATAAACCCAGTAAACCCAGCACAAAACACAATTTAAACTCATGTTCTGATATGAAACAAAATAAACAGTTCAGTTATTCATGCTCAGCTAAATGAAAACAAACTGTGTGCGTGCTTTGGACAAATCACTCACTCCTCACTGGTTTGTCCTGACTCCTCTCCTGGCGGTCACGTTTCGGAGGATAAATATAAGAAGAGAATCAGGCTCCTTACTTTTGATAAAGGCTGCTTTTGCTGACATCATCACTCCTCTGAATTTACCAGCCAATCAAATGTGGGTTTCATTGGTGTGATGAAACAGTTGCTCTGTTTTCAGTCACACTTTTGGGATTATCCAACAAACGTTACCATCAGCCAACAACAACCTAAATAAACATAAAAGTTGTTTTAAAGTGATGATTTTGGTTATTATGGAGAAAAGAATCTCCACACAAACCTGTCTTGATGTAAAAAAATTAATAATTTTTCCAAAGCACCTGTCCAACAGTGAATCAATTATTAAATTGTTCAAGTCAGAGATGGTTTTGGAGGCCCGATACTCCAATGTGGCTGAATTAAATCCATTCAGCAAACAATAGTGGGCCAAATTTAAACAGACAGTTTGTCAGACCTAAACCACAGAGGTATTTTTAGGTTTGAATGGCTTGATAACTGAACATGATGTTGGGACGAGACGGTTATGAGGACAAACTTAGTCATGGTGGGGAAAAAACAAAAAACAAAACAAAAACTCAATTTCTGTCAGTTCAGCGATGAGAAGTACTGCACGTTTGCCGCTTTCACGGTTTGGAGGCGTTAGTTAACAGAACTGGGTCACCAACAACACAATGAGCAGGAGCACAGCAGAAAATCTATAGCAAAATGTCTGACAAATAATCCGAGTTGCAAAAGTCTAGTTAAAGTCCAGAAGTCAGCATGTTGAAATGTCATGACCTTATCAAAAGCAATGCCGCAAAGAAGAGTTGGGCAAAGTTCCTCCACAATAATGTGAGTCGTATGAAAAACACCTTCAGCTAAAGGTTGGCTTAAAGTTTTGTACCTGATAAAGTTCACCAGGGTGTCAAACTCATTTTTACATTCAAAGTGCCGGTTGAAACATATTGTTAAAACTACATATGAACAAACTGGTAAAGTGTTATAGCATGTGATGAGTATGTCTTAAAATTTCATATTTAACATATCTTCACATTGTAATTTGACACTATGCGAAAAACTGATTCGATTTTTATGACGTTCTAAAGCAGGGGTGTCCAAAGTGCGGCTTGGGGGCCGTTTGTGGGCCTTGGACTGAGTTTGTGTGGCCCCGAAAAGCAGTTTTAAAATGATAGAAATCTGATCCATCCAATTTACTTTTATTTGTAAATCAGGCTGAAATTATTACCATCGTTTTCTCACAATGGAAAAAGTTAGGCACAACACAAAGTGAGAAGCAGATCCATGTTTATCCAGAGATTTTTACCGACTCTGCTACACCAAAATCAACTTTTATTTAATTTACTGAATTTGGCTAAATGTTGGCAAACATTTTTAAAGAAAGCGACCCTAAAATCTGCTCTTAGAACTGAGAATAAATTTGTCAAAAGAATTTGAAAACAATATTCCTTTCTTTTAATAAAGCAAATCTGCCTAACCCGGTTTAAAGTTTACAATCAACAATGAATAATCTCCGTTTACGAAAAATAAAAAAATAAAAAATTCAGTACTTTATTTGCTTTATTTTTCATTCCCATTTTTTTGGGCCCAAGTGACAAAAAAAGCTTCGACATTAGAGTATTGAGGGCCAGATACGGTAGTGGTTCTGTAGAGCATGCAACGATAAACTGATTCCATAAACAAACCCATGAAAAATTAAATGTGGTCACAAATTGCCAACAAACATTCTCATTCATTTGTTTACTACAACTTTTGTTTTCAAACACAATTTTGTGGTCTCCGCATCCAGTTTTATTTAGATTACCCATTTATGCTTTCCATTTATTTCTTGTATAGTGATGTATTTGTGTGTGTCTGTTTTCAAACGTCAATTTTGTGTAAATTTAGCCGATGCCAAACTAACATTTAATCTGTTTCTTTAGTGACCACCACCTCTGAAAATGTTACAAATACAAATCCTTCAAATGTGCTAAACATGTTTGGCCCTATAACTGAGCCTTGAGGCACACCATATGTAATAAGCATGAACCTAGCTGGATTTGTGTTGGCTTATTCAGGTCATTGTTCAGGTCAATTATTTTACAGGAGGATATTTTCAAAGTAGGAATATTACCATAAGAGCCAAATAAGAGAGGCGAAACACATCTTGGGAGGATTTCGTAAAGTTTTTCTGTAAAGTCAGAGAAACCCATCACACTGTATGTCTCACTTTGAGTTATCTAAAAAGAGTTTAATGTGAAAACTATTCCCTGGAAAGCCAAATGACAGCTAAAAAAAACAAACAATAGCCTCAGTAAACAACAAAACTAGTTCATGGATTCAAACTACAAAACATTCTCCGAGGCCGTTGCTCTTCAGAGGCTTGTTATGATTCATTAATTATTCACGTGTTTTTATTTGACATGTAAGACGTCTGTCACCAGGCTCGTCCACAGAGGGACAATTAAAACCTGTTTTCAGTCCCCAAAGTTTGACACTAGAACAAATAATATGTAATCTGCACTTCAGTTTACAAACATGCAAGTCCTAATTAAACAATCGTTTACTTTTAATATTTTTGGCTGTTTGAAAATAATGAATGGAAAAGTCATTAGAAATACGTTAGAGAACCAAGATATGAAACTAAACGAAAAGTTATCAACGCTTGTTTTAAGTGTATTTTTAAAATCGTCAAACTAAAACTGCCATCACTATTTACCAAATTCTTCAACGTCAACTTAAAAATGCAAACATTTTTAGACAGACCTCAACATGGCTACACTCATTTTATTTTCATGAAGCACATCCAGTAAAGTGTTGAACATATTTTTATTGCGTCCGTTTTTAATCATTGCCATTATAGATCAAACTAACACTTCAGAGACAAAACATTAACAGTGAAGTGATGCAATCACTCAAAATAAAACACTAAAACAAGAGATTTACATTTCAGAGAATAAAAAAATGGGAGTACAAAGAAAGATAATCAAATAGTGTTGAAAAGAAAACAAGGCAAAGCTGAAAGGCAAAAATATCTACAGAACAAAAGCAGCAAAACAACAACAACAGTAGTAATAATAATGTAATATTTTTCTTAAATAGCGTTCAAGTTCCACAATGACTGCAATGAATCTTGAAGCATTTCTTCTACGCCTGCTGGCTTAATCAGGACAGGAAGTTAGCTGGGGAAAAAAAAAAAAAAAAGAGTAAAAAAAAAAAAAAAAAGACATTATACACAAATTTACAGTAAAGCTCAGATACTGTAAAACATTTACCATTGTCTATTTTTACATTTCAAACAAAAGCAATTCATGTAGGAGCCTCAGCCTTTTCTCAGAATCAAAGTGGTTCTGTACAGAAAATTTTGCAAAAACACGTCGGTCCACAAAATCTGTAGCTGAGTCAAGGCAGAACTGTCACTATAGATGTGTTATTGACTGTCAGTTCTTGAGACATTTATTTATTTTTTTTATCTGTTTGACATTATTCTAAATATGCAAGATTTCAAACAGACAATGTAGTTTTTATTTTTACTGCAGCAACCTCCAGAGGGAGGCGGTGGTGCTTGCAGTTTTCCACAAAATAAAATATTCACAAAAGATGCATTTTTATCTGTCTTCAATTCTCCTTCAAAAAATAAAGTCCGTCTGGTGTAACCGCGCTTAGATTTGCTCCAGTCTTGATTTTGTGATCGGAGGGCCGAACAAAATCATTCAGAGGGACAGAAGAGGCCCCAGGGCCTCACTCTGCTCTCTGCATGGTTTTGTTTGTGCCTCAGCAAGAACAGCCTCTTACTTCTCCACGGTCCTCTTTGCAGAACCACTGATGAATTTCTTCAAAGGTCCAATGAGGGCCAATAAGTCAGAACTACGATTCGTTGAGGTCATCAATAAAGTTGGCTGCAATAATCCCTCAGCCTTGTAGCCAGCATATGAACATCTTTGATGATTTCATCTGTCCAAATTGCTGGGATAAGTTATTCCCTGCATTCTACATCTGCACGAAACTGTGTGGCTTTAAATCTGCAGCAGGACTTTAAACCAAACAAGGCGCCCGAGTCTCTAATGAGCCGGGTTGTGAACGTTTTTCAAAGCTGCCAAAAGCCGACCAATGAAGCCTGCAGGATGAAAACAGCAGCTTGGACGCTTTATGTCAGTAGAAGAGCACACAAGGGAAGCTTAGGAGGCTGAACGTGGAGCTGCTGATGAGCCAGAACAGAAAAGGTTGTTTTTAAAGCTGCTGCATTTCCTGTGAGGGTCGAGACGTTTCCCGCTGCTTTTCCAGCATGTTTTCCTGATTAGCTGCCTAAAAAAGCCGACATTAACTTGACTTAACTCTTTTTCAAATCAAATTCAAATGTGAGAATATAAATATATCTATAAAGGAACAAACTGTAACAAATAACTTATACTAGGTACTTTTAAAATTATAAGAATTATCGCATTTTAATAAAACCAGACTGGTTT